>NC_089270.1:42220366-42944264 GCF_963930625.1 Muntiacus reevesi | reverse complement strand
TATCCCACCTACTTATTCCTTCTTCCTTCCCTTCGTCTTTCCTTCTTTTTTTTTTTCCCTCAAAGTTTTAATATTTTCTTAAAAGGACATGGAAGGAACACTCAGTTAAGATATTATATAATACTTGGATTCTGTTATTTATGATTATGACCTAGTATCTTTGTGGAAAAAAAAAAACTGGACTAGATTTCTAGAATCTACTTTTACACTCGAAAACAATACTCAATATGAAATTTGCATTTATCCTCTTGTTCTGGCTTCTTGCCTTTTGGGATATTTATGATGATGTTCATAATATTGTTACCATCAGGGTCAGCTCTGCTCAGCTCCAGGACAGAAGGAGGCCACAGGCACTGAGAAATGTCTGATGAGATGACTGGGGATGTGTTTTGATTTAGAAAGACAGATATATTATCACCATCCTTTCTCAGTGAATGATATTAAATATCTGCCCCCAAGAGGAGTTGTTTATGAATGGCCATTCAGGACAGAGAGGTAGACCAGAAAATAGTCTGGTTAGTATAGAAAGATTTATGCAGGGGTTGTTATCATGTGAATTTTTCTTGGACATTTCAAGATGAGTTTTGATCATTACACATAACTTCATCAAAGGTTAGGTAAATGGATTACATAGGAAACCATCTGATATGTTAAAAGAAAGACATGTTGACCTGAATTAACACTTAAGCCTCGTGTAAATCTCTTGGGCCACAGCCCTCACTGCAGGCTGTTGTGATTGTCACAAAGCTTCACAGTTTGGGTTTATGGGCAAGTATGGGTAGGTCTGAGTGGAAAGCTGGTGCTTTGGCCAAGAGCAAATCCTATTTCCTGGCATAGCTTCTCTACAGACATTCTTATCCAGGTGACAGAGCTTAGATTTCAGGGGGAAAAGGTGAGTGTAGAAGGGGCAAGTCTGGGGGATGTGTGTTGCCCCTCACTAAATATTTCCTGCCACTTTCACATCCTTCAACCAGGAGTTTTTAAAAAACAGGAGTGGAATCTTTATTTTAGCGTTTATTTATGTGGTTCTCTTGGAAACCTTAGTGTCGCCCCTTTTTATTTTCAAGTGGGAATTACTCAGGTCTGTGTTTGGCTGACAGTCATATCAGCTCTCGCGTGTGGTGGTTGGGAGGGTGCCTGGGACTTGGACCAGGGTTTCTTGTGGAAATTCTCCCGCTGAACGGCTGTGTGACCCCAGGAACGTCTCTGCTCTGCTGGCCACCAGGAGTCTACAGCTGTACCTGGGGCAGCCTTTTCCTGGGATGGAGCGGAAAGTAAATATTTTAGGTTTCCCAGGCCACATGCAGTCTCTGTTAAATATTCTACTTTGCTTTTATTTGTTTGTTAGAACCCTTAAAAACATAAAAAACATTCTTAGCTCCTGGGCCACACACAAGCAAGCCGTGGGCTGAACTTGGCCTCCTTGCTTTCGTTTGCCCACCACCGTGTCAATAGAATAGAAAAGGAGCGGGGAGAATAAAAGGAGTTTGCACCGGCAGTTCTTAGATATGACTGAGTGAGGTACACCAGGCTAAAGCGTAGATTCTGGAGGCAAGGGTTTTTCTTTTATTTTAAACATTATGTATTTATTTCATGATGTAGTTTCCCTTTTGTTTGTGCTTTTCTCAGTTTTAAACGTGATTTCCCTCCTAAGTCCTAATCTTCATCTTTCCAAGCGTATTACTGTTTACCCTTGGTAGCTCTCCGCAAATTTCTTATTTGCTCAGACAAGCAAACTAGTTAGAGGAATGGCTTTCTTTGCAGATGCAGATGTGACCTTTCACTTACAAAAAGGAAGCAGCCATTTTTTTTGCCCCTGGAAGCCTAAGAAAAGAGGTATTAAATAGGCCTGACCCCAGCAGCCCTGAACTTTGCAAGGGAGCGGCTGGCAGGGAGCAGGGGATGGGCGGGGGGAGCGTGTGTGAGCGGGGCTGCTGGTGGGGAGGGGTGGGAGGGGTGGATGGTGGTGAGTGTTAAGAAATACCCCAGTCCTTCTTTCTCTGTTGGAGTTGCGTCCTGTTGCTCACGTGTAACACACAGTCTGGAATTCTGTGTACAGAGACCCCTTGGCCCATCCTGGGGTGTACTGGTGTTTCTGTTTCCTGCAGGACAAGACTCAGAAGAGGGCGCTGTGGGTCACACACTCCAGTACCCCGTGAGCCCAGCCCAGCACCCCTCTCGTTTCTTTCTCTTCTCAGACTTCACCTGATTTCCGTGGTGTTCAGAACTGTCTGCCCACAGTGCTCTCCTGTCGCGGCCCAGTGAGTTTCTTCTAACTTTCTCCACTGTTGTTACTGGTGGCCCGGTGGGTGAATTGGCCTAGCCCCCTTCATGCCATGGGGCCTGACTGTCTGTGGGGTTTTGATTCCAGAACCACTCTGAACACGTCCCTTCTGTCCTCAGGCAGGCACATTTGAAGAAGACGCCTACTATACTCCACTCTTTGACCTTCTGTTCTCTCCTCCACCTCAGGAATTCGCTAATAGCTCCCCCTACTCCACAGAAATGCACTCTCTCATTTTTTTCTTTTGGAAGAATGACTGGCAATTTGGGCATTGATCCTTTTCATGAACTTCAGCTCATATTTGATCCCTCTCATCATTATTATTGAAGTAATTTGTTAGTATCTGTGTCTTACTTACAGACTGTTCACTCTTCCAAGAGAAAGGAATCCTGTTTGTTCCTCATTGAATCTAAGGCCCTCCTTCTCAACAGTTGTGATAACCCTGTGCAGTTGACATTATTATACCCATTCTATGGATGAGGAAGCTAAAGCTCAAAAGAAGCTAAATAAGTATCTTGTTCAATGTCACATTGCCAGTGTGACAGGAGAGTTGGGATTTTGTTAGCATTTATACATGCTGGTTATGCAGCCTGAATAGTTTGCAGTTGTAAATTTAAGAAATACTCACTTTACCAAAATTTACCTGTGATTTTTGAGGCAGTAGAAAGAATAGTGGCATGGGGGAAGGGGAAATAGGATGAAGGCAGGTAAAAGTACAACTGCCGGTTACAAGATAATACATACTAGGGGTATGCTCTGCTGCTGCTGCTAAGTCACTTCAGCATGATAAATACATACTAGCACTCTGTATGTTACATATGAAAGTTAAGAGAGTAAATCCTGAGTTCTCGACAAAAAGAAAAATTTATTTTTTAAAAATTTCTTTATGTTGTATCTGTATAAGGTGATGAATGTTCACTAAACTTACTGAGGTAAACATTTCATGATATCCTTAAGTCAAATATTTATACTGTGCACCTTAAACTTAGACAGTGCTGTATGTCAGTTATATCTCAATGAAACTGGAAGGAAAAAAAAAAAGAGCAATAGATTTAATATCAAAGGCCTTGGCCATTATTGTTTTAGTGATTTTTAGCCAAACCGATTCACCCCAAGTTACTTCTTCCGTTTGAGCCTTTGCTCAAACCATATGTGGCGTGTGGGAGTGCTCCATGAGGGTTATGCAAATAGGACTTGTTACCTAGTTTTTCATTGGAGTTTACCTATGTGGATAAATCTCAGAGACCAAATTCTGGAGAGTTTTTTTATTGTTTTAGAGTAGTATACCTCAGCCTTTTTACAAATTAGAGATATTTTCCTTTAGTTTTGAGTAGTACATGAATTAATACTTAGTATCACTGGTCAAGTACAACATTTAGAATGCCCTACCAAGGTCTGGGAGTACAAGTGAGCATGTCTTGAAGCGTTCATACCTTCACGCTGAAGTAGGATTTTGTGTGCCAGCTAAATTGGGTCACTTTCTAAGTGAAAGGAGCTTGTATTGCTCCAGACACAGGGCTGCTTATCCTCCGTTTTGTGAAGCTGTAAACACGATGCTTCCCTCTCCCTCACTGTTTTCTTGCTGCTTTTGTTACCTGAGGGTTCACTTTGCAGATTTTTTTCCCTGAGCCCTATCACTTTTCTTGATAGAATATCCACTGTTAAGTTGCCGCCTATGGGCACTGCTTCCTGTAGCAGCCTACCTGTGTGTGCAGGAGTCATTCAGACAGGAGTGGTTTTGGTGAGGGTATTAAAGGATTTTATGGGCTCCAACACCGGGTTCCCAATCGAACTGCTCCAGGTGTCTGTTTATAAAGGAAGAGGATTTATTTCATGCGCTGATAGAGTTTCAGTGTATTATTAATTTGTATGAAAAGTTCTTAATGAGGAGTTTATCATTTGCTATATGTCTGCACCTTAAAATTTCATTTTAAAATAGTTTATTTAGCAGAAATATATTGGAGGATATCCATGTGCCAGAAACTACTCTTGGTGAAGAGATAGAGACCAAGAGAGACCGACATAGTCCACCTTACTTGAGCTTATAGCATAACCTGAAAGGTAAACTTTAAATCAATAGTTATACTTGGGTGTGATGAATATATTGAATGGGGAAATGCAGGATTTAGAGAAGCTGTAATGGACTGCAGTGGGTTTGATGCCTGGCACTCTTTTTGTAGGAATCACTGTTTATATCCAACCATCCACATGGTTATTAAAGTTGAACCAATGCTGTTGTCATTGTTGATAGTTTCAAAGATGAGCACCTTTCAAATTGGGCCAATACCTTTTCTTCCCCAGGAACTTTGGAAATGGATCAGAGGCAAGAAGACCAAGGGATTTCTGGATGTCTAAGCAGGAATGTGAAAGCATTTAGGGTCACCATAAGACCTGAACGAGGGGAGGACGCCCCAGGAAGAGAATGGGAGGAAATGAGTCTGATACTCAGAGGTGTGGGTACCAGAGACGGGGAGAATTATTTTGCAGTGTTTAGGCTTCTGGTTAGAGTTCTCCATGAGAATCTTTATAACAAATGTCCCTTCTCTCCTTAAGGTAGTTTGGGTTGAATTTCTGTCTGATGACGCCAGAGCAGTCTTTTCTAATACAGACATGTATAGCACAAGGACCTTATCCAAACCAAGGGATTGGGAAAGCCACTTACAACGTACTTTTTACAGAGTGTTGCAATTGTTGGTTGGACTCCCAGGATAACATACCCATGATGATGTAACCCATAGTGTGGTTGGAATTGATTTCTGTTTCTCTTTAGAATGGATTCATTCATTCGTATTGAAGGCCCGATGAGTCCCATGGAACTTACTAGGACCTGGGGAAGTAAAGTGCACCGTTCGTTGGAGGAACTTCTGCTTTTCACTAAACCGCTTGCTGGCATTCTCATCTGCACTGTCACTTTCTCCTAGGTTTTGGTTACATTAGGGGTTAAGTAGACTTTGGTGGGCTAGTCTGGGAAACTGACTTCCATGTGACATTGTTTCTCTGGTAAACGCATTACCTAGTTGGTAGAAGGAGAATTTGTACCTTTTGGCTATAGCAATTGATGAGTGCACCAAATATTTTTTGAATATTTTCTGTGTGTCGGGCACTGCTCCCAGCTCTGGAAACAGTGATGAACGATGTGGAAAAGGCTCTGCCGTCACGGAGCTTAAATTTTAGTGTAGGGAGATGGGCAATAAACAGTGAACAAATAAATGAACAGACAGTGTAGTCAGTATCTGTGCCATGAACGAAAAATAAAGAGGATGTGGTGAAGGAGAGTGACTGGGGTAGGGTGGAGTGTTACTGTGGGGTCAGGAAAGGAATCACTAAGGAGGGAGGTTTTCAGGTGAGAGGCACCTGCCCCCGGGAAAGAAGGGAGCATGGGGTCTCCAGGACACGGCCTCCGTACCACCAGCTGTGCGGTGGAGGGCGCCGGCCGGCCCTGGGCCCTGAGGACCAGCCTCTCTGCTTGTGGGAATCGGTGTGGGGTAGACCTGGGCTGTCCCAGCACCAGGACTGCCAGCCACAGGTGACTCTCGAGCACTAAATGTGGCTAGTCTGAACCAAAATGTTCTCTAAGTGTAAAGCACACTGGACTCCAAGACTTAGTATGAAAAAAAGCAAACATTTCCATTACTTTTTATATTGATTATACAATGAATTGATATTATTTTAACATCCTGGGTTTATAAAATATGCGATTAAAATAAATTTTTACTTTTTTAATGCAAATGCTAGAAGATTGGGATTCCCTTATGGCTCTATCAGTTAAGAATCTGCCTACAGTGCAGTAGACCTGGGTTCAGTTCCTGAGTCAGGAAGATCCCCTGGAGAAGGAAATGGCAACCCACTCCAGTGTTCTTGCCTGGGCAGTCCTATGGACAGAGGAACCTGGCAGGCTGCAGTCCATGGGGTTGCAAGAGTCAGACACAACTTAGCCACTAAACCACCACTAGAAGATTAAAAATTGCATCTGTGTACAAATGAACTTGTTTACAAAACAGAAATAGACCCACAGGCGTAGAAAACAAGCCTGTGGTGACCAACGGGGAAAGGGGTTGGGGAGGGGTAAATTAGGATTAAAGTATATATACACTACTGTAGAGAAAATAGATAACCAACTAGGACCTCCTGTATAGCACAGGGAACTATACTCAATATTTTGTAACCTATAAAGGAAAAGAAGGAAATGGCAACCCACTCCAGTACTCTTGCCTGGAAAATTCCTTCGATGCAGGAGCCTGGTAGGCTACAGTCCATGGGATTGCAAAGAGTTGGACACGACTGAGCAACTTCACTGTATAAGGGAAAAGAATCTGAAAAAGAATATATGTTTATGTGTATGTGAAAGTGTTAGTCGCTCAGTCGTGTCCAACTTTTTGTGACCTCATGAACTGCTGCAGCCTGCCAGGCTCCTCTGTCCTTGAAATTCTCCAGGCAAGAATACTGGAGTGGTTAGCCATTCCCTCCTCCAGGGGATCTTTCTGACCCAGGGATCAAACCCAGGTCTCCTGCATTGCAGGCAAATTCTTTACCATCTGAGCCACCTGAATCACTGTGCTCTATGCCTGAAACTAATATGACACTGTAAATTGTCTATAGTTCAATAAAAATATATATAAAAATTAAAAATATAAATATATTAAAAAATATAAAATTTAAAAACACTGTAAATTGTCTATACTTCAATAAAAATATATATAAAAATTAAAAATATAAATATATAAAATAAAAAATATATGAAATTTAAAAACATTGTAAATTATCTATACTTCAATAAAAATATATAGAAAAATTAAAAATATAAATATATAAAATAAAAAATATATATAAAATTTAAAAACACTGTAAATTGTCTATACTTCAATAAAAATATATATAAAAATTAAAAATATAAATATATAAAATAAAAAATATATATATAAAATTTAAAAACACATTAAAAAAAGAAAGTAGACCCAAATATAAAAAAATGTATCTGTTGGTCATGTTGCTGGTGGACAGCACTGGCGTTGATGAATTACCCAGTGTTTTGGATTCAGACTGGTGGGGTTTGAGTACGTAAGGATTCTGTTATAGTTTCTGTGCTTGTTTTACTACGGACAGTTTACCTGATTTTCTTTGTCCTTTTTCGTCTTTCAGAGGTGGCTAACTCTTTGTAGTGTTAAATCAGCTTTGGTGGAGTGTCTGCTGTGTATCAGGCACTGGGAGATAGCGCTAGCCTCTAATTTTATATAAATGTTCATTCCTTCCCTCACTTTCTGATGTGACATAAGTCAGTCGTACCTGCCTGTGGGTATTTGGGAGTACGTTTGGAACTCAGAGAGTGACTGTGTTGAGAAAGTGCTCTGCAGGTTCATGACACTATTTTAATTTACATTTTTGTCTTATTATTTTCACATGAGGTTTCTGAGGTCTTTATCGTGTGATGAAAATAATTATTCCACTTTACAAATAAAAGAGATTGTTATATCCAGAGTGGCCCTCTAGAGTACCTTCGGCATAAAGAGCCTGGCCTCGTGTGTCCTGCAACCAGGCTACCTTCCCTTCCCTTAAATGTGGTTTCTTTCTCCACAGGAAGCTGAGTCCTTCCACTGGAAGCCCTGAATAGGAATTCCCGTGCCAGGTTTCATGCCAAAGTGATGCCTTATCTTTTGAGTGTTTTTGATACTCTTGTTCTGCCAAAGTGACCATATCGGAATCCTAAAGACCTTGTATATGCTTCAAGAGGTTAGGTACCCAGAGGCCCGCTGGCCCAACAGCATTTTAGATAGTGATTGGTTGGAAGAAAATGCTGATGCCCTTTTTTTTCCCCTGGTGGAAACACTAAGGTCCTTCCTTCCCAGGCGGCCTCTATTTCCCTGCCAGTAATGTATGAACTATGGCTGGCAGTTCCTAGGCCTCAGATTGGGACACTAGCTGTCATAATAATTTGATTTGAATAAAGACACCTTGAAACTATATCATTTGGAAGACTGAATTTGAGTCCTTGCAAGGTGAAATTGATTGCCTAGCATGAAAAGGTTTTCTTAAATTTTAGTTGAATTCAACTAGTAGTTACCGAGTCCAGTGTTGGAAATATAGCTTGCAGTTTTACTCAATATCTGAGGGATTTTGAAATTGTATTTGAAAGAAAACTGTTTGAAATGCATTGAAAGCTGGGTTGGTTTACGTATACCTTTTCTTCCAATAACTGCTTGTTTCTTTTGAATTCCTGAGTCTCAAGGAGCTTTCTCTTTCTTCCCTAACAAGTCATAATAATGTTTATGACTTGACTCCACTGGCTATTGCAGTCTTTTAGTTGGAAATGTAAGCATAGGAAAATGTAGAAAGAATGTATATGGTGACTTAACATGTATTCATTTATGTGTATTCCACAACTCCATGTACATTTATCTATATTTAGTTCACAAAATTATCTACCAGAAACCTTAAAAATTGCGTTTCTTATAATAAAATAAAATAAGTATATTTTGTGTTTGAATGTATACATCCACCAGAAAAACAAGAAGAGTTATGATTTATCTACATCTTTACCACCACTTACTGTTGGCAGATAACTCAGTTTTTACTCATTTCATGAGTATAAAATGGTATTTCATGGAGACTTTCGTTTCAGTCCAGTGGTTAAGACTTTGCTTTCCAGTGCAGTGGGTATGAGTTCAATCCCTAGTCAGGGAGCTAAGACCCACATGCCTTGTGACCAAAAAAAGGAAAACAGAACAGAAGCAATACTGTGACAAATTCAATGAAGACTTTAAAAAAAAATGATTCCCATCAAAAAAATTATTTAAAAAAACAGCATTTCATGGCTGTTTCAGTCTGCATTTTCTGATCAGCAGTTTGGCTGAGCATCTTAGAATTATTGACCTGTTGAGCCTCCTTTCTGTGAATTACCTCATCATTAGTGTAGTCCATATTTCAGTTTTTGCCTTTTTTTTTTTTTCCTTTACAGCTTTAAGGAAGTCTGTATATTTTGGATCTTCTTTCCATCTGTCTCTTAGCTTTATTTATGTTGTCTTTAGTCAGGAAAAAGTAAAGCAACTTGCCGATTCTCTCCTTTATGATCCATACTGTTTCCTTTTAAAGAAATGGCATAAAATTATATTTGATTTCTGAATAAGACATTAAAATGTGTAGATAATGAAGAAGAATATTGATAAATTAGACAACATTAAAATTAAAAACAATATAATATATAGTTTAAATCAGATAATACAAATTCATTCATTCCTTCACTCACTCAGTAAATACCCTATAATATGCCAGGAACTCTTCCATACTCTGACGGTATAACTATGTACAAGAATCTCTGCTTTCCTGCACTTACATTTTAGTGAAAGAAACAGAAAATAAACTAAAAATCTAGAACATGTAATTTATCAGTACTGTCAGTACTGCAGTGGTGAAATGACCTCCATAGAGAAAAACCAGGGAAAGAGGAGAGAGAGTGCTGTAATCGTTAAGGAGAATGGTTCGGGAGGCCTCACTCAGAAGGTGGCTTTTGAGCTAAACCCTGAAGAAACTGAGGTGGTAGTGTGCGGGTGTAATGGGAAAGCATGAGCCAAGCCGAGGACGGGGCCTGTGGCGAGGCTCTGAGGTGGGAGAGTGCCTGCCGTGTTCAGGGAACAAGCCCGTGTGACGGAAGGGAGTAGGTGAGGGGAAGAGCAGTGGGGGACGACGGAGCCCGACCCTCGTGCCTGCTGCCTCCAGGGTCGCTGCAGAGGCTTTTGCCTTTTCCTCAGAGGGGTGGAGAGTCGTTGGTGGGTTCTGACAGAGAGGGCTAGAACCTGACTTCCCGGCTCACTCTGACATCTGTGTGGAGAGCAGCAGTGAGGGGCAGGGAGACCGGGTGAGGGGCTCTCGTTCGTCTTGGGGGTATGATGGTGATGGCGATGCAGCATGAGAAGTGGGCATGTTTTAAATTTGTTTTCACATATCTCATACTTTTCAGAGGTAGAAGGAACAGGATTGATGATGTTTTGGATGTGGGAGGTAGAAGAGAAGAGTCAAGGGTAACACCAGAGTTTTCCGTGTGAGCCACTGGAAGGACAGAGTTGCTGCTTATTGAGACGAGGAAGGTTGCAGAAGGAACATCTTTGGAGGGGAAGACCAAAGGCTCAGTTATTGACAAAATAAGAGGAAGACATGAGACTCGCAGGGGAAGAGATCTGGGCGGAAATATACATCTGAGAAGCACCAGTGTATAGCTGGTATTTAAGCTATGAGGCTGGATGAAGGAACCCGGAAAATGAGTATAAATTACAAAAGAAGAGTTTCAAGGACTGAGCTCTCAAACAGTTTAATATTTAAAGGCTTGGGATATGAGGAGGTCTCAGTGGAGACTGAGAAAGTCTCCGGTGAGACAGTGATGATGGAGTTCTGAAGTCTAGAGGAGACAGTGTTTTAAGAAAGGAGAGACGACCCACTGTCTCCAAGGCTGCTGAGAGGTCAAGGATGATGAGGACTGCGAATTGACCATTGGGTTCACTGATTTGAAGGTATGGAGGCTGTTGGTGACACTGACAAGAGCAGCTTAGTGGAACGGTGATTGCGACATTGTTTGGAATAGGTTTAAGAGAAAAAAGGAGTTGAACTGAAGACAGCAAATAGAGGCAACGCTTTGAGTTTACTCTCGTGTGGAACAGGGAAATGGAACCAAAGCTATAAAGGAAAACAAAAGTCAAGAAAGCTATTTAAGGTGGAAAATGCAGTATGTTTGTTTATGTGCTCATTATGTGCCAGTGGATGTCCAAGTAAAGTGGAAATTTCATGGTGTAGGAGAACGGGGAGAATTGGCCTCCCAGCGGGTGGATGAGAGCAGGTGCGTCCTAGTGCGTAGAGTGGAGGGCTTGGTCTTAGGGAAATGGACACGTCATCCACAGTAATAGGAAGGAAGAGAGAATACCATTCACGGGCCCAGCTCCAGGCAGGTAAGCTGGTGCAGTGGGGAGAGCTTGTGGAAGTTCTCCTCTGGTGCCTCTGTTCCGTCAGCTGAGAGTGATGGTGTGGGGAGACCCTGTTGGAGTTGGACAGAGGGGGAAGGTATGGAATGGTTGCTCCAGACAGGGGAAGAGTGAGTGGTGTGGTGCTATGTTTGGATTGTCTGACCGCACCAGGAACTCTGCTGCTTGAGGTTCATGACTGTGAATTGAAAGTTTGACCAGTCATTCTAGTTGACTGTATTTCTCTAGCCATGTTCAAAAGCACAGGGACAGTTACAGAAGAGGTGAGGATTGAGTTTCACTGGGTTTGGTGTTTCGACAGATGAATAGGATGAAATAAGAAAAAGGGCTAGCGAGGTAAAGATGTATGCAAGGATGGTTATGCTAGACCACGGATCAAAACTGACTTAGAGAAATCTAAAGACAAGAAAGAGTGAATGATGGTGAAAAAGGCATGGGATCAATGGCCTGTGAATACAGAGAGGTCAAAAATTGTTAGAGATATTTGGAGGTAAAAAAAAATGAAGTGACAGAGAATTGGATGGAGGGATTGCTGCTGTTAATTTTAGAGAAGTAGAGTTTTCATTTTTGGTCTGATTTTTAGTTGGCAGTTATTTTAAAGAATTATCTGTTTGACCTAATCTCCCCTCATTTGTTAGCATTCTATAAACCAACACTTAAATTTCTCCTCAAGAACCGTAAAATGAAAAAAATCCAAAAAAGAACCCTAAAATGAAAACACTTATATGTATGTTTAGTCTTTAAAACTGTAAGGGCCTTGCTGGTTTTTGCTGCTTCTTTAAAATATTTTCAAAGTGCCCTTTGGCATATCCAGTGAATTCAGACTTTCTGGTTTGAAGTTCTGGTGCTTAAGCTAGCTTTGCACATTTACTTGACAAATGTTTTACTGCAGCATATGTAGAATGCATAGTACAGTTTCTTTGAAATTGAAGTAAAATTATCTGGCATCTAAAGCCTAATGTGAAAAACAGTAAGGACTCAAGGGTTTTCTCTGGAGCGGTGTGATAGATTTTGCTATGGACAGGTTGTAAAATCTGCCGGATTTTTCATGTTTTCGTATATGAAACTTTGAAAAGTTTTTGACGGTTTTAATTTTCACATATGATGATATAAGTTCAATAGTGTTAACTCTTTATGTATGCATATGCCTATACTGCTTTGGTAACAATGTAAGTAAATATTATTATGGTCTTACAGAGTTGTACAAAATGTGGTCAGCTTTAAAAACTATTAATTACTGAGGCTTATTCTGACCCACTTTAAGAATAATTTCAGTTGTCACAGGTTTAGAGCATTGTTGCTTCATTTTAAATATCTGGTATAATTAACACTTCTTCCACTTAACAGCAGTGAGAACTTAAGGTATCAACAGGATAATTCCCAGGGGTCTACAACTTGTTTCCCAGGCGACCTGCACGTTTAAACTTGATGCTGCCACCATTAGCTATTCTTTACTGAGGTAAACAGCGTTTACTTTCTGCTGAAATTTCCACCCTGTTAATTATGTTAGAAACAGCATTTGTATAGATCTGGTGACCATTCACTGAGGAACAGGTAGCTGTTTAGTTTCACGTGAACATATAGGTAGCTGTGGGCCTCTGTCTGAATCATCAAAGTCTGTTTTGAGAACTTGGACCTTCATCTTTCACGAGTACTATAGGTACCATTATTGTCACATGGAAGACTTTGGGTCTGTTGGATTTCTATTGTCTACTAGTGACTACTTTATTCAAGTATCATTATTAGGACCAGAATCTGACATTAATCTGATGTTCTCTGTTTCCTCTGGCTTCTTATTTTTCCAGATGAAGTTGAATCTTTTAAATATCTGCTCTTGGAGGACATGTTTTGATGATGTACTCACCTGTCTTTGATATAAACTATGACTTGGCCAAAACCACAGTTTCCCCAAATGAAAAACAGACATGTCTGTAGCTTAAGGAATAGTGTCCGTCAGCTGCCCACACTGGCCATTTAAGGTTTTGGCGTATCAACTGTTGTGAAATGGCCAGTTTCCATGACTCCCAGTGTCCTTTGATGGGCTTACCCTAATGAGACCTGGCTCTCTTTCCTGTGACTACAGGCTCGAGAAAGGAGGCTCTGTGTGGGTTAGCAGACACTGAGACTTCTGCAGGCCAAGCCAGCAGAGTTCAGCTTGTCACTCACTGGGCTACATTAAGTGAGCAGGACACTGGAGTGGGACAGACTGGCCAGCTGCACGTCGTATAACGCCGTGTGTGCTGCTGTGGCCTGTGAAGTGGTCACGTCTCTCCATTAGAAGAGCCTGGAAATAATACACTGGAGAAATCACATGTGTATGTCATTTCTGGCACCAGATGTTAGTTCTTGGAAACCAGTTGGGTGGTGTTTTTCCAACCAAATTATTTCTAGGAAATGAATGAGCTTTTCTTAAAAGACATAGTTTTTTTCTTTTTCTTTTTGGCTACACCATACAGTATGTGGGTCTTGGTTCCCTGACCAGGGATCGAACCCTTGCCCCCTGCATTGGAAGTGTAGTCTTAACCTCTGGACTGCTAGGGAAGTCCCCAAAGATAGAGTTTTTCAATTTTAATGTCAGAACTAACCTTGCCTGCATGTCACAAATAGCTAAATCTCATAACTGATTTACTCAATTATGAGCCAAAGGAGTCCTATGTAAAAATCGTCTCCAGGTTAATTATGAAAATGTGTGACATTTTAGTGACAAGAAATAAACAGTTACAGTTATACCAGTTAATAGTAGATAGCAAATTTAAATTAGTGGCAAGTTAGTAAATTTTTGCTATTTCTTTCCACAAACCTATCATTAGGAAGATTTATATCTTTCTTGTTGTTATGGGCTGAGTTATGTCCCCCACTGAAATTCACATGTTGGAGTCCTGACCCCTAGTATCTCAGAATGTGACTATTTGGAGATAAAGTCTTTATAGAGATAATTAAGCTGAAATGAGGGTGGGCCCTAATCCAGTATGATTCAGTTCAGTTCAGTCACTCAGTTGTTTCCGACTCTTTGCGACCCCATGAACCGCAGCACGCCAGCCTTCCCTGTCCTTCACCAGCTACCAGAGCTTTTTCAAACTCATGTCCATCAAATCGGCGATACCATCCAACCATCTCATCCTCTGTTGTCCCCTTCTCCTCCTGCCTTCAATCTTTCCCAGCATCAGGGTCTTTTCAAATGAGTCAGTTCTTCACATCAGGTGGCCACAGTATTGGAGCTTCAGCTTCAGCATCAGTCATTCCAATGAGTATTCAGGACTGATTTCCTTTAGGATTGACTGATTTGATCTCTGCAGTCCAAGGGACTCTCAAGAGTCTTCTCCAACACCACAGTTCAAAAGCATCAATTCTTCAGTGCTCAGCTTTCTTTGCAGTCCAACTCTCACATCCATACATGACTCCTGGAAACACCATAGCTTTTACTAGATGGACCTTTGTCGGCAAAGTAATGATTGGTATCCTCCTAGGAAGAGCAAAGTTGAACACAGATATACACAGAGACAATGAAGACACAGGGAAAAGGCACCGTCTACAAGCCAAAGGGAGAGACCTTCAGAAGCAACCAGGCCTGTTTTAATCTTGGACTTCCAGCCTCCAAAACTGTGAGAAGATAAATTTCCGTTGTTCAAGCCACCCAGTCTGTAGTACTCTGTTTGAGCAGCTCTATCCGACTCATACACATGTCAGGTGTGAGGAAGAGAATAAAAATGTATGATCTTATAGATAAAAAAGTACATGCAAGTTTGAAAACCTTAGTCTAGAGCACAGATGATCTGAGTGGGGAAATCAGCGCTTTGTTCCTCTGTCGCCAGTTGCCAGAGCCCCCGCTGAGATGGGGGAGGGGGGCGAGTAGAGTGGAAAGCCATGAGATTTTAGATCTAGAAACGAAGGACCTTAGGCATCATCTCTTGCAACCTCATTTTTTCCAGGTGAGGCAACTACCACCTGGAGTGCTTCGAGGCTGTCCTCAGCGGGGCATGGTTAGCTATGGGCACATCCATGCCCAAGTCTCTCCCTTCCTGGTTCAAAGCTGGGCCCAACTCCTTTTCTTCTCAAGGCTGTGTCTGTATATAAGTAATAAGGTTCTGCTGTTTTGACACATTTGATTTAGAAAAGAAGTTTTTCTCCCCCCCCTTTTGTCCCCCTTGTGTTGTTGTTAAACATATTTTCTATACACAAAAAGGCATAAAGATAACATAATACTGTGAGTCACGTACATACAAACGAGTTCCTTTCTGGAGCACGTTTATAAGTCCAAATTGTTTGAACTTCAACAAAGATAGTGTAGGTACCCAATTAACACAATTGACTATAGTACTGCACTGTAATAGGTTTATAATACTTTTCACACAGATAATATATTAAAAACAGCACAATTTTTAATCTTATGGTACAGAACCTTGGAGAGTACAGTAGTACAGTACAGCAGCTGGCATACAGGTGCGTGTTTGCATCTTTGAAAGTTCATAACTTGAAGGTTTATATGTGGGCCCACCAGGCTTCTCTGTCCATGGAATTCCCCAGACAAGAATACTGGAGTGGTAGCCTCTCCCTTCTCCAGGGGATCTTCCTGACCCAGGGGTTGAACCCACATCTCCTTCATTGCAGGCGAATTCTTCACCAGTGAGCCACTGTGGAAGCCTGTATAAGGGGAATTTACTGTAATTATCTTATGTATCCATCACTCACTTGAAGCTGTGAAAATTTTACAAAAGGACTTAGAGCTCTTTCTGTGATCATATTTCTCTCCGTTCTCCAAAGGTGACTTGATTTTCCATGTAATTTTGTACTTTTATAAAAAATGAATATATCACTATATAATTTTAAACAGTATTTAGTATCATATATATATATATATATTAAGCATTATATAAAGATCTCATGTCAACTGTATCCTTTGTTCCACTCAGTTTTGTTCATGAGATTTATCCTTGTTAGTGTAAACTGAATGCGTTGCTCTGCCTCATTCATGTCCACTGCTATAGTTTTCCTGTTTGTGAATATACTGCATCTCTCTAGCTGAGATTTAGGCTCTTTCTACTTTTTTAGAGAATGATACTGCTATAACTATCCTTATATATATTTCCTTGTACATGACTTTCCATGTGTGAAAGTTTATTTAGGGCTGGTATCTGTGGGTGGAATTGCTAAGTCATGGGTTGTGTACATTTTCAGTCTTTTCCAGATACCGCCGAGTTTGCTCTGCCAAGTGGTTATGCCAATTTACACTGCTATTTAATAGTATAAGTTCCTGTTGTTCCACATCCTTGCCAGCAGTGATTTTGTGCTGATAGAACACAGTTTAATTTCTCTAACTATGTATGCTTATTAGCATCCTTTTCACGTTTATTGACCACTTGAGTTTTTTAAAGTGTATCTTTTTTTTTTCCTTTTTCTAATCAGAGTCCCAGAACCAGAATGGACTGGATAGTCCAGTGCCCACCTCCCTGTTAAAAAAGACAGAAACTAAGGGACATCCCAGAGAAATGCTGTGTCTAGGTCACTGTCCCCAAACAGACAAAACTCCTAGTCGACTGTTCTTTCTATCATACCAAGCAGTCACATCATGTATTTGGATGGATGACCTTTTTGGTGGTGTTGTGAACAGAGTCCAGAGCTGAAGAGTTTAATTGGTGAGTGTGTGAGGCTTATATGTGGGATTTTGTTGGATCTGAATTTTCTGCAGACCCGAGTCATCACCTCCTGTTGAAAACCCTCTTGGTTTCCCATTGCTGGCTGGAAGGTCAGAGCCGCTTAGCTCAGTCTGTTGGGTCGGGCCCTTCCTGCCTTTTCCAGCTCTCTGGGATCCCTCATTGTCTTTCCTCCAGCCATGGGTCTTGCTTTCGGCTTCACACTTGCCCAGCAAGCCCCTTCCTCAGCAGGGCTGTCGGTTCTCTCTGCCTGCAGCCCTCAGCTCCAGCCTTCACTTCCTCAGGCAAGCCTTCCGGAACATTTCTACTAGAACACATTTCTCCTTTATGCGCTCAAGGCTTGCGCCTCTCATAGCACTCACCACAGTTGCAGGTTTACATTTATGTGGTTGACTGTTTATGAAGGTCTTTTCCCCTGTCTGTTCTTTAGTGTCATGAAGTCAGGCCCTGCATGTGTTTCTGCTCACTCACCACCATTCTATCCCTAGCTTTTAGCAGGGTGCCTGACTGATGGTTGGAACTCAGTAACTATTTGTGGAATAAGTGGATGATTAAAAGGTCAGAGTCTTAAAGAAGTTCATGTTACCTAACTCCCCGGAGGCAAAGCTCTCTCTAATTGGACTCCTCCATTTTTTTCTCAGCCTTGCCCTGCATTGCATTCTTGAGGAAGAGAGCAATACCGGTTGGACTGTATTAAAGATATACATTCATGGCTTAAAGCATATGGCAATGGGATAAGCAGAGGAGTAGAAAAAGATTTAAAAAGAAAAAAAGAACTAGCCGTTGGGAGGAGGAGCACTAGATCACTAGGTTCCTAATCAGGCAGCTCCTAGCATGGGGCATCTGAGCCATGCTGAGGGTTTGAGCACAGCTGGCTGGCTGGCTAAACTCAAACCCAAGAGGGTCTGGACCACGATAGGATGGGCCACTCCTAGTCTAGAAGCAAGTGTTAACTAACTTAGAGCGGGAGACCTCTGAGTAGGTCTTCACTGGGCCTTTCCTTCCTAGATTCTGGTTTGAAGAACTCAGAATGAGGGTACACTAAGAAGAAGAAACAGTTTTGTGTTCCTCTCCCCCTAAATGATTACTTTTATGTGCACAAGACAAATATGGATTCCGTATGGACTAATCATTTCATTGCATTAGTCCTTAAAGAACAACAGAACTGCTGGCCAAGTCTAAGTTGTGAGAGTCCATGTTCAAGTAGAAATCTTGCTTTTAGATTTTTTATTCTTTGTCTTTTGTAAACTCAGCATTGCCCAGGCTAGAAGAAAAGAAGAGACATCTCTACCTTTTTGTAGGCTTGTCCATAATTCTTACACCAATCAATAGCTATAATTCTTCTATGTTATCCTTAATTCACTATCAAAAGAAAGAAGAAATTCTCTTTGCATTGTTCACTTAGCAATTGCAAGTCTTCACTTTGCTCACAGCCTTGGTAACTTGGAGTTCTCAGTGGAATGTACTCTTTGAGTTCTGTGTTTTCACTAAAGGCAGAGAGCAACAATGATGTTGCAAGAATGCCGAGTGAGAACATTGAAACTAACTAAATAAAACTACCTGTTCCCAAGTTATGTCTTTTGCTATAAAATGGAAGATATTTGCCTGAAGTATTACTGATCTTTCAAAGGACTCTTTAGGGTAGTTATTGAGAGCATCTAGTTATTTAGACTTCTGATAAAGTAAAAATAACTGAAACAGTAAGCCTGAGTTGTTTCATGTGCTAGGAGCAAAGTGCACACTTAAATCTGTTCTCATTTCTAATAAAATAATAGAACCTACTAAACTGTCATTAAAGGACCTATTTCATATGGTTGTGTGAGTGTTTCGTGGATAATAAAAGTGAGTTTATAGGTTTAGAGCTTGCCTCCAACATAATAAACTTTATGTGAAGTGTTGATTATTAATTATTTATTATCATTACTATCATCTGATACCTTTCATACAGCAAACCTAGGTTGTGAAGAGACAGCATCCTTTCTGACCATTAATTCATTTGTCTTCTGTCAAAGTTTATTGAGTCTGAATATTAACTAGAATCCAGTTCTAAATGTGGAGTATCTATGATGTCTGTTGGATGTATATTACATCTGATCCTGCTCTCTTCTTTCCACTCCTGATACTCTGCAAATCTATCCCCAGAAAATCTAATTCTTTCTTCCTGAACTTTGGGCAAGTGCTTCCAAGTAATCCTTCTTGTGACATCTGACTTCCTTCAGAATCTTTTTTCCATCCCCAAGCTCTTGTCCTCATTAAAACCCTGGAAAGTCGCTGGGTGTATGTGGAAGTTATTATGTTAGACCTTGGTCTCTCTTAAATGACTTGCAGCCTGGGGTGAAATGGCGCTTAGGATGTTTTTCTCGGTCGCATCCTTTCTGATCTCCCAGTTGGGAGCCTGGATGCAGCGACTGACTGTTCCTGCAAGTCTGGCTTCTTGTCTTTTTAAAGCTCTGTCTCATCTCATTTGTCCCCAGGCCAAACCCTTAGAAATCACACATCTTCAAGCCAAACGCTTTCTGTCCTTTAGACTCCTGCAAGAGTTGGGAAAGGCCCATGGGATCCTCAGAATTATGAACCATAAACAGCCAAAAGCACAGTGAGAGGAGACATGAAGTTCATGCCCCAAGAGTGAATCCTACTGTACGGAATTATAAGACAAAAATCTGGAGACTTCTGGTATTTAAAAGCACTTATTCTTATTGAGGGAGATCTATACTTTCTCAACCTTTCTGACACTGTCATCCTGAATAGTATATTTGGAAAGTTCCTAGACTGGCAAATTTGATTTATTTATTCCAGTCGGCAAACCTTTTCAGTGTTAGCTGTGTGGCAATTTTCTCATTAGCCCTAAGAGAGCTGTTTTATAGTCAGAGCAGGTCACATAGATTCCTAAAGCAAATAGCAGGCTGGCTTATCGGTACAGTAAGAGAAATCATTTTTCTTTTTTCCTCCTTTTTCTTGGTTCCTCTATAATAGCTTGGTCTTTAATAATCAGATCTCATTTGAGTTGTGCAAGAACCTGAGAATATTTAATGGACACCATTGAGCTGTGGTGGTTGTCCTTGTGGGAAAGCACAGGTACTGTATTTGCTGAAAAAGCACAAGGCATATTTAAGGCCAAGCTCTGTTTTCTCACTCAGGCTATGCAACTTAAGATAATAGTGGGTGGCACCAGAGACAGTTCGTGAAACTTGCCAATCGTGTATGTGGACTTCGATTGGAGGCAACGGACATGATATTTGAAGAGCATTGGGCATCCCTGGTGCGTCAGTGGTAAAGAATCACCTGCCAGCTCAGGAGACAGGGGTTCAGTCCCTGGTCCAGGAAGATCCCACATACCTCGGACAGCTAAGCCTGCGCACCACAACTACCGAGCCCGCGCCCGGGAGCCTGGGAGTCCGGGGGCCGCAGCTCACGAGCCCGCGCCCCCTAGAGTCCATGCTCCAGAGAAAGACGAGCCGCTACCAGGAGAAGCCAGAACACCGTTAACTAGAGAGTAGCCCCCACTCTCCACAGCTAGAGAAAAGCCTGCATGCTAAGCAACGAAGACCCAGAACAGCCAAAAAAAAAAAAAGATGAGCACCATCAAAAGTGCAGTGCATCAGTACCCTTAGCACAGTGCGCTCTGAAGGACACGGCATCACTTCTGCCTGTTTTTGTCAAAAATGCACACCCTTGATCCCATCATGAGAAAATATCAAACTCAAATTGAGAGGTTATGTATGCAAAATACTGTTGACTGATACTCATCCCAAGTGTCAAGATCATGAAAGACAAGGAGAGACTGAGGCCCTGTCACAGATGAGAGGAGCCAAGTAGCTATAATGTGGGATTCTGGATAGGATCCTGGGACCGAGAAGAGTCATTAGGGAAAAGACTGTGAAACTTGAATGAGGTCAGTGGTTTAGTGGATGTCAATGTTAATTTTCTGGGTTTGCTAATTGTACTGTGTTGGTATACATTGTGGACATTAGGGAAAGCGGAGTGAAAGGTATGTATGAACTCTAAAATTTTTCAACTCATATGAATTTAAAATTAAGTATTTCAAAATTAAATATGAAAAAGATGAAGTTAAAATACCTATAGGTAAAATTTTAAATATAATTAAAAGGCTTGAAAGATAATATCAAAGAAAGCTCCCAGAAAGTAGAGAAAAAAGATGGATAGAAAATGAAAGAATATCCATACTGGAGGCCCAACATCCCAATCACAGGAAATCCATAAAGAGGGAGAAATGGAAGCGAGAGTGTCATCAAAGAAATATTTCAGAACAGTTTCCCAGACAGTACTGGAGGCCATGAGTTTTCATACTGGAAGGCCTTTTGAGCACTCAGCACCATAGATGCTGGTCAGCCCACCCTGAAGCTTCCTGGGGTGACATTGCGAAATATTGGAGGTACAGAGAAAATCTTAAACAGGTGAATAAAAGTGGAAACTAACACCCCAAATGTAAGTTATTTTAAAAGTTTAAAATATTCAGTTTGTCCTAAGAAATGAATTTTTTATGGTTCTGAACGGCAGCCTTAACACAAGAGTGTTAAAAAGCAGCTGGAGAATTTATAGTTAGAGGAGACACTGGTGGTGTGCACGTGACAATTTGCCAATTGTCCTTCTTTCCTAAACCTTCTTCAGAACTTTTTGTTTTCTTTCAGAAAAAAAGACACTCATGATCTAACAGAACTTGCATCTAAGCCATATTGCTTGAAATTTGTGTTTGACACGATCCTTATTCTCACTCCTGGAAAAGGAAATGGCAATAACATGGACAGAGGAGCCTGGCAAAGAATTGGACATGACTGAGCGCATCACATACTTTCTCTCACACCGGTTTCTTCTGACTGGCTGGGGATTAGTCATAGTGTTTTTTTGTATTGAGTTACTGGTTTTTTAGGTTAGCTTCAGACTCAGTAATTAGACTCAATTACTAATTTTGAAAATGTGTGAGTAAAGGTGTTGGGTCTAAGACCAAAAAAAAAAAAAAATCCTAGATAGACTTCAGCAGGTCTGTCTGTCTACCGGTTCCAAGTCTGATTGCAACATTGAAACCATGGTATTGAGGTCACTGAGATCTTAATGTGGACTTTGCTCTAATAGCTTGATTTAATTCAGTAAGTCACTGTGGTAATAAAAATCCTTGTTTGTAGTATGTGGTTTTTTTTTTTTTTTTTTTTTTTTTTTTACACTTTCTTTCTTTCTTTCTTTCTTTATTTTTTTTTTTAATTTATTTTTTTATTTTTCAGTGGGTTTTGTCATACATTGATATGAATCAGCCATAGAGTTACACGTATTCCCCATCCCGGTCCCCCATCCCACCTCCCTCTCCACCCGATTCCTCTGGGTCTTCCCAGCCCACCAGGCCCGAGCACTTGACTCATGCCTCCCACCTGGGCTGGTGGTCTGTTTCACCATAGATAATATACATGCTGTTCTTTCTAAACATCCCACCCTCACCTTCTCCCACAGAGTTCAAAAGTCTGTTCTGTACTTTTGTGTCTCTTTTTCTGTTTTGCATATAGGGTTATCATTACCATCTTTCTAAATTCCGTATATATGTGTTAGTATGCTGTAATGTTCTTTATCTTTCTGGCTTACTTCACTCTGTATAATGGGCTCCAGTTTCATCCATCTCATTAGAACTGATTCAAATGAATTCTTTTTAACGGCTGAGTAATATTCCATGGTGTATATGTACCACAGCTTCCTTATCCATTCGTCTGCTGATGGGCATCTAGGTTGCTTCCATGTCCTGGCTATTATAAACAGTGCTGCGATGAACATTGGGGTGCACGTGTCTCTTTCAGATCTGGTTTCCTCAGTGTGTATGCCCTGAAGTGGGATTGCTGGGTCATATGGCAGTTCTATTTCCAGTTTTTTAAGCAATCTCCACACTGTTTTCCATAGTGGCTGTACTAGTTTGCATTCCCACCAACAGTGTAAGAGGGTTCCCTTTTCTCCACACCCTCTCCAGCATTTATTGCTTGTAGACTTTTGGATAGCAGCCATCCTGACTGGCGTGTAATGGTACCTCATTGTGGTTTTGATTTGCATTTCTCTGGTAATGAGTGATGCTGAGCATCTTTTCATGTGTTTGTTAGCCATCTGTATGTCTTCTTTGGAGAAATGTCTGTTTAGCTCTTTGGCCCATTTTTTGTTGGGTCATTTATTTTTCTGGAATTGAGCTTCAGGAGTTGCTTGTATATTTTTGAGATTAATCCTTTGTCTGTTTCCTCATTTGCTATTATTTTCTCCCAATCTGAGGGCTGTCTTTTCACCTTACTTATAGTTTCCTTTGTTGTGCAAAAGCTTTTAATTTTCATTAGGTCCCATTTGTTTATTTTTGCTTTTATTTCCAATGCTGGGAGGTGGGACATAGAGGATCTTGCTGTGATTTATATCGGAGAGTGTTTTGCCTATGTTCTCCTCTAGGAGTTTTATAGTCTCTGGTCTTACATTTAGATCTTTAATCCATTTTGAGTTTATTTTTGTGTATGGTGTTAGAAAGTGTTCTAGTTTCATTCTTTTACAAGTGGTTGACCAGTTTTCCCAGCACCACTTGTTAAAGAGATTGTCTTTTTTCCATTGTATATCCTTGCCTCCTTTGTCAAAGATAAGGTGTCCATAGGTTCGTGGATTTATCTCTGGGCTTTCTATTCTGTTCCATTGATCTATATTTCTGTCTTTGTGCCAGTACCATACTGTCTTGATGACTGTGGCTTTGTAGTAGAGCCTGAAATCAGGCAGGTTGATTCCTCCAGTTCCATTCTTCTTTCTCAAGATTACTTTGGCTATTTGAGGTTTTTTGTATTTCCATACAAATTGTGAAATTATTTGTTCTAGTTCTGTGAAAAATACCGTTGGTAGCTTGATAGGGATTGCATTGAATCTATAGATTGCTTTGGGTAGAATAGCCATTTTGACAATATTGATTCTTCCAATCCATGAACACAGTATGTTTCTCCATCTGTTTGTGTCCTCTTTGATTTCTTTCATCAATGTTTTGTTGTTTTCTATGTATAGGTCTTTTGTTTCTTTAGGTAGATATACTCCTAACTATTTTATTCTCTTTGTTGCAATGGTGAATGGTATTGTTTCCTTAATTTCTCTTTCTGTTTTTTCATTGTTGGTATATAGGAATGCAAGGGATTTCTGTGTGTTAGTATGTGTTGTTTTAAGTTTTTATCTTTATCTTTTCTATTTGACAACATTTATGGTCTCACTGTTCTGGTCAGTCTGCTGTCTATTGTTTTAGTGAGTGATGATGAATAAAAATATCAGTTATCTTTGGTTGTTGACCCTTTCAAAGTGCTAAAATAGAACACTGGACAGCCACAGTGGCACCAGTTTAAATGACAAATGCAAAGTAAGTGTGATGTGAGATGACAGGCAGTAAGTCTTTTTCCTAGTTTACGAAAAGCTGTTTGGAGATTTAATTGAATAAAAATGAAGTTCTTTTCCATGGGACATTTTTGGGGAAGGATCATAGAAGGGAAGGGATCATCATGGGAAGATATTTCTCTGCATTATTCCATCATAAGTAATCCTTTTCAATGCATTTTTAGAGGAGAAGTGAAGTTGCTAAGACACTTGAGCAAATTTGCTAGTTTTTATGTCTGTGACACTTTGAAAGGCACATGAACCCTTTCTGTCTCATCTTGGTGCCTTCCCAGGGCCCTGGTGGCACCTTCACAGCATTTATCTCGTAATATTGTACAGACCTGTTATCTCTGCTTCTTGTACCAGGTTGTAAGGTTCTTAGAGTTCTGTTCTTTGTGGTGTGTTCAGTGACTGGTACTGTGCCTAGGGATGAAATTAATACACAATCTAACTTTTTACTAAACAGAATTCTTTTCTATGAACTGATCACTGTCAGCATTTTCCATACTGGAGATATCCAAAGCCTTGCTTGTATAAGTAAAATGTTGGAGGCCCTCCATAAAAAGTTTCAGAAAAGATACCCTTCTCTTTAAAAAAAAAATTTACCTCCCATGGAGGATCATTGAGGCCAGAAATGTTTATTGAGTATAGGATCATTTTGGAATATGTTCAACTGTAAATAACCAAAATCCTAACAGTGCTTAAGTAAGTAAGGATGTTATTCATCTCACATGATAAAATGTTTGCAGTGGACACCCCGTGGCTGATCTGATGGCTTGGTGATATCACAGTGGACTTGGGTTCCTTTTCTTCCACTCCTTGTAGTCTTGTTCTTGAGCCTATGAGTAGGTACCCATCACACCTCCATGTGTTATCTTCATGTTTTAGACAAGAAAAAGGGGAAGAAGGACTGAGGGGCATGGCAGGAGAATCTGGCCCCTTTTAAAAACGGTTGTAAAGTCCTCCAATGACCGTGTGTACACTTCGTTTACCAGAAATGGGTCATGGCTGTGCATAGCTGCAGGGGAGCCTGGGAGGGTAAGCATTTAGCTTTTCACCGTCTGTAGGAAGGCAAGAAGTAAATTGTGAATGGCTTTTGGGTATTCATTCACTAAAATGGATCTTCCTTTAAACATATTTTCATTTTTAATAACTCTCCTAGAGCACTAATTTTCAAACTGTAGGGTGAGATTCATCAGAGTTTCATAAATAGCAATATAGTCAATTGCTACCATTATTAAAAAGAATGAAATAAACTAAAATAGAAAAGAATAGAGAATATCAGAATATATCTTAACTTGATTAGGGCAAGTATTTGTGAAACACTTGTTTCATTTATATACAAGAATAGCAAGAGAGATAAGAAAGCCTTCCTCAATGATCAATGCAAAGAAATAGAGGAAAGCAATAGAATGGGAAAGACTAAAGATCTCTTCAAGAAAATTAGAGATACCAAGGGAACATTTCATGCAAAGATGGGCTCAATAAAGGACAGAAATGGTATGGACCTAACAGAAGCAGAAGATATTAAGAAGAGATGGCAAGAATACACAGAAGAACTGTATAAAAAAGCTCTTCATGACCCAGATAATCATGATGGTGTGATCACCTGGAGCCAGGCATCCTGGAATGTGAAGTCAAGTACGCCTCAGGAAACATCACTACAAACAAAGCTAGTGGAGGTGATAGAATTCCAGTTGAGCCATTTCAAATCCTAAAAGATGATGCTGTGAAAGTGTTGCACTCAATATGTCAGCAAATTTGGAAAACTCAGCAGTGGCCACAAGACTGGAAAAGGTCAGTTTTCATTCCAATCCCAAAGAGAGGCAATGCCAAAGAATGCTCAAACTACCACACAATTGCACTCATCTCACACACTAGTAAAGTAATGCTCAAAATTCTCCAAGCCAGGCTTCAGCAATACGTGAACTGTGAACTTCCAGATGTTCATGCTGGTTTTAGAAAAGGCAGAGGAACCAGAGATCAAAGTGCCAACATCTGCTGGATTATTGAAAAAGCAAGAGAGTTCCAGAAAGACACCTATTTCTGCTCCATTGACTATGCCAAAGGTTTTGACTGTGTGGATCACAATAAACTGTGAAAAATTCTGAAAGAGATGGGAATACCAGACCACCTGACCTGCCTCTTGAGAATCCTGACCAGGCAGGTCAGGAAGCAACAGTTAGAACTAAACATGGAACAACAGACTGGTTCCAAATAGGGAAAGGAGTATCTCAAGGCTGTATATTGTCACCCTGCTTATTTAACTTACATGCAGACTATATCATGAGAAATGCTGGGCTGGAAGAAGCACAAGCTGGAGTCAAGATTGCTGGGAGAAATATCAATAACCTCAGATATGCAGATGACCCCACCCTTATGGCAGAAAGTGAAGAAGAACTAAAGAGCCTCTTGATGCAAGTGAAAGAGGAGAGTGAAAAAGTTGGCTTAAAGTTCAACATTCAGAAAACTAAGATCATGGCATCTGGTCCCATCACTTCATGGCAAATAGATGGGGAAACAGTGGAAACAGTGGCTGACTTTATTATTATTATTATTTTTTTTGGTCTCCAAGATCACTGCAGATGGTGATTGCAGCCATGCAATTAAAAAACACTTGATCCTTGTAAGCAAAGTTATGACCAACCTAGACAGCATATTAAAAAGCAGAGACATTACTTTGTCAACAAAGGTCTGTCTAGTCAAGGCTGTGGGTTTTCCAGTAGTCATGTATAGATGTGAGAGGACTATAAAGAAAGCTGAGCACCAAGGAATTGATGCTTTTGAACTGGGGTGTTGGAGAAGACTCTTGAGAGTCCCTTGGACTGCAAGGAGATCCAACCAGTCCATCCTAAAGGAGATCAGTCCTGGGTGCTCATTGGAAGGACTGATGCTGAAGCTGAAACTCCAGTACTTTGGCCACCTGTGTGAAGAACTGACTCATTTGAAAAGACCCTGATGCTGGGAAAGATTGAGGGCAGGAGGAGAAGGGGACGACAGAGGATGAGATGGTTGGATGGCATCACCGACTCAATGCACATGGGTTTGGGTGGACTCCGGGAGTTGGTGATGGACAGGGAGGCCTGGCATGCTGCGGTTCATGGAGTCGCAAAGAGTTGGATACAACTGAGCGACTGAACTGAACTGAACTGGGTCACAATGTAAAATATTTCTGTACATTCTGTTAATAGTTAAAAAACATTGAGAGCCATTTATCTGGAGAATCATTGATTTTACAAGTGTTTATTATTATGGCAATATGATGAACTTAAAGGAGATAAAACATGCATTTGTAATCCAGGAAGAAAGCTGTATGTGCTATAAAAGTTACTGAGAAAAAGTGCTGTGGAAGATCAGTGGAGTTGGATTTACAGTAATTCTAATGGGGAAGGGTGGGATGCGCCGAGGTCCTGAAAGGAGAGTGGCATTTGAATTGAGGCTTGATGGATCAGAGGGTTCTACTCTTTGCCTGCCCCGTAATGCACTGAGCATTGTTCATACCTGTGTCAGAGGTGCCAGGGCCCATTTCATAACCAAATGTTTGAGAGTTACAAGAATTTTAAGAACAGCTCTATTTCACTGTTTAACCCTGGACCTATTTGTTTTGCCTTTTTAAAAATGACTGCATTTCTAAGTCCCAGATAATTAGGGCGGCTTTTGGACAAATCATCTTTACCTCTAGGTCTTAGTTAATAATTGCTGTTCTTATTGGAAAAAATAGGGTCATATATATGCTCCTATATTTTTTCAGTGAGATAATGGTAAAGCTAGAAATATAAGATAGATTAAAATGTAATTAAATTGAATATAAGATTAAATTAAAAATAAATTCTAGAAATATAAGATTGGTGTTGCCAATAAAATAAAACTAAAGTTTGTTTACAAATCGAAGCACTCCTAAACTTGGCATTTTAGTGTTGGAGGATCCTTCAGAGGTAGGTGGCCCAAGCTCATCTAACTAATACTGAGGAAATAAAAAGTAATGAGGCATAAACCAGGAATCCAGCCCAGGTCGTGGACTTCCTAGCCTGTTGCTGTGTGTTACTATCACCAGTTTGTAATTTTAAGAGGGATGAGGAAGTGAGAACTCAGAATACTATTTCGGGACCTTCCATGCTTGCTAGAAATAAAATGATTTCACACTTTGTAAATTATGTGATACTAATGTAGACAGAGCCACCAAAGTTTATTGTTTTCATCCCCACTGCTCTGTCCTCTGGTCAGCATTCTTTGAGTTCTGCAGTCATTAGAATTCTGAGGTTACTGCTGGGGATACAGTGACCCATTTTCAGAATCAAAAACATCAGCTAATCTGTCTCCTTGCCAGCCAGTGTTAGGTGTTGGCTGCTCCTTGTTTTCTGCCGCCTGCACTCCTGAATAATTGCTTTAACCAACAAGCTTAGTCATCTTCTCTGGTGCAGAAGGTGATAAGTTGTACCCCTTCTGTCCTATCAGAGATCTGAATACATTTTCTTTCTCCTGGGGTATATAGATCTCATCCAGTTGCATGAATGACATGACTTCTGCTCTTGACTCAGGAAGACTGCACTGATGTTCTGGCATCAAATAGTACATGGAAGAAGGGACTTTTGTAAGAAGAAAATAAATGGGAGCAATTTTATCTAGAGCCTAGACGTGACTGGATGGACCCTGTAGACAACCAGTGTGAGCGTCATTGTCTTCATATCTATGGGGAAGACATTCTTGTCATCATTTTACAAGGTCAGAGTAAGTAATGGAGCTGTAATTCAATCCCAGGTCCTTCGAATTCCACTCTGTGCTGCCCAGTAGTGATATAGGACATGGGAAGGGATCTTTGCTTTACAGTAGATTTCTTAAAAGGCCGAGATATTCACAGGCTCTGCTGCATCTATTTTAGTCCTCATCACCAAGTTTGTCAAAACTCTGCCCTATCTTTTTTAACCTCCTTATTGTAAGGAAATGTAAGCAATTAAAAAATATGTGCCAGAGCACTGTTCTTTTAGGCTTTTTTCAAGTGACTGGGCTTTTTATTTTTAAGATTGTTTTTTCATAAAAACAGCAGCAACTAAAACAAAGCCTTTCTTCTGTATCATTTGTTTCGTTTCAACTGACGGAGTTTCATCATCAATGACAGTGGACATATGAAATGCCATTATTAAAAAGATTCATCAACCATAGGCTTATCATCAGCTGGACCAGAAGGGACTGCAGAGATCATCTGGCCCTGCCTCCTTATTTGTACAATCCAAATTATCCTTTTTGCTGTCCTGCATGCTCCTGGTTTCTTTTGTTTGTTTGTTCATTCATGTATTCATTCATTCAGATCACTACTGCATGCTGAATATTGATTTGGGTCCTAAGATACAGTAATGAAAACAACACATTTTGACTTCAAGGTACCTACAAATCTATGGGGAGGAAACACACTCACATATGACTAACTATGGTACAGTTTGATAAGTGGAGTAATGGAGCCATAAACTGTGGAAGTTTTAAAGATACCTTGTTTATTTCTGCCTTAACATTTTCATCCTTTATTGTAGTGGATGATTAGGAAGCTTAGGGTTTTGTTTTATTTTTGTTCATGGATTCTTGAGATGTTTAAAGTTGGGAAGGATCAGAGGCAGCAGGTTGTTATTAATACTAACAGGGAAAGATGTAAGAATGCAGTTTCTTTAAATGCAGTAACTTCTCAAATAAGTTCTTTAAATAATTGTGTGCATTTAATTATACAGTCTCTCTATATATTTTAATTGAAATACAGTTGGTTTGCAATGTTGTGCTAATTTCTGGTGTAGAGCAAAGTGATTCAGATACATATATATGTATATATATATATATTCTTTTTCTTATTCTTTTCTGTTATGGTTTATTACAGAATACTGAATATAATTCCCTGTGGTCATTCAGTCTATATTTTTATTATATAGTGAATTATGCTTTACTCAAATCAACAAAATACTCTTTATATGAGCAATTCATTGAGAAATTAAAGTAGATGTTAAAAACATAGAACAGTACAGCCAGTATTTATTAAGTTCCTCTCATGTGGCCGGAGTTGTTGTAAGTTCTGTGGAGGATTCGTCATGGCCACCATTATAGTAGCTAACTTGTATTGAGTACTTTCTCTGTGCCAGACCCTGAGCGAAACACTTTACATGCATCATCTCGTCTGATTCTCACAAAAACCATAATGGTGGTTACAGTGACCTATTATACAGATAAGGAAACTGAGGCCCAGGGAGATTATGAAACTTGCCCATGATCTCCGAGCTCCTAGTGGCAGAGTTAGGCCTGTCTGTCTGAGAATTTATGCTCTTTTTTTTTTTAAATCTGATTTTACTTATTTTTTAAAATTGAAGGATAATTGGTTTATAGAATTTTGTTGTTTTCTGCTATTAACATCTACTCTGGATAAAAGAAGTAAAAGATAGGGACCTGTAGTTTAGGAAAGTTTATGCTTTTTCATGACTAAGTAAAATTGTGAGGAATAATATGAGACCATATATAATCAAGTTCCATTATTAGTCTTTTCTCTTCCACTTGCCATACTCCCTGTAGCCAGTCTCATCCAGCCTGGTGATTGCAATTCCATCTCTCAACTGATGACTTCTGAACCTGTGTCAGCAAGCCCCACCTCTCATATGACTCCAGACCTGATTTTACAACTTCTGCTGGACATTTGCCTATTGTTGTCCCATGGGCATCTCAAACTCATTATGTCTGAAAATAAACTTGTGAGCTGCTCATCCATATCTGCTCATTCTGTTCCAGAATTTGTTAATGGCATTGCTGTCTGTGCCCTTCTCCAAAGCACAGGCATCCAGATAATGCCCTGTTTTTGTTATCCTATAGCTGACTCCACTTTAATCTGCCGTTTTTATTGTGCGCATTTGTCTAAAACATTGTGATTTCAGAATGTTGTGATGAGTTAATTAAGTAGACATCATTTATTAAATGGGTTTCATGAAGATGAAACTATTCAACATTTTAACACTGCTTGAATGTGAAGAAAAAGTCTGTGCAAAATCAATTTTCACAGTTATATTATCTACATGTCAGAATTCTGTCTTGATGTCAAGATTTCAAAGTAGTTGAGGTTTAGAACTTACTATGAGCTAATTCTTTTTGCACTTTGTATGTATCTCTACTATCTCACTGGTCACATTTTCATAATCAATTGTTTATATTTACCATTCTGTTGAATAGCAGAGACTCTGGTTCTATATGTTTTTGAAACACAACCACCACCAGCAAGCACAGTGCCAGACACAGAGCAAATATTTAAATAATATTTGCTGTTTGAAGGACTGATTCACAATAATTTTAAGACCAAAAAATTAACCACAAGTAGGGTAGGAAACCATAATTTAATCGTCTAAGAAGTTATCAAATTGTTCTATATTAGTAAGCTGTCAATCAAATAACTTTAGAAAATCTTAGCCTTCTTCACATTAATTCACACGGTACAATGGGTTCAGTCTCATAATATATAATGTCACTGCTTAAAAATCTTGAGTAGCTTCTCATTACCTACTAATCCAGTGTCCTTTCAACTCTGATTATAAAGCTTCAGCCTCTCATCTCTTCCCTGAAGGATCTTAAAATCTGATGTGAAAATAAGGTAGATAGTATGCCACAGTAACCAGAATGGTTGCAAATATTCATATGTGAGTCATGATTCGTAGCATTAATGCCAGCGATTAGTAATTTGGGTCTTATTTCCTATTTCTTTTGTGAAAGACAGTTATTTATCTGATTTGAGTTGTCCTGCCCTTTTAATAAACGTTTATAGGGCTTCCCTGGTGGCTTGGTGGAAGCTGCCTGCTAAAGCAGGAGGCATGAGTTCAATCCCTGACCTGGGAGGACCCCACATGCTGTGGAGCACCTAAGCCCGTGCACCACAGCTGTTGAACCTGTGCGCTAGAGCTGCTGAGCCCACGTGCTGGAACTCCTGAAGCCCGCGGCCCGAGGGTCTGTGCTCCACGAGATGCCGCTGCACGGACAAGCCCGGGCTCAACAACTGCAGAATAGCCCCTGCTCGCCGCAGGTAGAGATGAGTCTGCAGCAGTGAAGACCCAGTGCGGCCAAAGACAACTAGATAAATAATTTTTTAAAAAACCAAAAATCATTTATATGTGAGAATGTCACAAAATAACAGAGATTTGTCTGTTTTTGCGTTGACAGCTAGAACATGACCAGTCAGCACTACTAGTTCTGATACTTATCCTCAAGGTCTTGGGTTTTTTAATACTTCTAGGTGATTAATCATAGAAAAGAAGAGGATCAAAGACAGTATTATGCTGACTTTATTTAACCTAGGACACATCAATTTTTAATTTAATCCATAGGGCATAATTATTTTTGTTACCAGTTAATATCAGAGATAGTCATTATATATGATATATAATAATCATTGTAATATCAGTAAATAATCATTTCATTAAACACATATATACCTATGGCCAATTCATATTGACATATGGTAAAAACCATAACAGTATTATAAAGTAATTATCCTCCTGATTAAAATAAATAAATTTAAAAAAGAATTAGTGTATTCTTAGTTTTATAAAACCATTTTTAAACAATAATAAATTCCAATTATAGAGATTATTTACATTCATTAAAATATTTTCTATATAAAACAAACTTTGTATGCTTAGTCACTCAGTCGTGTCTGACTCTGCAACCTCACGGACTGTAGCCCGCCAGGCTCCTCTGTCCATGGAATTTTCCAGGCAAGAATACTGGAGTGTGTTTCTAATTCCTACTCCATGGTATCTTACTGACCTAGAGATTGAACGTCCGTCTCCTACATTGGCAGGCGGGTTCTTTACCACTGTGCCACCTAGGAAGCCCAACCTTTATGCATACCAAACAGAAATATTGCATCTTTCAAGTCTTACTGTTTTAAATGCAAACTAAAAATGTCAAATGGTCACCTAAATGACAGATATGAAGAAACTAAAACTCTGTTTCTTCATATGACAGTCACTGGACTATTGTTTTTTTGAATCTGCCATTTCAGTGCAGAAATATGTGACATGACAGGGGTTATTACATAAACTGTGAAGCCAGACTGAACAATTCTGAACCATTGCAAATTATTCCAAAAATGAAACTTTGTAGCTGAATCTGCTTCTTCGGGTATATAAATGGGCATTTGCCTACCATGGAGAATAAATGTTTAAGTTACAAAATTAGAAATGTGCTAATTTGAAGCTTACAGATGTATTATTAAAACTTGACAGTGACTGTAGTAGTAATTTAGAATTTAGACTAACCAAAGATTTTGGCAGAGGACTTCCCTGGTGGTCTGGTGGTTAGGAATCCACCTGCCAATGCAGGAAACGCAGGTTCCATCCCTGATCTGGGAGGATCTCATGTGCTGTGGGACAAGAAAGCCCATGTACCCCAACTACTGAGCTCCCTCGCCCCAGAGCCCATTCTCTGCAACACGAGAAGCCACCACAAGGAGAAGCCCAAGCACCCCAACTAGAGAGTAGTCCCTGCTCGCTGCAACTGGAGAAGTCCCGAGCGCAGCAGTGAGGACCTAGCACAGCCAAAATAAATAAAATTGTAAAAGTCTATCCTTTTAAAAAAAAGGATTTTGGCAGGGAGGACTGTTTTGTCACTAACACTGTTTTAAATCTCCAGCGCATGATGGTAATAAAACTCACACTGAGTTTAGTCAGTTTATCCACGTTTTTAAGTTCTCTACAGACATCATATTCCCTTACTGTCTGTACTGGAGCAGACCACTCCTGCTGCCCTGAGCTTTGGATACCAGTTAATCAGAGTCTTAAATTGATTTGATTTCTCTTGTGTGTTTCCGTTTATCGTAACCTACACTGATGGCTCAGATGGTAAAGAATTTGCCTGTGATGCAGGGGACCTGGGTGCAATCCCTGGGCTGGGAAGATCCCCTGGAGAAGGGAATGGCTACCCACTCCTGTATTCTTACCTGGAGAATTCCATGGATAGAGGAGCCTGGTGGGCTACAATCTGGGGTCGCAAAGAGTCAGACATGACTGCGTGACTAACACTTTGACGTTGATGAACGTGAATTACATATTCTCTTCAGGTGGAGCCCGACCTGTGTCCTAAATTCACTTGTATCCCACTGCCTGCAGTATCCCACTATCTGCCCTCCCCATCTTCATCCCTCATTCCCAGTAACATCAGCAGTTTCTCCAGATGCTTGCTGTCAGGCAAGAGGCAGGAGGTCGTCCTTTTTTATTAAGCTTTAGCTTTGTTACATTTCAGAATCTCAACAGTAGGAAATGTTATTGGTGAATCAACTCGACTTGCATTCTCCAGCCCTGCTTATGCCCTTCTGACCTCGTATCCGCACAGGAATATCAGTGATGTTTTGCCTGAGGACAAAGTGTGTTTCCAAATAAATTGGTTCACAGAAGGGCAGCTGGAGTGACTTCTCACTATTCTGCATCTTGATTTTTTTTTTGTTTGTTTTTAATTAATATGAAGGAACATAATGTTCCCTCAAACTGTTACAAGCATAGACGTATCACCACCAAATGCCAAATCCACTAAGTATTAAGAAATCTGGAATGGTATGAAAGTTCTTAATAGCTATCAAAGTAAGACAATGTTTTATATGAGATTTTCAATGGCAGTGGAGTTAGAAGTCATAGATTTGCTTTTTCAGTGTGATTTTTTTTTTAATTTATGGATTTTTGGCTGCATTGGGTCTTCGCTGCTGCACGTGGGCTTTCTCTGGTTGCGGTGAGTGGGGCTACTCTTTAGTTGCGGTGGTTTGGTTATTTCAGAGCACGGGCTCTAGGCTGCAGGGCTTAGTTGCCCCAGAGCATGTGAGAGCCTCTTGGACCAGGAATGGAACCTGTGTCCCCTACATTGGTAGGCAGATTTTTAGCCCCTGGACCACAGGAAAGTCCTAGATTTACTTTAATATGATCAACTGGTGGATGCTAATAATAGTTAATATTTGTGGAGTGCTTGCTATGTGTGAGGCACTGTTCTAAGTACTTCATTTGGGTTTTGCTGAAGTAGATGCTCGTGTTGTTGTTGAGTCACTAAGTCATGCCTGACTCTCTGCAACCCCATGGACTATAGCATGCCAGGCTTCCCTGTCCTGCACCATCTCCCGGAGCTTGCTCAAATTCGTGTCCACTGAGTCTGAAATGTCATCCAGCCATCCTCTGTTGCCCCGTTCTCCTCCTGCCCTCAGTCTTTTTCAGCATCAGGGTCTTTTCTAGTGAGTCTGCTCTTCACATCAGGTGGCCCAAGTGTTGGAGCTTTAGCTTTGGCATCAGTCCTTTCAGTGAATGTTCAGGGTTGATTTCCTTCAGGATGGACTGGTTTCATCTCCTTGTCATCCAAGGGGCTCTCAAGAGCCCTCCAGCACCACAGTTCGGCGCTCAGCCTTCTTTATGGTCCAACTCTTACGTCACAACTGTAGCTTTGACTGTACAGACTGTTGTCAGCAAAGTGATGTCTCTGCCTTTTAATGTGCTGTCTAGACTTGTCATTGCTTTCCTCTCAAGGAGTAAGCGTCTTTTAATTTCATGGTGGCAGTCACATCCACTGTGATTTTGGAGCCCAAGAAAATAAAATTTCTCACTGCTTCCACTTTTTCTCCTTCCATTTGCCATGAAGTGATAGGACCATATAGCTTGATCTTAGTTTTTTTAATATTGAGTTTTAAGCCAGCTTTTCCACTCTCCTCATTTACCCTTATCAAGAGGCTCTTTAGTTCCTCTACACTTTCTGCCTTTAGAGTGGTATCATTTGATATCTGAGGTTGTTGATATTTTTCTCCCTGCAATCTTGATTCCAGCTTGTGAGTCATCCAGCCTGCCTTTTCACATGATGTACTCTGCATATAAGTTAAATAAACAAGGTGACAACATACAATCTTGATGTACTCCTTTCCCAATTTGGAGCCTGTCTGTTGTTCCATGTCTGGTTCTGACTGTTGCTTCTTGACCTGCGTACGTGTTTCTCAGGAGATAGGTGAGGCGGTCTGGTATTCCCATCTCTTTAATAATATTCCACAGTTTGTTGTTATCCGCATAGTTAGAGGCTTTAGCGTAGTCAATGAGACAGAAGTAGATGTAGGTGCTCTTATTATTTCCATTGTATAAATGAGAAAACTGAGGCATGGTGAAACTGAGTCTCCCAGTCATGTCCGACTCTCTGTGACTCCATGGACTGCAGCCCACCAGGCTCCTCTGTTCATGGAATTCTGCAGGAAGAGTACTGGAGTGGGTTGTCATTTCCTTCTCCAGGGGATCTTCCCCACCCAGGGATTGAACCCAGGTCTCCTGCATTGCAGGCAGATTCTTTACCATCTGAGACACCAGGGAGGCTTTTATTATTCCCATTTTATAAACTGAGACACAGAGAGATTTAAGCAATTTTCTCCATATTACACAGTAGGTAGAAGACCTGGAATTCTAGTCTGGGCCATTTGACTTCAGATACCACACTATTAACCACTACATCCTCAGTGGTACTTAAAAGAACCATTGGGTATCACTTAGTTCTAGGAATGCCAGAACCTGACAGACATTCAGTAAATGGTTACTGAAATAAAATCAAGCTTCCCTAATGGCTCTGTTGGTAAAGAATCCACCTGCAATGCAGGAGACCCAGGTTTAATCCCTGGGTGGGGAAGATCCCATGGAGAAGGGAATGGCAACCCATGCCAGTATTCTTGCCTGGAAAATCCCATGGACAGAGGAACCTGGTGGGCTACAGTCCATGGCATTGCAAAGAGGTGGACACGACTGAGCAACTAAACCACCATACCGTTAATCCAGAATCTGAGCACATCCGAACTGGAGACATTTTGTTCATTGTTGTTGTTGTTCAGTGGCTCAGTTGTGTCTGATTCTTTGCAACCCTATGAACTCTAGCAATCCAGGCTTCTCTGTCCTTCATCTATAACTAGTAGGGCTTCCTTACTTAAAAAAAAAATTCTTAATGATGGAAATCTCCAAACATATACAAAAGTAGAGGGGAAAATGGTACAGTGAACCCTTGCAAACCCATCTCCCAGATTTGACAATTGTCAACACGTGACCACTCTTGTTTCCTCTGTATCTGCCCCCTACCACCCTCACTGGGCTATTTTAAAGCAAATTTCAGACAAGTTTTTCAGTATCTATTGAAACAGTATACAAGGCTCTGTGTCCCCGTCTTTTGAAGTAAATTTCTGACTAAGACTTAACAATTGGAAAATGTGAAGGTGTAGAAACACAGAATAGCTGTTGGGCTGGGGAACTGGTAACAATTTAGACTGTAATTCCTACATTGCAGAATCACCAAACCCCCAGTTGCCTGAAAGATATAGATAAAGGCCTGACACACATTCCTGAGTTGTGAGTTGTTTTTATGGGAAGCAGGCCCCCTCCAGATGAAAACTGTGACCACAAGAATATAGACCCTAGAATGCTTGAAACCAGAAGACTGATGAAGCTTGAAACTCCACCTTGATGCCAACCAATCTGAGAGTTGTCTATGAACTGATCACGCCCTGCTCCTTGAACACTATAAAACACCTTACTACCCCCTCCAGGGTGAATCACACAGTCTTAGGGGCGTTAGCCCCCTTTGCCTGGCAAAGCAATAAAAGCTACTCTTTTCTACTTCTCCTAAACTCTTTTCTCCACATTTCTATTCAGCCCTGATGTACAGAGGCCAAGGTTTAGCAACAGTATTATCCAAAAAGGACTCTGTTAAAAATCACATTAAAATTAATTAAGTTGATATCAAATAGCTCAGTTCAGTTCAGTTGCTCAGTCATGTCCGAGTCTTTGCAACCCCATGAATCGCAGCACGCCAGGCCTCCCTGTCCATCACCAACTCCCGGACTTTACTCAAACTCATGTCCATCGAGTTGGTGATGCCATCCAGCCATCTCATCCTCTGTCATCCCCTTTTCCTCCTGCCCCCAATCCCTCCCAGCATCAGGGTTTTTTCCAATGAGTCAACTCTTCACGTGAGGTGGCCAAAGTACTGGAGTTTCAGCTTCAGCATCAGTCCTTCCAATGAACACCCAGGACTGACCTTCTTTAGGATGGACTGGTTGGATCTCCTTGCAGACCAAGGGACGATCAAGAGTCTTCTCCAACACCACAGTTCAAAACATCAATTTTTTAACACTCAGCTTTCTTCACAGTCCAACTCTCACATCCATACATGACCACTGGAAAAACCGTAGTCTTGACTAGAGGGACCTTTGTTGGCAAATTAATGTCTCTGCTTTTTAATATGCTATATAGGTTTGGTCATAACTTTCCTTCCAAGGAGTAAGCGTCTTTTAATTTCATGGCTGCAATCATCATCTGCAGTGATTTTGGAGCCCAAAAAAATAAAGTCTGACACTGTTTCCACTGTCTCCCCATCTATTTCCCATGAAGTGATGGAACCAGATGCCATGATCTTAGTTTTCTGAATGTTGAGCTTTAAGCCAACTTTTCCACTCTCCTCTTTCACTTTCCTCAAGAGGATTTTTAATTCTTCTTCACTTTCTGCCATAAGGGTGGTGTCATCTGCATATCTTAGATTATTGATATTTCTCCTGGCAGTCTTGATTCCAGCTTGTGCTTCTTCCAGCCCAGCGTTTCTCATGATGTACTCTGCACATAAGTTAAATAAGCAGGGTGACAATGTACAGCCTTGATGTACTCCTTTCCCTATTTGGAACCAGTCTCTTGTTCCATGTCCAGTTCTAACTGTTGCTTCCTGACCTGCATACAGGTTTCTCAAGAGGCAGGTCAGGTGGTCTGGTATTCCCATCTCTTTCAGAATTTTCCACAGTTTATTGTGATCCACACAGTCAAAGGCTTTGGAAATAGCTAGCAGTGTTCAAATTTTCCTATTTCATAAGTGTATTTTATTATTTATTTTTGTCTTCGTTGCTGCGCTTGGGCTTTCTCCAGTTGCGGTGAGCGGGGACTGCTTTTCGTTGTGCACAGGCTTCTCATGGTAGTGACTCTTGTTGCGGAGCATGGGATCTAGGCACAGCAGTTTCAGCAGCTGAGTGTGGGCTCAGTAGTGGTGGGCCACAGGCTCTTCTGGGGCCAGGGATTGAACCCATGTCCGCTCACTGGCGGGCGGATTCCCACCCACTGTACCACCAAGCAGGTCCCATAAATGGATTTTATAGTTGGTTTGTTTGAGTCAGGGTCCAAATAAGAGTCTTGTGTTGCATTTGGTTGATTTATTTCTTGAGTCTCTTAATCCACCAACATCCCCTCTCTTCCTTTTGTTTTCTCTCTTACCACTTGTCGATAAAACATGCTCATTTATTCTGTAGAATTTTCCATGTTGTCTTGCTCTACCTTGGGGTGAGAAAGAGTTACTTTTCATTTCTGTAAAGTGTAGGAGAGGGGAGGAGAACAGTTGTGGACTGTGTTATCCCTAAGTGGAACCAATGGCTACTGGAAGGCAGTACAGGACAGCAGCCGCCTTGACAATCCCAGTGTGTTCTTGGAGACCTCTTTCTGAGCAGTGATCCTTTTATCTTTTATATTCATACTGATAATAAAGAGGCACAGAAAGATATAGGAGTGCCTTCCGAATCCTCAAATAATTATCAGATGATACTGATTATGTGTTAATTGATACGTTCTAATTCTTTGAAAACTGATAAGTTCACAGATGTTCAGTAAAATTAATTTCATTAACTGGGCTACTGCTTAATTAGAATATGCAATGCTGTATTTATTATTAAAATCTAGAATCAGAAAATGGAAACCTTCATGTTAAGGAGTATGTTGGGTCGTAATTTGAGAACATGTGACTATCTAATTATCCAGTGATTTTTACATTCATTGATGATCTGTGCCTAAATCAGTTATTACATGAGAGTTGCAAAATGGTGATTTTTCTAAAATATTTTTTTCTCTACATTTGTTAGTTGGCATTCTTTACTTTCCTTATTTTTCTATTTGATATGCTCTGATTGCATGTCCTCTTTTTATTTCATCATTTTATGCTCATGAAATTAAAAATTTTAATGTTTATAATGTTTTACTGTCATTGTTTAGATGCTCATATTGCTCAAATTTGGCCAGTGAGATCCCCTTTACACCAGCTTTTATCAGCTCTTATTAATAACATGATCCATTGGCCTCTCAGCTCTTCCTTGCCTAACAAGACAAGGGCAAGCATGAGGCCTTGCTCAGGGCGGCTTCACACTTTCCCAGACTAGAACTCAGTCATTTCTTCAAGGGGTCCTCCCTCTGTAGTGAAGGAATGGTATTTAAAAACCAAGATCTGGGCGCTTGGTGTCATCATTGCTTCTTTCCATGTCCGTTTTGACGCAAGCCTAAGTCTTCCGCTGAGGATGGAGAGGAGATACCAGTCTCTTCAAACCCGCTGAGACACCCCTTTGTCTCTCCCAGATCCCTTAGTATCGTCAACAGACAGTGAGCACCGTTTCTAGTTTTTCCATTTTCTAAGGATGAAAATTTGTAGTCTGTTTTCTGGATGACTTGCTTCTCTTCCAGTTTTACCTGCTCTGTTATAGAAGAATCATGGAATTGCAGACTTCGGTTTACAATATTTTGCTTAGAAACTGTCTTTTTTTGTTTGTTTGTTTTTTCCATTTATTTTTATTTGTTGGAGGCTAGTTACTTTACAATATTGTAGTGGTTTTTGCCATACATTGACATGAATCAGTCATGGATTTACAGTGTTCCCCATCCCGATCCCCCCTACCAGTGATTCTTTGCCAACTTCAAGTCTCAGACTATTTTGAAAATCTGATGAAAGCGGATACTAGCCCTGGAAAAATGCTCAAACAAACATTTTTATATACAATTTTATTGGGTTCTTGAACTTGTAAAGCCGAGTTATCTCTACGAAACGCTGCTTATATCAGATCCTAGGTTGTGCTCCACCTCTGCCATATTATGTATGTACAGGGAAGCTTGGGATGTGGGCAGGTTTAGATGACTTCCTAAAGGCTACACAGTAGCAGAAGCAAACTAGAGTCTAAGGGTTTTTGTTTTTTATTCTCATGAAAAACAACTGGTTTGCCCCCACTTATATCACAAAAAGTTCTGCAATGTCGTGAGAACAAGAACTTCAAATTAAAAAAATGACCTTGTAGAGTGAAGACACTAGGAGTGGATTTTTATTTTTAGGAGAGTCCATAGAAGCTGGACACCTGAATTTCCCAATTTCAAAAGAATAGAATTCTTTTTTTTTTACTGAAATTATGTTTTCTGTAATTCCTTTCTCTTACTTTCTTCACCCTAATATTTAATGTGAAAAGTGGTTGGTGTCTTTGGAGGCAGAGGCCAGCACAGTATTTTGGGAAATGAATGGATGATGGACCGTTTCTGCCTGTGATCAGGCGCCTTCCCTCTTGAATAGCACCTGCTAACGTAGGGTCTCGTAGGATAGGTATCTGGTGTGACTGGCTGGTTTTATGAAGCACTCTCATCATTCACTGGGTGTCTTCTGTTAGTGTGTCTCAGTTGTCTCTGAGCCATGTGCAGTTTTTTGGGATTAAAGTCGTCTTTAACAATTTCTGCAGAAACCTTGTTATTCAACACACCGTTGTGACCTTCAATCTGGAAAGCCTCAGTGCATCTCAGCCTTGCTCCAGAGAGCCAAAGGCAGCTCCAAGGCAGCACAGATTGTAGCTGCCTGTAGGCTTTGTTTGCACAAAGGGACACTTCTGTTACAGGCTCCTTGGTATTGCAATGGTGGAAGAGGAAATGTTACTGCTTTCTCTCTGGTGTTTTCTTGTAGTGGAGGAGTGACTGAAGTACAGGCAGTCAGGAGAATTTGAGCAAAATGAGATGGTTCTCATGATGTCCCATCTTATCAATATCTACTGGTGTGTATGTGTTTGTGTGTGTGTAAGCAGGTGCACTGTAATGCTGGAAAAACACAGGCTTCTTAAAATGTAGACAAATCAAGGAATGATTTTAACTCAAACAGGCTAGACTGAGAGTCTGTAAAATAATAATGACTTTAATTTACTGCTTTTCATAGAGTATAAAATAGTCTGCAAGACATGACCTGCAGACCCCTGAGAACACTGATCACAGAGCTTTTATCACGATACAGCAGACTTCCTGTTTCTCTCTCCTTGTGTGTAAAAGGAATCCTTAGTCACTGCTGGTTCTGGAATTCTTCAGTGGCATAGAATTGGTGCCTGGTATTGTAATTAATTTGTTTACTGGGCAGATCTTTCATCCTGTCCCCATAAATGCTTCTTGACAAGGTTGACTGGATTGTTTTCTGCTGTTGCGAGAGGCAAAACTGGAAAGGCAATGATGAAGGTGTTTCAACTTTTATTTGTATGAAGTAGATGGATAAAAGCAATAGTTGAAATAAGATATAAGTAAAAATATTTCTTAAGTTCCTGAACCTTCCATGTAAAATGTTCTCTTCTATGTTAAAAAAAATCAAAGACCATATTCTGTGATAATTGGACAAGTGCTAAAGATACTTAAATAATAAACTTGTCTATATTGACTACTGTTATTTGAGTCAAGAAGAGTATTTCAGAGATAAAATTTTTTGAACTAGCATTTATTTTTCAGTAGAAGACACACCAAGCATAGTTATTTTAGGAATCTGTTAAAAAAAATCCTAGCTGTACTGTTGGATTATTTTACTTACTTATAAAACTTTTTTCTTATGATGTTCGTCACAAGTACCTGATTAATTTTGAGAAAACAGATAAGCATAAAACTTTTTATGAACTGGCTTTTTGTTGTATGAATTTATTAGATATTTAGGTGGGGGAAGAGGTGAAGAGAAAGTGGGGAATTTGGAGTATATGTAGGTTTACTGTTACTTTACAGATTTTAAAAAAAATTTTTTAATTAGAAGATAATTACAATATTGTGAATTTTTTTCATACATTAACATCGGTAGACACATGTCCACTCCCTCTTGAACCCCCTTCCCACCTCCCTCCGCATCCCACCCCTCTAGATTGTGGCACTGGCTTTGGGCTGCTGATGTTCTAGGCTGGTAGGAGCAGTTCTCCGTAACTGTTCACGTCCTCCCTGCTCTGCTGCACTGGGGGGCTGCTGCCACCAGGCGGGTGCTGGTGCCTCAGTGTGGCTACACGGTCCAAACTGGAAGGCAGTGATTCAGCAATTTAGTGAGTGTTTATTGAACACTGCACGTCAGGCACTGTGCTGGGTTTTGGGGATATAAGGATGATTAAGAAGGCATCTCTGCCTATAAGAGACAGACAAAACCAATAAAGTGATAGAAGTACATGTACTGTGCTCCAGAAGGACAAAGAGAAAACAAATCACTAACCTTGATGTTTATGGAAGATGCTCTGAAGGGATCTGCTATGGAGTTGCATCTTGAGGGTGACTGTGACTTTAAAGTGGGATGGTCCTTATACGTAGAAAACTATAAAACACTGATGAAAGAAATCAAAGAGGACACAAACAGATGGAGAAACATACCGTGTTCATGGATTGGAAGAATCAATATTGTCAAAATGGCTATTCTACCCAAAGCAATCTATAGATTCAATGCAATCCCTATCAAGCTACCAACGGTATTTTTCACAGAACTAGAACAAATAATTTCACAATTTGTATGGAAATACAAAAAACCTCGAATAGCCAAAGTAATCTTGAGAAAGAAGAATGGAACTGGAGGAATCAACCTGCCTGACTTCAGACTCTACTACAAAGCCACAGTCATCAAGACAGTATGGTACTGGCACAAAGACAGAAATATAGATCAATGGAACAGAATAGAAAGCCCAGAGATAAATCCATCAACCTATGGACACCTTATCTTCGACAAGGGAGGCAAGGATATACAATGGAAAAAAGACAATCTCTTTAACAAGTGGTGCTGGGAAAACTGGTCAACCACTTGTAAAAGAATGAAACTAGAACACTTTCTAACACCATACACAAAAATAAACTCAAAATGGATTAAAATCTAAATGTAAGACCAGAAACTATAAAACTCCTAGAGGAGAACATAGGCAAAACACTCTTCGACATAAATCACAGCAAGATTCTCTATGACCCACCTCCCAGAATATTGGAAATAAAAGCAAAAATTAACAAATGGGACCTAATGAAACTTAAAAGCTTCTGCACTACAAAGGAAACTATAAGTAAGGTGAAAAGACAGCCCTCAGATTGGGAGAAAATAATAGCAAATGAAGCAACAGACAAAGGATTAATCTCAAAAATATACAAGGAACTCCTGAAGCTCAATTCCAGAAAAATAAATGACCCAATCAAAAAATGGGCCAAAGAACTAAACAGACATTTCTCCAAAGAAGACATACAGATGGCTAACAAACACATGAAAAGATGCTCAACATCACTCATTATCAGAGAAATGCAAATCAAAACCACAATGAGGTACCATTACACGCCAGTCAGGACGGCTGCTATCCAAAAGTCTACAAGCAATACATGCTGGAGAGGGTGTGGAGGAAAGGGAACCCTCTTACACTGTTGGTGGGAATGCAAACTAGTACAGCCACTATGGAGAACAGTGTGGAGATTTCTTAAAAAACTGGAAATAGAACTGCCATATGACCCAGCAATCCCACTTCAGGGCATACACACTGAGGAAACCAGATCTGAAAGAGACACGTGCACCCCAATGTTCATTGCAGCACTGTTTATAATAGCCAGGACATGGAAGCAACCTAGATGCCCATCAGCAGATGAATGGATAAGGAAGCTGTGGTACATATACACCATGGAATATTACTCAGCTGTTAAAAAGAATTCATTTGAATCAGTTCTAATGAGATGGATGAAACTGGAGCCCATTATACAGAGTGAAGTAAGCCAGAAAGATAAAGAACATTACAGCATACTAACACATATATATGGAATTTAGAAAGATGGTAACGATGGCCCTATATGCAAAACAGAAAAAGAGACACAGAAGTACAGAACAGACTTTTGAACTCTGTGGGAGAAGGTGCATATTATCTATGGTGAAACAGATCACCAGCCCAGGTTGGATGGATGAGACAAGTGCTCGGGCCTGGTGCCCTGGGAAGACCCAGAGGAGTCGGGTGGAGAGGGAGGTGGGAGGGGGGATCGGGATGGGGAATACGTGTAACTCAATGGCTGATTCATATCAATGTATGACAAAACCCACTGAAATGTTGTGAAGTAATTAGCCTCCAACTAATAAAATAAAATTTTTTAAAAATTGCCCCCAAAATAAATAAATAAATAAATAAATAAAGTGGGATGGTCCTGTAGACAAGTGATTCCAAGAGGATATATTTACATAAGTTGTGTTTTTTCGGGAATATTATGACCATAAAGTTATTTAAAACCCTAAATCTCCAGTGACTAAAAATAATAATATAATGTTGTTGTTCAGTCGCCTGAACTCTTCACGACCCCATGGACTGCAGCACACCAGGCTTCCCTGTCCCTCGCCATCTCCCGGAGTTTGCCCAAGTTCATGGCCACTGAATCGGTGATGCCATCCAACCTTCTCACCCTGTGTTGCCTTCTTCTTCTACCTTCAGTTTTTCCCAGCATCAGGGCCTTTTCCAATGAACAGTTTGCATCAGGTAACCAAAATATTGGAACTTCAGCCACAGCATCCGTCCCTCCAGTGAATATTCAGGATTGATTTTCTTTACAATTGACTGGTTTGATCTCTTTGCAGTCCAAGGGACTCTCAAGGGTCTTCTCCAGCACCACAGTTCGAAAGCATCAATTCTTCAGTACTCAGCCTTCTTTATGGTCCAACTCTCACATCCATACCTGACTACTGGAAAGACCATAGCTTTGACTATATGGACCTTTGTCAGCAAAGTGATGTCTTTGCTTTTTAACACACTGTCCAGGTTTGTCATAGCTTTCCTGCCAAGAAGCAGTCATCTTCTAATTTCATGTCTGCAGTCACCATCCACAGGGATTTTAGAGCCTAAGAAGAGGAAATGTGTCACTGCTTCCATCATTCTCACTTCTATTTGCTATGAAGTAGCAATTATATAATACATGTAAGAAAATTATATAGAACAAAATTTAAAAGAATATAGATATCTTAATATATTCAATTATTATTTGGTTAATTTCCCATTGTTAACAACCAATCCTTATTCTGATCTTGGTTTAAAATCATCTTAAAATTACCCTAAATTTAAAAAAAAATTAATTAAAAAACTACCCTAAATTTTTTAAAATCAAAACTCAGTGGATCCAGACAACCTGATCAAAAAATGGACAGATGACACTTCTCCAAAGTAGACATACAACTGGCAAATAAGCACATGTAAAGATGATCATCATCACTAATTATTAGAGAAATGCAGATGAAATTTTATGAGGTACCACCTCACACCAATCAGAATAGCTATCATTTAAAAGTCTACAGATAATAAATACTGAAGAGGGTGTGGAAAAAAGGGAAACCCCCCCCTTTATACTGTTGGTGGGAATGTAAATTGGTAAAGACATTATGGAGAACAGTATGGAGGTTCCTCAAAAAACTAAAAATAGAACTATCATATGATCCCAGCAGTCCCACTTCTGGGTATATATCCAGAAGATACCTGCACCCCAATGTTTATGGAAGCACCGTTTATAATAACCTAAGACATGGAAGCAGCCTAAATGTCCACTGATAGATGAATGGGTAAAGAAGATGTGGTATATATACACACACACAAACATACACTCACAATGGAATACTACTCAGCCATAAAAAGAATGAAATAATGCCATTTGCAGCAATATGGATGGACCTACGGATTATCATACTAAGTGAAGTAAGTCAGAAAGAGAAAGACAAATACCATATGATATTACGTATATGTGGAAACTAAAATATGGCACAGATGAACGTATCTAAGAGGCGGACTGATGAACATAGAGAACAGACTTATGTTTGCCAAGGGGCAGGGGGTAAGAGAGGGATGGATTGGGTGTTTGGGATTAACAGATGCACACTAACTCTTAGGTATAGAATGGATAAACAACAAGGACCCTACTGTAGTGTACAGGGAACTATATTTAATATCCTATAATTAATCATAATGGAAAGGAAAAAAGCATCAATCTTCCCTTCCTATCTTTCTGTATCTATTTTATTTATATATCTGTTTGTCTATCTAATCTATCTATATCTATCTTATCATCCATCAGAATTAAGGACTTCCAGGTAGCTTGGAGTTAAAAAAAGACTTTGTATACTATTTAATTTTCTCATCCACTAGTTGGTTAGTGTATAATATTCAACAATTGCATAGTACTTGTCTTTTTGTCTGCCTGAGACAAAATTGACTTTCAACCAGCTTGACTTGCACTCCGCCCTCATGAAGCTGGCTTAGTCAGGTCACCATCTCCTTGTTACTAAATCTCATAGACACTTCTCATGCACATGTTTCTTGAAAAGATTATGTCACTTCTCTGCTTCGAACCATTCGTGACCTCACTGCTCTTAGGATGAAGTTCACACTTTTTAATGTGGCCACCTCTGACCCTACTCCTGCCTCCAGAGCTTCATCTCTTACCCCACTTCTCCACTCACTGTTATGATCCCGAACAACTGACCTTCTTTCAGTGTTTTGAATGGACTCTGTCTCCCTCACCTCTAGGAATTGCTCTTTCCTCTGTCCTCTTTCAACACTTCTGCTGCCCACTCCTATTCATCCCTTAAGTCTGAGTTCAGACTTATGCTTTCCTTTTAAAGAAACTAAACCCCAATCATGTCCGAATCCTGTTTCTCCAATCTCAATTCCAGCCCCTCTAGTCTCAACAATCATTATTCTGGAGTATACTAAAAACTCCCTAATTGGGGTTTCTACTGCTGCTCTTCCCATCTGCATAATCCATTCTCTACATATTCATATGAATCATCTCTTAAAGATATAATTGGGATCGTGTCACTTTTATTTAAAACTCTTCAGAGGCTTAGCATGTAATTGAACTCAGGTGGCCAGGGCCCCTTAACACTTTACAGACGCAAACTTCACTCTCACCCTTGGTTGCATGCTCAGTTATCAAATAGGCATCCCGGTGATTCAGTATGCACTTACCTAATTTTAAAGAATGTTATCAGAGTAAAAATACAAAGCTAAAAATTTCTTGCAGAAAATGTTCAGACTTTGGCATCACCTTCCCTCTTTGAAAAAACACACTAGCTCAAGCCTTCCCCTGGCACCTCTGCCCACCTCGCCAGTCTGGATGATGAACCTCTTTTCTATACCTCTTTCCATAGGACTCATTGTCCAGTGATGTCTTTAAGTTCTAGTGTTCTTCTTACTCTGATTCCATCTCTGACCTCTAGTGCTGTGCTTATTAGCTCAGTAAATATTTTTTCAGTCGACTAGTTGAAATCTGACACTTTCCCATACTTGACTCTGGTTCTCTCCATGGGAAGACCCGGCATCTGTACTGTTATCATGTCCAGTGTTCTGTCCTTATCATACTTTCTGTCATTTTGTAATATTGTTGTAAATGATTCTGTCATAAGAGTAGTAATGTGTTCATTTGGAACACTTTTAAGGTTTCAAAAAAAGGTGAAATTTAAGGTTTCAAATGAAAATGAACTATATTCTTGCTAATGACATGTATGTGCCTGGCATATGTTATATACTAGTACTAGGGTTGAACTGAATAAGCTGAGTGGATAACTGCCTTTATTACCTCTTAATATTTTTCTATTGTTCTTATCTTATAACTATACTGTTTATACTATTTAGAATTCTTTTTAAAAGCATAATAAGTATTGGCCAATATTTCATAAATGTAACTTTTCATGGCTGCCTGATATTATCTTCATGGACTAATTACCATATTATGCATAATTGATTTGGAAAATTTTATTGTCTACCATGTGCCATGAGTGTGTAATGGTGAATAAGACACAACCCTTTACCTAGAGGTAGCTCCGGACTAGCACATAGGGAGGAAGAAAGTGAAGAAACAGTTGCATTCCCATGTTTTAGATGTTAGGTTATTTCCAAGATTTCAATATGAGTCTTGACGTATGTTGTCAAAACGCATCCTAGGTATTAATGGCAACGACCTTCCCACCAGTGAAAAAGACCTAGAATTCAGAGCGCAGAACAGGGTTGGAATTTTCCACATCTAGCTGTGTCTGAGCCTGTTAGCTCATCTTAGCTGTGAGGATTAATGAGATCATCCTAAGCTCCTGTCACAGTTTAGACTTGTGCCGTTCAGTATGGTAACCACTAGTCACATGTGGCTGTGAAACACGTGGAATGGGCGCTGTGCTGCCGGTGTAAAATCTGCACTGGGTTTGAAAGATTTACTGCAGAGAAGGAATGGTGGACTATCTCAGTAATCACTTTTATGCTGGTTACATGTTAAAATGGTGGTGTTTTGATCATACATTTTAGTCTCATCTGTTTTATTTCAGTGTGGGTGCTAGGTGATTTGAGATTACATATGTGACTCGCATCGTGTCTCTCCTGGGCAGGGCCGTTGCAGATCCTCAGTAAATGTTGGTTGAATATCAGTGTCACCTACTTAGCTCCTCCTTCTTTACCTCCTGTGTGTTTCTTTCTTTCCCCCTCTGTCCTCCCCCTCCCTGTCCGTCTCTTTCTCCCCCTTTCCACCTCTACTTTCAGGACAAAGATCAACCATTTGTCAGTTTCTGAGCTTCATTTCTTCCTTTGTAAAAGGGAGATGGTAATGCTTGTCTAACTGCCCCGTAGGTTTCTTTGTTGTAGCGATAAAATAAAGTGGTGCATAAAAAGTGCTTTGTGAGTCATAAAGCAGTGCGCAAATGAAATGCATCTTCATGCCTTTTTGTCTGCACTGTAGTATGAATTTAAACCCCACCATGAATTTAAACTCGTAAATTAAATCTGGTAATAGAATGAAAGATTTTATCTCCTGCTTGGGCTTCCGCATGGTATAACCTAATAGACAAGTCCAACTTACTGGTCCGGCCTGATAGACTGGTCCAAGTTACTCACCCCCTCCAAGCCTTACTTTCCTCATCTTCAAATAGGTGCTCTAATATTTTGCAAAGTTATTTAATGAGCTGACCTAATGTGTTACAGAACACTTGCCTGACATGTTGCAGATGATTAATAAATTGTCGCTGCCTTCCCTCATGCCTGGACTTCCCTGGTGACTTAGAGGGTAAAGCGTCTGCCTGCAATGCAGGAGGCCCAGGTTCGATCCCTGGGTCAGGAAGATCCCCTGGAGACAGAACTGGCAACCCACTCCAATTCTCTTGCCTGGAAAATCCCATGGACAGAGAAGCCTGGTAGGCTATAGTCCATGGCGTCGAGAAGAGTCGGACAGAACTTAGCAACTTCACTTTCCCTTTCTCGCATGCCTTTTTCTAGTGAGAGCCAGCGGTTGTCTGGTGATCAAGAGTCATCTAAAAATGGTCCTGAAATCATACTTAGGCACGAGTGGTGGCTTATTGCCCCTAGTTTAGTCTCCACCCCAAACATAGTGACAGACATGAAACTGGATACAGTAAAGATTTCAGTGCAGTCCTTTGAGTTTGAGTTGTACTTGCGTAGAGTGGAGTTGAGTTGGAGTTGAGTAGAGTGGAGTTTTCTGCCTCTGTGAGCAGCAATCCCAGGAGATTATGAATTTAATAAATTCAGGAAGACGCTCTTCCAAACTTTTTCAAGCAGGACTTCTTACTTTATTGAATAAAACAATATTTTAAAATATTTAGTGCTTTTTCATATTACAAAAATAATACATTCTCATTATAACAGTTTAAAATGCAGAAACTTATAGACAGTGAAAACACACCTATATATTCCATCTCCCAAAACTACCTCTGTGGTAGCTCAGTTGGTAAAAAATCTGCCTGCAGTGCAGGAGACCCGGGCTTGATCCCTGGGTCTGGAAGATCCACTGGAGAAGAAAATGGCAACCCATTCCAGTATTCTTGCCTGGAAGATCCCATGGACAGAGGAGCCTGGCAGGCTGCAGTCCATGGGATCAACAAGAGTCGGACATGACTTAGCAACGAAACCACCACCAAAAGTTAATACTGTAGTTTATATTTTCTAAAATTTTCTATGAACATGTACCTTCATTAACATGTTAAAGTAGTATATATAATAAACATTTCTTTTGCAAAATGTGTGTATATATATATATATATATATATATATGTATATGTATATATAGATAGATAGTTACTTTGCCTTTCTAACTTAGCTCATTTTGGACCTTTTTCCACGTAAGTATGTGGAAAACTTCTTTAACATTCAAAAACTTTTAGTAATCTTAGGTGATACAGTGAATAAACTGGCTATGAATTCAATTATATTTTAAAATATATTTTAAAGATTAAAGACAAGAGTAATCGTATACATTGGAAAAATGACAATATGTTTGTGTGAAACATTCAGTCTATGTGATGTTTGGAAAATGGTGTTCAAACCATGAACCTGGTGCTTATATGAATTTACTGGAATCCTTGGAATGATTCCATATTTCCCACAAATTAGAAACCACTTCATGGGAACAAGTTTAGCTGTAGATAGATGGGAACAAGTTTAGCTAGTCACCCAGGGGTACCCAGTTTACCGGTAGTTGACATCTTCCAGAAAAGCTTCAGAAAAATGGTAATCATCTGATGGTCATGATAAATGCTCTATTAGGTATGTATCAACTGTGGGGTACCCTTTTCCTGGCCTTAGTGATGCAGCAATTTCAGGGGCTTTTCTAAAACTGGGACCCACTCAGAAGCTGATCAGGAGAGTCTTAATCCGGTTTGATTTTTGTAACCCAGATCTGTCAAAGACTGTTACCTGCTCTGAGCAAGATCAGCTTCAACATGGACTTTTGAAAGTATTCTCCTTGCAGGTAGTGTGTAACTCTGGGGATCTGCCTCCTTTCCTGCATTCACCTCTGCCTGTTTAAATCCTCCTTTTCTTTCAAGACTCAGCTTATCAATGAAACACCCCTCTTACCTTCTCCTCTGATCTGATTGGTTGTACCATAGATGCTCACACTTCCTTATAGTCTACTTCATGTATAATGTTGAGAAGTTATAGAATGGCTTCTGCATAAGTCACCTATCCGGTGGGCTTCTAGAGGACAGACATTTTCTTCCCAGAGGACCCAACACAAGACTGGATGGTCAGTAGTCACTTACTAAGTACATACCTAAGCTATTAGGCACTTTCTTGAGTTTTATTTTCTCTCTTCCCTTTTTAAATCAATTGACTAATACATCTAAATTTGAGCATCTTAACATCCAAAATAAATACTATAGTGTTACTGAGCTATTGGAGAAAAATCAAGAGACCTCTATATGTCCAAGAGGAGCCAACATCCGTTGGTTTTGGATAGTAGAGAGCGCCAGTACTGAACGGTTTTGCAGTAGCAACACAGCAGAAAGCTGTTGGAGGTCTGCTTGCCCTTGTAGCTCGCACTCTTCTGCTGAGTCACTATTTCAGAACTCTGTTAGATGGGTTGGATTCTGTTTCTGACATTTTCTTATACCTGCAATGTGAAAAATCTTTATTTCATTAAATACTGGTCATTTATAGATGAGAACAATCAGTGATGAGGCAAGGATTTTACCTTTGTATTGAGTACCTGTAATAGGTTAATGATTTATAGGTATGAAAACTCCAAGGCACAATGTGTGGTGTGGGCAAAGGGATAATTTTCATCATTTTAATACTATTTTCAAAGGAAGTGCATGTTCGTTGTTGATATTTTGATTTCATTTGTTCTGAAATGTTAAAAGATGACACTTTGATTTTAGATTCATCTGTCTCATCTCACCCCCCGCCCCCCCGTCAAATAATCAACCATTCAGCCAACAAATATTTATTAGGCATGATTCCAAACATGTGAGAGAAAATTAATTCAATTCAACAAATATTTACAGAGCAGTGCCAGTGGAAGAGATATAGCAGTTAACAAGAATTGACTGCCTCTTTGAATTTACAGTCTGTCTGAAAACAAACAGTATACAGGTAATTACAAAGGTGATCCAGATTAAATGTGTATAAAATTAAACTGAATTGATTGATACAAAGATAAATATGATTTAGTCCCCTTTCTGAAGGAGCTTATACCTTAAGTGTTCAAAGAGATATATACAACTTACTAGAATGCCAGGCAAAATAAATCTTGTAGTAGGAGCATAAAAATAGTAGTTTGGGGCAAAGATTAGGAAGTGATTAATTGGGACCTCAGGAATTGCAAAAAACTCCGTGAATAAGAGGTCAGCCTTAAAGGGTAGACATTTTGACAGTCAGATGAAGGGAAGAAAGGCATTTTAATGGTGGTGGTGCTAATTAGTCATACCTCTTATCCACTCCTGTTGGTGACGGGGGTTAAAATATCTCATCAGCTGACCTCATCACACTGGAGTGAGGAATATGCCTGGGACCCAGGGGCCACAGCATTCCTCCCTCCTCCCAGTTCCACGTGTGGACTTCACTCGGAGGCACAGCAGCTGGAGACTCGTGCTCCCTTCCGGAGGAGGAGGTGCTCCGCTGGTGCACAAGAGGCTCTGAGAAAGCGGCCAGCCGGAAGCCGTCAGCCCAAGCGTTGCCTTCTCCCCAGTCAGGTGGCTTATGTCCCCTGAGGGGAGGGAATATGAGAAATGGTAAAGTGAAAACTCCCGCCTCATTACTTTCCTAAGAGAGCAGAACTAAGGGCAGAAGTTCCAATAGTACAGGCAAAGCTGGAAACTTGAGGAGAACAGTAGAAGAAATCCCTCTATACTAGGTAAGAAAATGGACAACCGCCCATGCTAAACCGCGTGACGCAAATAAGGAATTCTGCCTCAATCAGAGATCAGGGGAGAAGGGACGTCAGCGGGTCCCAGGATGGTCAGGGAAGCCTGACTGCATGAAGATGGTAGAGCTGAACTCTGTCTGTGGTTCAGATAGAACAGATTCACGCGGTTTTTTAGTAGTTTATTATTTAAGATGAAATGAGTTTCTGTTACCACCTTCTACCTTTCTTTTGAGAGGGAAGTGGGATAAAGGAGAGGGGCTTTCTTCTTCATTGGAAACCGGACTTCTGTTTTGAGATGTGATGAAGCCATCAGTATTCATTCTGACCATGACTTCCATAGCTTGCAGATTTTTATCAACTTCCCACTCAGAATACCTTAGTTTTATCCAAGCATAAATTTTACACTCTCAGTTCTCCTTGATCATTTTGATTGCTAGTTTCTAGATCTTTTCCTTAAACTCATTATTTAAAAAAAATATATATATATATTTATAGACTCGTCACACAGGTTTTTTTGTTCCTTTTTTTTGGTATGGCATGTATCACATCAACAAAACACAAGCTGACTTATGTTTTTGCTAAAAAACCGTGTGACCCTTCAGGCAGTTTCTTAGAACGGTGTGTTATTTGGCAAAGAAGGACAGGTCAACTTTGAGAGCTTCAGAGCAATTCCAGATCAGGGAGCCTCAGGTGAATGAAAAGGAACAAGGAAATAACCAGTGTCCACTGGCAGCACCCCTCCACTCTCCCCTTTAGTGTTGATCAAGTGTCTGCTCTGTTATCTCCTGACCCCTTCACTTTCTAGTAAAGGAAAACAGGGTCTATCTAAATAGTGTTTCGTGGATGGATGCCAATGCCATTTAAAAAGGTATTGAGTGGGTTGGGATTGAAGAAATGTGAAATCATTTGTTGAAGGAACAGTGAACAGTTGAATGCTCAGGGTATTTGTGTTTTAACAGTATTATTGAGGTGAGTTTGGCATAAGATAAATGGCACATATTTAAAGTGTGCAATTTCATATTTAAAGTGTGCAGTTTGATGGGATTTGACATACGAATTCATCTGAACTGTATTCTCCTCTCAGGGAACTTATGAGGAAACTGTCACCACAATCAGGAATATTTCATCCTGCAAAGAATATTCATGATCCCCTGAAACTCATCCTTCCTTCCATCTCTTTTCCAGACAACTTACATGCTTTCTGTCATGATGAATTAATTTGAATTTTATGTAAATCAAATTATACTATATGTGCCCCCCTTTTTTTGGTCTAACTTTTTTCCCTCTCAACATAATAATTTAGATTCAACCACATCGTGTGTATCAATAATTTGTTTCTTTTTATTGCTGAGTAGTGTTTTTGTGTGTGTGCACGTGTGTTCTAAGTCACTTCAGTCGTGTCCGACTCTTTGCGACCCTATGGACTGGAACTGGCCAGGCTCCTCTGTCCATTTGATTCTTCAGCCAAGAATACTGGAGTGGGTTGCCATGCCCTTCTCTAGGGGATCTTCCCGACCCAGGGTTCGAATCTTACTCTGTTACTTCTGCATTGGCAGATGGGTTCTTTACCACTAGTGACACCTAGGAAGCCCAATATTCTCTAGTTTGGGTGTACAGTTTTATTTTTCCACTGATGGAAATTTAAAATAAAGCTGCCATGAACATTCACATGCCAGTCTTTGTTTGGATGTATGCTTTCATTTCTCGTGGATAACAATGTGTAGGAATGAAATGGCTGGATTGTTTTGTACGTACACGTTTAAGCTTGTAAGCTGATAAACTGTTTTCCGAAGTGGCTGTACCGTTTTGCATTCTCACTAGCAGTATTTGAGCGGTCCAGTTGCTCCACATCCTCAGCAATAGTTGCTATTGTCAGTCTTTTTAATTTTAGCTGTTCTAGTATATATAGTATCTATCTGCGGTTCTAATTTGCATTTGAATAATGACTTTGTGCATTGAACATTGAATGAGGTTTCATGTGCTTATTTGCCATCTGTATATCCTCTTTGGTAAAGTATCTATTCAAATTGTTGACCTGTTTTCTTAAACAGGCTTTCCTGTTGTTGAATTCTAAAAGTGTGTATTCTGGATATAAGTATTTCATTGGATAGGTATTTTACAAGCATTTTCTCCCACTTTATGGCTTGCCTTTTCATCTTCTTAAATGTCTTTTGAAGAGCAGAAGTTGTCAGTTTTGATGAAGTCCCCTGTATTATTTGTTTTATAGCTTGTGTCCTGTTGAGAAATATTTGCCTAATCCAAGATATTTTCTTCTATAGGTTTTAGTTTTAGATTCTACATTAGGTCTGTCATCCGTTTCATGTTAACTTTAGTTTATGATGTGAGATAAGGATTGAGCAAGGTTTATTATTTTTTTTCTTATGCAAGATTTGCCCTCATACTTTTGTTGAAATCAGTTGGCATATATGTATGTGTTTATTGATGAATTCTCTATTCTGTTACATTCTTTGTTAGTTTGTTTTTACACCAATATCACTTTGTTGTGACTAGTGTAGCTTTATAATAAGTCTTGAAAATGCACCTCCAACTTTGTTCTTTTTCAAAATTGTTTTTTTGCTCTTCTGAGTCCTCTCTTTCTGTAGACATTTTAGAATCTGTTTCTCTTTTCTACCAAAAAAAAAATTGTTTGCAAGGATTTGAAGTTATGATTGGGGTCATGTTAAATCACTAGATCAATTTAGGTGAAAATGGATATTTTACCAATATTGAGTCTTCCAGTCCATGAGCCTGAATAAATACTGTATTTTGTTAGGTCATCTTTAATTTCTCTCAGTAGTGTTTTAGTGTTTTAGAGCTTTCAGTGTATATCTTGTGTATCTCTGTCACATTTTCCCCATTTTAATATTCTTTTAATACTGTTAATGGTACTGATTTTCAAATTGTAGGTTGCTAATATCTAGAAACACAGTTTTTCTGTACTTTTAAAATTTTATTTATTTATTTATTTCTGGCTGTGCTAGGTCATCGTTGCTCCTTGGGCTTTTCTCCAGTTGCTGTGAGCAGAGGCTGCTTCTTGTTACAGTGCGTGGGTTCCTCATTACAATGGATTCTCTTTTGTGGGTACAGACTCTAGGGAACGGGGAGCTCAAGTAATTGCCCTTCCTGGGCTCTGGAACACAGGCTCAGTGGTTGTGACACGTGGGCTTAGTTGCTCTGTGGCATGTGGGATCTTCTCAGACCAAGGATGGAACCCATGTCTCCCACAGTGGCAGGCAGATTCTTTACCAATGAGTCCCCAGGGAAGCCCTAATTTTTTCTGCATTGATTTTGCATCATGTAATATTACTATGCATACTTATTAGTGCTATATTTTTAATATATTTCTTACGATTTTCTATGAATATAATGTCATCTACAAATAAAGACTATCTTACTGTTCATTTTCAAACTGTATGCCATTTCTCTTTCTTGCTTTATTGAACTGGCTGTTATTTTCTTGATAGTGTTCTGTAGAACTGGTGAGAGCAGACATCCTTGCTTTGTTCATGATCTTAGGGGGAGAAAATTCAGTCTTTCACCATTAGGTATCTTGTTTGCTGTAGATATTTCATAAATGTTCTTTGTTCTTCTGTTTCTAGTATGCCGAAAGCTTTTATCATGGGTGAATGTAGATTTTGTTAACTATTTTGTCTATATTGAAATTGTCATGTATTTTTTCTGTTTTAATCTGTTGACATGGTAAAATAAATTGATTTTTGATTGTTGAAGCTTTGGATTACTGAAGTGAAATCCACTTGGCCTTTGTATTTACCTGTTTATATATTGTTAGATTTTATTTGTCAGGTATTTTTGTGTATACATTCATGAAGGGGGTAGATAGATAGGGTGTTTTTGTTTGTTTTTGTTTCTTGCTTTTAGTGTCTTTGGTTTTGGGGTCAGTGTAATGTTGGCCTCATGGAATGAATTGGGGAGTGTTCTTTCATCTTTTATTTTCTGAAAAAGTTTTGTAGATTAATGTTATGTCTTCTTTAAATGATAGGTGGAATTAATAAGTGTTAAGTTGCTAAAAGAATAGATCCTAAAAGTTCTCATCATAAGAAAAAAAATGTCTTTTAAAAATTTTTCTTTCCTTTTCTATTTTTTTTTTTTTGCATTTAAGTAAGATGATAGTTGTTGGTTAAAATTATTATAATAAATCATCTAATAATGTAAGTGAAATCATTATGTTCTGTACCTTGAATTTATGCAATGCTATATGTCAATTATATATATTGCAACAAAACTGAAAGAAAAAGAATAAGTGAAGACAGCTGAGTCTACCATTCTTTTTGTGGAAATGTCTTTAAAAATTCAGTTTCTTTAATAGCTATTGGGATTTTCAAGTTATCTATTTATTTCCAAAAAAGTTATTGTAGCTTATATCTTTATGGAATTCGTCCCTTTTATTGAATTTTTCCTTGCCTTCTATTAATGTTTTTAAGCTATGTAGTGATGTCTCTTTTCTCATTCCTGATATTGATAATTTATGTCTTCTGTCACGGTTTTTATCTCATCAATCTGGGTAGAGATTTACCAGTTCCATTGCTTTATGTTCCCACAGTGTAGTAGAGTTCTTTTTCCCTCCACACTTCTCCAGCATTTATAATATGTAGACCTTTTGATGGTAGCCATTCTGATCATTGTGAGGTGGTACCTCACTCACTGTGGTTTAGAATTAGTGATGCTGAGCATCTTTTCATGAGCCTGTCTGCCATCTGTGTGTATTCTTTGGAGAAATATATATTTAGGTCTTGTGCACGTTTTTGACTGGGTTGTTTGGTTTTCTGATACTGAGTTGTGTGAGATTTACGTATATTTTGGATGTTAACCCCTTGTTGGTCACATCTTTTGCAAATATTTTCTCCCATTCCATAGGGTGTCTTTTCATTTCATTGGTGATTTCTTTTGCACAACAAAAGCTTTTGATTGTGATTAGGTTCTATTTGTCTATTTTGCTTTTATTTCTTTTGCCTTGAGAGACTAGTCTAAGAACATACTGCTGTGATTTATGTCAGAGAATGTTTTGTCTATGTTCTCTTCTAGGAGTTTTATGGTGTCATGCCTTATATTTAAATCTTTAAACTATTTCGAGTTTGTTTTTTTAAATGTTATGAGGTAGTGTCCTAATTTCATTGATTTACATGTAGCCATCCAGTTTTCCCAACACCACTTACTAAAGAGACTATCTTTTTTCCATTGTATATTCTTGGCTCCTTTGTCATACATTAATTGATCATAGGTGTGTGGGTTTATTTTTGTACTTTATATTCTGCTCCATTGATATTATATATATATATATATTTGTGCCAATACTATGCTGTTTCGATTACTGTAATTAAAGTTACCATAAAACTATCTACTTGTTTTTCCTTTGTCTCATTTGTTCTTTGCCCTCATTTCTTCTTTTTCTGCCTTCTTTTAGCCTTAAGTTTTTTTGTTTTTTAGCAGGATTGAGTATTTTTATGATTCTAATTATCTTTACTTATTGGTTTATCAGTTATATTTTTGTGGTCACTCTAGGATTTATTGTGTAGCCAAGTAATAATATATCACCTCACATATACTATAAGAATCTTAAAATAGTATGCTTCTGTTTCCTCCTACTTACTCTTGTATGTTGTTACCATACATTTTACTTCAACATGATTTGCTGTTCTAAGCCGTGTAATTCATTGTTATTTTTACTTTAGGCATTTAATTATCTTTTAAAAATACTTTAAATTTGAGAAAAACAAATACTTGTGTTTACTAACATATTTACTGTTTTTGGTACTTTTTATGCTTTTGTGTACCTTCAGATTTTCATCTGGTATAACTTTTATTCTACTTAAACTTCCTTGGAGTGCTGTTCTGCTGGCGATGCATTTTATTTCACTTTTATTTTTGAAAGATATTTTCACTGGATATAGAATTCTACATTAAGTTCAGTTCAGTCACTCAGTTGTGTCCGACTCTTTGCAACCACATGGACTGCAGCACGCCAGGCTTCCCTGGCCCTCACCTGCAGCTTGCTCAAACCCATGTCCATCGAGTTGGTGATGCCATCCAACCATCTCATCCTCTGTTGTCCCCTTCTCCTCTTGCCTTCAATCTTTCCCAGCATCAGGGTCTTTTCTAATGAGTCAGTTCTTTGCATGAAGTGGCCAAAGTATTGGCAAAGTAATTCTACATTAGAAGGGTGGTATTTTCTTTCAGACTTTACAAATATAATATTACTCTTATCTAGCCTCTATTGAAATCCATTATCATTCTTTATTCTTCTGTGTGTATGTGCACTCACGTGATCAATCATGTCTCAGTCTTTGCGATCCTGTGGACTGTAGCTTGCCTGCCCACCAGGCTCCTCTGTCTGTGGAATTTTCCAGGCAAGAATGCTGGAGTGGGTTGCCATTTCCTCTGTCGGGGGATCTTCCAGATCCAGGGATTGAACCTGTGTCTCTTGCATCTCCTACGTTGGCAGGCAAATTCTTTACCACTAGCGCCACCGTGTAGATTCAAGGGATTAGATCTGATAGACAGAGTGCCTGAAAAACTATAGATGAAGGTTTGGGACATTATACAGGAATCAGGGATCAAGACCATCCCCAAGAAAAAGAAATGCAGAAAAGCAAAATGGCTGTCTGAGGAGGCCTTACAAATAGCTGTAAAAAGAAGAGAAGTGAAAAGCAAAGGAGAAAAGGAAAGATATACCCATTTGAATGCAGAGTTTCAAAGATTAGCAAGGAGAGATAAGAAAGCCTTCCTCAGTGATCAGTGTAAAGAAATAGAAGAAAACAATAGAATGGGAAAGACTAGAGATCTCTTCAAGAAAACTAGAGATACCAAGGGAACATTTCATGCAAAGATGGGCACAATAAAGGACAGAAATGGTATGGACCTAACAGAAGCAGAAGATTTTAAGAACAGGTGGCAAGAATACACAGAAGAACTGTACAAAAAAGATCTTCACGACTCAGATTATCACAATGGTATGATCACTCACCTAGAGCCAGACATCCTAGAATGCAAAGTCAAGCGAGCCTTAGGAAGCATCACTACGAACAAAGCTAGTGGAAGTGATGGAATTCCAGTTGAGCTATTTCAAATCCTGAAAGATGATGCTATTTCAGTCCTAAAAGATTGTGTGAAAGTGCTGCATTCAATATGCCAGCAAATTTGGAAAGCTCAGTAGTGGCCACAGGACTGGAAAAGGTCAGTTTTCGTTCCAATCCCAAAGAAAGGCAATGCCAAAAATGCTCAAACTACCGCACAATTGCACTCATCTCACACGCTAGTAAAGTAATGCTCAAAATTCTCCAAGCCAGGCTCCAACAGTCCATGAACCGTGAACTTCAGATGTTCAAGCTGGATTTAGAAAAGGCAGAGAAACCAGAGATCAAAGTGCCAACATCTGTTGGATCATAGAAAAAGCAAGAGAATTCCAGAAAAACATCAATTTCTGCTTCATTGACTATGCCAAAGCCTTTGACTGTGTGGATCAAAACAAACTGTGGACAGTTCTTAAAGAGATGGGAATACCAGACTATCTTACCTATCTCCTGAGAAATCTGTATGCAGGTCAGAAAGCAACAGCTAGAGCTGGACATGGAACAACAGACTGGTTCCAAATAGGAAAAGGAGTATGTCAAGGCTGTATATTGTCACCTGCTTATTTAATTTATATGCAGAGTATATTATGAGAAATGCTGGGCTGGAGGAAGCACAAGCTGGAATCAAGATTGCCAGGAGAAATATCAATAACCTCATATATGCAGATGACACTACCTTTATGGCAGAAAGTGAAGAAGAACTAAGGAGCCTCTTGATAAAAGTGGAAGAGGAGAGTGAAGAAGTTGGCTTAAAACTCAACATTCAGAAAACTAAGATCATGGCATCTGGTCCCATCACTTCATGGCAAATAGATGGGGAAACAGTGGCTGACTTTATGTTTTTGGGCTCCAAAATCACTGCAGATGGTGGTTGCAGCCATGAAATTAAAAGATGCTTACTCCTTGGAAGGAAAGCTATGACCAACCTAGACAGCATATTAAAAAGCAGAGACATTACTTTACCAAAAAGGTCTGTCTAGTCAAGGCTAAGGTTTTTCCAGTAGTCATGTATGGATGTGAGAGTTGGACTGTGAAGAAAGCTGAGCACTGAAAAATTGATGCTTTTGAACTGTGGTGTTGGAGAAGACTCTTGAGAGTCCCTTGAACTGCAAAGAGATCCAACCAGTCCATCCTAAAGGAAATCAGTCCTGAATATTTATTGGAAGGACTGATATTGAAGCTGAAACTCTAATACTTGGCCACCTGATGTGAAGAACTGACTCATTTGAAAAGACCCTGATGCTGGGAAAGATTGAAGGTGAGAAGAGAAGGGGACAACAGAGGATGAGATGGTTGGATGGCATCACCAACTCAATGGACATGAGTTTGAGTAAGCTCTGGGAGTTGGTGATGGACAGGGAGGTCTAGTGTGCTGCAATTCATGGGGACAAAGAGTTGGACAGTAGTGAGCAACTGAACTGACTGAACTGACTGACTGAGCGCCATCTGGTAAGGCCATTCTTTTGTGTATATTATATATATTTTTTCTTTTTAATATTTTCCTCTTAACCAGTGGTTTTCAATAATTTGGTTTTGTTTTATTTTGGTATGGTTCTCTTCATATTTTTTCTACTTGAGGATTTGTTTAGCTTACTGAATCTGAATTTATAGTTTTTAGAAAATGGGAAAAATTGTCACCATTATTCTTCAAATAAATTTTCTCTCCTCTGCGAGGGTGGGATGTTCTAAGAGAATAGCATTGAAACAAGTATACTATCAAGGGTGAAACAGATCACCAGCCCAGGTGGGATGCATGAGACAAGTGCTCGGGCCTGGTGCACTGGGAAGACCCAGAGGGATGGGATGGGGAGGGAGGTGGGAGGGGGGATCGGGATGGGGAACACATGTAAATCCATGGCTGATTCATGTCAATGTATGGCGAAAACCACTACAATATTGTAAGTTAATTAGCCTCCAACTAATAAAAATAAATGAAAAAAAATTATAACACTCCTTAAAAAATTTTTTTTTTCTTTTTACCTTTATTCTCTCCCTCCGAAACTCCAGTTACACTTATGTTCGGGCACTGCTGTTTCCCGCAGCTTGTTGTTGGTCTTTTTGTTTCCTTTATTAAAGTAATTTTGAGCTCTATATTTAATTTTGGAGAATTTTTTATCACTGTGCCTTCACATTTTCTAATCTTTTCTTCTATACTATCTTGTCTATTGTTGATCCCATTCAGTGTATTTTTCATCTCTAGAAATTTGATTTGGTCTTATTTATATATCTTATTTATCATTCTCATACATGACTGTATCTTCTTGAACATATTGAGTATATGTTCAAGACTCAGATATGTTCCGACTCAGATCAATAAATCCTCAGACTGCTAACATGTTAGCTCCTTTGACTACTAAGTTTCTTGTCCATGTCATTTCTGGGTCTGTTTCTCTTGATTGATTTTTTTTGTCTCATTGTCGGTCATATTTTTTGCTTCATCCTAGGTCTGGAAATCTTTATTGGATGCTGGACATTGTGATTTTTATGTTGTTGGGTGTTGGCCTTTTTAATTCTTTAGAGTAGTTTTGGACTTTATACTGAACTAGCTAACTGGGGAGCAGTTTGATCTTCTGAGAAATAGCTGACATGTTCAGATCTTCGTGTTGGCCTTTGTTGGGTGAGCTCGGAACAGCCTGTATCCTAGGGTTCAGTCGTCCCCACGGCTCAGACAGCGCCCTTCCGAGGACTGTCCTCCTGCCGGTCCGTCAGAAGGCCTTTCCATCTGCTGGTGTGAACTCCGCTTGCCGTGCCCTCTAATCCGTGGTTCAGGGGGTTTGTCCACATGCATGTGCCAGTCAGTCCTCAGCGAAAGACTCGGGGTAATCTGCGGATCCCTGGACTTCTCTCTCCATAGCCCTTGCCTGATTACTACCCTGTCCCTGAATTCTAGGTGACTTGGTTTTCCTAACTCTCAACTCTTCTTTCCCCAGCTCAGAGAGATCCCGGGCTGCTCCTGGTCATGTCCTCCTGCACTGCGGGCTGTACGTTCTCTCCACTCAGTAAATTAGGGCAATTGGGGGGCTGCCCCCTCTCATTTCTTTTCTCCTGGGGATTGCTGTCCTGTGCTGACTGCTATCTAGTGTCTGAAGAACACTGCCTCATATATTTTGTCCAATTCTTGGCTGTTTTAAGCTGAGAAGAAAAATCCAGTCCCTTATACTTCATCATGGCCACAGTTCAGATAGCACTTTAAACAGTGAGAAAAATGGAATGTGGATTTAAAGAGTTGTTTCAGATATATGTATATATATACATGACTTTCTCTGAGATTATGATCTAAAGGTTTGACTCGTTGGTTTTGGAGATAGACTGATGAAAGAGTGATATTAAATCACTCACACTTCAGTCTCTGATTCTGAATTCAGGCTTTATTAACTAACCTGTGCCATGTGACTGCACTTCAACTCCCTGCGTGTAAAGGACAGTTTATCATCCATTATCAGAGGAGTCTGAAACATGAGATTTGAGAAGGTTTGACGCTATCTAAGACTAGAAGAAAGTCCTCTTCTAATTTCAAACCCTTTGACCTAGAAAACTGTAAATAATTTATCTCTCTTTCAATCAACAGAGGAAATACATTTGATGATTTCTGATTCTCATCCTTTCCTGAAGATAGCTTCTATTTTTCTCAGCAGATTTCAAAAAGCTTTGATTATTAGTGCTCCAATAATAAGCATAATTTTACTGGACTTCAAAATTAGGGCAGTATATATAATAATTCTTCTCTGAAAAGTCTACTGATGACTTGAAGAAAATTGCTAATTAAATTGTCAATGGCTTCTATTTATCAGTGGGTCCATATTAAGCCAGAAAAGTCATTTTGAAGTTTGTTTTCACTATGGATTCTTCCATATAGTCAAGTACAAATATCTTTCAGTGATAAAGTCTCTTTTCCTTTTGATACTTGAGTTATGAAATAGACAAACACGTAAATAAATGACATTGAAGGTAAAAGTTTCAGCAGTCCTATACCTTGGGGAAAACAACTCCTGATTCTTTAAGATTTTTTTCTTTCAACTTTAAAAAATTTTTTAATTTATTTTTAATTGGAGGATAATTGCTTTACAATATTGTGTTGCTCTTTCCACACTAATTTAAAAGTCCGTATGTAACCTTATTGAATTCCAGTGATTTTAGATGTATTTATATACTTTCCAGCTTGGTCCTGATTATTTTTGATATTCCTGTTTTGGTATCACATTATTTACATTTCAACATTGTATTTCATTTTACTGTCTAATAAACAAGCTCTTTTTCACTGAATTTCTTTTTCACAATTTTTTTTACATATTATCAATCACTTATTTTATTAAGAGAATTTTAGATTATAGTATCCAATTCCAGGCATAAAAATTTCATTGACTTGGTTGGACTTAAGTTAATAAATGAGGAATTAGTTTGGAGAATTTTTCTTCATTTAAATTTTGTACTTTTTTTGTTAAGTTTATTCTCAGGAATTTTATTTTTTTGTTGTTGCTTTCATGATTGGTACCTTTTTCCTCCTTCATTATACTTTCTAGTTAGCTAGTGTGGGAAAGTTGTTATCTTGTAACTGGAAAACGTATTAAAATTTCCAATTAGTTCTCAATAGTCCTAAGGTAGATAGTCATAAACTGAAATAATGATAATTGTCTCTCCTCCAGTATTTTAATTGTGTCTTTCTTTTTTGCCTTACTGCCTTTCAGCTGCAGTGTTCAAAACAATAATATCAGTTTTCACAGACCTCCAGTCTCAGTCATTTTTGTCTCTACTGATTTATCATTAAGATTGAATTTCTGTTCTTTTATAATAAATGCTTTATATCAAATTAAATATCTATTTAAAATTACCGAATGGTCATCATAATGAATTTTGATATTTACCAAACGTTCTGTATTATCTATCCAAAGAATTATGTCATTTTTCTTCTTAGGTTTCCTAATGTTGAATCATCCTTCTAGTCTTAGAGTAAATGCATCTTGACCATGATATAATATTCTTTGTCAGACTGCTGGATTTGATTTGATAATGCTCTATTTCAGATTTTCATCTGTATTCATAGATGAACTGGACCTACAGTTTTATTATGAATTTTTAAAAATCTTTCATATCAATGTTCAATTACATTCATTCTCTCAATAAATTTATGTTGAATTTCTTTTTTTTTTTATATTGAATTTCTATTATGTGCCTGGAATGCTATTAGTTACTGGGGATTAAGTGTTGAACAAGATGATAAAATCTCTGCTGTCTTGGAGCTTGTAGTCTGTTGAGGAATAGGGTTAAGAAAACAGGGTATTAAAACACAATGTTATAAATGCTATAGTATTTAGGGGATAAGGAGAAAATAGGAGGAGCGTCTATCCCATATTTGGGGAAATTGAAAAACACTTTCTAGAGAAAGTAGCATTTAAACTGACATTTAAGTAAGAATGTCCATTCTAAAGAGTAGTGGAGTGGAGAGGAGAGTGTCCTTGAGAGATGGAGGGGCCTGTGGGAAGACCTGAAGGTGAGGAAGAGCATGGTGCTTCTGAAAAAAAGGAAAAATGTTCAGTAGGACTTGAGCAAAAGTGGAGGAAGAGGAGAGCTGAGACATAAGGCTAAAATGCTTCCCGGAGATCAGAACTGACAGAACCTCTTAGAATATGTTCAGAACTTTGGATTCTCGTCCCAAGATTGATGAGTAGTTTTTAAAGGATTTTAAGCAGCGAAGTGGTATGATCAGATTTCTTGATTGGTGAAAATCTCAGCTGTTAGATAGAGAGGATACCAGTTGGAAAGCTGCTGTGGTGATCCTGGGAAGGGATGATGGTAATGAAAACGAGGGTTTTAACTGTATGCTAGAGAATTAGGAAGCTCCTCTGTTCCAAGAAGAGTTAGTGGTTTTGACTGTACTTGTGGTGTTTATGTATTTCTTTCATGGTTATTAAATTATTTGTTCTACCTCTTTTTCAATGAACTTTGGTAATGCATATTTTTCTTGAAAATTGTCCATTTTGTGTATATTTGCAGCATTTTAAGTGTAAAGCTTACATGCAGTTCTCTTATTTTTAATCTCTTCCAGTTCTATGTTTCACCCTCATCAAGAGGCTATTTAGTTCTCTTCACTTTCTGCCATTATTGTGATATCATCTGCATATCTGAAGTTGTTGATATTTCTCTCAGCAATCTTGATTCTAGCTTGTGATTCATCCAACCTGATATTTCCCATGATGTACTCTGCACAGAAATTAAATAAGCAGAGTGACAATATACAACCTTGTCATACTTCTTTCCCAGTATTGAACCAGTCAGTTGTTCCATGTAAGGTTCTAATTGTTGCTTCTTGACCCTCATACAGAATTCTCAGGAGACCGGTAGGTGGTCTGATAGTCTCATCTCTTAAAGAGTTTTCCACAGTTTGTTGTGATCCACACAGTCAAAGGCTTTAGCATAGTCAATGAAGCAGAAGTAGGTGTTTTTCTGGAATTCCCTTGCTTTCTCTGTGACCCAGTGAATAATGGCAGTTTGATCTCTGGTTCCTCTGCCTTTTCTAAACCCAGCTTGTACATCTGGAATTTCTCGGTTCACATACTGCTGAGGCCTAGCTTAAAGGATTTTGAGCATAACCTTACTAGCAAGCAAAATGAGCACAGTTGTATGGTAGTCTGAACTGTCTTTGGCATTGCCCTTTGGGATTGTAATGAAACTGACCTTTTCCAGTCCTGTGGCCACTGCTAAGTTTTCCAAATTTGCTGACCTATTGAGTGCAGCACTTTCACAGCATCATCTTCTATGATTTGAAATAGCTCATCTGGAATTCCATCACCTCTACCAGCTTTGTTAGTAGTAATGCTTCTTAAGGCCTCCTTGACTTCACACCTCAGGATGTCTGAATCTAAGTGAGTGACCACAGCATCGTGGTTATCCGGGTCATGGAGATCTTTCTTGTATAGTTCTTCTGTGTATTCTTGCCACCTCTTCTTAATATCTTCTGCTTCTGTTAGGTTCTTACTGTTCCTGTCCTTTATTGTGCCCAACCTTGCATGAAATGTCCCCTTGATCTCTCTAGCTTTCTTGAAGAGATCTCTAGTTTTCCCCATTCTGTTGTTTTCCTCTATTTCTTTACATTGTTCATTGAAGAAGGCCTTCTTATCCCTCATTGCTGTTCTCTGGAACTCAGCATTAAGTTGTATATCTCTTTCCTTTTCTCCCTTGCTTTTCACTTCTCTTATTTCCTCAACTATTCATAAAGCCTCCTCAGACAACCACTTTGCCTTCTTGCATTTCTTTTTATTTGGGTTGATTTTGGTCACCACCTTCTGTACAGTGTTATGAACCTCTGCCCACAGTTCTTCAGACACTCTGTTTATCAGATCTAATCCCTTGAATCTGTTTGTCACTTCCATGGTATAATCATAAGGGATTTGATTTAGGTCAAACATGAATGGCCCAGTGGTTTTTCCCTAGATTCTTCATTTTAAGGCTGAATTTTACAATAAGGAGTTGATGAACTGAACCACAGTCAGCTCCAGGTCTGGTTTTTGCTGGCTCTATAGAACTTCTCTGTCTTCGGCTGCAAAGAATATAATCAGTCTGATTTTGGTGTTGACCATTTGGTGATGTCCATGTGTAGAGTTGTCTGTTGTGTTGGAAAAAGGGTGTTTGCTGTGACCAGTGCATTCTTTTGACAGAACTGTGCTAACCCTAGGCAACCACTAATCCACCTTCTGTCTCTGTTATAGATTTGCCTATTCTGGACATTTTATATAAATGAGATCATGTTATATGAGGGCTCTTGTCACTGAGTTCTTTTAACATAGTATTTTCAGAGTTCATCTGTGTTGTAATCTGTGTCAATAATTCATTCCTTTTTTATTCTCAATAATATTCCACTATGTGGATATTTCACGTTTTATTTATCCATCCATCAGTTGATAAGCATTTGGCTGTTTCCTTTGGGCTATTATAATTATAAATTATAATTTGCCCATTATAATGATCGTGCTGTGAACATTCATGTGCAAGTTGTCGTGTAACTATGCCTTCATCTTGAGTATATGCTGGGAGTGGCGTTGCTGGATAATGTGGTAACCCTGTGTTTAAGCTTTTGAAAAACTAACCGACTGTTTTCCAAAGTGGTTACACCATTTTACACTCCCACTGGCAATGTTTACAGGTTATAATTTCTTCACCAACTCTTATTTCCTGACGTTTTGATTATAGACAACTGCTGCTGCTGCTGCTAAGTCGCTTCAGTTGTGTCCGACTCTGTGCGACCCCATAGACAGCAGCCCACCAGGCTCCGCCATCCCTGGAATTCTCCAGGCAAGAACACTGGAGTGGGTTGCCATTTCCTTCTCCAATGCATGAAAGTGAAAAGTGAATGTGAAGTCGCTTAGTCGTGTCCGACTCTTAGTGACCCCATGGACTGCAGCCTACGAGGCTCCTCTGTCCATGGGATTTTCCAGGCAAGAGTACTGGAGTGGGGTGCCATTGCCTTCTTCTATAGACAACTCCTATGTACTGAATTGCTTCCTTTTCCCCTGCCATTTGTGTATTGGCCCCTAAGCCCACACAGTGACTGTGTTAATGATACAGCTTTTAAAGAGGTAATTAAGGTTAAACGAGGTCTTAAGGGTGTGATCCTAATCCAATAGCATTGATGTCCTTATAAGAAGAGAAAGGGATACCAGGATACCATGAACAAACACAGAGAAAAGGCTGTCTAAGGACACAGGGAGTTGGCCGTTTGCAATCCAAAGGAGACCTCAGGAGAACCTAAACCTGCTGATGCCTTGATCTTGGACTTTTAGCTTTCACAACTATGAGAAAATAGTTTTCTGTTGTTTAAACTCTGCAGTCTGTGGTATGTTAAGGCAGCCCTAGCAAACTAATACAACATTCTAATTGATGTGAAGTGTTATCTCATTGCATGTTTGGTTTGAATTTCCCTAATGGCTAATGATACTGAGCATCTTTTATATTTGTTTTTATCCATTGCATTTTTAATGTCTTCTATTTATTGTGATTTCATGTTTTCCTTTGATTTTCTTTATCTTTTGCTGAGTTAACTTTAATAAGTTAAAATTTTTATTTCAATTGTAATAACATTTATCCTTGGATTTTTATAGATAAATTTAAACACATATTTTCTATCCATGATAAGAATGAAGCACAAGACCCATAGCAGTCTTTTTCTCCTCTTTTCCAATTCTGGGACTGCCAGCTCTCCTTCCCGGTCCCTGCCACCACAACTGTATTTTCTGTCATCTTAAAACTGATTGCTGGACTGTACTGCAGATTCAGTGCAAGGTTCTTGCCTTTTGAAAAGAAAGATACAGTTCTTAAACTTCTTGAATTCTACAACTTGAGATTGGTAACTCTTTCAAATAGGGAAAAAAAAAAAGATTCCTTTCTGGGCTTTGCCTTTTAAAGTTTCTTTTAAATGTTCTGTATTTGTTTATTTGTAAATTTTATACTTGGAAATGTAACTAAGCCCTGAAAAGTATGTGGGATAATGTTTCAGCTAAACAAAATGTGGAGTTTTTTAAGGAGAAAGACATTACATAAATCCAGAACCAGTAAAGAAAATCAGAAAGTATGATTTCTTTTCAAAATATAATATAGTGAAATTGGCTCAGTAGAACTTTGTCCAATAAAAAACTGGTTTTCAGAGTGAGTTTGAATTTTTATGGTTGCACATAATTCCTTCATATGGGCTATATATGGAATCCTGTCTCAAGCCTGTTGGTCTCTTTGAGAGTGCATTAATGTACTTACATGCATTCTTGCTGTCAAACTCATGTAAACCTCTTGCCTTTTGCTTTAATATAAATGCTTTTCTAGTTTAAGTAAAGTTTTAAAGACTTGTGCCTTTTATTTTAAAGCTCAGGCTCTCAGCATTGATGGAAGGACTAAACAGTATCTCAGCGCATTACACAATAGTTAGAGCTCTATTAGAAATAACAAATTACTCAGCCAGTCAACAGTCCTTAATCAAACCTCAGTTTTAAAGCACTGTTCTAAATACTGTGGAAACTTACAGAGAAATCCCTCATGAACCCAAATTCTAAGAACATATATCAAAAAATAGAGAAAAATCAAAGCAGTGCTTAAAAAGCACAACTTAGTGGTTAAATTTGCAAAGCTCCAAGTCAGCCTTATGTCCATGTTTGTCAGTGTTGATGCTGGATAACTCACTAAGCTTCAGTTTGAACATATGTAGAATGATGAGGATAGTAATAGTACCTACCTTATAGACTGGGAAAATTTAAGTAAGATAAAACATGTAAATGTGCTCATTAGTAGCTGACACGTAATAAGCATTCACTAAATGTAAGCAATTGTTTTTAACGATTTTTAAATTGTTAACTATTACATATATCCAGAAAGGGAACAAATCATACATATATACATTTAACAAACCATAATAAAATGAGCTCCAATGGAATCACCACACCAATGGCAAGAAATGGAACATTGCCAACATATAGAAACTGACTCTCATCTTCCCCATCACAGCTTATTCCCTCCCTGCCTCCACTCTCTTGACATGTGTTATAATCATTTTCTTGTGTTTTACTGCCTAAGCAATATAGATTAGTTCTGTCTATTTTGGACTATTAAAAATGGCTGTATTTTGCTCTTTCATTTAACACTGTCTGTGAGAATCATCCTTGTTGATGAGTGTTGCTCTAACTCATTCCTTTTCGTTGCTGTATGGTATTCCACTATATAAGTATATAACTAACGTACTGATCTATTTTATTATGATGGATATTTAAGTTATTTTCAGTTTTTAAGTTTTAAAAACAGTGCTGTCATTAACATTGTGGTGTTCATATTCAAGAAATTCTCTAGCAATGCAGTTGCTGAGTCATATATGACATGTATCTTCAGTTTTCTGAACTCAAACAGTTTTCTCAAATTGTTCTGGTTTCATTATCATTAGCTCTGATTGAGGGTTCCCGTTACTTCATATTCTCACAAATACCTGGTATCGGTCAGACTTTTAATTTGTACACTCTGGTATGTAGATAAATTATTAGAACTCGTTTAAAAAAAAATCTCAAACTTACAGGAAACTTGCAGGTACAGTACAAATAACCATTTTTTCTTGAAGCATTTGAGGATAATTTGCCAACATGATAACCTAATGTCCCAGAATATTTATGTGTTCTACAAAGAAGGATATTCTTGGATGCATCCATAATGTAGCCAATAAAATCAGGAAACTTACTCAATTGCATTGTGACCATCCAATCTACAAACCCCATAAACGGTTGCACTAAGTGTCAGATGCATGTCCTTTAGACTTCCCTGGTGGTTGGGACAGTAAAGAATCTTCCTGCAATGTGGGAGACCGAGGTTTGATCCCTGGGTGGAGAAGATCCCCTGGAGAAGGAAATGGCAACCCACTCCAGTATTCTTGCCTAGAATATCTCATAGACAGAGGAGCCTGGTGGGCTACAGTCCATGGGGTCACAAAGAGTCAACATGACTGAGCAACTAGCGCTGTCCTTTATGATGAAGGGATCCACATTAGAACACACACTGTGCATAGCTGGTATATTTCTCTGGTCTCTAGTCTGGAGCCGTTCCTATCTCTCCTTGACTCTTATGGCCTTGATACTTTTGCAAATAGCAGGCAGGTAATTTTGTTGACTATCTCTCAGTTTATGATTGTCCGTTTTTTCTCCTGATTAGATTCAATTAGATATCTTTCCAGGAGCATCACAGAAGATGGTCTGCTGTGTTCTTCTCATTGCATCCTATCCAGTGACAGATTCTTTTGATTTGTCTTATTACTGCTACTGCCGCTGAACACTTGATTAAGGTGGTGACTGCTGAAGTTCTACATCATACAATTAATCTTTTCTTCTGGTAATAACTAAGACATTTTGGCGAGTGAGAATCACTGCAAGCTGGCTTCTATCTTTTTCACAGGTCACCCTCTTTTACTACTTCTTTACTTTCTGGCATAGTCTCCCCAGCCTAGGCCACGCTTCCATGGAAATGCCCTCCCTTCCTGTAGGTAACTGTAATTAAGTGTTAGTCACTCAGTCGTGCCTGACTCTTAGCGACCCTATGGACTACAGCCCATCAGGCTCCTCTGTCCATGAGATTTTCCAGGCAAGGATACTGGAGTGGGTTGCCATTTGCTTCTCCAGGGGATCTTCCCAACCCAGGGATCGAATCCAGGTCTCCTGCACTGCAGGCAGCTTCTTTACTGACTGAGCTACAAGGGAAGGCCTTGCCTGTAGGTAACCCCTCCCAAATTTATTGCTTACTTAGATCTGCTCTCTTGAGTTTCATCCCTGTCTGTCCAGTTGTCTGTCTGGCTTTTCCAGTTGGGTATCTCACGGGCATCTTAAATTTTAAGTTTAGAGTGCAATTCTCGACTTCCATAAGACATAAGCCCAATGGCTTCCTCCCCTAAGCATCTCCATCTCATGCAGTCGCATTGCCATCTTCTCCCTTTCTCGGGCCGAGAAACACAGATCTCAGCCTTTGGGCTTTGCTGTCTTCCCCATCACATGCAGCTTCAGACTGTCAGCAAGTTTCATATGTTTACCTCCCAGATATGCGTCTTGCCTCCCCTCTTCTTTGCAGCCCCTCTGGGCTCACTCTCTCCTTCCTCTTGGACGTTTACAGCAGCCTCTCCCTTGGCTTCCCCACCCTCACTCTTGCTTCACTCAAGTCCTTCCCCACACACCTTGTATCACTGCAGATCAGACCAGCTCACTTCTGTGCTTAAAACCCTGCAGTGTCTTCTTATTCTTCCAGAATAAAAGCCAGTCTCGTGAAGCTCTGCAGTCTCTGGCTTCTGCTTTGTTTTTCAGCTCCATCTCGCGTTCCTCTTTCTCCGACTGAAATGTGGACAGCAAGGGAAACACCCCCTTCTTTCAGTTTCTTTAACCTTGAAAGCTCTTTTCTACCTCAAGGCCTCGCCTGAACACGTGTCTTCATGCCCTTCACACAGCTACACTTTCCTTAGCCTTCAGGTCTCACCTTAATTGTCCCCTCCTGAGATGGGTCTTCCTGGATTATCACAAAGTTTATCCTGGCCCACACGTCACTACACTGTTAAAACACCCTCTTTTCTTCATAGCACCTTACATGATCTGAAGGTATTTGCTTCTTTTTTTCCTAAGGGTTTTGTTGATTTTTTTTTTTAATATGGACCATTTTTGAAGTCTTTGTTGAATTTGTTACAGTATTGTTTTTATTTTATGTTTTGGTTTTTTGACCACAAAGTGTGTAGGGTCTTAACTCCCTGCCTAGGGATGGAATCCACACCCCCTGCATTGGGAGGTGAAGTCCTAGCCATTGGACTTCCAAGGAAGTCTCCATTGCTTCTTAACTTGCTTGTTGTCTTCTTTACCCGAGTAGATTCCAGGCTTAGGAGAAGAGTAGCTTGTGCCCAAGCGCAGCATTGTGTTAGAAGAAAGAAACAGTGGTTCAGTACTCAAGGCCACCAGAAATGAACACAGTGCAATTGCCTAAAAGAGGAAATGCATCCTTTTTGAGGTATGGAGAAGAAGATTAAGTGCCACTGTTAATATAAGAGAATAAAATGATTTTTAGAAGCTAATTTTTCCAAAACTACAAATGGCCAAGATGGGAAAATCAGTGAGGATCTATGAATAGACCATGATGAAATCTGCACCAGGGGGTTCTCTTACCTTTAAAACAAAAAAACCCACATTGTTCTCCAAGTCCACAGAAGCTTATAAGAGAGGCCTTTGAAAGCCAGTCTCCCAACTTCCACTGTGTAACTCATAGCTCCCAAGAAAGATGTCCTGTAGTATATGTAGAATAGTAAACTGAACTCAGCAGAGATGCTGGTCATTACCCATACAGTTTGGTCAGGGGACATGGTTACTAGGAGAAGGGACGACAAGCCATGGTAAAGACCAGGAACCCAGTTACCCACTTTCCTGAGATTTTTGTAACAATCAGACTCATTCAGATCTGTTGTAAAGATTTAGGATTTTTACGTATTGATTTTTCTAAGTTTTTCAAAGCTAATTTTTTTTTTTTTTAGTTAAAATAGAGATTTAATCCAATAATAATGACTGTTTTAGTCAGCAGTTCTTTGATAACAAATAACCCCAAACTTCAGTGGTCGTCAAGAACAGAGGGTTATTTCTTGCCCACATTGCGTGTCTTTGGCAGATGGCCATTGAATCTGCTCCTGATCCCTGTGTCTTTTCATGCTGTGGTCCAGGCCGAAGGAGCAGCTCTCTCTGGGACGTGATGTGCTGCTTATGGCAGAAGAAGAGCCAGTGGAAATGTACATTGCCCATTAAAAGTTCTGATCAGACATTATCTGTGTTGGGTCTACTAACAGGCTTGTGGCCAAGGCAAGCCACATGGACAAGCCCTTCCTCAGTGGGTTGGGGATAAAAATCCTCTTCAAGGATCCTATGAACCACATGGAACCAATGGAGATGACAGGGCATCCTGTGAACACCTGCGGAACCAGGGAACTGAGTATTTGGAATCAGTAGTGCAGCATACCATGTTGGCAAACATTTACTGAAGCTATTTGCCAGTTACTTATCCATATTAACTCATTAGTCCCTATAATTTTCCTATCAGATAGCTTTTGTTGATTACTCCTGTTTTACAGATGTGGAAATTGAGGCCAAGGTCCACATAGCTGGCAGGTGTGAGCCAGGCTTCAAGCCTGGGAATCTAGTTTTTAAGGCATTCTCATTCTAGGAAATTTGAGAATGGGCACAAGTTGTTGACTGAAATATTTGGTGTGTTCTTTTTGAGAACAGTGCTGCATAATAATTAATGTTACATTATACTGATAGTTATTCTCCTAAGTAGAGTATATTTCCAAGGAATTATAAGGCTTCCCCCATGACTCAGTGGGTAAAGAATCTGCCTGCAATTCAGGAGACACAGGAGACGTGGCTCAATCCCTGAGTCGGGAAGATCCCCTGGAGAAGGAAATGGCAACCAACTTCAATATTCTTGCCTGGAAAATTCCATGGACAGAGGAGCCTGGCAGGCTACAGAGTCAGCTAAAGAGTTGGACATGACTAAGCGACTAAACACATAAACAAAATTTAAAAGGATGTTAACTGTGATAACTAGATGGACCCGTCCATTGACCTCTAAGGACCTGAGAATTCTCTCCATTCCAAGCTGCCTTTCATATCAGCATTCTGATTTGTGAACCTATAGAAATAAATATATTTGGCTTATATATTTCTTGAGTTCTTACTATTTGCCTAGTAAACCAAAGTATGACATTAAAATCCTACTAGTTCGCTTAAAGGCACAGCTCAACATCTCTTCCCTTGGGAAGCTTTCCTTGCATTAGAAAGAGCCCAGGAGACCTGGTGTTGCCATTTAGCAACCATGTGACCTGGGGGCAGGCTCTGTCTTCTCTGAGTAAAGAGGGTCAGGATACACATCTCACAGAATGGTCATGAAGCTTCAGTAATGTTTCATTTGAAAGTACTTTGTGACCATTAAGGTTTTCTGCAAAAATGTAAGGATATGATTAATCTTTATAGCATTCTTCCTGACTTCTCCCCTGACCTTTCTGTCCTCCTCTCTTCTGTTGGTTCACCCAACAGGTATTTCCTGGATGCTGCAGTTAGGGACAGTCACGGTAGTGCTTAGGGACATGGGCTCTGGGACCCGATTACTTGAGCTTAAATCCCTGCTCTACCGTGTATTCACTGTATCAGCTTCATATTTAACCTTAACCTGCCTTAATTTTCTAATCTGTGAAATGGAAATAGTAATAATATCTTTATCTCTTGGCTTATTGTGGGGAACTTTGCCTGATGTATATCATTATCTGCTGGAATGTATACTCTCTGTGGGACTTGGCTGGCAGTCCAGTGGTTAAAACTCTACCTTCCAATTCAGGGGCACAGGTTCGATCCCTGGTTGGGGAACTAGGATCTCACATGCCACAGAATGTGGCCAAATTTTTTTTTTAATGTATGCTCTTCTAAAGGAAATGAACCTTGAATGTTCATTGGAAGGACTGATGCTGAAGCTGAAGTTCCAGTACTTTGGTCACCTTATGTGAAGAGCTGACTCAGTGGAAAAGACCCTGAAGCTGGGGATAATTGAGGAGAAATGGGTGACAGAGGATGAGATGGTTGTATGTCACTGACTCAGTGGACATGAGTTTGAGCAAACTCAGGGAGATAATGATGGGCAAAGAAGCCTGGTGTGCTGTAGTTCATGGGGTCCCAAAGAGTCAGACGCACTTAGCGACTGAACAATAACAATGCTCCCCATGTGGGTTTCTCTCGTGGCTCAGACGGTAAAGACTGCCTGCAGTGCGGGAGACCTGGGTTCAGTCCCCGGGTCAGGAAGATCCCCTGGAGAAGGGAATGACTGCCCACTCCTGTTTTCTTGCCTGGAGGATTCCATGGACAAAGGAGCCTTGCGGGCTATAGTCCATGAGGTCACAAAGAGTCAGACATGACTGAGCGCGCGTGCGCACACACACACACTCTTTCTCTCTCTCTCTCCATAAGGGCACTGATTTCATAGCCATGATTCAGTGCCAAGAACAGTGCCTAGAAACAATAAGTTCTTAATAAATATTTGTTGAATGAATGAGTGAACATTATAAGCCTTGCGGAGAAAACAGTAAAAGACAATGTGAAATCACATGTAGTAAGTGACTTTTAAAAATCTTTGCTCTTATTTTAATCTTTGAATATTTGGAGATTAAATTTTAGCTGATTAGCAAATATACTTACTGGCATATAATGATTAGTCGTCACTATTATTGAATCAAAACATCCTATTTAAAAAATTAATTCTATGAGACTTCTGTAGGAAAATAGTATTTTAATGTTTTTAAAATAAACCATCAACACTGTATCCTTTAACCTTAAATTAAGCTACAAATTCTCTGATTCTTTCATTACAGTTTGACTAGATGTCTATTTGCATTGCCTTGAAATTATGTAGTTGTTTTTTTTAATGCTTTCAGTGAAGCATGGTAAATACTGTTCTATGTATCATCCTTTCCAAGTTGCCATGAGTTATAAGCAACACTTGTGGAGAATAAGGTCTCTGACAAAAAAGAAATATTTTTAGAAATCAGAATTTACCAAACCATGAGTTCTTCAAGAATTGAGAATGTGTCTTACTGTGCCTTTCAATCCACACAATTAGCTTGATTTTCAGCATCTTGGAGAAGCTTAAGAAATGAATGGACAAATGAATGGATGGACAAGTTCTATTCTCTGAAAGACTGATAGGAAAGAATGTCATCCATCTACTTTTTTTGAACTCCTGAGTCTTGTCATTCATTTTGCTCATAAATAACACTGCTGAGCAAAATCAACTTGGTCACTTAAAGAATTCCCTTCACAGAGCTGAGTTTTAATGTTCTGTGCTGTGTTTATTTTTAATCAAAGGATGATACAGGAAGTAAATAAAATTAGTTACTCCATTTATTACAGAAGTTTTGAGGGCAATGTCTATTGTCTCAATTCACTCCCCCCCCCCCACCCCCCACAACCCTCCCCAAAGAGCGTTCCATTTGAGAATTTCCTTTTAAAATTTCATGCTAGGAGAATTTTGCTTTCCTGAAGTGGTGTCAGCCTCCTTCTTTCTGCTTGTGAAAATGATGTGACTAATTGTGCCTCTTCTTTAATTTTGACTCCCTGGAGTCCCAGAGTCGAACTTGGAGTATAATTATAGCCCATATATTTGTGTCTTTCATTTCAGAGGTCTGGAATTTCTGTTCTCACTTATGTTCTCCCTGTCTGGACTTTAAAATGTCTATTAATATTTTACTGTTACTTGGTTACACATGTACTTGCTGAAAGCCACCCCAAGTCCCTATGGAATGAGGTAAATTATAAATAAAGACACACACATGCATTCTTACAGTCCCGAAGCGACTATGTATACAGAGGTCTCTTAAACTGGATTGCTGACACCTAGTGGCAAGAACCTCTCTTCCACAGGTCACGTAGAACTCCCATACGCTCTTTCTCTGTGTTGTCTCCGTGGTTCCTACAGTATAAATAAGTTCTTCTAAAGGTGTGGATCAGGCGTAGCTTTCTGAGAAGGCGGCCGACTTTTGGGTTCTCTGAGTTTGCTAAAGTTGTGCTTTTGCCTGAAAGTCCACCCTATAAATAAATGAACTTTTTTTCATAACTTCTTCAAAAGAAAGACCAAAGATCATCCAGTAAGTTCTTGCCTTCTTGGGTAAAGTAGACCATGTTTGCATTCTGTCTGTTATTCTCAAAAAAAGGACATTTTGAGGAGTTGTAATCATTTCGGCTCAATTGGCAATTGTTTTATTAGTGGTTTGTAGAAAAGGATAAAGCTCTTCAGAAGACCTACAGCTTGTCCATTTGATATTTGTTTTAACAGGGTTATCTTTATGGTTGGCTGTTACCTTTGTGATGATGTCTCAACAGGACAGGGAAGAATGTAGCAAAGTGCCACATCCATCAGGGTGATTTCTCTGAGCTGGCACCGCCATCAGTCAGCTTTTTAAGGGTTTTGGCTGAATTCTAAATTCACATATTGATGAAAAGTAGAGGACTATTTCAGGACAGGTTTTATTTTATTTTTACAACCTTTTTATTTTAGAGTATAGCCGATCAGGATAGATTTTAGAGCATCACTTCATTTTCAGTAATGTCATTTGAATTCTAGAGAAATAAAGCTTGTACCCTGTTCCTCTGAACTTTTAAATGCGCTTTTCTCTTCTCCTTTCTTGTTTCCCCAGTAGGTAAAAATCTGACTCTTTGTTCACATGCAGCCCAAGGTCATTTTTTCTGTAGACCCCTGCTCACCTCCAGTATGCAGAAGTAGCTGCATGTTATATGTTATGTGATAGCAGTTACTATAATACTTTCTTATGCTGTGGTAGCTCACCCCTCTGGGTGAGAAGAATTAATCTTAAAGTCCTGTTATGGAATTATCATGAAAAAAGAAGGGAAATTATCATTAATACTCGCAGAGGAGAAAAAAGATTCTAGCATTTACTCTCCTGTCACTCGTACATTTTCTGCTAGTTCTTGGAAGAGCATTTCTTTAGTAAAGCTGCACAAAATCCTTCTGAATGTAGTCACGCTGTCCAAATGCTGTCATCACCACTGTTACCTCCAACCTCCTGGGTGAACTGCTGCATAGCACCTGTGCTCTTATCTTGACTTAAAAAAATAGTAGACTATTAAAATTAGTTTTTATTGGACTTTACCTTTGCATAGAAATGAAGGCTTGTTTATTATAGAAAATCTAGCGAAAGCAGCCATACAAGAAAACTCACAGCTAAGTCACTCTCGTGTTTTGATATTTTTAACCATCCCATATTTTGCATTGGGAAAAGTTTCATACTATCTTGCTACCTGCTTTTCAAACCAGGTTACTTATATAAAGTTTGTATTAATATGAGCAAACTCTACAGAACATATGTCCCCTTTCTATAGGAGACAAGTGCTTGCGTGATAGATCATTAAGGACATCAGATAGAAACTGCACTGAATCCAGGTCTGAATTCTGCTTTTGCCCTTTGTCAGCTGTGTGACTCTGGGCAAGCTACTTAAACCTTGGGAGGCTTTGTTTTTTTCCGAGTGAAATGAGGACAGTTGATGCCTACCTTTTCCAGGTACCATAAAATGAAATGACTTGACGCGCATACACGCACCTGTTACATAACCTTTCTAGTCTGTTCACCTCTACCTGCCTGTGGCGCTGCATTGACACTGACCTTCGCCCCCTGTGCTTCTGCCATTTGATCTTCCTGCAGTTCATGAACTAGACCTGCGTCTCTTGTGCAGATGTACTCATGACTCATTACATCCTGCGGTGTTCACTAGTGCAGAGGGAAGATGTAGACGAAGATAAAGGACTGGAGACAGAGGCTTTACCTGGAGGATCTGGATAGAGGAAGATAACTACAGACACAGTCCTCAGCCTAAATAAGATCTGTAGTCTAAAAAAAAGTATTGTGTATCAAGAAAATAACTAGCTGAGAAGTGTTCCTTATTCCTGATATTTGTAATAACTAGTTCTCAGTCTTTGGATTTGCAGGGGTAACAGCACGAGATGTTTGTTTTTATAGGAAGATCACTTAATGAAAGTGATTCTAACGGGAAGGACTAAAATAACACTTTGCATTTGCATACATTTGCATGTTTAAGCAATGGGTAAGCCTTTCTGTTTTCCTCTGGCATTTGTGGATAAAAGAAAGAAAGAGAGCCACACAGATTGATGTGATTTGGGGTCCAGGACTGACTTTATCACATATGCCCACCAGATTCTTCCCATTTCCGGCAACTGAAATGTCTTCCTTTTTGAACTATTGATACTTTGTGTTTTGACATACTTCTACTTATGCATTGTTTTGGCTGATGTTAACCACACCCTAACTGGGGCAGACGAAACTACAGATAACCTACTTTATTGAAAAGCACAGTTAGGGATCAGAGTTGTGTAGGTTTTATTTTTTACTTTTATGGTTTGCCAAATTGAATACGTCATATAAATAATAAATATTGTTATAAATTTATAAACTCCACTTTCTGCAACAAGCATCTCTGCTCCACGTAACTTCTCCCATGCTTTGGGTTATTTCCTGAAGTCATAAAACTGAAAACCTGATTGAGAGAAATGAATATGGTTCAAAATGCAAACTGCCTTCCAAACTGTATTAATTTACATTTCCATTAGCAGTGCATTCATCTTAGCTGTCTCTATGTGAACTCTTTGCTTATTAATTTAATAAGCAAAATCTATTTTTTTCTTTTTTTGGCCATGTGGTTTGTGGGATCTTAATTTCCTGACCAGGGATCAAACGTGAATTGGAAGCACAGAGTCTCAATCACTGGACTGCCAGGGCAGTCTCCTAAGCAAAATGTTAAATCTCATTTAATTGTTTATTTCTTTGATTGAAAGGTTATCATCTTTCTCTATATATGTTAATTAGCCTTTCATTTTTTGGTAAATTGTCAGTAATATTTGACCTTTTATCTTATGAGGTAACAGTGTTTCTATATAAGTGGGAAAGTTTTGATGTTTATCGATATTTCATAAGGCATCTAGCACTGACATTCTGGAACCCTCTAAGGACAACATTTCTGCTGACTGTCCACCACTCAGAGAGGCAGTGTAGCTACTAAGGGCATGGACTTAGGGAGTGAGTCCGCCTGGGTTTCAGCCCAGATTCTGCCACCTTCTAGCTGCGCATCTTTGGATTAATTACATGGCTTGCAGGGCTTCAGGTTCCTAAATTTTAAATGAACATGCTAATAATTGCCTCTGCACTCCATGGTCGTATGAATTCAAGGTCAGCCCCTGTGGCACCTGGCACACAGCAAGCATTTAATACATGTGTGCTGTTTGAAAAAAAAAAATACGTGTGTGCTGTTTGCCATCCTTCAGAACCTAAGCTCCAGGACAGCAGGGCCTTCGGTCTTGTTTGCTGTTGTATCCCATGCTTGGGAGACACCCTCTTGGGTGCTCCTTCAGGAACTGGTCCTAGAAACACCACTGAGAGCAGTGATGTGACTTCCCAGGTGTCTGCAGTTGGCACTTTTCTTTTTCCTGGGCTGTTGGAGAGGGAGATAAGGGTGGGACGGAACCCAGCAGGAGGTGATATGATCTACCTCAGCTTCCTTAACACGCTGGATCAAGAACTTCTCAGGAATCTGGGAAGAATGGCCAGAAACTGCCGTCTGGGCCAGGACCTCCCAGATGCCCAAGCTGTTTCTCCTTCCTCCCATTCGCTTTCAGAGATTGGCCTGCCCCTGAGTTGCCCCCCAACAGTCTTTGAGAGGAAACAGATGAAGTGCCTCTGACCGAAATCTCAGTATTAGATCACAGTATTGGCTCCCGTTCAGAATTTAACTTGAAGAACAGTTTATTGGAACCTTTTAGACCTAGTCCCCATTTATCTTTGCCCGAGGAGCTCTCCGTAGCAGTTTTGTACAGGTTTACTGAGGTCTAGTTTATACACAGTGAACTTCAGCCCTTTTCAGGTGCGCTTTGAACAGTGTGACCACATCACAATCAGTAGAGAACGTTTCCATTACTCCAAAAGGCCCCTCTTCTCCCTTTTCATTAGTCCCCTCCTCTTATTCCAAACCTGGCAACCACTGATCTGAAATATATATTGTCTTGCCCTTTCCCGTGTCATGTAAGGGGTATCATGTTGGGTTGGCCAAAATGTTTGTTCAGGGTTTTCTGTACCATCTTATAGAAAAACCCGAATGAGATTTTGCTCAACTCGATACAATGCTCAGCTTTTTGAGTTCAGTTCCTTTCGCTCAGCATAATGCTTTTGAGATTCATCCACATTGTTGAATGTATCAGTATTTCCTCCCTTTTTATTTCTGAGTGTATGCTTTTTTGAGCCATTTAGAAATGATCTTCTTTACCCCCAAGAGTAAATGGCTGACTTTTTGCCTGTTTTTACAGAAACTCCTTGAGTGTCAGATTGCCTGTGAAGTACACGCAAAGGTCTTTTATAACTCAGAAAATCTGAGTAACAGGAGGATATTGTGGATGTGTAACTTGTTGACTACATATCGAAGTGTTTCTGAATTACACTGATTTTTTTGTTCCTGTTCTTTTCCATTGTGTTAGGAAATAAAAGTTTAAAAACTATTTGGTCCCAGTAGAAAATTATATATATTATAAATTTTAAAAGGGCATCCTAAAAATAGTGTTGCAGTTAAACTAGACAAAATCGTTAGTTTGCGCACATAAGGGGACTCCTTCCTACGTGAGCAAAGGATAGATTGGTTTATTACTCATCTCCTTTTAGACTGCTGAAGAGCATGAATCAATTTAACATAAGAAAAAGTCATTCAGTTGAGTAAATCGGAAAATGTAAACTGTCTCATCAGTCTTTACAACATCAGTGTTGTACGAGGAAATATTATCAATATTTGTATTTTAAAATGGAGTCATTGATGGAAGTGAAAGTGAAAGTTAGTCACATAGTTGTGTCCAACTCTTTGCTATCCCATGGACTGTAGCCTGACAGGCTCTTCTGTCCTTGGAATCCTCCAGGCAAGAGTACTAGAGTGGGTTTCCATTTCCATCTGCAGGGGATCTTCCAACCCCAGGACTGGACCCGGGTCTCCTGCACTGCAGGCAGATTCTTTACCAACTGAACTACTAGGAAAGCCCATTGATGGAGGTTAAATGTTTTACTCAAAGGTGCATGATCTTTTTCTCATCTTGGAGCTTTTGGAGGACTGAGATTCATTTTATTTACTTTGCAGCCTCGTGTGTGGCTGCGTTTACCTCACACGGAGAAGATGCACAATATATCAGACTGGCTGCATGAGGAAGCGCAATAGGCTATCTGTCTTAGAGCAGGAGCCTGTTTTTGGCCGGTTAAATTATTGGAACACAGACACGCCCATTCATTAAAGTGTCTGCTGTGGATGGCTTGTCTCTAAAACAGCAGAGTTGACCACTGGGGACCATCTGGCCCCAGAGCCTAAAACATGTAGTTTTCATTTACAGAAAAAGTTTGGCAGTTCCTGCCTTAGAGTTATACTGTCCAGGCTCACATCTCAATTCTCCCACTCATGGTGTGATGCTGAGCAAGCCGCTTGATTATTCTAAGCTGGAGTTTCTTCCTCTGCAAAATATAGATAATAGGAGTAGCTACCTTGGAGGCTACTTTTTATCATGGACTGGAATGCAAAAGTAGGAAGTCAAGAGATACCTGGAGTAACAGGTAAGTTTGGCCTTGGAGTACAAAATAATGCAGGGCAAAGGCTAATAGAATTTTGCAAAGAGAATCCACTGGTCATAGCAAACACCCTCTTCCAACAACACAAGAGAAGACTGTACACGTGGACATCACCAGATGGTCAATACCGAAATCAGATTGATTATATTCTTTGCAGCTGAAGATGGTAAAGCTCTATACAGTCCAGGAAAAACAAGACCGGGAGCTGACTGTAGCTCAGATCAAGAACTCCTTATTGCAAAATTCACACTTAAATTGAAAGAAATAGGAAAAACCACTAGACCATTCAGGTATGACCTAAATCAAATCCTTTACGATTATACAGTGGAAGTGACAAATAGATTCAAGGGATTAGATCTGATAGAGTGCCTGAAGAACTATGGATGGAGGTTCATGACATTGTAGAGGAGGCAGTGATCAAAACCATCCCCAAGAAAAAGAAATGCAAAAAGGCAAAATGGTTGTCAGCGGAGGCCTTACAAATAGCTGAGAAAAGAAGAGAAGCTAAAGGCAAAGGAGAAAAGGAAAGATATATCCATCTGAATGCAGAGTTCCAAAGAATAGCAAGGAGAGATAAAAAAGGCTTCCTAAGTGATCAGTGCAAAGAAAAGAGGAAAACAATAGAATGGGAAAGACTAGAGATCTCTTCAAGAAAATTAGAGATACCAAAGGAACACTTCATGCAAAGATGGGTACAATAAAGGTCAGAAACGGTATGGACCTAACAGAAGGAGAAGATATTAAGAAGTGGTGGCAAGAATACACAGAAGAACTATACAAAAAATATCTTAATGACCCAAATAACCACGATAGTGTGGTCATTCACCTAGAGCAAGACATCCTGCAATTCGAAGTCGAGTGGGTCTTGGGAAGCATCACTACTAATAAACCTAATGGAGGTGGTGGAATTCCAGTTGAGCTATTTCAAATCCTAAAAGATGATGCTGTGAATGTGCTGCACTCAATAGCCAGCAAATTTGGAAAACTCAGCAGTGGCCACAGGACTGGAAAAGGTCAGTGTTCATTCCAATTGCAAAGTAAGGCAATGCCAAAGAGGGTTCAAACTACCACACAATTGCACTCATCTCACACGCTAGCAAAGTAATGCTCAAAGTTCTCCAAGTGAGGCTTTAGCAGTATGTGAACCAAGTACTTTCAGGTGTTCAAGTTGGATTTAGAAAAGGCAGAGGAACCAGAAATCAAATTGCCAACATCCACTGGATCATAGAAAAAGCAACAGAATTCCAGAAAAACATCAATTTCTGCTTTATTGGCTATGCCAAAGCCTTTGACTGTGTGGATCACAACAAACTGTGGAAAATTCTTTTTTTTTTTTTGGAAAATTATTAAAGATATGGAATTACCAAACCACCTTACCTGCCTCCTGAGAAGCAACAGTTAGAATTGGACATGGAACAATGGACTGGTTCAGCACTGAGAAAGGAGTATGTCAAAGCTTTATATTGTCACTCTGCTTATTTAACTTATATGCAGAGTACATCATGAGAAACACTGGACTGGATGAAGCACAGGCTGGAATCAAGATTGCTGGGAGAAATATCAATAGCTTCAGATATGCAGATGACACCACCCTTATGGCAGAAAGTGAAGAGGAACTAAAGAGCCTCTTGATGAAAGTGAAAGAGGAGAGTGAAAAAGCTGGCTTAAAACTCGACATTCAAAAAGCAGAGATCATGGCATCCAGTTGGATCACTTCATGGCAAATAGATGGGGAAACAATGGAAAAAGTGACAGATTTCATTTTCTTGGGCTCCAAAATTGCTGCACATGGTGACTGCAGCCATGAAATTAAAAGACACTTGCTCCTTGGAAGAAAAGCTATGAAAAATCTAGAAAGCATATTAATAAGCAGAGATATTAGTTTGCTGACAACGGTCCATCTAGTCAAAGCTATGGTTTTTTCCAGTAGTCATGTATGGATGTGAGAGTTCGACTATAAAGAAAGCTGAGTGCTGAAGAACTGATGCTTTTAAACTGTGGTGTTGGAGGAGACTCTTGAAAGTCCCTTGGACTGCAGGGAGAACAAACCAGTCAATCCTAAGGGAAATCAATCCTGAGTATTCGTTGGAAGGACTGTTGCTGAAGCTGAAACTCCAGTACTTTGGCTACCTGCTGCGAAGAACTGACTCCTTAGAAAAGACCTGATGCTGGGAAGGATTGAAGGCAGGAGGAGTAGGAGACAATAGAGGAGGACATGGTTGGATGACATCACCGACTTGAAGGACATGGGTTTGAGTAAGCTCCGGGTGTTGGTGATGGACACTGCACCAAGCCTGGCGTGCTGCCTCCATGGAGTTGCAGAGTCAGACGTTACTGAGTGACTGAAGTGAACTGAACTGACCTTGGAGGCATTAATACTGCCGTCTAGGTCAGGACATTCCAACTGCCTCAGGTATTCCTCTTGCCTCCCTGGACTGTCAAATAGAAGCTTTGCCTGATTATTTTCCGATTCTAAACTTTCTAGCAGATTTTAAGCTCCTTGACAGGTAGTTAAAACTTTTTTAAAGGCAGAGCAAATTTTCAAGCTTGAACTCTAAATCTTGCAGTGCTAAGGCCCCATGCTCCCAAAGTCTAAGAAGTGTGGGATGGGACCCTGAAACCTGCCTATTTGCCAGGCACCGAGGTTATTCTAGTATGAACAATCCATCCAGACTTTAAAAACACTATCTTAAAAGAACTAAACCAACATAGCTTAGTGAGTGGGATTGTGGATAATTTTTTAGTGTCTAGATTTATGTTTTGTGGTGTAATTTCAAGTTTATTTTATTATTAATACCTCTGTAAATTATTTTAATTTTTTTAGTAAGCCATAGTATCCATAAAGCTACTAAAAATAAACACACTTGTCTACATGGTACTGATGCAGTAGCCTCAGTTATTAAGGGAAAATAGAAACATGTAAGACTGTGTTATATCTAATTTTTGTGTGTGTGTGTGTTATATCTAATTTTTGTGTTAAGGGAAAGAAAGAGCAAAAGAGTTGAGGACATACACATATATGATAAATACAAAGATTCCTTGGAAAGACAGAAGAAGCTGGAACCATCCTTACCCATCTTCCTTACCCACCTTCCTTTAGATCAAGGGGATTTAGGAACACAGGACTTGAGATCCCTCTGACACTACTGCAGTGATGTGGATAATTAATCACGAGAACCAGCCTGAGAGCCTAATGCCAATTTATCATATGGTTTTTATAAGAAAAGACCATCAACATTTCCACAATGGCCTTCTACAAGCCAATATGTAGAACCTACCTATAGAACAGAGATGGATGTTACAAAGCAATATGTAAAATCATATTTTGGGGGGTTTAATACTACCTACGTTAATGCCACAGTAAAGTCATTACTGAAGCTGGTGAGATTCATCAGGGCAGGAGTGTGGGTGTATCAGGGGAAGTCTATTCCTGTTTCTGGAGAGCAAGCTAACTGGAGAAAGTTTCTTTGTAGCTAAATCAGGGAAGATTCTCTACTGTGTTCTCAAATCTCATCAAAGGAAACAAGTTGAGACAAAAAGTACTTTACAAGATGAAAGGAGAATTGGCAATTCTGGAGAGCCTTCAAGAAGGATACACACTTGATTGCTGTTTTAGAATTATGTCTAAAGTCTAAATCATTTTTATCATCGGTAAGGAACCACAGCTGCTTAGCATTAGCTTAAGCAGGGCTACATGGTCTCAGAAGGATCACTGACCATCTCTCTCAGAACCGTACCTTTGATAACTGGTGAAGAGGTGAACCAGTTCATGATCCTATACTAAGTCTATCCTCTCATGCCTGAACCCTAAAATTTCCTTTAAGAATATAGGAAGTAAATAGTCATTTATTCTCCAACCAAATATCAGAGAGATGCAGTTTATTGCCTAAGATGTGCTTTTGAACAGTTACCTTTTAGAAACTGTAAATAAAGAAACAGATTAGTTTACTCATCTGTATTTCAAACAACCAGCAGAGGTATTTATCTGTTGAGGTACTTTCCTGCAAAGAATTAAATAAATTCAGGGTGTGATGCTCAGGTTCGGTTTGTACTTTCACCAAGTGGCAGAACAGAACACCTTCCTTTTCCCTGTTCTTCCTCCTCCTCCTTCTAATAGAATAAGCTCCTGACGCCAGCTTTACAAACGCAGAAGATCATGGCATCGCCTGGCTTGCCACTTCATCGCTTGGCCTGACACTCCCTATCACATGCATTCCGGTTTGAGTGAACTAATCCTTTGTGGTAGACTCCAGTTAGCCTTGAAGATGGTGGGCTCCTTGTTGGGGGATATATGTGTGCTCTAGCTCTGTGGGGAATGGTGATCATGAGTCACACTGGTAGAGGGAATGTAAAATGCAAGTCCAGGAAAACAAAGGGTTTTTCTCTGATGCTTGTTGAAACTAGGAGAGGCTTAGAGTTGAGACTCATCCTGGATGTTTGTGGGATGCAGGGACATTGATTTGACCAGAGCAGGCAATTTGTGATGGGGGATGGTAGATGTTAAGTAATAGAAACTGGAGTGGATAGGTTAAGCGGGGCCAGGTTTTGGGGTGAGGAGTCTTGAATGCCAGACTCAGCTAGAAATTTATTCTGAAATAAATAATAGAGAGTCATTGCATGTTTTGTAGAAAGGAAGTAACAATGCAAGCATATTTTCCTGAAATCTGACAGCAGTGTTTAGAGCAGAGCAGAGATATAGAGCAAGTCAGGCATGAGTAGATGACAGCCTGGATTAATGGAGAACAGATTAAAGAGGCATCAGGGAAGGAAACAAATAAGATTTAAAAAGAAAACTAATCAGGCATGGAGAATGACAGAAATGAAAAGGTAAAATTACAGGTGTTAGAAAAACTGTGTAATATTTTCTTCACTTCGAAGATTTATCAGTGGAAGGGGAAGAGTATGTAGAGGGTTAAAAGCAATCGGGGAGACAATTTTCAAGGAGCCTAAAGAAACAGACAAATTCAAATAGTGATGTCCAGTAGGCAGCATCATATACTAGCAGCTGTGGATGGGAGGGTGGTGAGTGTTGAGATGGGTGTGGATTGAGCACAGACTTGTGTGGGACTCAGGGGTCACTGTGCAGTTTGAGTAGAACAGTGTGATCAGGAGTGGTTTTGGGGGGTTAAGAAAACAATGCTGAGATACACAAAGAATACAGACCACTTGCCTCTGAAGTTAACAGTGAAAAGAAGACTATTAGTTAAAGTCAATAGTAGCAGCAACCTTACAGGTCACCGAAACTTATAGTTTAGCCACCTGTTTTCTATGCAGGGGAATTCTAGAAAATTATAAGATCTGGGAGGGGAAGAGGGTGGATTCCAACCCTTGAGCCTGACTCTTATGAACAGAGCATCTGTGACAATGTTTACACGTGCTGATGGCTTTAGATTGTCCTCATTTATACCACACAGCTTTACTTACATGTAGCTTCTGTACCTGTGAGTTCCCAGAAGTTTTGTTGAGTAACACGAGAGATGAAGGAGCAGAATTTCTGTTCTCCTCCTGCTACTGCATGGAGGTGGAGGAGAAGGGGAAGGTCACTGATACCCTTTGTCTGAACTTCACAATATAATTTCACATCTAGCGAAGACTGGATTGTTACTCTCCTGGCCTGAAGTTCAGATTATTCCTACTGCCCCTCCTGTCAGGGCAGGGGCCTTAGAGGAGGAAAAGGAGGATAGTATCACTCCTCAGGACCTGCTGTCTGCTGAGAGCCACCAAAACTGGTGGCTTTTCTTGCCAGTTGCTGCTGATAACGGGCTGAGAAGACACTGCTCCAGATGACTGTGTTGCATCTGCCTGCAAAGCTGAAGCCACTCAGACAAACCTAATTCTACCTGGCCAGAACCAGTGGCACAGTTCCCAGTCTGGGCAGAAACCTTCCAAGATATTCATTCAGCTGCTGTTTGTGTCACAATCCGCTCTCAAGTGGCAGGTCATAGGCATCGTGACTTGCAGAAATAAATGAATCTTGGAGTTGTGGTCTGACACCCTGCTGTACTGACTGTTGGATGAGAGCTTGAAATGCAGGAAAGTGATCCTTAGCACTTGTGTTTTTGGGGGGCAGACCCCACAGCCAGTTAGGGGCTGTGAAACATTCTATGCATGGCCTGGAAGAAGGAAAATTTCCACTTCTCAGCTTGTTCAAAGGAGTTTACCTGGAAATACATACTCTGGGTCCAGTGAAGGATCACAGGCAGTCCCTGGAGTATGGTATCAAACATACATGGCCTCATTATGGCTGATTTTGTTCTTGTGTCTGAAAACATCCAGGTGTAGGAATTTGCAAACTGGTCACATTTCATGGGTTCTCCAGGGTTCCCCCTGAGGATGTGAGTAAGACAGTGAATAGAGATGGGTTGAGGGTTGAAACCTAAGTTTTCAGCTTGGGATGAAAGATAAGTTGTCGGGACTTACGTGGCAGTCCAGTGGTTAATACTCCTCACTTCCGCTGCACCAGGCATAGGTTCGGCTCCTGGTCAGGAAAGATCTTGGATGCCATGGCCAAAAACCTCCCCCAAAGATGTAAATTTCCATCTCCACAGTAAGTGAGCTTCCAGGAAACTAATTCCAGTCAGTTAAAACCTTGCTTGGGGATCATGAAATTTACTTGGCGCTTCACCAGACCCCCTTTGTCTAAATGGGAAGAAATTTAAGAGAGGAAAACCAGATATCAGACTTGGAACCATACGTGCAGTCAGTCCTCATTATTCTTGGATTCTCTATTTGACAGTTTGCCTACAAGTTAAAATTTATTTGTAACCCTAAAACCAGTACTTGTGACACTTGAGTCGTCCTTTGCAGGCATACACAGAGTGGCAAAAAAATTTGAGTTTTCCAACATACACATTCCCAGCCAAGGTCAAACAAGGCCGTGATTGACCTTATTGTTCCTGCTCTCGTTGTGTAAACAAGTGTCCTTTTCGCAGTCTACTTATTGCTGTTTTCTCATATTTGTGGGTTTTTTGTTGGTGGCGGAGGTGATTTTGCTACTTAACCCCGCATGATGCCAGTGTGCTATTTAGTATTACTGAAATGCAGGAAGACTGCAATGTACTTTATGACGAAACGTGTGTGTTAGGTAAACTTAATTCAATCATGAGTTGTAGGCTGTTGGCCTGAGTTTAATGTCAATGAGTCAATATATACTAAATAAGGTATCTTTAAACAGACACCCACCTAAAATGATAGGCATGTATTGATTGCTGGACGTGTTATGAACTGGGCTCTCAGGAACCTAACCCTATATTTCCACTAGGAGCAGTGGTTTAGTGTTCATTAATTCAGTGTCCATGTTAAGTTTATAGAAAACACCTACTAGAAATAATGAGAAGCAGCTATACGTAAAGTGAGTGACTTCTTTAGAATGAGCAACGTTTCACTCATAATGTTGAGTTAATGTTGTATAGTAAATGCCATCTCAAATGACTCATGAAAATGATAAACATCATAAGGCTGGAGTGAGTCTTCAAAGGACTGAGGAGCAGGGGTTGCCTTTGCTGGTCAGCGCTTGGATCCTTGAGTGCCCAGAAGGAGGGGGGTTCTTTAAGGGAGAGGATGAGCTCATTTCAGCATCTGTGGGTTATGACAGGCCTTCTAGACAGTCCTGCTCAGTGATTTTATTTAAACCTAGCTCTCAGTTATCACTAACAGAAGGATAAAAAGTTAAGAGAAAGCAAAAATTTTTAAGGACTGCCTTTTTTGCTGCTATCCTCTACTTTCACTGTTTTCCTGAGGAAATTGATATTAATAATGATTCTTGATCCCTGTTGCCCAGAAAATGGCTTTGCAAGTTGACTGGTGTGTGTGTGTTTGTATGTATGTTTGCTTTTAGAGTGTGAATGAGAGAGATGTTGTGTTTGTTTTTTAGTCTTATTGTAGCAAACTTGAACCAAAATTTAAAGAAAGGGATAAGTATTTGAATTTATTAGAATTTATTTTCTTTTTATTTGAATTTATTTTAGAAGATTAAATACTGTGAACCATTTACTTACAGCCTCTTGATGTCCTGCTGATTTTGAAAGCAAAGATTCTGGACACTTTTTTTCTGTCCTTTTGTGATAGTTGTGTTGGGCAGACTGACTTCCAGGATACATTAGGAAAGCATATACAGTAACAAAGACCCCAGTCTTTAGTTGCCTTACCTCTTCCTTGAATCCAGGAAAGCATTACCTTCTTGATTGCAAGAGTGGAGGCTGAGAGAAGGATATGCACCTTGTGAAAGTGGTGGTGGAGGTGGTGGGGGTCACGGTAGTAGGTGGTGATGGAAAGAATGATGGTGGTAGATGTGAGTGTTTCGTGTAGCCCACACTTGGATGTATGTGCTAGGTGCACTTCTGTGGTATTTGCCCAAATACCAGTGCCTTCAACTCCTTATTCTTTGTGAATTACAAATCCCTGGCCTCCATTCTCCAGGAATGACTCCCTGGCACCCATTTTTACACACTGTGACTTTGTCTTTCAGATTATAGCAGATCATACTGGATCCCAGTTGGGCCCAATCAGAGTCCACTGGAATTAAGAGGTTTTAACCTTAGTCTGGGCTGAACTATTAAACAGAAGAGATCTGAAGTATGTGGCATGACCCGTCTTCTGCCTGCCATATAGACACAGTACCAGGAAAAAAATGAACTGTAGAGAGAAAAACAGATAGTAGAAACAAACAGAGAAGCAGATATGAGAAATGGTCTGTAGGTTCAAGTTTTAAACTTTTTTTCTGCAGCCAGTCTGTATAATTATTCCAAAAATTCTGTGTAAATTTTGTAAGTATAATTATAATAGATTTTAATTATAATAGCTACAGTTTTTTTTGCCTAAGTCAGTTTCTGTTACATGCAACTAAATGAATCCTGACAAATACAATATAATACTATATTACCTTAAAGTTCCTCACAGTACTTTTATTCTAAAAACTTGTAGATGAAGATCTCCTCCAAGATTATTAATATTAGATTGTTATCAGTATTTTATCCTGTTAAGAGTTAGACACAGTAAGAAAAGGAAGTGGAAGACAAGTATTATCTCAAGCATTACCTTTCTGGGGAAGCATTTCCAATTCAGCCTGAGTTAGGTGCCCTCATTGTGGGTTTCCATGGCACAGGGTTGCCAGATAAAATGCCAGAGACCTCAGTATTGCACTGTACAAATTATTTATTGTTTATCTGAAGTTCAAATTTAACTGGGCATCCTGCATTTTACCTGGCAGCCCTAGATCCATGCAGAGGGGTCCAGAATCAGGAGTCGTGCATGAGAAATTACCAGAAATTAGGTGAGGCTGGAACATAAACCTTGTAGAGTTGGAATCATTTTGGTGGTAGTGAGAGCCAGAGGTGTAGAGGAGGACAGAGGCCAAGTCATTCTTGTTCAGTCACTAAGTTGTGTTCAATTCTTTATGACCCCGTGGACTACAGCATGCCAGGCTCCTCTGTCCTCCATTAACTCCTTGAGTTTGCTCAAATTTATGTCCATTGAGTCAGTGATGCTGTCTAACCATCTCATCCTCTGCTACCCCCTTCTTCTTTTCCCTTCAGTCTTTCTCAGCATTAAGGTCTTTTCCATTGAGTCAACTCTTTGCATCAGATGGCCAAAGTGTTGGAGCTTCAGCTTTACCATCAGTCCATCCAATTAATATTCAGGGTTGATTTCCTTCAGGATTGACTGGTTTGATCTCCTTACAGTCCATGGGACTCTTAAGAGTCTTCTTCCAACACCACAGTTTGAAAGCATCAGTTCTTTGGTGTTTAACCTTGTTTATGGTCCAACTCTCACATACGTACCTGACTACTGGAAAAACCATAGCTTTGGTTCTACAGACCTTGTTGACAAAGTAATGTCTCTGCTTTTTAATACACTGTCTGGGTTTGTCATAGCTTTCCTTTGAAGGAGAAAATGTCTTCTGACTTTATGACTGCAGTTACCATCCACAGTGATTTTTAGAGCTCAGGAAAATAAACCTATCATTGTTTCCACTTTTCCCCATCTATTTGCTGTGAAGTGCTGGGACCAGATGCCATGATCTTAGTTTTTTGAATGTTGAGTTTCAAGCCAGCTTTTTCACTCTCCTCTTTCACCCTTATCAAGAGGCTCTTTAGTTCCTCCTTGCTTTCTACCGTGAGGATGGGATCATCTGCATATCTGAAGTTATTGGTATTTTTCCTGGCAATCTTGATTTCAGCTTGTACTTTATCCAGCCTGGCATTTCACATGATGTACTCTGTATATCTTCCCTGGTGGCTCAGAGGTTAAAGCGTCTGCCTCCACTGTGGGAAACCCAAGTTCAATCCCTGGGTTGGGAAGATCCCCTGTAGAAGGAAATGACAACCCACCCCAGTATTGTTGCCTGGAGAATCCCATGGATGGTGGGCTACAGTCCACAGGGTCGCAAAGAGTCGGACATGACTAAGCAACTTCACTTTCACATTCACTCTGCATATAAGTTAAATAAGCAAGGTGACAATATATAGCCTTGACCTACTCTTTTCCCAGTTTTGAACCAGTCCATTGTTCTCTGTCTGATTCTAACTATTGCTTCTTGACCTGCATACAGGTTTCTCAGAGGCAGGTAAGGTGGTCTGGTATTCCCATCTTTTGAAGAGTTTTCCACTGTTTGTTGTGATCCACACAGTCGTAGGCTTTCGTGTAGTCAGTGAAGCAGAAGTAGATGTTTTATTGATTACCATTTCAGAAAAATTCCCTTTGCTTTGTGAGAGCACAGTAATTGAGTATATATCATTTTTTGCTTTGTTTTGATGTAACACTGTGTGATACATTTAATGGTGTGGTTGTTCATTTTATTTTGATAGCTGAGTTTTAATAGCCAAAAAAGGTAATTCATAAAGAGGAATTGATCCAAATAGAAGAATGACATCATTGGCTGCACTTACTAAATCAAAATATATATTTTTTCAATTGCTTTCACCAACAATACCAAAGTTTTTGTTTCAGTTCAGCTAGTAATTGTTATTTTTCCCATGCCACTCAATTATCCTTATAAAGCATATTGCATTTTTATATTTCTAAGAAAGAGTTCAAAATTCATTAAGATTCATTTGGAAGATTTAGAAAATGCTGTTTCCAAGTTTTTAAAGTGTGCAGATATGAAGATTTCTATAAACTCCTTATTCTTTCCTCATCAGGTATTCACATATTCAAGTATGATTGCTAGGCATTGTTACAGACCTTGGAGCTAGAACACTGAACACAAAATAGACAGAATTCCTCCCCTCATTCAGTGAGAAAGGGAGATGGACAATGACAGATAAGCAAGTGTAATTAAAATTTGTTGGATGATGATAAAAGTTAAAGAAAAAAGCAAAGCAGTGAAAGGGGATGAGAGGTGTTGGGAACAGTTCCTGTTTTAGATGGGGACTATGGGAGGCCACGTGGGAAAGTGATATTTCAGTAACAATCTGGAGGAGGTGAGGGAGGATATCTGGGGAAATATTCCAGGCAAAGGGAGCGACCAGTGCAAAACCCGAGGCCACATGCGCCTGGCCTCTTTGGGGCATAGGTCCATCGAGGCTGGAGGTAGGCGTAATGGTCCAATCATGTAGGGACTTTGTAGACCATTGTAGGGAATTTGGCTTTTACTCAGAGACGTGTGAGAAACCGTCAGATGGTTTTGAGCAGAAGAGTGAGGGTGACTGGCTGCTGTGGGCAGTGGTGTAGTGAAGGAATTGGGGAAGTACATACGGGCAGGTCAACAGGAAGCTGCTGCTGGAATCTGGGAGTGAGATGACAGTAGTCAGGGCTAGCCTGGGAGCGTCATCGCTGATGAGAGTGCTTGTGGTCTTGATGTATTTTAAAAGTGTTACCAGGTAGTTGTCAGGAGAGAAAAATTAGGTTTGGGACAATTGTGGGAAGTGTGAGAAAGAGGATTCAACAATGACTCCTGAAGGTGATGACTTTCATCGTTTTCAGCAACAACAAAAATCACCTGATGGAAAACTCTCCAAACACCCATTTTCAAAATATTCTTTTCAGAGTCAGTTTCCTTGAAAAGTAATTGTTTACCACTTATTGTTAAAGCCCCAGCTGTATCAGAAAATTAAATAGCAACTAGCTTACAACCTGGATCACTATTTAGAAAAATTTTTGGGAAAAAAAAAAAAAGCAGGTTGTCTTTTTGTTTTTTCACCAAAAACATATCTTTTGAAGCAAACAGTTGACAGTTGCTTTCACTGGAGCAGTCAGGATATTTTAGATCACATGTCTACTTGTAAAAGAACAAGTATAAGTCAAATTGAGATTTGACAAGTCTTGGTGTGGTGGTGTGAAATAACCAAGGAACCGCTGTGTGGTATAAAAGATTTTCATGCTCAGTTCCATGTTATGACGAGGTTTCACAACAACTCTGCTAAATTAACTATGCCAGTGACGTTCTATAGCACTTGGTGCTTTTCTGGAGTCAGCTTCTCTTCTGTAGTAGCTTGCCTCTGAAGGATGCAATGAATGCCTTTCACAGCTGCTGTTATCTTTTCCTGGACTCCTTTCTTTACTCCATCAATTTGTACAGGCTCTTCATAAAATGATTGTTTTTTTGATTAAAGAAGTCATTTATTATTAGAATGTATATTTCTTCTGCCTTTCTTTCTTTAGTGGCTCACCAAAAAGTAGTTCTTTATAGATTTCATTATTGAGACAGTATTTTCTATGTTTTCATCAATAGTATGATCCATTTTGCATCACAAGTAAGTTTTAAATATTTTCTCAACTCTTCACCCAGATTTTAACTATTGACTAAGAAATGAATTTGATTTATTGCCAGTTTTTACCTGTGCATTATTTATCAGAAAGTTATTAATACTGTTGGTTGATTTTTGTGTGTCATTTATAAAATCATTTTATACAGAGGAGGAACAAATATTTCACAGATGATGTGTGACTTATCTTTTGTTTGAACATAATTATTACTAGTATTATATTGAGTATCATAGTGCCTTAGTACCAGGGGAAAATAGATTTGTATTCACATTTTGTAGACTTAATTGTAAAATTTCTTGCTAATCACACTGGCTTTATATTATTGTTCATGGCCTTTTTAAGGCACTTAGAATGAAGCTCACTCTTAATGATCATGGATGTAAAGCAGTGTTTCAAATACTCGTATTGATGGTTTCATATCTTGGAAGCTGAGGTTTCATCAGGCCACCGTTGTTTTAACTTCACAGAGTTGCTGACAGAGAGTTCATATTAGAAATTCTGGAACCTCCTTGTGTTTATTTCTGTTTTTCTCTATTTGTTTCTCTGTAAGGAATGAACACAAAAGTCTTGCAGGCAAAGTAGACCCTGTATCTTTGGGACCAACAATAGGGAAATAGGACTTAATCTGTCTGAAATCAGTGTGGTAGGGAGAAGATTTTTAGGTCATAGGGTTGAGGTGAAAGGCTTTGACTCTGCTTTTTGAGGACCAGCTGAAGGTTTAATGTTACTAATCTTTTTCAAAGAACCAACTTTTTTGCCTTTGTTGATTTTTCTCTGCTCTTAATTGTTTTCTGTCTAGTTCATTAATCTTTTTTTCTTATTGTTTATTTCCTCTTTCTTTCCTTGGATTTATTTCTTTGTTCTTTTTCTAATTCTTTGACATGGATATATAAATGATTGATTTCTAACCTTCTTTTAAAATATAGCTTAGCTTCACTATTTTTTATTTTTCATCATTTTTTATTACTTTAGTTAAATTTTTTCTAATTACTCTTATGATTTCTTCTTTGACCTGTGCTGTTTAGATGTGTACTGCTTCATTTTCAAACATTTGAGAATTCTCTGGTTAACATTTTTGTGTTGATTTCCAGCTTAATTGAAAATATGCTGTTGTTGCTCAGTAGCTCAGTCGTGTTCGACTCTTTGCAACCCCATGGACTGCAGCACGCCAGGCTTCCCTATCCTTCACTCTCTCATGGAGCTTGCTAAAACTCATGTCCATTGAGTCGGTGATGCCATCCAACCATCTCTTCCTCTGTCATCCCCTTCTCCTCCTGCCTTCAATCTTTCCCAGCATCAGGGTCTCTTCTAAAGAGTCATCTCTTTGTATCAGTTGGCCAAAGTATTGGAGCTTCAGCTTCAGCATTGGTCCTTCCAGTGAATATTCAGGATTTATTTCCTTTAGGATTGACTAAAGAAAACGTGAAACATTGAAAACGTGCTGTAATGTATGTCGGGCTTCCCAGGTAGTTTGAATGGTAAAGAATCTACCTGCAATGCGAGAGACCAGAGTTCGACCCCCTGGAGAAGGGCATGGCAACCCACGTCAGTATTATCGCCTGGAGAATTCCACGGACAAAGGAGCCTGGTGGGCTCCACTGCATGGTGTCACAGAGTCGGACACGGCTGAGTGACCACTACTTTTGCGTTAATGTATGTCCATTAATCTTCGACGAACATGTTATGACAGTTTAATGAGAAAAGGAAAGTCTTTCCAACAAATGTGGGAATAAGTTGGGGGGGAACGAACCACATACTCCTTCCTTAGACCACAAACAAAAATTATTTTGAGGTAGATCATAGGCATAAACATAAAGCTAAAACTATAAAACTTCTTGGAAAAAAAGTAGGTGAATATCTTTTAGCCTTTGAATAGGGAAAGATTTCTTAAAGGATGCCAGAAGCACTAATGTAAAGAAAAAAAAGATAAATTAGGATTTATCAACATTAAAAACTTGTGCTCGTCAAAAGACTGTTAGAAATTGAAAAGGCAAGCCACAGGCTCAGAGAAAATATAAACAATTACATATATCTGACAAAAGACTGGCATCAATATAAAATGAACTCCTATAAGTAATTTTTAAAAAATCACAATTTGAAAATATTGGACTAAAGACTTGAACAGACACTGTGTAGAAAAATATGCAAAAAGCTATGATTAGCCACCAAAGAAATGCATATCACAACCTCACAATGGAATGGCACAAACTAAAAGTCTGCCAACATCAAGTGTTGATGAGTCTGTGTAAACTGGAACTCTCATGTGTTACTGATGGGAGTATAAAATGATGCAGCTATTTGGGGAAAATGTTTGGCAGTTTCTTATAAGGTTACATGCACCAACTCTATAACCTAGCATTTCCATTCCTAGGTATTTACCCAACAGGAATGAAAATATTTATTCATAAAGAAACATGTAAGAATATAATAGCTTTAGTCATAGTAGCCCCAAAATGGAAACAGCCAAGTACCCATTTATGAGGGAATATATTAAAAAGTTATGATATTTTCATACAATGGACTTATTGTTTAGTAATAAAGAAGGGTGAACTATTGATACACTCAACAGTGTAGGTGAATCTCAGACACATTATGCTGAGTAAATAAAGCCAGTACATACTATATGTTTTTCTGCAACTCTCTTGCTTTTTCGATGATCCAGAGAATGTTGGCAATTTGATCTCTGGTTCCTCTGCCTTTTTTAAAACCAGCTTGAACATCTGGAAGTTCATGCTTCACATACTGCTGAAGCCTGGCTTGGAGAATTTTGAGCATTGCTTTACTAGTGTGTGAGATGAGTGCAACTGTGTGGTAGTTTGAGTGTTCTTTGGCATTGCCTTTCTTTGGGATTGAAATGAAAACTGACCTTATCCAGTCCTGTGGCCACTGCTGAGTTTTCCAAATTTGCTGGCATATTGAGTGCAGCACTTTCATAGCATCATCTTTTAGGATTTGAAATAGCTCAACTGGAATCCCATCACCTCCACTAGCTTTGTTCATAGTGATGCTTCCTAAGGCCCACTTGACTTTGCATTCCAGGATGTCTGGCTCTAGGTGAGTGATCACACCATCCTGATTTCTGGGTCATGAAGATCTTTTTCGTTCAGTTCTTCTGTGTATTCTTGCCACCTCTTCTTAATATCTGCTGCCTCTGTTAGGTCCCTGCCATTCCTGTCCTTTATCGAACCCATCTTTGCATGAAATGTTCCCTGGGTATCTCTAATTTTCTTGAAAAGAACTATAGTCTTTCCTACGCTATTGTTTTCCTCTATTTCTTTGCATTGATCGCTGAGGAAGGCTTTCTTATCTCTCCTTGCTATTCTTTGGAACTCTGCTTCAAATGGGTATATCTTTCCTTTTCTCCTTTGCTTTTTGCTTCTCTTCTTTTCACAGCTATTTGTAAGGCCTCCTCAAGACACCCATTTTGCCTTTTTGCATTTCTTTTCCATGGGGATGGTCTTGATCCCTGTCTCCTGTACATTCTCACGAATCTCTGTCCATAGTTCATCAGGCACTCTGTCTATCAGATCTAGTCCCTTAAATCTATTTCTCACTTCCACTGTATAATCATATGGGATTTGATTTAGGTCATACCTGAATGGTCTAGTGGTTTTCCCCACTTTATTCAATTTTAGTCTGAATTTGGCAATAAGGAGTTCATGATCTGAGCCACAGTCAGCTCCCGGTCTTGTTTTTGCTGATTGTATAGAGCTTCTTCATCTTTGGCTGCAAAGAATATAATCAATCTGATTTCGGTGTTGGCCATCTCGTGATGTCCATGTGTAGAGTCTTCTCTTGTGTTGTTGGAAGGTGTTTGCTATGATCAGTGCGTTCTCTTGACAAAACTCTATTAGCCTTTGCCCTGCTTCATTCTATACTCCAAGGCCAAATTTGCCTGTTACTCCAGGTGTTTATTGACTTTCTACTTTTGTATTCCAGTCCCCTATAATGAAAAGGACATCTTTTTTGCTTTATTGACTATATCAAAGCCTTCGACTGTGTGTATCACAATAAACTGTGGAAAATTCTGAAAGAGATGGGAATACCAGACCACCTGACCTGCCTCTTGAGAAACCTGTATGCAGGCCAGGAAGTAACAGTTAGAACTGGACATGGAACAACAGACTGGTTCCAAATAGGAAAAGGAGTACATCAAGGATGTATATTGTCACCCTGCTTATTTAAGTTATATGCAGAGTACACCATGAGAAACGCTGGGCTGGAAGAAGCACAAGCTGGAGTCAAAATTGCCAGGAGAAATATCAATAACCTCAGATATGAGATGACACCACCCTTATGGCAGAAAGTGAAAAGGAACTAAAGAGCCTATTGATGAAAGTGAAAGAGGAGAGTGAAAAAGTTGGCTTAAAACTCAACATTCAGAAAACTAAGATCGTGGCATCCAGTTCCATCACTTCATGGCAAATAGATGGGGAAACAGTAGAAACAGTGGCTGACTTTATTTTTGGGGCTCCAAAATCACTGCAGGTGGTGATTTCAGCCATGAAATTGAAAGACAGTTACTCCTTGGAAAGAAAGTTATGTCCAACCTAGACAGCATATCAAAAAGCAGAGACATTACTTTGTCAGCAAAGGTCCATCTAGTCAAGGCTATGGTTTTTCCAGGGGTCATGTATGGATGTGAGAGTTGGACTATAAAGAAAGCTGAGTGCTGAAGAATTGATGCTTTTAAACTGTGGTGTTGGAGGAGACTCTTGAGAGTCCCTTGGACTGCAAGGAGATCCAGCCAGTCCATCCTAAAGGAGATCAGTCCTGGGTGTTCATTGGAAGGACTGATGTTAAAGCTGACACTCCAACACTTTGGCCACCTGATGCGAAGAGCTGACTCATTTGAAAAGACCCTGATGCTGGGAAAGATTGAGGGCAGGAGGAGAAGGGCACGGCAGAGGACGAGATGGTTAGATGGCATCACTGGTTTGATGGACATGAGTTTGAGTAAACTCTGGGAGTTGGTGATGGACAGGCAGGCCTGGCGTGCTGCGATTCATGGGGTCGCAAAGAGTCGGACATGACTGAGTGACTGAACTGACTGACTGACTGACATACTATATGGGCCCTTTATTTTTTAAAAGCTCAAAAACAGGCAAAACTAATCTTTGGTAATAACAATGAGAACAGTGCTTGCCTTTGTGATGTGGGAGATTGATTAAAAGGCACCTGACGGAACTTTCTGGAATGATGGAAAGCTTCTGTATTTTTATTTTGTTGGTTATTGCACAATTGGATTTCTTTATCAAAATGTATCATACTATACAGTTAAAACCAGTGTTTTACCGAATGTAAATTTTATTTTAATTTAAAAAATTATATTATTTTGTAATTTCCTGTGAATCTATATTACTTCAAAATAATAGGTTCAGAAAAGTACTCTGTTATTCCCATTTGTTGAAATTTCTTGAAACTTTTGTGATCCACATGTGGTTAATTTCCATAAATGTTAATATGTGTTCTTTAAGCACTATGTAATCACAGTTGTTGAGTGCAGTTTTCACTGTCTCTTTTTTTCTTGAAAGAGAAATTGTTTCCTAGTAATTGTTGAATGACTGCAGGACATTATATATAAGCTTCTCTGATACATAATGGCCCAGCAGGTAAAGAATCCACCTGCAGTGCAGAAGACACAGTAGACTCTGGTTCAATCCCTGGGTGGGGAAGATCCCCTCGAGGGGTCAATGGCAACCCACTCCAGTATTCTTGCCTGGAGAATTCCATGGACAGAGGAGCCTGGCAGGCTACAGTCCATAGGGTCGCAAAGAGTCAGACATGACTGAGTGACTAAATACACACATGTATAAAAAGTCATAGATACTATGGATGATGGTATCGTTCTCCAGAGGCTTCCACTTGCTTCTGATAGGCAGTTGGAGTAACGCAGACCTCTTCCATCTGATGAGGGACTGAGCTGATTGGAGGCTTCAGTTGTATTTTTAAGGCCGTCATTCTAGGATGCAGCCCTTTAAGACATTCTAACTGAAAGCATGGGGTATTTACCTGGGCTTTTCCTTCATCAGTGGTCCCTGAACTCTACTTTTCATTCCTCCAGCATCATCGAACTATCAAATGCGCTGTTTAGCTCCCCAGCCTCTTGGCTGCTGTTTTCTGCTTGGTTTACATTGTCTATCGATGAGCAAGTGCTTAGAGAGACAGAATGTGGAGCTGGCTTCTCTGGACTCCCCTTTACTTTGGGATCTCCTCCACCTTGTGAGCCTGTTAAAAGGCCTCCTCACTTCATGTTGTCTACGAGCAGCTGCTTTCTGCTTGACTTCTCAGCGGTTTTGTCCTGTGCCTCTTAAAGATCAGTAGATTTCAGGGGCTTCCCTGGTGGCTCAGTGGTAAAGAATCCTCCAGCCGATGCAGAAGACACGGGTTTGATCCCTGATCCCGGAATATCCCACATGCTCCAGGGCAACTAAGCTCATGTGCCACAACGATTGAGTCAGTGCTCTGGAGCCCAGGAACCTCAGCTGTTGAGCCCATGTGCTGCAGCTACAGGAGCCCACACGCTCTAGAGCCTGTGATCTGCAGCTGGATTGGCCCCTTCTCACGGCAACTAGAGAAATCGCCAGCAACGAAGACCCAGCACAAAATAATAAGTAAAATAAATAAATAAGTAAAAAAAAAAAAAATCAGAGAGGAAAAGTAGTATGATGACTGCCCTCATTTTTATTTACCTTCTCCCTAAGTTCTTGGCCTCTCATGTCCTGTCTGCCTTGGTGGTACTCCAGTACCTTCCAATAGCCTTTAAAAATAATTCTGTCTAGCTTTTCTAGTTGTTTCAGTGAAAGTTGGTCTGATACAAGCTTTCCATCTTAGCCATAACTGGGAATTCTTCTCTAAGCCCACACTGGGAACTCCTCCCAATGGCCTCTGTCATTCCTGAGAATTGAAATGATTTCTTTCTGTGTCATTGCCCCAGAGCGTTGTCTTTTCCTGGGGTTTGTGAAGGGCATATATGAATCTGGAGTTGTTCCTGGCCATTTCCTACCCCCTTTCCAGTTAACATCTCCAGTCATTAAGTCATTTCCATTCCAGTGTATTTAAAGGGATTGTGTGTGCCCTACCCACAGGGAGCCCATTAACCTAGTTAACACTGTGGTTGGTATTTGAATAAAAAGGTGCCCTCATTATTTCTAGGGAAGGAAATAATCTAATGATTACTGTCTTTACTAGACTGAATTTGTGTCTTCTAGCTCCTTGAATTTTAGCTGAATTACCATGAAAAATAAACATGAGAATTCTGTGTATAAAAGGATGGGAGCCTCAATATTCATGAACATGATCCTTTCAGCCTCTTCGAAAGTGGAAACAGTTTGTAATAAGTGTTTTTAAGGCCCTAGAATAAATATAGGCTAAAGAATGCAAATTTAATATCACTAAACCTAATTGGAAACCTCAAGAAAAAGAAAACAAACAATAAAAGCCTCTTTTGTAATGACTTCTGCCAGGGAATGGAAAAGAGATTCATTTTATTTTATTTATTTATCTTTTTTTTTCATTTATTTTTATTAGTTGGAGGCTAATTACTTTACAGTATTGTAGTGGGTTTTGTCATACATTGACATGAATCAGCCATGGAGTTACACGTATTCCCCATCCCGATCCCCCCTCCCACCTCCCTCTCTACCCGATCCCTCTGGGTCTTGCCAGTGCACCAGGCCCGAGACTTGTCTCATGCATCCAACCTGGGCTGGTGATCTGTTTCACCATAGATAATATACATGTTTTGATGCTGTTCTCTCGAAGCATCCCACCCTCACCTTCTCCCACAGAGTCCAAAAGTCTGTTCTGTACATCTGTGTCTCTTTTTCTGTTTTGCATATAGGGTTATCGTTACCATCTTTCTAAATTCCATATATATGTGTTAGTATGCTGTAATGTTCTTTATCTTTCTGGCTTACTTCACTCTGTATAATGGGCTCCAGTTTCATCCATCTCATTAGAACTGATTCAAAAGAATTCTTTTTAATGGCTGAGTAATATTCCATGGTGTATATGTACCACAGCTTCCTTATCCATTTGTCTGCTGATGGGCATCTAGGTTGCTTCCATGTCCTGGCTGAGATGAACATTGGGGTGCATGTGTCTCTTTCAGATCTGGTTTTCTCGGTCATATGGCAGTTCTATTTCCAGTTTTTTAAGGAATCTCCACACTGTTCTCCATAGCAGCTGTACTAGTTTGCATTCCCACCAACAGTGTAAGAGGGTTCCCTTTTCTCCACACCCTCTCCAGCATTTATTGCTTGTAGACTTTTGGAGAGCAGCCATCCTGACTGGCGTATAATGGTACCTTTGTGGTTTTGATTTGCATTTCTCTGATAATGAGTGATGTTGAGCATCTTTTCATGTGTTTGTTAGCCATCTGTATGTCTTCTTTGGAGAAATATCTGTTTAGTTCTTTGGCCCACTTTTTGATTGGGTCATTTATTTTTCTGGAATTGAGCTGCAGGAGTTGCTTGTATATTTTTGAGATTAATCCTTTGTCTGTTGCTTCGTTTGCTATTATTTTCTCCCAATCTGAGGGTTGTCTTTTCACCTTGCTTATAGTTTCCTTTGTTGTGCAAAAGCTTTTAAGTTTCATTAGGTCCCATTTGTTTATTTTTGCTTTTATTTCCAATATTCTGGGAGGTGGGTCATAGAGGATCCTGCTGTGATTTATGTCGGGGAGTGTTTTGCCTATGTTCTCCTCTAGGGGTTTTATAGTTTCTGGTCTTACATTTAGATCTTTAATCCATTTTGAGTTTATTTTTGTGTATGGTGTTAGAAAGTGTTCTAGTTTCATTCTTTTACAAGTGGTTGACCAGTTTTCCCAGAGGTTGTCTTTTTTTCCATTGTATATCCTTGCCTCCTTTGTTGAAGATAAGGTGTCCATAGGTTGATGGATTTATCTCTGGGCTTTCTATTCTGTTCCATTGATCTATATTTCTGTCTTTGTGCCAGTACCATACTATCTTGATGACTGTGGCTTTGTAGTAGAGCCTGAAGTCAGGCAGGTTGATTCCTCCAGTTCCATTCTTCTTTCTCAAGATTGCTTTGGTTATTAAAGGTTTTTTGTATTTCCACACAAATTGTGAAATTATTTGTTCTAGTTCTGTGAAAAATACCGTTGGTAGCTTGATAGGGATTGCATTGAATCTATAGATTGCTTTGGGTAGTATAGCCATTTTGACAACATTAATTCTTCCAATCCGTGAATGCGGTTTATTTCTCCTTCTGTTTGTGTCCTCTTTGATTTCTTTCATCAGTGTTTTATAGTTTTCTGTGTATAGGTCTTTTGTTTCTTCAGGTAGATATACTCCTAAGTATTTTATTCTTTTTGTTGCAATGGTGAACGGTATTGTTTCCTTAATTTCTCTTACTGTTTTCTCATTGTTAGTGTATAGGAATGCAGGGGATTTCTGTGTGTTAATTTTATATCCTGGAACTTTACTATATTCGTTGATTAGCTCTAGTAATTTTCTGGTAGAGTCTTTAGGGTTTTCTATGTAGAGGATCATGTCATCTGCAAACAGCAAGAGTTTCACTTCTTCTTTTCCTATCTGGATTCCTTTTACTTCTTTTTCTGCTCTGACTGCTGTGGCCAACACTTCCAAAACTATGTTGAATAGTAGTGGTGAGAGTGGGCACCCTTGTCTTGTTCCTGATTTTAGGGGAAATGCTTTCAATTTTTCACCATTGAGGGTAATGCTTGTTGTAGGTTTTTCATATATAGCATTTATTATGTTGAGGTATGTTCCTGCTTTCTGGAGAGTTTTAATCATAAATGGGTGTTGAATTTTGTCAAAGGCTTTCTCTGCATCTATTGAGATAATCATATGGTTTTTATCTTTCAATTTGTTAATATGGTGTATTATTACATTGATTGATTTGCAGATATTAAGGAATCCTTGCATTCCTGGGATAAAGCCCACTTGGTCATGGTGTATGACCAACAATTTTTTTAATATGTTGTTGGATTCTGTATGCTAGAATTTTGTTAAGGATTTTTGCATCTGTGTTCATCAGTGATATTGGCCTGTAGTTTTTTTTTGTGGCATCTTTGTCTGGTTTTGGAATTAGGGTGATGGTGGCCTCATAGAATGAGTTTGGAAGTTTACCTTCTTCTGCAATTTTCTGGAAGGGTTTGAGTAAGATAGGTGTTAGCTCTTCTCTAAATTTTTGATAGAATTCAGCTGTGAAGCCATCAGGTCCTGGGCTTTTGTTTGCTGGGAGATTTCTGATTACAGTTTCGATTTCCTTGCTTGTGATGGGTCTGTTAAGACCTTCTATTTCTTCCTGGTTCAGTTTTGGAAAGTTATACTTTTCTAAGAATTTGTCCATTTCTTCCAAGTTGTCCATTTTATTGGCATAGAGCTGCTGGTAGTAGTCTCTTATGATCCTTTGTATTTCAGTGTTGTCTGTTGTGATCTCTCCATTTTCATTTCTAATTTTGTTAATTTGGTTCTTCTCCCTTTGTTTCTTAGTGAGTCTTGCTAATGGTTTGTCAATTTTGTTTATTTTTTCAAAAAACCAGCTTTTAGCTTTGTTGATTTTTGCTATGGTCTCTTTAGTTTCTTTTGCAATTATTTCTGCCCTAATTTTTAAGATTTTTTTCCTTCTACTAACCCTGGGATTCTTCATTTCTTCCTTCTCTAATTGCTTTAGGCGTGGAGTTAGTTTATTTATTTGACTTTTTTCTTGTTTCTTGAGATAAGGCTGTAATGCTATGAATGTTTGCCTTAGCACTGCTTTTACAGTGTCCCATAGGTTTTGGGTTGTTGTGTTTTCATTTTCACTCATTTCTATGCATATTTTGATTTCTTTTTGATTTCTTCTATGATTTGTTGGTTGTTCAGAAGTGTGCTATTTAGCCTCCATATGTTTGAATTTTTAGCAATTTTTTTTCCTGTAATTGAGATCTAATCTTACTGCACTGTGGTCAAAAAAGATCACTGGAATGATTTCAATTTTTTTGAATTTACCAAGACTAGATTTATGGCCCAGGATGTGATCTATTCTGGAGAAGGTTCCGTGTGCACTTGAGAAAAAGGTGAAGTTGATTGTTTTGAGGTGAAATGTCCTATAGCTATCAATTAGGTCTAGCTGGTTCATTGTGTCATTTAAAGTTTGTGTTTCCTTGTTAATTTTCTGTTTAGTTGATCTATCCATAGTTGTGAGTGGGGTATTAAAGTCTCCCACTATTATTGTGTTACTATTAATTTCCTCTTTCATACTCGTTAGCGACTCGTTAGCGTTTGCCTTACATATTGCGGTGCTCCTATGTTGGGTGCATATATATTTATAATTGTTATATCTTCTTCTTGGATTGCTCCTTTGATCATTATGTAGTGTCCTTCTTTGTCTCTTTTCACATCCTTTATTTGAAAGTCTATTTTATCTGATATGAGTATTGCGACTCCTGCTTTCTTTTGGTCTCCATTTGCGTGAAATATTTTTTTCCAGCCCTTCACTTTTAGTCTGTATGTGTCTCTTGTTTTGAGGTGGGTCTCTTATAGACAGCATATATAGGGGTCTTGTTTTTGTATCCATTCAGCCAATCTTTGTCTTTTGGTTGGCGCATTCAACCCATTTACATTTAAGGTAATTATTGATAGGTATGGTCCCGTTGCCATTTACTTTGTTGTTTTGGGTTCACGTTTATACAACCTTTCTGTGTTTCCTGTCTAGAGAAGATCCTTTAGCATTTGTTGAAGAGCTGGTTTGGTGGTGCTGAATTCTCTCAGCTTTTGCTTGTCTGTAAAGCTTTTGAATTCTCCTTCATATCTGAATGAGATCCTTGCTGGGAACAGTAATCTAGGTTGTAGGTTATTCTCTTTCATTACTTTGAGTATGTCCTGCCATTTCCTTCTGGCCTGGAGGGTTTCTATTGATAGATCAGCTGTTATCCTTATGGGAATCCCTTTGTGTGTTATTTGTTGTTTCTCCCTTGCTGCTTTTAATATTTGTTCTTTGTGTTTGATCTTTGTTAATTTGATTAATATGTGTCTTGGGGTGTTTCGCCTTGGGTTTATCCTGTTTGGGACTCTCTGGGCTTCTTGGACTTGGGTGGCTACTTCCTTCCCCATTTTGGGGAAGTTTTCAGCTATTATCTCCTCGAGTGTCTTCTCATGGCCTTTCTTTTTGTCTTCTTCTTCTGGGACTCCTATGATTCGAATGTTGGGGCGTTTCACATTGTCCCAGAGGTCCCTGAGGTTGTCCTCATTTCTTTTGATTCTTTTTTCTTTTTTCTTCTCTGCTTCATTTCTTTCACCATTTTATCTTCTACCTCACTTATCCTGTCTTCTGTCTCCGTTATTCTACTCTTGGTTCCCTCCAGAGTGTTTTTGATCTCAATTATTGCATTATTCATTTTTAATTGGCTCTTTTTTATTTCTTCTAGGTCTTTATTAAACATTTCTTGCATCTTTTCAATCTTTGTCTCCAGGCTATTTATCTGTAACTCCATTTTGTTTTCAAGATTTTGGATCATTTTTATTATCATTATTCTAAATTCTTTTTCAGGTAGATTCCCTATCTCCTCCTCTTTTGTTTGACTTAGTGGGCATTTTTCATGTTCCTTTACCTGTTGGGTATTTCTCTGCCTTTTCATCTTGTTTAGATTGCTGTGTCTGGAGTGGGCTTTCTATATTCTGGAGGTCTGTGGTTCCTTTTTATTGTGGAGGTTTCACCCAGTGGGTGGGGCTGGACGATTGGCTTGTCAAGGTTTCCTGGTTAGGGAAGCTTGTGTTGGTGTTCTGGTGCGTGGAACTGGATTTCTTCTCTCTGGAGTGCAATGGAGTGGCCAGTAATGAGTTTTGAGATGGGTCTATGTGTTAGGTGTGACTTTGGGCAGCCTGTAAGTTGACGCTCAGGGCTATGTTCGTGCATTGCTGGAGAATTTGCGTGGTATGTCTTGCTCTGAAACTTACTGGCTCTTGGGTGGTGGCTGGTTTCAGTGTAGGTATGGAGGCTTTTGGATGGTCTCTTATTACTTAAAGTTCCATGTAGTCGGGAGTTTTCTGTGTTCTCAGGTTTTGGGCTTAAGTCTCCTGCCTCTGGATTTCAGTCTTATTCTTCCAGTAGTCTCAGGACTTCTCCAACTATACAGGACTGATAATAAGACTTCTAGGTTAATGGTGGAAAGTTTCTCCACCATGAGGGACGCCCAGAGAGGTTCACAGAGTTACATGAAGAAGAGGAGAGGGAGGAGGGAGGTAGAGATGAGCAGGAGGAGAAAAACGGGGACTCAAGAGGAGAGAAACAGATCTATGCAGTAGTCTGTGCCCTAAGTGTTCTCCGTAGCCCAGACACCCACAGAGATTCACAGAATTGGATTGGGGAGAGAAGGGGAAGGAAGGAAATAGAGGTGATCTGAGGTAGAAATCGTAGAGTCAAAAGTGGGAGAGAGTAATCAACACACTCGTGAGTAAAAATGGGAACTGAATATTGGATTCTTAAATGTCCAAAATTTATGTCACATACTGAAAAACAAAGATTAAAAATCTAGAGTAGAGGTTAGACTCTTAAAAATACAATATTAAAAACAAAAACACAAAAAATTTTAGAAATATATATGAAGTTCGGTTTAAAAATAGGGCTTCTCTTTTTTTTTTTTGCAAGGTTATAGTGAAATGAAAATGAAAATTAAGGAGTAGTAGAGAAGTAATAGAGGACTTTAAAAGAAAATAAGAGAAAAAGAAAAAAAAAGAAGAAAAAACCAAGAAAAAATTTTTCCTAATTAAAAAAGTCGTAACAATATATGAAAATGAAAGTTAAGGAGTAATGGGGCAGTAATAGGGAATTTTAAAAGAAAATAAAAGATAAAAAATAAAAAAGAAAAGAAAAGAAAAATAAAGGTAAAAATATATCTAGGAATTTCTCTGGAGCTGTTGCGGTCAGTGTGGGTTCGGCTCAGTTTCAGATAGCTCCTCGTTCCAGCTTACACTTCTCGATGTCTACAGGCCCCTTCCTGTGTAGTCCGTGTTATCTACAGGGATTTTAATCTGTTGCACCGTCCCTTCTGAAGCGGTTCCCTTTGTTTATTTGGCTTCTGTTTGCCGGTCTCTTCCGTGCCTAATTTACGCCCTGACACAGGCGGGCGGAGGTGGTCTCTTGTTCAGGTTGCTAGTTCCGTCGCGCTGCGGGGAGGGGCTGGCGCTGCTTTCGCCGTCTACGCTGCTCAGGCTCCTGGCTGCTCTATATGGAGCGGGCCCTGCTCTGCGCGCGGTTCCAGCCCTCGGGTGATCCACAAAAGCGCGGAACACAAAGCCGCGCCTGCGTTTTGTGCCTTCCCCGTCCCAGCGGCTCAGGCAGCCAGGGGCTTGACGGGCGCACTCTCCCCGGGTGCAGCACGCCTTCTCCCCTCCGCCAGCCCCAGTCCCTGCCCGCGCCCTCCCGGGCGGAAGTTGACCATCCAGAATCTCAGGAGGTCTTTGATTAGAAACTGGAGGCCCGTTTGCAGTGCAGTAGGGGATGCGGTCCTTGGGGCCGAGCCTGCCCCTTTCCCCTTCCCCCTGCCTCCTGCCTGCGGAGGGGCTGGGCCTGTCCGCAGCCTGCAAGCTCTTCTCTGGACTTGTTCAGACCCTTTGTTCTGCGAACTTGTTCGGCTGGTTAATTTTCTCTCTCTCTCTTGCTGTCCCACAGTTTAAGTTGGTAACTCACAAAAGCTCCCTCCGATTGTCCTCAGGGCACTCAGGCCCGGTCCTTACCCTGAGCAATGCCGCCCGCTCCTCTCCGTTACATCCCCACTTGCTGGTGGCGGATGCGGGCGTCTGGGGTACTTTTCTGCTGGGAGTTGCTTTTAGGCATGTAATCTGTGGGTTTTATTTATTTTTCCTCCCAGTTAGGTTGCCCTCTGAGATTCGAAAACTTCCCCCAGACCCGCCAGTGTGAGGGTTTCCTGGTGTTTGGAAACTTCCTCTATGAAGACTCCCTTCCCGGGATGGATCTCCGTCCTTAGCTCTTTTGTCTCTCTTTTTATCTTTAATATTTTGTCCTTCCTCCTTTTGAAGACAATGGACTGCTTTTCTGGGCGCCTGATGTCCTCTGCTAGCGATCAGAAGTTTTGTGAAGTTTGCTCTGCGTTCAATTGTTCTTTCGATGAATTTGTGGGGGAGAAAGTGGTCTCCCCGTCCTGTTCCTCCGCCATCTTCAAGAGATTCATTTTAAAGATGTCTTTGGAGAGAAATGAAGATATAAAGCTCATGATTTTTTTTTTTCTCAACAGTTCACAAGAGCAGTGATTCCCAGGCTTTCTCAACAATGTACCCTATTTCTGGGCACACTTACCACTGAGGATAAATTCTTCTTTTCACAAGAAGAAGAAAATTTTGGAGGAGCGCTATCTACAAGGACGTGTAGCTATTCAGAGAGGTGAGTCGTTTGTTTAGAGGATGGGGAAAGAGGTAGCTCGCAGAGAAAATACTGAAGAATGTTTTGTTTATTGTGAGTGGGACTTGACGTGGATGGTGTGCATTTCACTAAATATCAAGTTAAAAGATCCTTGTCATTGATGGTCTTCTAGTTCTAGATTTAATTCTCAGTTCTTTATGTGCCATCTGTGTAAATTTGGACAAGTCATTTAAATTCTCAGAGCTCCAGTTCTTTTATCTATAAGAGAAAATTTCATATGAAAATGCTTTGCCAATTGGAGAGTATAATATAAAAATAAAACTGTTATTGCTTATTGTTAATTACTACTATTTGCTGCTGTTATAAAATTCCTTGGAATAAGTTAGCGGCCTTGTGTCTCATGGTGCAATTGGTCTGTTGAGCTTGGTACTGTAGATTGAGAGCTTTGTCCTGAGTGCCTGGAGTGGAAGGCGTTTCACACCTGTCCCCCAGTAAACACAGCATCATACTGTTCTTTCAACTGCAGGTATCTGTCACTTACTTTTTGAAACTTGGAGGAAAGGGTGGAAGTTAAAGACAAGATCAAAGATGAGAAAACAGCAACTACCTGTATTATTTGTTACAATAACCATTATATTCAGTGTTGTTTAATGCACACACCAAACCTTGGAAAGTGAGTATTATTCCTACCATGACATTTTTTCTCAAGAGACAGGATTCCTTAGGGAATCACTTAAAAGCAGATGAAAACCATTTTGTTTTACCTTGATTGGGGAGATATTATTGAATGGAAGGAACTCGAAGTTCATGATTTTTTCTAATGGTTTTGATGACATGTACAGTTTCTATAATGATAAAGTGGCTAATTAAAGATAAATAGTGGATGAACAAAATCTTTGTGGAGTACCTCTTATGAATTAGGTCCTATTGTAGATGCTAATCCCCGTCATGAATGAAGCAGGTGAAGATCCCTGCCCTCATGTAGCTTGTTCTACCATGGAGAGAAATAGTAAATAATGTACACAGTAGAGAAATAAGCTAAAAGCAGTCAGGATGTTAGAAGCCAGAAAGAACACGGGAAAAGAAAAAGCAGAGCCAGGTAAGGGGAAGTGGACGTATGCTGGGTGGGTGGGAAGATAGATTTCAGGGTCAAGTGAGGTGGCAGGACCTGCCTTATTGAGGAAAGACAGGAATTCCAGGGTTAGCCCTGGTGTGTTCCAAGTGGAGAAGGAGCTAATACAAAGCTCCTAACAAGGGGACATGGTGATGTCCCAAACAAAGCCAGGAGGGCTGTGAGCTGGAGTAGAGTGGGTGGGAGAGAGAGGAGCAATGTCAGCTCTAGAGGAAATAATGTCATTTCCTTGGTTTAGATACATAAGGAAAGTTACCTTGTCTTCTTGTCTCTCTGGTTTATTCTAAGTATTTTGTTCTATTTCCTCTGCAATTAAAATACACACATGCACAATAAGTAAACTGTACCTCCACCACTGTATCAGTTTCTGAGTGTTGCTGTAACAAAAGACCACAAACTGGGCGGCTTAAAACAACAGAAATGTATTGTCTTGCAGTTCTGCGGAAGTCCCAAATTAAGGTAGGGTCACGCTCCCTCCCATGGGATGGGAGGATGTCACGGTGGTGGCAGGCATTAGCTGGCGTTCCTTGGCCTGAACTGCATCACTCCAGTCTCTGCCTCTGTAGTCATGTGACTTACTCCCCAAATGTTTGTATCTTCCCTTGGTGGTCCTTTCTTTTTAAGGAATTCTGACATATTACATTAAGAGTCTAACCCAGGCGTCCACAACCTCTGGGATCCAATGTTTGATGATCTGAGGTAGACATGATGTAATAATAATACTGGAATTAAAGTACACAATAAATGCAATGTGCCTGAATCAATCCTGAAACCATCCTCCCCACCCACCATGGTTCATGGAAAAATTGTCTTCTATGAAACCAGTCCCTGGTGCCAAAAAGACTGGGTACTGCTCTAGTTTGACGCCATCTTAACTATGACATCAACATTCACCTTATTTCCAAATAAGTTCACATTCTGAGGTACTGGGGGTTAGGAATTCAATACATCCTTTGAGGGGACACATTCAACCAAAACAGCACCTTAAATAATATGTAAGAGTCATTATTATCCCCATCTTGCAAGTAGAGAAACAGGCTCAGAAAGCTTAAATGACTTGGCCAAGGTCAGAGTCAGTAAGCAGAAGAGCCTGGTCCGTGTTATTTTTATCATGGACATATCAGTGCTTTTATCAGTGTGGTTTTATCGTGCTGTGACAGTGACGGAAGGATGGAGGTGACAGAGCCCTGCCCAGGTCCAGGGCAGGAATTACACACGTATACACAACATTGTGGTCCTCATCCGTGCTGCTTAACCCCAAGGTACTCACAATTAACACTCTACCTCAGCTTCCTGTCAAAAGGAAAATAGGTGCCCCTCCGTAGACCACTCCCCATTTTGCATTTCATTCCATAGCATGGTAAACATAGGAAACAGATGCTTTTCCCCTCCTTCAGGATTTTTTTCCAGGAAAATATTGCTACAATTTCTGTGGCTTGTAGAACATTTTGTGACAGGACCACATGTTTTTTTTCTCACACAACATAGGAAAAAAAAAAAAAACACGACTCTCTGAGTCAGTTGGCATATTGCAATAAAATTAAGGGATTTTGAAAGCATTTAATATATTTTGCTTTCTCATTACATTTAAGCATTTCTTCTTGACGTAAAGCTTATCTAGCCATTGGTAAGCCTGAAATCAACTCTAGAACCTTGTTTATGCTCAGTCTTAAGACTAAGGGAAAAGAAAAAGAAACAGGCAAGAAAAAGAAGGATGCAGCAAAACTGAACTGAACGCTTTTCCGTGGGTCACAGTGAGCAGTGACATTGTTACGGAACCAAACTTGGCCCACTCATCCATGTGCAGTAAAGCACATCTCCTCACACCAGGTTCTCATGAAGGGAAATACAGCATTTATCGTAGGGCACCAAGCAAGAACAGGCAGCTCATAGTCGAAAGACCTGAACTCCCTGGTAGCTTTTCAGAAGGTATTTCAAAAGCAGCATGAAGGAGGGGACCCAGGGTATGTGATCAGTGCACAATTCTCGGATTGGTTGGCATCAAGGTGGAGTTTCATTGGTTGGCATCAAGCTTGATTAGCCTTTTGGTTTCAACTGGTCTGGGGTCTATGTTCTTGTGGTCAGTTTCCATCTGGAGTTTCCTGTAAAAATAACCTAGGAACGTATATCAGGCCTTTATCTGTATCTTTCAGGGACCCTTCAGTCTGATGATTCTGCAATGTGTCAGATTTATATGCTAAATTATTAGCAATTTCCTGGCCCAACAGCTCTTTGTTTCTATATCTTCACATTTCCTTTTCCTTAACTCTTGAGTCAGCCTTTAGAGACTCAAGGGAGGCCTGGGAGACCAAAGCAAAAGCCTTTTACTTCAAAGAACAGGTACACAGGGACTTTTTTAGGGTTTCCCCTTTTCTTTGATACTCCTCAGTCTTCAGGGGAACAGGTTCAGGAAAAGAAGCAAAGTTTTGGATAAAGGGGTTAATCATAAACTCAGCAGAGAAACTCAGTTTCGGGGGGACTTGGTTTCAGCATCCCCTGGCCAGGCTGAATACATGAAGTCCTCAGAGGTATGGGTCCCAGAGGAATGTCTAAACCATGATCTAGGAAATCAAATGTTCAAGGCTAAGCAGTAAGTCTAGGAGAGGGGACCAAGCCTTGGTTGAAAAAAGAAGTCATAAGGTCAAAAGTGGAAAGGTCAGAGCTAGATCAACAAGAGACCACCTGAGTGGTTTAGAAAATTGGTTGGGTGAGCGTTTGGGAGGCCTGATAATCTACGGCCCTAACTGCATGGGGTGAGGCCCCAGGAAGGAAGGTGTGGGGTAAGACGGGGCAGTCCCAAACCTGCTCTTCCCAAATATGATCATTAGTGGTTTTGTTGTTGTTACATAGTCTACAAGTTTCTTTTCAAATTCCCTTCTTTTTACTGAGGTAAAAAGACCTGCTGGTCTAATAAAACTCAGTATTTTTATTCCCCCTGCATTCTGGGACTTTTCTTTCCACTTAACAGCTGACTGCTTTGGATCTGTGTGTGGAAGCATATGTTCTTCTTAGTGTCAAAAAGAAGTGGGGAAAAACTGCCTTTCTTCCAAAGATGCTTCTGCTCTTTGTTAAAATTGATGATCTATGATCCTGAGAGTGTGTGGAAAGAGCAGTGTCTTCATATTTTAATACTAAGCGGAAATGACCCCTGGCCTTTGACGTCACCACCACAGAAGGCCACTCCCCAGAGCGCAGCTTGGTCACACAGCTCTGGGAGGGGGCAGAGGGCTCGTGAGCATGGGCGCCCGCTCCGCTCGAGATTCTCCAGCCACACAGGTAACTGTGGCTGGGCAGTCGCTCTTGCTGCTGCTGCTGCTGATGGTGATGATGATGAAGGACCAGGCAGATCAGGGGGCAATGGTTAAAAGTACTTCCCTGAAACAGACATTATGGCAAAACACTGGAGTTTCTATAAGAAAGACTAAAGGATGACAAACACTGGAAATGGCTCTTTGCAACCCCATGGACTGTAGCCCGCCAGGCTCCTCTGTCCACAGGATTCTCCAGACAAGAATACTGGAGTAGGTGGCCATTCCCTTCTCTAGGGGATCTTCTCAATGCAGGGATTGAATCCAGGTCTCCTGCGTTGCAGGCAGATATTTTGCCATCTGAGCCACCAGGCTCTGGGGGTTTACCTGTTCTAGCTATTTCATATAAAGGGAATCATGCAATATTCTTTCTGTGTCTGGTGAAACATTTGTTTTCTGTTACAAGTCATTTATTTCTTTCAGTCTGCTCGTAGCATTGCCCTTGGATAACTGAAATGCTCTGGGAAAATTAAAATTTCTGATTAGGACCTAAGAAGACCTCTTCGGGAATATCTACTTCTCCTTGGTTGCTGGTGAGCTTATGAGACAAGTAACAGTTGAGAATGAAGTTACTGACTTTGCAAGGATATGAAGAATTGGACTTTACCTTATTCACATCTATCTTGACTCTCAGTTCCTTCCAGCAACATCTCCAGTTTATGTCTTGTGTAGCAGTCTGGACACCAATTTATCCCATTATCCAAATGAACCTGTAATTGATATTTTGGCATCAGGATACTAGAGATTATATTGCTGGCCTGAACAACAAAGCATAGTCTCCCCCCAGGGAGTAAAATGATACTCACTGTTGAAGACGAAAATTTGAGAAATACTTTACACTCTCCTCTCTTAGGGAGGTTGCTCATCCTCCCTCCTCCCTTCCCTCCCTGATGAAATAGAGGCTGCCCAAGAGGGCTCTGGGATGCAGACAGCAGAGGCTTGAAATAGGATGCCTCTCTCCATCTGCCGGACGTAATCCAAGATGAGCTGCACAGATGAAGCTGGCAGAGAAATGGGGAACCGATGGCAGACAAGGTTCTAAGGGGACGAAAATCCTAGCTAAATCCTTTTGTGGGAGCAAAAGAGCCTGCTGGTCTAATAATGCGGAATCCAAGAAAGAAATTGATGTAGTGCTAGTGGTTTAGTGAATGAAAGTTTCTTTTCTGTAGACCCCCTGGGGTCTAACTAGTAACAACTAACTAACCAGTAACAACTAATGTGTTCTGTGGGATGACAGTTAAATATGGGACAAATGATGACTCATCTGCACCAATGGTGATTATCATGTACTGTTTTATGTGCTAGGTGAGATTGAATCATTGACTGCCTGCTCTGAAATATCTCTTCCGGGAGCCTGAAAATTCCACTTTAGAGTAGCTGATGGATTTGATAGGGTCCAGCAATGACAGGGCTGGGGTGGAGCATTTTTGTTGATTCCCGCTCCCTTCTCTCCCGCCCTCCCTCCTTCTCTCCTCTCTCCCCGTCTCCCTCCCTCCATTTACCTCTAAGGAGCTTGTTACGCACCAGACCCTGTGCTAAGGACTTTTGTTGTTGTTCTCAGTTCAACTCTTCATGACCCTGTGGACTGCAGCACGCCAGGCTTCCCTGTTCTTCACCATCTCCTGGAGCTTTCTCGAACTCATGTCCATTGAGTTGATGATGCCATCCAACCATCTCATCCTCTGTCACCCTCTTCTCCTGCCCTCAGTCTTTCCCAGCATCAGGGTTTTTTCCAGTGAGTGGGCTCTTCACATCAGGTGGCCAAAGTTTTGGAGCTTCAGCTTCAGTATCTGTCCTTCTAATGAATATTCAGGATTGATTTCCTTTTGAATGGATTGGTTTGATCTCCTTGCTGTCCAGGGGACTCTCAAGAGTCTTTTCCAGCACCACAATTCAAAAGCATCAATTCTTTGGCACTCAGCCTTCTTTATGGTCCAACGCTCATATCCGTACATGACTGCTGGAAAAGTCATGGCTTTGACTATACGAACCTTTGTTGGCAAAGTGATGTCTCTGCTTTTTATTTTTTTTATTTTATTTTTTTTTTTTTTAATATTATTTTATTAGTTGGAGGCCAATCACTTTACAACATTTCAGTGGGTTTTGTCATACATTGACATGAATCAGCCATATAGTTACATGTATTCCCCATCCCGATCCCCCCTCCCACCTCCCTCCCCACCCGACTCCTCAGGGTCCTCCCAGTGCACCAGGCCCGAGCACCTGACTCATGTATCCCACCTGGGCTGGTGGTCCGTTTCACCATAGATAATATACATGCTGTTCTTTCAAAACATCCCACCCTCACGTTCTCCCCCAGAGTTCAAAAGTCTGTTCTGTATTTCTGTGTCTCTTTTTCTGTTTTGCATATAGGGTTATCGCCACCATCTATCTAAATTCCGTATATATGTGTTAGTATACTGTAATGTTCTTTATCTTTCTGACTTACTTCACTCTGTATAATGGGCTCCAGTTTCATCCATCTCATTAGAACTGATTCAAATGAATTCTTTTTAACGGCTGAGTAATATTCCATGGTGTATATGTACCACAGCTTCCTTATCCATTCATCTGCTGATGGGCATCTAGGTTGCTTCCATGTCCTGGCTATTATAAACAGTGCTGCGATGAACATTGGGGTGCACGTGTCTCTTTCAGATCTGGATTCCTCAGTGTGTATGCCCAGAAGTGGTATTGCTGGGTCATATGGCAGTTCTATTTCCAGTTTTTTAAGAAATCTCCACACTGTTTTCCATAGTGGCTGTACTAGTTTGCATTCCCACCAACAGTGTAAGAGGGTTCCCTTTTCTCCACACCCTCTCCAGCATTTATTGCTTGTAGACTTTTGGATAGCAGCCATCCTGACTGGCGTGTAATGGTACCTCATTGTGGTTTTGATTTGCATTTCTCTGATGATGAGTGATGTTGAGCATCTTTTCATGTCTCTGCTTTTTAATATACTCTCTAGGTTTGTCATAGCTTTCTTCCAAGGAACAAGCATATTTTAAGTGCTAAGGATGTGAAATGAGACCCTGTCACCCAGGAGTTCCTGATCACTCCCTTCTTATTTTGTCTCTTTTGTTTCCTGTTCTACTGTTACAGAGGACGTAAGCAGCTGTGTATTTGTCCATCTCTCATAGTAGGAAGTAGCTTCCAAAGGCCAGAGTCCTTCCTGCCTTTAAGCCTTTGATTCTATTGATAGCATTGCCCTAGCAGAAATTTATTGAATTGAATTCAGATATGTAAACAGATAACTGGATAAAATACAGTTAGTGATATTTGAGCGAATTTTGCACAAAGTGCCTGGAAGCACATGGGGCAGAGTCAGCAACTGCCAAAGGCAGCCAGCGGGCCTCCTGGAGGTGTCACTGGAGCTGTCTTGAAAGATGAGAAGGTGTTTGCCAGACAAACAAGGGGGGTGCCCAGTCTCCTGAGGTCAGACCTGCCTGAATGTTTCTTGGGAGGTGATCCTCTAATCCTTCCCTTTTCTTTCTTTAATGAAATTTAAAATGAAGCAAGTGATTCTGCTTGATTTGCCAAGCTTTGGATCAAGTCCTGGGATTAAGTATGGGCTTCCCTGGTGGCTCAGTGGTAAAGAATTCACCTGCCAAGAGGCACGAGTTCAATCCCTAGATTGGGAAGATCCCTGTAGAAGGAAATGGCAAATCACTCCAGTATTCTTGTCTGGAGAATTCCATGGATAGAGGAGCCTCTCGGGCTATAGTCCATGGGGTCACAAAGCGTCGGATGCGGCTGAGTGACTAAACAACAACTGCGACAGTCCAGGTGCCTTTCCAGAAAGTGACAAAGCTGGTTTCTTCTAGGGGTTAAAGCCCCTCTCCCACCAAAAAAAAGAAAGTCTGTTGACTTCCTCACCCCTAAAATGCAACCTGCTTTCATTTTCCTTTTCCTTATTGAAATATTAAATATTCAAAATTTCATTTCCTAAACGAGTTTGAGTTGGAGCCAAGATTTCACTCCAGTGATCCTTTCACCATCGCGGCAAACACGCCCAGAGAATGCCTGCACTGCTCTGGAGTGGAGACTTGCAGAGACCCAAGGGGAGAGACTTTCTGCTCCTAAAGAGCCTAATGCTGTGCTTAGTCACTCAGTCGTGTCCGGCTCTTTGCGACCCCATGGACTGTAGCCCGCCAGGCTTCTCTGTCCATGGGATTCTCCAGGCAAGAATACTGGAGTGGGCTGCCATGCCCTCCTCCAGGAGATCTTCCCAACCCAGGGATCGAACCCAGGCCTCCCACATTGCAGGTGGATTCTTCACTGTCTGAGCCACCAGGGAAGCCCAGAATCCACACCAAACAGGAAGCAAACATCAGCACAGAGGTGCTCCTCTTCTGCCCTTTACTATTAAAGCAGAGTCTTCCTTGCACACAGAGTTGACATCGACACTTTTTGACACAGCAGACTCTAACCCTGAAGTTTTTTAAATTTATCTATTTTTTGCTACACCATGTGGGTTGTGGGATCTTATTTCCCTGACCGGGGATCGAACCCAGGTCCTTGACAGTGAGAGGGCAGTCTTAAACACTGGACTACCAGGGACATCCCTAAACTGAAATTTAGAAGTTTCAAGGCCCAGGGAATAGTGAAGAGAGCCACCAGAAGATTTACCAGAAGAGCATCTTTAGTCTAAACTTGACAGTTTTTACGTTTTAAGTTTTTAATATATTTTAAGAAACCTCGGAAAGTCCTTTCCACGCAGAAAAATACCCCCAAAAGGAGCATTTACCTAAAAGGAGCATTTATTATTTGGTTATATATATTCATGTATTTTAAGAGCCTCTATCATTTTATTTTCATTTATCTATGATAAATTTCAGTGTTTTGTGGAACTTAAGAATTTTCCTAGGACTGGAACCCCAATTTATAATTCTGATGATTACACAGATGAGGATGTCACTTAGCAAAGCTCGTCCTGCCTGCCCCACAGAGTTCCTTTTTAAAAATATTTATTTATCTTTGGTTGCACTGGGTCTTTGTTGCTGTGCGTGCGCTTTCTCTAGCCGCTCTGTGAGCTCACTGCAGTGGCTTCTCGAATGTTGCCGAGCACAGACTCTAGAGCAAGGCCTCAGTAGTTGCAGCACACACAGGCTTAGTTGTCCTGCGGCATGTGGAATCTTCCTGGACCAAACCTGTGTTCCCTACACTGGAAGGCAGATTCTTTACCACTGGACCACCAGGAAAGTCCCTTATGTGATTCTTGAGTTGGGCACCACTTGTTACAGGTAAGGTTGCTCACCCAAACTTCCCTTTTCTCTCGCTTTTCCAGTCATCAGCCTAGCTGTGCTTCAGTTCAGTTCAGTTCAATCACTCAGTCGTGTCTGACTCTTTGCAACCCCATGAAATGCAGCACACCAGGCCTCCCTGTCCATCACCAACTCCAGGAGTTCACCCAAACTCATGTCCATCAGGTTGGTGATGCCATCCAGCCATCTCATCCTCTGTCGTCCCCTCTCCTCCTGCCCCCAATCCCTCCCAGCATCAGGGTCTTTTCCAATGAATCAACTCTTCGCATGAGGTGGCCAAAGTATTGGAATTTCAGCTTCAGCATCAGTCCTTCCAATGAACACCCAGGACTTATCTCCTTTAGGATGGACTGGTTGGATCTCCTTGCAGTCCAAGGGACTCTCAAGAGTCTTCTCCAACACCACAGTTCAAAAGCATCAATTCTTTGGCACTCAGCTTTCTTCACAGTCCAGCTCTCACATCCATACATGACTACTGGAAAAACCACAGCCTTGACTAGACGGACCTTTGTTGGCAAAGTAATCTCTGCTTTTTAATATGCTATCTAGGTTGGTCATAACTTTCCTTCCAAGGAGTAAGCGTCTTTTAATTTCATGGCTGCAATCACCATCTGTAGTGATTTTGGAGCCCAAAAAAATAAAGTCTGCCACTTTTTCCACTGTTTCCCCATCTATTTGGCATGAAGTGATGGGACTGGATGCCATGATCTTAGTTTTCTGAATGTTGAGCTTTAAGCCAACTTTTTCACTCTCCTCTTTCACTTTCATCAAGAGGCTCTTTCATTCCTCTTCACTTTCTGCCATGAGGGTGGTGTCATATGGATATCTGAGGTTATTGATATTTCTCCCGGCAATCTTGATTCCAGCTTGTGCTTCTTCCAGCCCAGTGTTTCTCATCGTGTACTCTGCACATAAGTTAAATAAGCAGGGTGACAATATATAGCGTTGACGTACTCTTTTTCCTATTTGGAACCAGTCTGTTGTTCCAGATCCAGTTCTAACTCTTGCTTCCTGACCTGCATACAGGTTTCTCAAGAGGCAGGTCAGGTGGTCTGGTATTCCCATCTCTTTTAGAATTTTCCACAGTTTATTGTGATCCACACAGTCAAAGGCTTTGGCATAGTCAATAAAGCAGAAATAGATGCAAAGAAATAGAGGAAAACAGCAGAATGGGAAAGACTAGAGATCTCTTCAAGAAAATTAGAGATACCAAGGGAACATTTCAGGCAAAGATGGGTTCGATAAAGGACAGAAATGGTATGGACCTAACAGAAGCAGAAGATATTAAGAAGAGGTGGCAAGAATACACAGAACTGTACAAAAAAGATCTTCACAACCCAGATAATCACGATGGTATGATTACTCACCTAGAGCCAGACATCCTGGAATGTGAAGTCAAGTGGGCCTTAGAAAGCATCACTGTGAACAAAGCAAGTGGAGGTGATGGGAATTCCAGTTGAGCTATTTCAAATCCTGAAAGATGATGCTGTGAAAGTGCTGCACTCAATATGCCAGCAAATCTGGAAAACTCAGCAGTGGCCACAGGACTGGAAAAGGTCAGTTTTCATTCCAATCCCATAGAAAGGCAATGCCAAAGAATGCTCAAGCTACCGCACAATTGCACTCATCTCACACGCTAGTAAAGGAATGCTCAAAATTCTCCAAGCCAGGGTTTAACGATATGTGAACCGTGAACTTCCAGATGTTCAAGCTGGTTTTAGAAAAGGCAGAGGAACCAGAGATCAAATTGCCAACATCTGCTGGATCATCGAGAAAGCAAGAGAGTTCCAGGAAAGCTGTGCTTAAAAGACTTCAAATCCAAATGCCAGGTCTTTCATAATTCATTTTCTGACACCTTCCATTCTTCCCAGAATTGTTTTTTTTCTTCCTCCAAACATCCACAGCACTATGGTCCCTTCATCCACCCATACACACTCAAAACCTAACATTTTCTACCTGGTTTATGATCTTTTGGTAAATATCTCATCAATTCAGTTCAGTCGCTCAGTCATGTCCGACATACCTCCTACTAAATAATATTTCTTGTGGAGTCAGTGATATTTTCTTTATGTCTTTATATATATCTCATCTCCTCTTCCCTCATCATTCCCTCTTCTCTCATCCCAATAGCCGTCTCAACATAAAACCATCACAGATTCTCGGTAATAATTCACTAAATGGAGTCAGTGGATGGAATTTCCATCTCGATAAATGTATCCAAGAATGTCTACATCCTTTCCAGATACCGTAATCCATAGCATAAATCCTTATACCAGTGTTTCCCAAAGTATGTTTCATGAACAACTATTCTGAAGAATGTTTAAAAAAGAATTCTTAAAACGTCTATGGTTAAAAACTTTTGGGAAATTCTAACAAAGTTTTAAACAGGATTCTTACCGTGGGACTTCTCACGTTGTAAGCATTGAGGAGTTTTAGCTTCAGAGTCTAAAATGAGGCAGTGAGGCTGTGTTCCTTCTGTAAGCTTGATAGGAGAATCACTTTCCTTGCCTTTTCTCGCTTTTAGAGATGTCTGTCTTCTTTGACTCAAGGCCCCTTCTTCCATCTTCAGAGCTGGCAATGTAGTATAAGGATGGAAAGTTTTTCTGTTTTTCCCTTCTAGGTTCTTTGGCTAACCTAATAATTAAATTGCCATATGAAAGACTGTTGTTGAGTCACTCAGTCATGTTCGACTATTTACGACCCCATGAATTGTAGCCCACCTAGTTCCTCTGTCCATGGGATTCTCCAGGCAAGAACACTGGAGTGGGTTGCCATTTCCTTCTCCAGGGGATCTTCCCGACCCAGGAATCGAACCTGCATCTCTTCTGTCTCCTGCATTGGCAGGTGGGTTCTTTACTACCAGCACCACCTGGGAAGCTATGATAGATTAACAGGAGAAAAGCAAATTTAATTTTGTATATATGGGGGTCCCATATATACATGAAAATATGAAACTCAAATCACCCAAGTAGGAAGTTTTTATACCTCTTAGACCAAGGAACAATAAATTTGTGCAACCTTGGCAAAACAAAGAGGTTTGGGCTTGGGGTAGTAAATTAGTGAAGAAGTAACAAGTTTTCTTTGCACAGCCTTCTTGGTCCTGAATTCCCCATGTCTGGTGAGAAGGATGCCTTCTATCCCCCAGGGAGGATACCTTTCACATGGGAGACTTATTTCCCGTTTTTAAGGGCGACACGCGAAGGTCAAAGTGCCCTTTTTGCACTGGCTCTTTCCCAAGTGACTTTAACTCAAAGTAAGCAGCTGTGCCCAGAGGGCATATTTTAGGGTGGCATATTCTGCTTGCCTTCAGTCTCATGTTCCAGTCTCTCTCCCTCTCTGATGTCTGCTTCTGTCATCACATCTCTTCCTATGACCCCTGACACTCCTTCCTCCTGCTTATAAAGGTACTTGTGTTTGCATTGGGCCCACCTGGAAAATCCTTCCCATGGGACACTCTTCACGTCCCAATGCCCTTAATTTAATCACCTCTGCAAAGTTCCAGTGCACAGAAAGTAGCAAATTCACAGGTTCTGGAGACTAAAAGGTCACCGTCTCTGGGGTTCCTGTGTCTGCGGCAGTTAGGGGAATAAACCTTTCATTCCTCGACAGAGGACTGGATGGAATACCCACCGCCACCTCTATCATTATTTCTAAAGGAAAGTGAACTCTGAGTTGTGGTGCAAAACAAGTTCACATCTGCAGTACACAATCACGGATAAACTGTGAACTCTGTGTATGGTAACATCAGCAGTTATGACAGTGAAAATCACTGACAGCCATCCTACACCCAAATCTGCCTAAACTCTTCTCTCACAGTCCCAGGTGTATAGCCCTTGTCTTCACAGTACATCAGACAAATTTTGTGATAGAACTGTCCACTAGGATTATTTTTCCCTTCAGAGTTTTCCATGACCTTTTAAACTGTTTACAAATGTGAACCTGATTATTCTCTGTACAGGAAGCTATACTGTTTCGGTAGTCTTGTTTTTAACCATGTCTTACCCACTGCCCCAGAGACGTCAGTAACATCTATCCAGTGTTATCGTCACTAAGTAGGGCGTGATGCAAATGGTAAACCAGAAACATGGTACATGAGAAGCTTGGTAAGGTGTGAAGACTTGTGGGAAGAGGCTGACTATGAGGAAGACTAGAAATATACAATGGAATATTACTCAGTCATAAAAGGGAATGAAGTTGTGCCATTTGCAGAGATGTAAATGGACCTCGAGACTGTATTACAAAGTGAAGTAAGTCAGAAGGAGAAAAGCAAATATCGTATATTAATGTATATATGTAGAATCTAGAAAACTGGTACAGATGAACCTGTTTGCAAAGTAGACAGAGACACAGATGTGGAGAAGAAGCATGGACACCAGTGGGGAACGTGGAGGTGAGATGAATCGGGAGGTTGACATATATACATGTTGATGCTGTATATAAAATAGATAGTTGATGAGAACCTGCCGTATGACACAGGGAACTCTGCTCAGCGCTCTGTGGTTTCTATGGTGACCTCAATGGGGAGGAAATCCAAAGAAGAGGGGATATAGGTGAACATAAGCTGATTCACTTTTCTGTACAACAGAAACTAATATAGCATTGTTAGGCAACTATACCCCAGCCAGATGTTTTTAAAAATCAAACTAGAGATGGAGAAAAAAAAAGCTGACCGAAGGATAGAATTATGAATTGAAGTCTGAAATGTGGTGTGTTTTAAAAGACTTTGTGGGGAGTAAACCCATAAACAATTGTCCTGTGCAAAGGAAATCAGGTTACCTAAGGAAGCTACTTGATTTCACATAACTAGAATGATTTCCCTAGTGTCAAAAAAACTGGACTTTTCTTACAAAATACAGGCATGAAAGATCTTTGAAACTTCATACAGAATTACATTATCAGGCATTAGGAGGGAACAGTGTAAAACTGATTAATATCAGCCTCCCTTCAGCCCACACAGACAGCATTGTCTCATAAGACACCAAGTTCCTCCAAGGCAAGGACATTGTCTCGTTAATCTTTTCCCCAGCCCGCACATGTAATTTGGCTTATTGTCATAATGTTTGTTGATCACCAAGTAAAATGGTTGCAAAGTTAGTCCCTTCCTGTAGGATGATTCATTCTGAGGACATTATGTTTGAAAAAGCTGACAAGGGAGGAGTGTATGAGAAAAGAGAAAGAGTGTGGTATGTTGAGATTTTCAAAGGAGATGTGTAGAGATTTTCTTCATTCCCAAAGTGTTCATTTTACTACAGTTATACCAAAGTATTCCATCAAAAGCAACAACAACAACAACATATGCACTATCAATAGAGAACAACAAAAGTATATTGAGATTCTGATGTTGATATTAAGTTATGAGAATCATTCTTCAACTAAATTGCATATGTTGTTGTATACCCACTGTTGCATACATAATCTTAAGGAATCACTTAAGGAATTGCAAGGAATCACTTGCAATCACTTGCAAATAACCAAATTGGCAATTACTAAATCAAAGAATTCTCACAGGCTACTATGTTTTCCTTAGAAGATTAGGAAGACAAGTTTTGTCATTTTTGTATTCCAATTGGAGCATTCTCTATCCTGCCTCTGTTGAGATTATGAATTTTCTGAGGACAGAATATGACTTATGCCTCTTTTCTTTCCCGAATTTGTGTAGTTCCATTTTGTGGGCTTCATGGGCATTCAGTAAGTAGTAGAGGACTTGGATTAAATGGAAAAATATACCATTGTGAGCACTGTAAAAGTCAGTATGGGTAGGCATAACAGGATGAGAAACACATTTGCATGTGTCAACTATATTGATACATTTTCCCAATCCTGTCCTAACATTAGGTTGGGTAGATTATGCTTTGCAGTATACCAATAGAGCCTATGAAGGAAAACATGTATCTGATTCCAGGTCTATCTAACAGAGGACTTTTGTAAGTCAGTCCTAGGAAATTGCACTCAAAAGCAATATTGTGTCCTTTATAGCAATATGGACAGTATACCAAAGAAGAAAGTAGTGAAGCTTCAGAACATCCAGTTGTTCAGTGATGGTGGAATGTAAGGCTACCATTAACAGAGTCATGAAGCTGAAGAAGCAGCTAAGAGGTGCATAAAAGGAATCAAAGTTGAATAAAGAACTGTTAATATTATAGCTTATGTTTTAAAGATAATCACAATGAAAAGTAAAACCATGGGGGATAGAAGTAGTCCTCTGAAAGTGGTTTGACTTCCTCTTGTGGTTTAACCAGCTTGGATACATCTGGACTAGTCTCGGTAGAGAGATGACATTTAAGTTGAGACTGATTGTTTTATCAATAAATTCAGTAACCATAAGAGAGGGATGGAAGTAATAACTTTAGAGATTCGTGTTGTAGTGTTGAGGAAAGGTGTAAGAAAAACATTCAGTTTCATCTTTCTACCTGAGATTTTTTGTGAGCAACGTGGGTCATGAAAAGTGTATTTTGAGTTTTAAGAAAACACTTCATACTGGGATGTAAAAGTAGGGAGGATGTTTAACTTGCTTAACGCAGCCACTGTGATGTGGGAGCTTCAAGGCATAGAAGGGGGTATAATCACAACATGGCTTTAATATACAGGGGAAAGGTGTGCAAATGCTTCATGACAGAATGTTATCAGAAACAGCTGATAAAAACTATACAAATAACAAAGATCCAAAGTTGGAATTTTATGGAAGCGCAGAGAAATGAATGCTTCAAAAATGTGATTGGAATTTGAAAAAGTTTAATAAAGGTAAAAAGATATAAAAGACATTTTGATACTAAGACAATTTAGGTGATTACTTGGGCTTCCCAAGTAGCTCAGTGGGTAGAGAATCCACCTGCAATTCAGGAGACACAGAAGATGCGGGTTCAGTCCCTGGGTTGGGAGGATCCCCTGGAGGAGGGCGTTGCAGCCCACTCCAGTATTCTTGTCTGTAGAATCCCATGGAGAGACGAGCCTGGTGGGCTACAGTCTCTGATGGGTCTCAAAGAGTCAGACGTGACTGAAGCGACTGAGCACGTACATAGTTGATTACTTATACCAAGTAGAGAGATAGTTGCCAAAGGAACCTGTGGGCATAAGCTAGAAAAACTCATGGAACTTAATTTTTCTAAAGAAACAGAACTTAAAATGGAAATGTGTTATAGCTGGGAAAGTAGGAGGATAAAAATTAACCTTATATAAATGCAAGCATTTCAAAAAATGATTTTTGCCTTAGTTTGTCAAGCCAGGAAAATTTTTTCTCTAATAAATAATCTCTACAAGGTAAACACTTCTGAATTACCTGGGAAATAATACAGGAATAAAAGAAGATGATGATGATGTTTTTTAAACCTATTCTCTTATCCTAAAAATATTATGAGAAATTAGACTTATAATAGCAGATCTTATAATAACAAATCTTGGGTATTCATGAGCTTTTGAAATAGAAGAGATGAGATGTGAGAAAGTTGTATATTTGGCAAGATATATTTTTCTTATGCATAGTTTGGAAATTATGTCGTTTTACCCAGAATAAACATTGACTTTATTACTACTAAAAGAGAAAACATCCCTGAGCTAATCCTGCCTTTCCTTTTCAGGTATGAGGAATACAGTAAATTTCTCCCTAGGGGCAGGGGTCAGCAGTTTGATGGAGACTGTAATTCACTGAATGTGCAGTTTTGTGGACTGTGAAATGCAATAATAATTTCAGGGTTTTATTGCAGGTATTACTTTGTCTCCTCCATCTCTTCCATTTTATTACATATCATATGCATCAACATGACGAACGGTAATGTGTTTTCTTTCACTGAAGTGGAAGACACAGAACAGAATTGGTAATATAAGTGTGGGCCACTGTTTTTTTCCAGTGTCGTAAACTTTGTGCTCATAGTCTGTATGCTATACTTTCTATTTCAGTAACATTTAACAAAACCTTGGCCATGGAGGAACTTACACTTACACAGAATGTCCATACTGAGCCTCTGGGTGCTAATGTTTCAGGTATGGTACCAAGTGGCGACTCTGAGTTGCAAATTAAAGAGACAGAAGCCATCTCTTCCCTATTGTTTTTAATGGATTTAACTACAAATAATCCATACAATAACCTCAACTGTGTGGGACACAGAGAGACACCCAGATGTAAGTGAGCAAAGCAAAGGCAGCAGATCCAGAGCCATTCATCCTCTAAACTCCTGGGGGACCTTCCTAGCCTTTCGCTCAGCACCTAGTGATTCTCTCTGCATACAGTCTTATCATGCTGGATGATCTAATTTCCTATCTCACAGGCACAAGCAGCCGCAGCAACCTAGTAAGAGGGCTTCCCAGGTGGCCCTAGTGGTCAAGAACCCATCTGCCAGTGCAGGAAACATAAGAGACGTGGGTTCGATCCCTGTGTCAGGAAGATCCCCTGGAGGAGGGCATGGCAAGCCACTTCAGTATTCTTGCCTGAGAAATCCAATGGACAGAGGAGCCTGGTGGGCTACAGCCCATGGGGTTGTAACGATTTGGACACAGCTAAGTGACTCACACACACACAACCTGATAAGAAGAGACAGTTAAACTCGTGAAAGAGGGAGGCAGAAAACTTATTTTGAAATAGGCACAAAAATGTTTTAAGGCAGAAGGGCCATTGATAGAGACAGACCATCCTGTCTACTTTAGTTTCTCTTCAAGTTATTGCATCTGAGGTTAATAGTAATAGCCCTGAGACATCAAGACTTTAATTTATATTCCACACAATGTATTATTTATTAAAGGTAAAGTTTCTGTTCAAAATGCTTTAATGTTTAAAAATTTTGATACTGATAGGGATAATGTTTACTTAACCTCTTCCTTCAGCCTGCTTTGCTCAGCTTAGCCACTAAGTCATGTCTGACTCTTTGGGACCCCACAGACGGTAGCCCACCAGGCTCCTCTGTCCATGGGATTTTCCAGGCAATAATACTGGAATGGGTTGCCACTTCCTAGTCCAGGGGATCCTCCTGACCCAGGGATTGAACCTGTGCCTCTTGCGTCTCCTGCATTGGCAGGCAGATTGTTTACAATTACTGCCGCCTCGGAAGCATTATAATATAGTGCGTTGAATGAACCCTAAAATACATCTGTTTTTGTTACTGGTAATCAGAACATTTTGATTTTCAACTTCCATTTCCTCTCTTTTTTCCCCCTCAAAATTCCTTCAAATGAATTACATGGAAACTACCAACAATTGGATTTACCCTACCTTCCTTGGCAGAGAGAAAAATGATATGTGTATACTAGTCGATCCTTGCTGGTTCATGTCCTGGGTTGTTCAATGTTTTCGTTTTATTTTATCCAGAGCAGTTTTCTCTCCCTTTAAAAAAATCAGTTAGGTTGAAAATAGCGTATTGAGATGTTTATATATTTTTCTTTTTGAGAAAATAGAAATCTAAACCAGGGCAAGAGAGAACTTTGGAAAACATTCTGCGTGATGCCTGCACTGAACGTCCCTTCCTTTTCCTCCTCAACACACACCCTTGGGCCAACATGGCTTTAGTGTGTTTGTGAAAGCCTGTCCTGAGAGTACCTTTCTGTGACTCAGACTGTGAAGCTTTTACTACATCTCTAGGGAAATACAAAGTCTATGAGATCTCCCTATTTCCTTATTGTATAGGGTAAAAAAAAAATCTTTAGGACATGTATTTTATTTTTCTTGATCAGGTGACTCAGTTGACAACATTATTTCTTTTTTTTTTCCCCATCAGCAGCAGCTTTTTATTAGATGGAGGATACCCAGGGTTGGCTCAAAGAAAAGTGGTGATAATTGGTAAGCAAGGAGTGGAGACACTCCTGGCAGTGGAGATGGGTACTCATGATGTTGAGGGTCAGGGTCTCCTGCTCAACTCTGGCCACCCAGGAAGCTCTTCCCCTTGCCACTCAATATCATCAGTGCTGAAAGGCATGAAAGGGTCTGCAATGAGCTAGTTCAACTTGGCTAAAGTTCTTCCAGTTCTGGCCAAGCTTTGAACCTTTCCTTGAAGTCTTCTTCAGCGTGCTCCCTCACTGACAGTTTGACTCCCTCAGGAAGATTGCTTTGGATTATTTCCAAGAAAATCTCTGCAAACATAGCACTCAAACCACTGATCTGAGCCTCTCGCTCATGGGTGGTAAGAACTGAGTCCAGTAATATTTTGTTGCCTTGGTCCTGAAGCTGCAACACCTCCATGGTTTTGGTGGGCATCGCATAACTTTCCTCGACTTTAACGGAGAGATGATTGCCGAGGTTGTAAACATACTGGGCATAACTCTCTGTCAGGGCCGTGTCATATGCAATCAGGTGAATGTTTAAAGCCCCACATTCATAATCTGTCCCAGAATAATGGGTCTCACTTCCACTTTTCCCTTCTTCTTTTTGGGCTCTTCTGGCTTAGCTAGATGCTTGTATCTTCCAATGCCATGCGTGGGCTTTGATCTGTAGTGCCTACTGGTGGTCAACAGAATGCCACCTGCAGCACAGAGGGGATTCTCTCCTGAAGTCCTGAACCCCAAGAGGGATAAGGCTTGCTTAAAAATGGTGTCCTTCTTCAGACACAGCACCTTTCCTAGTGCTCCGTTCATCCTTGGCGGCCAACAACATTATTTCTTATCTTTCATCACTAGAAATCACAGTTTCACTTTGCTATGTGATTCATCTACACAGTTCTACAGTTATTTGTTGTTAACTGGAGTATAAAAGGGGCTTCCCTGTGTGGCTCAGATGGTAAAGAATCTACCTATAATGCAGCAGACTCACTCAGGTTCAATCCCTGAGTTGGGAAGGTCCCAAAAGCATTGGTTTCTCAAGTTTCTGTTATCTGAACCCCAAATAAACCAGGTTCTATTTTTGGATTAGGAAAAAAGCATATATACTACCATATAGATAATGGCAGTATACCTCCTATCTGTTTTAAGCTATTATTTCCTTGAGATGTGAGAAATTGTGCAGCCCATTGACCTTGAACCTCGATAGAAAGTTGAGAGAAGGCAATTTCTCCTTAGGGAATTTATACTATTGTTGGCCTTTGACTCTAGCCTTTAATTGGGAAAGAAACAGACCTGCAATGATCTCATTCCTACACTTCTGTAACACAGCAAGATATTTCTCTGTTCGTGGACAAGGTATGGGTGGTATTTAATACAGGAATGGTAGTGGTTTAGTTGCTAAGTAGCATCCAACTCTTGTGACCCCAGGGACTGTAGCCTGCCAGACTCCTCTGTCCATGGGATTCTCCAGGCAAGAACACTGGAGTGGGTTGCCATTTCCTTCTCCAGGGGACCTTCCCGACCCAGGGATCAAACCTGGGTCTTCTGTGTTGCAAGCAGATTCATTACCAACTGAGCCACGAGGGAAGCCCAATACAGGAATAGGAAGGAGAAAAAAAGAAAGTATTTGTTGAACTGCTTAGTACCTGTGAAAAAGCAGATCCATGAAACCATCATAAAAAGAGCTCTTATTCTGTTCTTGTTGGAGTTGCTTTGATTACCTACTGTGTGCCAGGCACTGCACTCTACGTCACTTCACATGTATCATTTTTTTTTTCTTGGAGCCATGGCTTTATTGTCCACAGGATGGAAAGAGACCATTTGTCTGTTTCCCATGTTGACTTAAAAAAAAAAAAAACACAGAAGACTGTTGTCCTTAAAGTTGAAGGGGGAAATAAATGGCATAGAGAAAATAATGTACTTTAAAATGAGGCCAAAGAGTTACCTTAGCGTGCTAATTTTCATGCTGCTGATTGGCAATTCAAACGTAGAAAAACCTGAGCAGCCATAGATCACTTTCCGTTCAGTCACTCAGTCGTGTGTGACTCTTCGCAACACCATGGACTGCAGCACGCCAGGCTTCCCTGTTCATCACTCCCGGAGCTTACTCGAAGCTCATATCCATCGAGTCAGTGATGCCATCCAACCATCTCATCCTGTCTTCCCCTTCTCCTCCCACCTTCAATCTTTCCCAGCATCAGGGTCTTTTCTGAAGAGTCAGCTCTTTGCATCAGGTGGTCAAGTACTGGAGTTTCAGCTTCAGCATCAATCCTTCCAATGAATATTCAGGACTGATTTCCTGATTTCCTTGAGAATTGACTGGTTGGATCTCCTTGCAGTCCAAGGGACTCTCAAGAGTCTTCTCCAACACCAAAGTCCAAAAGCATCAGTTCTTCGGCGCTCAGCTTTCTTTATAGTCCAACTCTCACATCCATGCATGACTACTGGAAAAACCATAGCCTTGACTAGCTGGACCTTTGTTGGCAAAGTAATGTCTCTGCTCTTTAATATGCTGTCTGGTTGGTCATAACTTTCCTTCCAAGGAGTAAGCATCTTTTAATTTCACGGCTGAAATCACTATCTGCAGTGATTTTGGAGCCCAGAAAAATAAAGTCAGCCACTGTTTCCATTGTTTTCCCATCTGTTTGCCATGAAGTGATGGGATCAGATGCCATGATTTTAGTTTTCTGAATGTTGAGTTTTAAGCCAACTTTTTCACTCTCCTCTTTCACTTTCATCAAGAGGCTCTTTAGTTCTTCGCTTTCTGCCATGAGTTTTGTCATCTGCATATCTGAGGTTATTGATATTTCTCCCAGCAAACTTGATTCCAGCTTGTGCTTAATCCAGCCCGGCATTTCACATGATGTACTCTGCATATACCAGCCTTGACGTACTCCTTTCCTGATTTGGATTGGGAATAGATCACTTAGGTTTAGTCAAGTTTCCTACATTTTTCACGCATCAAGCGGATTCCCTTGTACTTTATCAAATTCCAGGATTTAGTCTGTGTTTTGGTGGGCCCCTTCTCGGCTCTTCCAAAGCAGAGTGGCATTTTGGGGAGGTCAGTCCCCACAGAGTGAGGCATAGCAGACAAAACAGATCCTAAAGGAAGTTATTTCTAGATGAAGATGCTTCCCCTAAGATACACTGTCTTGGGAAGATGATCTGAAAAAACAGCCTTGGAATAAGGTTCTTCCCACAGAAATGTCAAGGTGGCAGACTGAAAGTAGAAGAAATGCTGAGCTTCTGTGGCAAACATCGTTTAAGTCTTTAAACACTTTTGATGGTATGTTCATTTGAAAATGAGGGACAGGCTTGGTTAGAGAGAACCTCACATTTCTTTCTGCCCTTAGTTTGAAGTCTAACCAATACTGGTGGAACTTATCCCTTGTTCACTAAGCACTTCTCATGTTTCCTTCCAGAAGGAAGTATTCTTTCCTCTGAACTTCCAAGAACAGATTTCATGTCAATGAAAGTTAAGTGAAGTTTCTAACTTTTAGACTCCCAAGATAGGGGTAGTGGCTCTTTCCAGAGACCAGTCAACCGTAACATGGAAATATCCTTTTGTTCCCGTGCTTGATCTGGGAATAAAAATGGATTTTATTTTTGTTATTATGTTTAAATAATGTTAAAATGTTAAAAGTAGAAACTTTAAAACATGCAGAAGTCTATTTTTATCAAGTTCATTAGAATGAAACAGTTTCACTTGTATCTTGATGATTACTCCAGCTTCTTGATTAGCATCTTGGATGCAATATTTGTTGCAAGTTCTCCTTTCTTTCTGGCTTAGCATTCATTGGTGGTAGTGTTTCAGTCGCTTAGTCGTGTTTGACTCTTGCAACCCCATGGACTGTAGCCTGCCAGGCTCCTCTGTCTATGGGATTCTCCAGCAAGAATACTGAAGTGGATTGCTATTTCCTTCTCTAGGGGATCTTCTCGACCCAGGAAGCAAAGCCAGGTTTCCTGAATTGCAGGCAGTTTCCTTATTGACTGGGCTACGCATTCATTTAGGATGTTCTAAAAGAATAGCCATCCCTCAGAAGTGCTCTCATTCATTACATTATGCTAGTGATAAATAGAATTAATTTATTTTCTTCTGCTTTTTAATTAACCTAAAACTTATGTTTTTTTCCTATGAAATATTTCTACACAGTGAAATTTTCATTAATCATCAGCTGGTAGCCCAGAAGTTCAGCCAGAGTAGAAAGAGAAAGAATGGCTCTCTCTCTCTCAATGTTTTTGAGGGTAGGGGTAAAACAGAATAGTTTTATTGCTTTGCCCGGCAAAGGGGGCCACAAGGGCTAATGCCTTCAAGATTCTGTGAGCCTTTCTTCCAGTATACACAGTTAACTTCTAATAAGCATAATGGGAGCAAGGGCCACTCTCTGCAGGATCTATAAGTTGCCTTAGGATAAAAGTCACCCAGATGTTTTTGAATATGCTGACAGTCTTTTCACTGATTCTCTAAGAAGCCACTCCACTTGCTCATCAGATATTATTATAAAGAACAAGGGGTTACAAAGAGGTCTATCGCACTGTAGCTTTTATGTGTCCTACCATCTTCTAGAATTTTCAACATAAAATTAATGAGAACAGAGTACTCAAGGTTTTTTGTTTTAAATATATTTTATACAGCAGTTTTAGATTCACTGCAAACCCAGTGTGACATTTTAACTTTAAAATTCTACTTATACAAAAACAACTTCATTGAGATATTATACACACATAAAATTTACCTTTTTAACTTGTACAATTCTGTGTTTTTCAGTATGTTCATGGAATTGTGTAACCCTCACCACTCTAAGTTCAGGATTATGATTTACTTTTAAATGATGAAATTAAAATGCCATTTAAAGAATTTGAAGAGGAGAAAAATATCCTTCAAACTCCCCATTCTAACCAAATTCTTGTCATTCTTGGTGCATTTTATTTTAGATTTTTTAAGCTTTGAGATATTTTTATGACTAATGATGAGAATGTTCTATGTCATTGTTTAAAAATTTGAGAGTAGATGGCTTTGTCTCTTTAAGCTGCTCCCAGTGTGATGAAGTGTGCTGTGATTCTTACTGTGGTGTGTGAACATGAAATTATTCAAGTGAAGAAATAACTTCATGGCTGTGTGTCCTGTGGTGTGATGCTGTTTCTCTTGGTATTTGAGCATTTCCAACGCACTGTTAAGCTTTAGACTTTTGATCACTAATAGTGAATAGATGTCTTTGATTCCTTTGTTCTATGGTATGAAAACACTAGAAGCTGGAATGTCCTTAGATGGTGGTGTCTCCTTAAACTCAGGGCAGAGTTGGTATTGGGTATTGTGAAGGAGTGATTTCAGCAAGCATCCAAGAGAGGACTGGACAGTAAGTATGTAAGTGTGAGTGAACAATAGGAAAAAGACAGTAAAACATTCATAGACAGTGGATCTAAACACGTTTACAGAAGTTACAGAAATGGCCAAAAATATATGGAAAGGTGCTCTGGAGTTATGAATGAAAACCTTTTTTCTGGAATCAGATTAAGAACAATTGAAAAAAATGGATAAGTTTAAATGGAATAAAGGACATGCAAAGGAGGTACTTACACTATGAGAGTATAATTGTTCAACCTTTTAAGAGGCTAATTTGATAGCTTTTATTAAGATTTAGAATAACTTATCTTTAATTGAAGAATAGCACTCTTAAGAATTTTGCAGAAGTAATATCACTGTATATAAAAATACGTGTATATAGATGTTCATTGAAGCCATAATTCAATTACAAGAAATTGGAAAAAACCTGTTACTTGGCAATAGGAAAATTGACTAAATAAATTATGGTTCAGATAGCCAATAAAAAGGACAAGGTACATATATATGTATTGCTCAGTGCAGATGTGTATGTGAAAGAGTAGAAATATGATAATCCCTCTTTTATTTTTTAAAAGGTGCGATTGTAGGTAAGTCTGTTTCTGTGTAGGAAAACAGGGATGGGGGAATATTTTACTTTTTGTTTTATATGCTTTCTTTCAATTGATTGGATTGCAAGTGATTTTTACTTTCTTCCTCACCACCCCATGTTTCTCAAATCCAGAATTTGGAAAATTAAGTGACATTCTTATAAGGCTCTTGCAAAGAATGCAATAATTTGAACCAAGCTGTCAAAATTTTGCCAAGTAGAACTCCTTAAGGAACCAGCTTTGCTGAATAGCTAACTGATTTTTAACTAGGATATTAGCAATTTATATGGAAAAAGATATTTCTTAAGTAGGTGGAAATAGTTTTCACTTAGGTTAAATCTTTTGAAATAATTTTTATTTTTCTAATCATAAAAGTAAAATATCATTAGAAAATGCTTTGAAAAAAATTTAAAAAGATGATAAAAATTACCTGTAATTCTTTCACCTACAGATAATAGTAGGCTAAGTCTTAAAACCTCATTTGTGCCATCAATTTGAAAGTTCAAAAAGATTTTATTTTCACAATGAGAGTATGCTTCACCTTAATCACCTTGTCTAATTGCTGAATTAGAGAGGGGATCCATACAATCTTATTGAAGTTTCCTGAAACGTTTCCTATAGAAAATTAGCTTTGGTAATGTTGCACGTTATAAATAGAGTTAAAAGAGAAGGGTAGAAATGCTGAAAGGTGAACAAGAAGGGAGCTCAAAGACAGACAAGTGTGACAAGCAAATCCTATATTTTCACGTAATTAAAGACGGGAGTAGCAGTGTCTGCGATCAAACCAGCCAGAAAAGACATTTCCCTTCGCTTCTCCCCTCCTGCTGATGGTGCTGGCGACAGCCTCGTGCGAATGGAAAGGACCAGCAGTGCCAGGAGCATTTGTGTTAGCTCGTGCGTGCGTGTGCGCTCAGTCGTGTCCACCTCCGGCAACTCCACAGCTGTAGCCTTCCAGGCTCCTCTGTCCATGGGATTATCCTGGCAAGAATAGTGCAGTGGGCTGCCATTTCCTCCTCCAGGGGATCTTCCCAACCCAGGGATCAAACCTGTGTCTCCTGCATCTCCTGCGTTGGCAGGCAGATCCTTTACCTCTGCGCCACCGGGGAAGCCCTGTGTTATTTGGTACCTGGAGGGTAATCGTCTGAGGGACTCGAATCCTCGGGATATACTCATGCTTGCTGGGGGAGAGACTGGATTACAGAGGTAACTATCCTAAGCTTCTCACCCCTGGTACTACTCCTTAAGTCTCCTCTTTGCCACGACGGACCCCGACTCCTCCCTGATAATTAATTAGCCCACACATCACAGGCGGATCTGGTCATGGCTTCTTGCCGTCCCTTCGTCCCCTCACTCCCAAGGCCAGAATCATGTATTGTGCTGTGCTACCAGAGGCTAGAGCCTTGAGTTCTTCCTAACTCCTCAGCATTTTCCCCAGGCCATCCTCACCTTAAGGATGACCCATAAATTTTGTTGTCCAGTGCTAAACAAAAACGTGGGCCCCTTGTTCAAAAATTAAGAATTTTAAGTCAAAGCATCAGAACAAGTGGGGGCCTTTTGGAACTGCAGGGTGCAGGCCCACGAGGCTGGCTCTGCTCACCTTAGCCCCATCCCTGAACAGAGGTCTGCTATTACCGAGAGAGGGCACATAGATAGTACCCCCATTCTGCCTCCTTTCCTTTTCTGAGTTCGTTTAGTACTTAATATCCACATGGGGCTATGGGTCTGCTCATCCTTGGAACAAAACTGTTCTTTGAGAAGGACAGGTGTTGTGGGGGAGGAAACGCATTCTCTTTCCTACTGCCCTCTTGATTCTCCATCTGGGACCCCGTAGCTTGTACTGACAAGGACATGTTAACAAGCGGAAAAGAAACAAATGTTTATTAACATCTGGAAAACACTTACACATGGGCATACCCAGAGATGGATAGTTCCAAGGAGTGGTTAGAGCTTGGGCTTATATAGCATCTTAGCAAGGGAACAGTACGTTTTCAGAGAAGTGATGAGACAAAGGAAAAGGACTTTGAGTTTCTAGGGGCAGAAAATTGATAGAAAGCAAATATATGGGTAACTAATGGATAATGAGTAAGAACTAGTTAGTGAGAGTTGTTATGTAGAATCTTCTGGAGCCATCTCTGGGTGGACACAGGGCTAAAGAACAAGTCTACCCTTATTCTTTGTGGTAGAGAGTTAGAGGGAGGACACCTTTGTAAATTTATGTCCTGCTTTAGGCAAATAGAGGGGCTTCCCTGGTGGCCTAGATGGTAAAGAATCTGCCTGCCATGTTTGAGTCCCAGATTCGATCCCTGGGTTGGGAAGATCCCCTGGAGGAGGGCATGGCAACCCCCTCCAGTATTCTTGCCTGGAGAGTCCCATGGACAGAGGAGCCTAGGGTTTGGAAGAGTCGGACTTGCCTGAGTGGCCAACACTTTCACTTTCGGCAAACAGGAGGAAGACAGAGAGCTTTCCTCCCATCTGCTGCTTCTCAGTTGCCTTCAGCACACTGTAATCCTTAAGGTGAAGTGGCGTACATCGGGGCGGCATTTTCTGCTGCCCTGTAGATGGGCGGATGGAAGCCCATCTGACACCTTGCGGATATTTCAGAAAGACTGCCCTTCCTGCAGACACGGCCCTGTGCTGGGGCACCAAGCCCAGTGCTTGGGGAGTGGGGTGCAGGCTGGATTGCATTCCGCGCCAGTGTGCCTGGCGGGGCATCCCCATGCCGGCCATGGCCTGCATGATCCTATCCGATCGCGTGCCCAGGGCGCAGTGTCCTTCTCCATCGTTCCCGCGTGCGTGCGTGCTCACTTGTGTCCCACTCTGTGTGGCCCATGGCCTGCAGCCCTCTAGGCTCCTCTGTCTGGGATTTCCCAGACAAGAAGACTGGAGTGAATTGCCATTTCCTCCTCCAGGGAATCTCCCTGACCCAGGGGTCACACTCGCGTCTCCTGTGTCTCCTGCATTGGCCAGAGCTTTCTTTACCACTAGCGCCACCTGGGAAGCCCCACACAAAGATCCAAATCCCTTGGCTTCAGTACTTAGTGGATTTGTACTCTAGGATATAACTCTTTGCCCTTTTTGCTAGTTGGTTTTGCTCACTTATTTTCAAAATTCCTTTTCTTATGAATAAAAGTCATTTGTTATTGGGATCTATCTACTAAGAATAGGCAAACAGATCCATTAGACTCTTCCATCTTTCTGTTCTAAGTTGGAGGGGTTTTCAGCCTCACTCTTAAGATAGTATATGTTTAAACAAAGAAAAGAAAATGAATGAAATATAAAAAGAGAAAGATGAATTGGCCTCCAACTAATAAAATAAAATTTAAAAAAAAAAGACAAAGTTGAATTGTTATACTCTCTATAGTATTTTATAATTTATGGCTAGATTCGCTTGAGAGTAAGCCGGGGAAGGGTGAGGACTGAGGTGAGAGAAGAGAAGGACAAATGGAGTCATGTTCTTGAGAGGGTTGGGTTTTTTGTTTTTTTTTTAGCTGTATCAGGTCTTAGTTGCAGCATGTATAAGCTTTAGTTGTACAGAAATTGTAGTTTGGCATGTGAACTCTTAATTGCAACATGTAGGATCTAGTTCCCTGACCAGGTATGGAACCTGGGGCCCCCACATTGGGAGTATGGAGTCTTAATCACTGGCCCATCATGAAAGTCCCTTGAGAGGGTTTTTTTAAACTGGATTTTGACACATTAAAAGGAAGTTAGTTTCCCTTTGTTTTCCCACCCACCAAAAATAAATAATGCATATACCAGAAAGAGTTATGGAAGTTGGGATCTATTTATATTGGCCTTTTAAAACCCTGCATATGTTCCTCCCATGAAGAAATAATAGAGCAGCAGAAGGGCTGTGGTGAGTTACCACCAGACCATCCAGCCTGGTATTCAAATTGTAGTCATACCCAGGAATGGGACAGGGGAAAATCATCTAAAACAAATTAAGCCCCCATGAACTTTTCTAAGCATTTTTATAATCTGTGTAAACACTACAAACTCTGGACGCTGTGTATGTGTATGTGTGTGAGCGTGTGTATGTGTGAGCATGAATGTGTGAATGTGTTGGAGAGAGGACTGGAAACTAAAACTCCAGTACTCATTAAAGAAAAAAAAAATATTCTGTATTTGCTTGCTTGGATCCTTAGACCTATTTCTGATTTGTTTGCCATTTCTGATGGCAGAAATTCAGGCTCTATGATTTTGGAACAGATTTCGGTACTCCTGTTTCTTGGTGTTTTACTTATGAACTTAGAGATATTGTATAGGAACAGATTTATAAACAAAGATTTGCCAACAAAGGAAGGTCTAGTCAAAGCTATGGTTTTTCCAGTGGTCATATATGGATGTGAGAGTTGGACTGTAAAGAAAGCTGAGTGCCGAAGAATTGATGCTTTTGAACTGTGGTGTTGGAGAAGACTCTTGAGAGTCCCTTGGACTGCAAGGAGATCCAACCAGTCCATCCTAAAGGAGATCAGTCCTGGGTGTTCATTGTAAGGACTGATGCTGAAGCTGAAACTCCAATGCTTTGGCCACCTGATGCAAAGAACTGACTCATCGGAAAAGACCTTGATGCTGGGAAAGATTGAAGGCGGGAAGAAAAGGGGACAACAGAGGATGAGATGGTTGGATGGCATCACCGACTCTATGAACATGAGGTTGACTGAGCTCTGGGAGTTGGTGATGGACAGGGAGGCCTGGGATGCTGCAGTCCATGGGGTCGCGAAGAGTCAGACACGACTAAGCAACTGAACTGACTGATAAACAAAAATGTACAATATGTGTGCATAGGTTCTTGCTCATCTTTTCTCTAGGCCAATTCAAAATTTACAGGAATATGCTGTTCCTGCCATTACAAGTTTGTAAGGCAGACTAGAAGAATATTTTCTTTGCTTTTTAATCAAAAGCAGAACTTCTTTTTACTCTTCCATATTGTTTTGTTTCTGATAAAGGAATTGGATTTCTAGGGGAGTGTGAATTGATATGTGCTTATTTTACCAGTTAGGATGTGAACTTGACCATGAAGACCAAGACACCAAATAACAGGAATATGATGGGAACGTATTTCTTTCTCTTGTAAAAGCTCGGGGGTAGATGGCCCAGGACAGTATGGTGGCCCTGCTCCATAAGAACATCTGGGGACCTAAATTCCTTCTCCCCTGTTACTTGGCCATCCTTAGTGTGTGTTCCTCACCAAGGTGGTCCAGGATCGTTTCCTACCGTGTGCACGTTCTTGGCACCAGAGTGGAGGACGGGGAGGAAAACGGCCTGTGCCTTCCTTTTAGCACACATCCTGGGAGTTTCCTACATCCCATCAGCCTTACCTTAGCCACAGACTTCAGAGTGGATGGCCAGACACTTCACTGAAAGTCGTGGAGTTTACCCTTGTTGGAGAAAGGGAGAGTAGAAACTGGGGGACAGCTATAGCTGTCAGTCTCCATCTCCCTCATCTCTGAGATCATTCTGCCCATCACATGTTAACACCAGAGCTCTAAATGTTATATGACATAATTAGTTCGTTAAGAAGTTAGACACAAAATCTGACATGAATTGCAAATGGTTTCTGTATCGGCAGTCAGTTTTGATCATATGCCAGTGGCTGCCCGTGGCATGTTAAGAACTGTGGTTCTGTATTTGTGCTGAACAGGAAAATAATTATATGATCAATAAGTGAGAAGTTATTCTCCTATCCTGGGCCCAAGATAGCATGATAAGGTCATGTCTTTGCTATCATCATCTTAATTCAGAGAAGAACTCTTGTAAAGTCATAGATTTTTTTTGTCGGTAGCACTGTTAGAGATGTTTTCTCTTTTCCCCAGTGAGTCATTTCACTGCCACCAAGCAAGCATTTAAGTTGGAGGATGGGACTGGGGTTTTATGTGTAATGGAAATACCACTGACTGGTGGAAAAGCAGGGTCTGTTGAATGACCAATTGAAATAAAATTTTAGAACACAGAAGAAAACCTGAAGGTACTAAGAAACTCCACCATCGTGTGATTATATTCAGAAAAGAGTGAGAAGCAGGTTGGTAAGAATCAGTTAACTTTCTCCTTGCTCTGAACTTGTTTACATGACTGAGTTTGTAGTTTTCAAGTTCTGTGTGTGTATTGCCTTGTTTTGCTTTATCTATGTGTCTCCTCTCAACCAGCCATGAGGTCTTGAGAAACAAGTCTACATGCAAGGTCTCACACACAGAGAGAGCGAGAGATATCTGTTCATTGCAGGATTGAAACCATGCAAGGTGTTCTAGTTTGCAGTGCTTTTGTGTATTCAAGGAGTTTGCTCATGGCATAAGCATTACTACCTCTGTTTGTCTTCCGGACGCTGAGGTTGACCGTGACTAAGTGACTGTACCATTTCCCAGTGGTTCTGAGTGCGTTATTGATTAGTAGCGGAATTGACTAGCATAAATGGCAGCTGAGGGTTTTCTTCCTCTTCTACCTTGTGCTGTTATGGCAGAAGTGAAAGGCCATTTTCAAGGCTCTCCAAGCTGCATGATAGATAAGTAATTGTTGGATAAATTAATATCCTCCTCTAGACGAGTGCAAAGCCAGGGGTCAGGTCCGGCTGCCCTGACTGTGATTTCCCCGTGCAGCCCACTGGTGGGCGTCGCCTCCCGTTTGGTTCAGGTCCCAGCTCCTCCCTTTACTTGTCTGTAACTGGGGGTGAGTCACGGCAAACCTTGCTGCCCTCCTTTTTACAATTGTACAAGAGAGATGCCTTTGCCACCAGATGTCTTAAAATGCCTGCGACTCCTGGAACGAAGCCCCTCTGGAAGCAGGAAGCATTGTTGTCTCAGTAAATGGTCTCTTTGCATGATAACTGCCTCGTCTTCCCCTCTCCCCTCACCCCGATTTCCTGCTGAGGTAAGGAATGTGCAGTGGGTTTTGTGTGTTTCTCTTCAGCTTTCAATTCCTTTTGTGTATGTCTGGCCTTGTAAATGTAGTGAATAAATGCTATAATTATAACCCTTTTTGACAGCTCTGTAATTTAATTGTAATTCACTCTGAGCATCTTTTAAAGACAATGATGTGTATTGAAAATGCAGCTGTTCCGATCTAGTCTCCTAAACTGACAGGAACCGTTGGAATCATTGTCCCAGCAACTGTGGAAACTTCCAATCTATTCAAGGCCAAATATAGGAATATACTGTGTGTATGAGTGAGGCCACTTTCTGTACTCTAGTTTGGCAAAAGTAGCTGTGTGATATTTACAGAGAAGTATTAGTTAAAATTTGCCTTTGCATAAATATGTGAATTGCATATTATAAAGTGGAAAAACCCTTGGATTTATTTTGTGCAGTAAGCTGAGCAGTATACCTCTGTTAACATTCCTCTGCCAACCTGAAGTTGATTCCTGCCAGCATTGGCAGGTGGTCCTTGGAAACCTTGTCGTTGTTAATCGCTCACTCATGTCCAATTGTTTGTGACCCCATGAACTGCAGCACAGCAGGCTTCCTTGTCCTTCACTATTTCCCAGAGTTTGCTCAGACTCATGTCCATTGAGTCGGTGATGCCATCCAACCATCTCATCCTCTGTTGTCCTTCTCCTTCTGCCCTCAATCATTCCCAGCATCAAGGTCTTTTCCAATGAGTTGGCTCTTCACATCAGGTGGCCAAAGTATTGGAGCTTCAGCTTCAGCATCAGTCCTTCCAATGAATGTTCAGGATTGATTTCCTTTAGGATTGACTGGTTGGATCTCCTTACAGTCCAAGAGACTCTCAAGAATCTTCTCCAACACTACAGTTTGAAAGCATTAATTTGTTGGCACTTGGCCTTGGTCATAAAATGTTGTATTATTTCCTAGGGCTTCCATAACAAATTATCATAGACTGGCTGGCTTAAATAGCAGAAATTGATTGTTCTGTTCTCTGTGTCCTGGAGGCTAGAAGTCCAAAATCAAGGTGTTGGCAGAGTGTTGTCAGAGAGGATACGTTTATTCCTCTCTCGAAGCTTCTGGTACTTTAGGTGTTCCTTGGCTTGTACGTGATGTTCTCTCTGCATCTTCACAGCATCTTTCCTCTATGTGCATCTCTGTCCAAACCTTCCCTCTTTATAAGGACGCCAGTCATAGGATGAGGGCCCACCCCACAGACCTCATTTTAACTTGATTACTTCTGTAAAGACCTTCTCTCTAAATAAGGTCACATTCTAAGGCACTAGGGGTTAGGATTCAACATATCTTTTCTGTAGGGGACACCATTCAGCTCATAACAGATGTCTACTTGAATATGCAAAAATTTTCTTCTGACAATAGCTACGAATAATTTGTGCCCTGAAGACTTTTGGGTGATTGCAGGAAGCCTCTCAGAAGTATTATTTATTTTATATTGATTTTGTTCCTTTTATTTATTTTGGGTTGTGTGTGTGTGCTCGGTCACTGCAGTCTTGTCTGACTCTTTGTGACCCTATGGACTTCATGGAATTTTCCTGGCATGGATACTGGAGTGGGTTGCCATGCCTTCCTCCAGGGTATCATCCTGATCCAGGGATCAAACTTACATTTCCTGTGTCTCCAGCATTGCAGGCGGATTCTTTACCACGGAGCCACTGGGGAAGCCCCTTGGGCTATACTACAGGGCATTTAAATCTACTGTCTTCTATTGGAAAAGACACTGATGCTGGGAAAGACAGGAGGAGAAGGGTATGAAAGAGGACGAGATGGGTGGATGGCATCACCAACTCAATGGAGATGTGTTTGAGCACGCTCCAGGAGAAGGTGAAGGTCAGGGAAACCTGGCATGCTGCAGTCTATGGGGTCGCAAAGAGTTGGACATGACTGAGCGAGTGGACAACGATAACCTGCTCTTTGGCCAAGTAGTTGCAGTGGAGCCTGCCTGCCTTTTGACTTTCATTGCCCTGAATACAACTTATGAATACAAGATCTTGTGAAAGAATTGATAATGTCAGATTGTCTCAGCACCTTCTAACTGGTGGGTGAATTGAAGATGAGTTCCTCCAATTAAAGCTGAATAACATGGGTCTTTCCCCAACCCTAGTTCTCCTCTTGCCCACCACTTCTACTTCCTGTTACAGAGGAGTATGAATATAATTCAGGAAGATGTTTCTAGTGTCAGGAGACTCCTTCATTTGAAGATTCCGGTGGGCTTGATCAAAGTTTGTTATGAAACAGAAATTTGAATATAATATCTAAGATTAAGGAAATAAAATGGAACAGATGAAGATAGCTTGATGCGATAGAAATAATGGTCAGCTGGGTATTAGGAGACCAGATTATGGTCGAGATTCTGCAGTTAACTAATGCGACCTTGGAGGAGCAAATTCACCTGTTTACTGACTGTACACTGTGGGGATCGGGTCATTAGGTGGCCTTCCAGCTCAAGTCCTGTGATTTCAGGGTCACTGATACATAAGTAAATGCAGGTAGATAGTAGTGATTTAGGTCAGCGCCCAAACGTGGTGCTTGGCAAGACCTTAAAAGGTGTTGTTAGAGATCCAACATAATTTGTGAAACAGATAAAATGATTATTAGGTGCACTGAGGCTTAATGCAAGGAGGTAAAATAAGGAAATGAATTGGGGAAATTCGGTTGTAAGAAATATGAGAAAGGAGACCAAAGGATTGTATTTGAGTCAAAGAAAAGGAGGAGTAGAAGCTTTCAGAAGCCCTCCCTTGGCTGTGGTTGGCAGGCGCCTGTCAGAAGGGCCTCCTCAACCCTAGCAGCCACACCTGTGTCTTTATTACCACTCAGGTGTATTTCTGAAGCCGAATATTTACTTTCTCTGAATCTCAAATATCCTGAACATGCTAGAGAAAAGTACTCAGGTTGCAGGCTTTCTTTGGTTTCTAGGAGATCAGCTCAGGAGTCTCATTAGGACAACTTGTGATTTCCAGTCTCTGCTCTTGTGACCAATTTTTGGCTCTCATCTAAACGAGCTCTTTGCACTTCACTCTGCTCCCTAAGAAATGAGACAGTGGCGTTTCAGTTTTTGTGCCTAAGAGAAACTTGCGTTTCTTTGAAGGAGTGCATAGTCTGCCAGAGCCTGTTGGAGGAGGGACCCAAGCCTCGCTTCAGTTCTTGGTATGCTGTATGAATAATATAGGATGTTGATTTCAGGACCATCTGCAGTGAGGATGGGCTGATAAATTCATTTTGGTGGCCTAGTCATTTTTTTTTTGCAAGCGTGGCTTTTGATTTTTTTAAAAAAATTTGTTCTTTGAGCTTACAACCCTTGAAGAAGGAGTTGGATTGGCTGTAAGGCATTATTATTCATTTATTAAATACCGACTAGAAGAAACAATAATTACGGCATGCTGTGACATATGCTGTATTAGAGGTTTGAACAAAGGACTCTGTGAGCCTAGTGAAAGGGGGAGATTAGTGGAAGGGGAACTCCTGCCTGGAGAAAGCGAGGGCAGACTTCTTAAAGGATGTAGCATTTTAGCTGGGTCTCAAAGGGTATATAGAAAATAAATAATACCCAGAAGGGAAGGCAGATGGATAACCACGACCAAGAAAAATGTGCTTGATGTGTTCAGAATATAGCCAATAATCCAGTGTGCTGCTGTTGAGGGTCTGTAGTGAGGAGGGATGGGGCAGACCTCTGGAAAGGGAGTAGGTTAAGGCTAGATTATGAAAGATGTCAATGTTGTGCCATGCTTGGGAGCTGAACTTGATCCTGTAGGGAAAGAGAGATACTGAAAGTTTTTAAACACGATCAGATCCGCATTTTAGAAGATTCTTCTGACAGTCACATGTAGTATGGACTAGAAGGCCCAAAATCAGTCAGGAGAATGAATTTGGAAACTATTGCAGTACTTCATTGAGAAAAGCAAGGCACAGTCTCTTGTTCAGGTGTTTATTTTTTCTTGTCTGCTGTTAACGGCTACAGGGGCTTCTTACTCAGGAGTTTTTATCATGATCGTTACATGGTTAAGAGCTGAGGCTTTTTCTTTCTCTTTAAGTTCATTGGATTTTTAATTTCTTTTAATTTTAAAATAGGTAATGAATTTACATATGTCAAAAACACCAAAGTTTGAAAACTATAAAGTGGATTCTTCTTCCCATCCCATTTCTCATGTTATTTTCTCCCTCCCCAAGGTATCACTGTTCTTAGTTTTATGTGACTCTCTCTAGAGGTTTTTTTAAGATTCTATTCTATATCTTTTTATACCTTATAACAAATATGGTTGCCAGACACACGACTCTTACTGTTTTCAGTGGAGTTTTGCCTCATTGGCTATCCTGGAGAGTCTCCCACAGCCTGGTTTTGCTGATTGCATCCCTACAGTGGAGTTTAAATGTTCCTCAGTCCTCTGTGTTTTTTGTTAAGTTAGTAGTTTTTTCAAAGCGCTATCAGATTTAGATTAGATTTTTTTCCCAAAACTGTTTCATAGGTGGTGTGTCCTTCCAGCAGAGGCAGATACCACCAGGTTGTCTCTTTTCTCGTCGCGTCCAGTACTTTTACTGTTTCATTTTTTAATGTTTTAATCTTTGCCCCATTCGGAGGTTTTTTTAGTGAGTAGTGTGAGTATGGTTCTAGCTTTGTCCTTTTCCAGTTGACTATCCAGTAATTCCAACAACATTTACAGAATAAGCTATCTTTCCCCTCTGATTTAAGATGCCACGTGTATTAAATATTGAATTCCCAAATGTATTTGGGTCTATTTTATGAGTTTCTATTCTGTTCTATTGATCTGTGTATTCATGCAGTCTTTTCATTTTTTTAAGTTTTTTTTTTTCTATGTCCACCATGTTAAAAGACTTTATTAAATTTGTCACAATACTGCTTCTGTTTTATGTTTCAGTTTTTTGGCCACGAGGCATGTGGGATCTTAGCTCCCCAACCAAACGGCAAACCTATACCGTTTGCATTGGAAGGTGAAGTCTTAACTACTGGACCTCCAAAGAAGTCCCCATGCAGTCAGTTCATACTGTCTTAATGATTCTTGTTGTTAAGTCGCCAAGTCGTGTCCTCATGGACTGTAGCATGTCAAACGCCTCTGTCCTCCACTATCTCCCAGAGTTTGCTCAAATTCATATTCATTGAGTCATTGATGCTATCTAACCTTCTCATCCTCTTCCACCCCGTTCTCCTCTTGCCTTCAATCTTTCCCAGCATCAGGGTCTTTTCCAGTGACTCAGCTCTTCGAATCAGGTGACCAAAGTATTGGAGTTTCAGCTTTAGCATCAATCCTTCCAATGAATATTCTGGGTTGATTTCCTTTCGGAGTGACTGGTTTGATGATCTTGCAGTTGGAGAGACTCTAGAGAATCTTGTCCAGCACCACAATTTGAAAGCATTAATTCTTTGGTGCTCAGCCTTCTTTATAGGCCAGCTCTCATATCCATACATGACTACTGGAAAAACCATAACTTTGACTGTATGGACCCCTGTTGGGGTCCAAGTGATGTTTCTGCTTTATACTTTAGACAATATACTGTCTAGGTCTGTCATAGCTTTCCTTCCAAAGAGCAAGTGTCTTTTAATTTCATGGCTGCAGTCACCATCCGCAGTGATTTGGGAGCCCAGGAAAATAAAATCTGTCACTGCTTTACTTTTTCCTCTTCTATTTGCCATGAAGTGATGGGATCAGATGCCATGATCTTATAGTTTCTTGAGTGTTGAGTTTCAAGCCAGCTTTTTCACTCTCCTCTTTTACCCTCATCAAGAGGCTTTTTAGTGTTAGTGTTAGTTCCTCTACTTTTTGCTACTAGAGTGGTGTCATCTGCATATTTGAGATTGTTGATATTTCTCTGGCAATCTTGATTCCTGCTTGTGATTAATCCCAGCCTGGCATTTCACATGTTGTACTCTGCATACTTAATTATTGAAGGTCTATAAAACATCTTATTATCTGGTAGAACTAGTTTCCCCTTGTTAGTCTTCTTTCTCAGAGCATTGCTCATTATTCTTTTTTATTGGTATTGCCTTTGACTTGTAGGTTAAGTTAAGAAGAATGATGTCTTCATGATGTCAGGTTTTCTTGCCCATGAGCATGGTACGCCTTTCTGTTTGATCACTTGTCTGGCCCTTGGAAACATCTTGACATTTTCCTTTTTCAATCCCTTAACATTCTTATTAAATTATTTTTGTTGTTGAGAACTTTTCATCCATTATATCTGCTCTGTGTTCTCATTGAACCTTACTCCATCAGACTTAGACATTCTCTTCTGTTTTAGTAGTTTTCAATTGCTTTTCTTGCATTTTTCATCATCAGTTCAGCTCAGTTCAGTCGCTGAGTCGTGTCCGACTCTTTGCGACCCCATAAACCACAACATGCCAGGCCTCCCTGTCCCTCACCAACTCCCGGAGTCCACCCAAACCCGTGTCCATCGAGTCGGTGATGCCACTCAGTCATCTCATCCTCTGTCATCCCCTTCTCCTCCTGCCCTCAATCCTTCCCAGCATTAGGGTCTTTTCCAATGAGTCAACTCTTCGCATGAGGTGGCCAAAGTATTGGAGTTTCAGCTTCAGCATCAGTCCTTCCAGTGAACACCCAGGACTGACCTCCTTTAGGATGGATTGGTTGGATCTCCTTGCAGTCCAAGGGACTCTCCAGTGTCTTCTCCAACACCACAATTCAAAAGCATCAATTCTTTGGCACTCAGCTTTCTTCATCATCTGTAAATAATGTGATTTAACTTATTCTACTCCGGTCTTTTTTTATCCAACTCTTTTCTATTGTGTTGGCTAAACCTTTCACTTACTTAGCTGCTAGTGCTGTTTTACTGCAAATTTGCTTTGGATTAAGTCCCACTTCTCCAGCACTGCTTGGCAGCAGGTGATATAACTGCTTCCTTTGCCTGGAGCTGGGTGCCAGGTGTGATCAACTGGTATCAGATCTAGGGAGAGTTGGGTGTCAGAGGATACAAGTGCTAGGCCATGTCTCTCTGTCTAAACAGTAGGCTCTTCACACCCTTATTTTTTTTTAAGGGAAATAGGTAAATAGCTCTTCATTTGTGATCGTCTCTCAACATTGTAGTTTTTTGAATAGCCCTCTTGATTGCATCTTCCCCTGCTATGCCAGATTGTCTTTTCTTTTGCCTCCATTTCTCTCTGCCTGTGTGTGTGTGCTGAGTGGCTTCAGTTTGTGTCTGACTCTGCAACCCTATCAGCTGTAGCCCGCCAAGCTCCTCAGGCCATAGAGCGTCTCCAGACAAGAATACTGGAGTGGGTTGCCATGCCCTTCTCCAGGGGATCTTCCGGACCCAGGGATCAAACCCATGTGTCTTACGTCTCCTGCATTGCAGTAGATTCTTTACCACTAGCGCAATAAGGGAAGCCCCTTCCCTCTGCTTCCCTGGACCCTTTTCTTTACCTCTCTTTTATTTCTCTCTTCTATTTTTCTCTTTCCCCAGTTCCCTGTTATTCTCTGTATTATATTTGATTTTGAGTCTTGGGGTAGTTAAATTCTTATAAAGAAAAAATCTTATAGCTAGACTTAGCATGCTTTATTGGGTACCAATATTTAGGACTTTTATCTTTGTCATTTGAAGCTGAGGCAGGATGACAGGTTAGAGTGGCAGGAGCCTCATGTTGGAGACTCCGCAATCTCTCCTGGGCCTTTAGGAAGTGATTCAAGATTGTTTTAAAACAATTCTTTGAGATATTACTGTGTAATACAGAGAAACCTCCATTTTTTTAGATAAAATTTATTCTTGGAAATGCATCTTAAAGGTCTTGTGAGTTAAAATCGTGACCATGAAAAGCAAGTGTTCTGACTGCTCATGAAGTTTCTCAGTGTCCAGTTAGACGTGGATGTATAAGGAGCACCGAGTCAGCCTTGCTGCTGGTTCGATGTTCACTGTGTACTTGGTTTCGGTGTTGGGGCCCTACCGTGGAGCTCTCATGGCATTCTGGTTCCTCTAAGACTGACATTCTGCCTTCTTCTCTAACTCCAGTCACTGCAGTGATGGTGTCCTCCTCCAACATTAGGCACTGTATTGAAACAAACCAAGATAATCAACTTCTGTTGCTGAGCGCCTGTCCTGAGCTGGCCACTGTTGCACGTCCATGAATCAAGCCTCGGGCACCTGCCTTTGTTGCCAGATGCTGTGCTGTGTGTGGATCACCAGTGCAGAAACAGCTCAAACACAATTTTAAGAATCCACAGTACAACTTTATTGAACCTGTATGCTGATGCTTCTTTGTTAATACAAATGCCACATTATTATAAACTTCAGTTCTAAAAGAACAGTATGCTATTTGCTAAATAAAGAGAAGCTTGCCCTTTCATAAACTTAGCTAGGGAAAGGCATGGACCAACATTCAGGAGCTCCTCTTCAGCCCACTTCTTCCTTGGATACCTCTGCTGTGCGCTTTCTCTCCAGCTGTGTTATTTCCTCTCTCCAGCACTCACTTCCTTTATTGAGGGAGCAACAAGTGACAGGATAAAACTTGGAGCCAATATAGTAATAAAAATCAATATAGCAATGAAAATATTTCTTGGACAACAAAGAAAGGCATGCCCTCATGTTTGCCCCTGCACTGTGGGGCTTACTGCTTATTATTTCTTTGTGTCTTTTATCTTCCTTTTAAAGCTTGAAAATAGTCCACTTCCCTTCCCATCTGTTCACCACATTAATTGCTCTAGGCTGGTAGGAGTTTCTTCAATATAGGTCTTCTTCCTGCTGTTGATTTTAAGTCCGTTACATAACCCCAGCTGATTTATTGTTTAACTTCTTAATCTTCCTCTTATTGGTGTTGGGAAATGTCCTTGGTGCCAGTGAGCAGATTAGGTTTGGAGACTGAAATGGTCCCTAGTTTCTTTATAAAAAGCATGTGTAAACTTTTTTGTATATATTTCACCTTGGGTGGTGATCTGTCTGGCCTTTTCCAATTGAATAACAAGTGTATATAAATTGTTTGATTAGAAAAGATGGTCTCAGTACTGCCGTCTGTCTTTGCTGGCCTGGATGGGAGACATGGAGATGTAAGATATTGCTTCTATAATTGGAGAGTGTAGAGTCAACTTGAAATGCAATCTTAAGTCGCTCAGTTGTGTCCGACTCTTTGTGGCCTCATGGACTATATAGTCTATGAAATTCTCCAGGCCAGAATACTGGAGTGGGTAGCCTTTCCCTTCTCCAGGGGATCTTCCCAACCCAGGGGTCAAACCCAGGTCTTCATGTTGCAGGCGGATTCTTTACCAACTGAACCACCAGGGAAACCCAAGAATACTGGAGTGAGTGGGTAGCCTATCCTTTCTCCAGTGGATCTTCCTGACCCAGGAATTGGACCAGGGTTTCTTGCATTGGAGGTAGATTCTTTATCAGCTGAGCTACCAGGGAAGTCCATGATGGGTTGGAAAATATTAGACTCCCAAGTCAAAAGATCTGCAGCTATCTTGTTTTATGGTCTTGTTTTGGCTTTTTTTTTTTTTTCTTTAGAAAATGAATGGATTGAATTGAAGACGCTTAGGACCATCTACCTTAGAGAGCTAAGCAAGTGGGCTCTGGTTTCCAAGGCTTCTACCAAATGCTCCAAGTCCCTCACTTTTAAGTATTAGCTTTCCATATAAAATGTTAAAAAAAAAAAAAAAAAACCACTTGCAGAGCTAAAGGTATTTGAAAACACCTCTTCTAATTGTGATTTTTTTTGTGTGAGTCCAAGACTTTGCAACAAAATATAAGAACATTTAAGAAGCATATGCTAAGTGTGTGACATAGAATTCTCTGTTAGTCATTCAGCTTTCACTAGGTTCCTTGCAGACTGGAGAATATTGTAGCTTCTGAACACCATACTGTCTTCAGTTAGGTATGCTGTGGACTCAGATCAAAACTTATCTGAAATTTTATATGGCTGGTAGTCCTAGAAAATATAAAAAAGTAGAAAAAAATTGTTAATAGATCTTCCACTTAATAAAGACAATTATTCTTATGTTGCTAATTTATTTTACTTCCAGGTTGTTTTCCTGTATACCATGATATTTTAACATAGTTCTGAATATATTGTGTATATATATATATACACAAACACACGGTTTTATATTCTGTGTGTGTATACATATATATATACACACACACACACAGTTTTATATTCTGGCTTTTTATTTAATCTTATAGCAGAAATGTTTTCCTGAGGTTATGAGGCAAAAGTAAAAAAAAACATGTAGCACAATGCGTGGCTAACAGGAGGTGCTCAACAAATAGCAACTATTCAAATTACTTGTTAATTCCAAGCAAATCTGAAAGTTCTATTTCTGCCTATTCTGTGATATTAAAAGCTCCTGTTGCCTTTTTCTAAAACTGAATGTACACACACTGTAGGATCCACCAACTCCAGTCCTAAGTGAATCTTGAGTAGAAATGCATACATATGTTAACTAGAAGATATGTTTTAGAATGTCGTAGGAGCAATGCTAATAATAGCCCTAACATAAAAATTACCCAACAGTCTGTCAACATATGTTGAGATAAATCTGTGGATTCACACAGGGAATACAAAACAGCGGTGATAATGCGCAATCCACAACTGGACACAAAGCCAGACACAGAAGAATCTGTGCTACATGATTTCATTTAAAAGTTCAGGAAAAACCAGTCTGTTCTGTTAGAAGCCCGTTTAGGGAGCATGGAGAAGACTTCTGGATGCTGGCACTGTTTGATTTCTTCTTCTGGGGGCTGATTACACGATTGTATCAGTTCGCCAAGGCTCATCATGCTGTATACTTAAGATAGGAGTGCTTTCTATATGTTTATTATACTTAAATATAATTTAATTTTGAAAGAACCTGTTGTTTGCTAAATTACAGATGATCCAATATAATAATAAAGCGCCACTAAGTACTTAAGGATTTCATAATATATCCATTAAAAGGTAGAATGGAATCTCTTATGCATCTATTTATCAAGGTACCCCTTGGACATATTCTGATGTCATTCTATAGTTCCCTGCTATATAGCACATACCAGACTATATTATAATTGTCTCTTTTTCTCTTCTCCACAGTAGACCTTAACTTTTCTGGGGTCAGGAACATGGTCTAGTTTGATCACTCTTATGTTGTCAGCACCCAGTAGGACTCAAGAACTCGCTGAGTGGATAGAATGAATAGGCCACTTGAGGGAGATCTGTGAATAGGGGCGCTGTCCTGGGTTCCCGGTGGCCATTCTGGTGTCTTATTTATGATGTTCTGCGAAGTTTATGTCCTTATCCTGAGTTTGCACATATTTTGTACAGGAGAAAGCTGTAGTTAAAGGAATGTGCTCTAAATCCCTTAAAAATAGTGCTGCAGAACCATAGTTGGAATCATATCAGACCAACACTCTATTCTGTCCTTTGATAATCTTTTATGCTTTGACTCAGAGCACCCACTAGTTACATATAACTAAGTTACATAAGCTTCCTTTACATTGGTAATGTATAACTAATATGGTCCCTGTATCAGTTAGGGACTTAACTGGTGGCTCAGTGGTAAAGAATCCTCTTGCAATGAAGGAGACACAGGAGACATGGGTTTGATCCCTGGGTTGGGAAGAACCCCTGGAGGAGGAAATGGCAATCCACTCCAGTGTTGTTGCCTGGAAAACCCCATGGACAGAGGAGCCTGGCAGGCTATGGTCCACGGGGTCGCAAGAGTCGGACATGAGTAAGGTGACTGAGCACTGAGCACTGTATCCGTTAATTTAAAATCTACATAAAAAATATACATGAAAGAAAAGAAAAAATAAAAATATGTTCTATATACACATGGGAAAACAATTAGTGAACAATAACATTGCATGCTTGGATTGTAAGGCCAGCAGCAGCAACTAATAAGAGGCCCTGTCAAGCCTCTACACAAGCTACACAAAGACAACATCAACATGTATACCCACATTGTATGGTAAGGTGATAAAATGCCAAATGATTCAATACAAATAAAAATATATTAGAGTGTTAATTGTGTGCTATACAAATTTGGTACAAAAAGAGCTAGAAGAAGGAGTGACAATGGCTAATAAGCAAATAAACAATAAAAAAGTCAAATTCATTGATAGATTATTGTTATTGTTCAGTTACTAAGTCGTGTCCGACTCTTTGTGACCCCATGGACTACAGCAGGCCAGGCCTCCCTGTCCATCACCAACTCCCAGAGTTTGCTCAACTCATGTCTATTGAGTCAGTGATGCCATCCAGCCATCTCATCCTCTGTTGTCCCCTTCTCCTTTTGCCCTCAAACTTTACCAGCATCAGGCTCTTTTCCAATGAGTCGGCTCTTCACATCAGGTGGTCAAAGTATTGGAGCTTCAACTTCAGCACTAGTCTTTCCAATGAATAGTCAGGGTTGATTTCCCTTAGGATTGACTGGTTTGATCTGGCTGTCCAGTATTGAAGAGTCTTCTTGAAGAGTCTTCTCCAGTACCACAGTTCGAAAGCATCAGTTCTCTGGCACTCAGCCTTCTTTATGGTCCAACTCTCATATCCATACATGACTACTGGAAAAACTATAGCTTTGACTATACGGACCTTTGTCAGCAAAGTGATGTCTCTGCTTTTCAATACACTGTATAGATTTGTCATAGCTTTTCTTTCAAGGAGCGTCTTTAAATTTCATGGCTGCAGTCACCATCTGCAGTGATTTTGGAGCCCAAGAAAATAAAGTCTCTCACTGTTTTTATTGTTCCTCCATCTATTTGCCATGAAGTGATGGGACCAGATGCTATGATCTTAGTTTTTTGACTGTTGAGTTTTAGGCCAGCTTTTTCACTCTCCTCTTTCACCTCCATCAAGAGGCTCTTTAGTTCCTCTTCGCTTCCTGCCATAAGGGTGGTGTCATCTGCATATCTGAGGCTATTGATATTTTTCCTAGAAATCTTGATTCCAGCTTGAGCTTCATCCAACCCAGCATTTCGCATGATGTACTCTGCATGTAAGGTAAATGAGCAGGGTGACAATATACAGCCTTGGCGTACTCTTTTCCTAGCTTTGAACCAGTCTGTTGTTCCATGTCCAGTTCTCGCTGTTACTTCTTGTCCTGCATACAGGACAGTAGAAAAATAATTGCATATTAAAAAAAAGACTGAATATTTTCATCAACAGATCAGCAGTAGTTATGTATGGATAAATTATGGTACAAAAAAATAAATATAAACTCACTTAACAGTTGGCATCTTTTTGGAGTAAAATTTGCCACTGTATAAAAATTGTTAAAATCTGACTGTTCTTTGGCCCAGCAATTTAGTTTTTCACACTTTACATTCAGGCAGCTATACAGTTAATCCTCCAGTCTAATTCACTAAAGAACATTTACTGAATATACACTTTGCATCATAAAAGAACACTACAGGTGAATTAAGACTGTTTTGGCATTTTTGATAAGTTTGATAATTTTTGATAATGTTTATGGCAGTCTGGGTAAGTTTATAAATATGGACAAAAATGAAAACAACCCACCTCCAACAGCAGAGGCATAACCCCTTCCTCCATGCCTGTTCCTGTTCGCCTACCCCCACCCCAGGTAACCACTGATCTACTTTCTGTCATGTATTAGTTTATATTTTTAAGAGTTTTATATGATGGAGCCATACAGCATGTTTGTTCTCTGACTTGTTAATTCAGCATAATTATTCTGAATAACTCAGACTCATCTGTGTATAACGTGTATAAATGGTTCATCCCTTTTCATTACCTGCTAGTGTTTCATTGTATGGCTCTGCCGCAGTTTGTTTATCCATTCATCTACTGATGGACATTTAGGTAGTTTCCCACTTGGGGCTTTGATGAATGAGTATTTTAGTATAACAGAATACTCTTTGCATGTTTTCATTCTCTTTGGTATTTCTCTTGGGGAAATTCCCAGGAGTGAAATGGCTGATCGTATGATAGATGTATGGTTAACTTTGAAAGAAACTGCCGAAGTGTTTTTCTGAAGTTGCATTCCCACTAGCAGTATATGAATAACATTTCCTCCACATCCTTGTCAGTAATCCATGCATTCAGTCCTTTTGATTTTAGCAAATGTTAATAGGTGTGTAGTGGCTTAAAATGGGTTTTCCCTGATGACTCAGTGGTAAAGAACCCGTCTACCAGTGCAGGAGATGCAGGTTCGATCCCTGAGTCAGGAAGATCCCCTGGTTCGTGGCAACCCACTCCAGTATTCTTGCCTAGGAAATCCCATGAACAGAGGAACCTGGCAGACTACAGTCCATGGGGCTGCAAAAGAGTCGACACAACTCAAAGACTAAACAACAGTAATAATATTTTACTACAATAGAAGGGAGTAGGTGTATAGTCAGTGTCTATTGAATGAATAAATGGTTAAAAAGTCAACAGGATTTGATTGGGTAAACAAAAGGGCTAAGGTGACTGCAGGATTTCAAGTATTGGTGGTACCACTGACAGAAGTTGGGAAATGGTAGGCTGATGTGGTTTTACTTGACTTCATTGTATATGACATGACAAGTGGAAAAGTTTTGGTGGACAATTAGAATTTAGGTGGATGATTACAACTGAAAATATAGACTCAGAAACTACCATAGTGGTATAGTTAAAGCCAAGGGAGCTCTCTGATTTTCCCCAAGCATTAATAGGGAATTAAGCACATACTGCCTTCTGCCCCACCTTCCTATCTTATTCAGAGGATAACACCCTATTTTGTTTTAGATCATGTTTTCAACAATTCATTGACATTTGTAGACTTATAATAAAAGTGAATTTTAAGGTGTCTTCATATTGTGGATTTTAAAAGAATTAAAATGCCTAACACTATTTTCACTATAAAACACAAGATTATGTGCTTTAAAAAATACAATGGGACTCGAGGAAGAATTATAAAATCTCATGAACTCATATCTAGCCAGATGCCGTAAAGCAATAAATCTTAGGGTATTTGTCAAGTCACGGCTTTCATCAAAAGCTGATAAGATATCTGAAGCTGGAGCTGCCTGGGTTTGCATAAACCATTGAGAGATTCTGTTTAGGAAAAACTGTAGAACTTAGAAACTTGCATCTTATGAAATACCTATGGAAAGATTATTTTGAAGGTTATTTTTGTTTCCTTGGAGGAACAAGAAATATATTAGCATGCTTTGTAGTGCTAGAGGCACATTAAATACCAGCTCACATCCCCATCAGTAAGGCTTAGTTCACTGAGGAATGGAATTGCTCTTTTTTGAACAAAAGTATCAGACAAACCACTTGTCTAGATCCCAGGATCACAGAAGTATAGGCTCCCCGAACAGTGGCAGCGAAGTATTAACTGGAGGTCAGACTTCAGTGCTCAGGGCAGGAAGGACAGGCCTGTCCAGGTGAGTCTGCTCAGCGGCTCTGGCACTCACTAATGCTAATCATTAACAGTGTCTTTAGCTGTTAAAACAAAGGTCTAAGCAACGATAAAGGAAACGATTGAGAGGTTTGACCATGTAAAATCTGACCATATGATAACATCTGTGCTACAAAACATGCCATGAATACAGTTTAAGAACAGACAGGAAAAATATTTGCAACTTATGACAAGACGTTTATATCCTAGATATATAAAAAATGGGACTGTTTTCTACCCACGAGAGAGAGAGAAAGAGAGTGAAGGAGGGAGGGAGGGTTAGTTGCTGGTGAGGGTACACGCAAATATCCTTTAATATCTTTGTGTGAATAAAAAAAAGGCATGAGCAACTGATGGATATGATTAATCTAGTTTTTCACACCCAAGGTCCATTTATTTGCACATAAGTTCCTATAAAAAACTGGTAAGAAAAATGGACCCTAGGCACAAAGAATTTGATTAATTATAATTTTTGATTCATGACTCACTATCTTGTCAGCAACCGCAGCTTCATATCATCACCTTTTTGTTGGCTGCTTAGTAACTGATCATATGAATATGGAGAAATATATATTTAATCATTTGCCTATTGCTGAACATTTTAGATTGTTTCAAAACATTTCATTTTATGAATAATGCTACAGAGTCATTTTTGCATATTTTCTAAGTATGTTCTGAACATAAATTCCTAGAATTGAAATTGTTAGGTTAAAAGATATCTATCTGTATACACCTATATATAGATAGATAGACTGATATGTAAATACAGATGTATAAATTATATAGATATCTTTAAATGCAGCATATATATTATAGTATAATATATTAGCATATATATAATATATAATATTCTAGTTATCTAGTACTATATAACGACTCCAGAACTCTATCTATATATTGTATATGTATGAATACAGATATCTTTTAACCTAGCAATATATATAATGTTTTAATTATTTAGTGCTATATAACAAACTACCCAAAACTTAGTACTTGAAGCATCATTAATTTTACTCATGAATCTGCAGTCTGGACGGGGTTCAGTTAGGGTGGCTTATTTCTCTTCCATTTGACGTTAGCTGGGGAGGCTGGACTCTTCTGAAGGCTTTTACTCAGCTGTGCGGTGCTGGGTGGGGAGGAGTTTCATCGCTGGGGTGGGAACAGCTGGAACCCCCCAGGTTTCTTCTCCATCTGCGTGTCATCTCTAGCCTGTCTCTTCAGGGTAGCTAGGCCTCTCACATGGCAGCTTCGGGCTCCAAAGGCTTGTGTGCCCCTAGAGCACTGGTAGAAGCAATGTGGTCTTTTCTGACTTGGCCTTGGAACCCACGCGGCATCACTTCCACTGCAGAGGCCCATGCAGGTTGGGGAGGACACGTAGACTCCCACCTCTCAACAGAGCAGCGTCAGGACCACATTGTGGGACGAGCATAAGGGGATAAGGCGCTAGTTGTTGTGGCCATCTTTGGAAATTATAATCTGCCACCCTGATGCTGGTAGAGATGGAGGGCAGGAGGAGAAGGGGACGACAGAGGACGAGATGGCTGGATGGCATCACCAACTCGATGGACGTGAGTTTGCTCGGGCTCTGGGAGAGGGTGAACGACAGGAAAGCCTGGCGTGCTGCAGTCCATGGGGTTGCAAAGAGTTGGACGTGACTGAGCGACTGAACAGCAACATATGTTTTTAAGACGTTTTGTACATAGTGCCAGATAGCCACTTCAAATACTGTACAGTGATGAAAATTATTTTTTTGAAAAAGGAAATGCTACACAAGAGTCTTATTATTTTTCACTTTGGCTAATCTGATCAGCAAAGGTGGTGCTTCATTTTTTTTTAATTAACTTTTTTTTGGTTACTCTTGGCCATTTTTATTTATCTTGTGAGCTGCCTGTTCTCATGTTTTCCAGAAATAACAAGATAGTCATAATATCTTGTTTATAAGTCTGACTTTTAACTAGAGTTTCAGAGGGCAGTTTCTTTAAACCCACTCCTTTTACTGATAGGGAAACTGAGTCACATGGAGCCCCAGATTGAGTTCCATGAACTCGTGCAAAGCTTTTGTCAGGTAATCCAGCACTTCAAACTGATACTAAACACTGGTTAAATGTGGCTGTGATTGAAAATAATTCATCATATGGAACCGTGGTGGGTTGAAAATAATGTCTTGGTAGAAATTTTGTGAAAAGGAACCCTTGTCTATGAAGATTCTTCCTGTAGATAATATATATAATATAGCTCTTAGGGAAGGTTTCAGTACTACTCCAAAGGACATCCCCAACAAAAGAGTGGGTGCTTAACATACACCTTTTTGCTTTCAACTTACTTAACTGGGCTTCCCTGGTGGCTCAGTTGGTAATGAATCCACCTGCAATACAGGAGACCTGGATTCGATCCCTAGGTTGGGAAGATCCCCTGGAAGAGGTCATGGCAACCCACTCCAGTATTCTTGTCCAGAGAATCACCATGGACAGAGGAGCCTGGCGGGATATGGTCCATGGGGTCACAAAGAGCTGGACACGAGTGAGTAATAAGCACACACACTTACCAATGAGTCAAGCAGAATGTTGGGTCCTGCCTACACAGTGGTTCGTGAAACAGACTGTCTGCCCTCAGGAGCTTTTCCTCTGCAGGTGACAGTGGACATGAAACAAATAATCATGAAACGAATATAAAATTGTAAGTTGCCATGAATGTTGTGAAGGAACAGTGCAGGGTGCGTGAAACACAAGCAGGGGGTCTGCTGAAGTGCTATTGAGGCAGTGGGCAGTTCAGCTGAAACCAAAAGAGGAGTAGGAGACGCTGAGGCAAGTTAGGGGACGAGTGTTTACCGAGGAGGCAAAGACCCAAGGAAAGGAGGCGACTGGAAGGATTTTAGCAGTGTGCCCCAGGGGAGTGAGCAAAAATGCATCTAGAGAGGCGAGCAAGGCCGGAGCTGGTGAGCCAGCAGTGCAGATTCTGGCCCCTCTCTGACCTACTTTGTTAAAAGATCCTCTGACTACTATGAAAGTTTGAAAGGCCTGGGGTCGGTGAGCATGTAAATGACTTGCAGTGATTCGAGCAAAAATGAGAGTGACTTAGACAAGGGTGCTGATGGTGGATAGGCAAAATGTGACAAGTACTTTAGGTAGGGGTGACTGGAATTCTGCTTCGCACTTCAGTGCTGTCTTTGATTCATTCTGTGTCCTGGGACCCCGGAGGGCTCATGGCCTCTTCTGAATCCATCTCTACCATGTCAGACTGACTTGGCTGTGGCCCCGTGGTGCCAGAGCTGTCCAGAGGGAACCGTGGGTTTCTGATTTGATGCTCCAGCAGGCAAGGGAAGAAAAGACACCTTCTGACATGCTTCCTGACTCCCCCTTTGGCTTCCCCTCACCTCCTGAAGCAGAGAAGAAATAACACGATGAAGACCTCGGGTTTCTCAGCAGAAGAGAATTGAGTGGGGCTGGAGCAACTGGAGCAGCTTAGAGGAAGCAGGGAACAACATCCAGATCTTCTGTTTTTCAGACTTTTTATTCCCCACGGTTTCATCAAAACTTTGTTTTCTCTACGACAATCCTCTGAGAAAGAAATTCTTTATAAGAAAAGTTGCCTTCCGTGAGGGAAAAAAAAAAAGAAAAAGAAGCATCTTTGGACTTGAATTCTTATTTAATTAAATTGATTCAGATCCATAAACATGGACCAAGAACCTGCAATGTCCTAGGCAGGCACTGTGGTGAACTGACATCATCTTATTTATCCCTTCACTGTGGCCTTGGGAGAAGGATGACCCTGTGCTCAATTTACAGATATGGAAATGAACCTTTATGTAAAACATCAACATCAAAGAATCTCCCTTTTCTCCAAGTTTAGCTGAGACGAGTAATGGCCTACATGCCATCTAGATGCATTTAAGCAGAACTAAACCTGCAGCAAATTCAGGTCATCTCTGCACCTGGAAAAAAAAGTCTCTAAATCTAGAAATAGGGTGGTTATTGTCAGCTTAAATCGACTATTGTGAAAACAAAATCAGCCACCATCAGAGTCGATTAGTCCTCAGCTTTGTCATGAACTCCAGCCAGACTCTCTGCACTAGTCTCCTATGTGTTGAAGACTGACCATAATAAAGTTTTGTCTTATAATTACCTCCGAACTTACAGACTTCTGGAAGATGAACATATGGATATCTGCCCTGCTGATACTAATGTATGAAATCAGGTGAAAGTATTAAATCTATATAGAACTTTTAAAAAGCAATTAATTTCCAGATGTTTTAATTTCATTCCTGATTTTTTAAATTGCTCATTGTTTTAACATGACCCAGGTGTATAGTAGGCTCCAAGATTACAGAGCTTATGGCATAATATTCATTTATTAAAAGTATACCCTTGGGGGGAGGGAGGCTCAAGGGAGGAGGAATACATATTTAATTATGACTGATTCATGTTGATGTACGGCAGAGACCACCACAACATTGTAAAGCAATTATCCTCCAATTAAAAAAAAAAGTATACCCTTGTTCATACTAAAAAATACATGGTATCATCCCCAACCTCAAGAAGTGGGGAAGATTGACAAGGATGCAGATGATAAATATCCTGGGAGAGATATGGCAAAGATCTCCCAAAACACAGGGTGGTTGGGGAGGGAGCAACTAATACAGACTGAAGTGGGGGAGTGACCCCGGAGAAAGAGTCCCTGAAGGAGTCAATAAACTGCACAAAAATCAACACAGTCTTGCTGAGCATATGTGCTTTACATTTTGCCCGGTTTGCCTCTCTCCTGGCTTGCTTGGTCCTTGGAGATCAACCACGACTTTAAGCAGGGGGTCGGTGGTTAGGCTTAGTCACAGAGGTGCTCTTGCATTTAGCTAAGGTGCATGATCGTTGGTCTTCCCTGGTAGCTCAGATGGTAAAGAGTCTGCCTGCAATGTGGGAGACCCAGCTTCGATCCCTGGGCTGGGAAGATTCCCCGGAGAAGGAAGTGGCCACAGACTCTAGTATTCTTGCCTGGGAAACCCCATGGACAGAGTAACCTGGCAGGCTGCAGTCCATGGAGTCGCAAAGAGGCAAAGACGCCTGAAGCCACCAATACTCTGCCTGACCGTTTAAAAGAAGATTCCTAGGTTGTGTCTGCTTTCCTCCAGCCCATTCCTGTCTTCCTCAGAAACTTACTCTGATACTGCCCTTCCGCCACCGTGAGTCCCATCAGTACATCTGTAAGTCCGCCTGCATCCCCTGTGACTTGGGAGCCGTCCCACGTGACGGATGGGCCGCTGTCATGGCAGCTGCAGTGGATGAAGGCAGTGGGGAAGCTCAAACCGTGCCGTCAGCTCTTCAGCCTGGGAGTCAGAATCCACACTAGGGCAGCTGCTGTTTTCTTCCCGGTACCTGGTTGGCATATGGAAAAGGGAAGGCTATAACCCAAGGTGCTCATGAAGTTTTCCTGTCCTCTACGGCTCTTCTCTCTAGTATGGCTGCACATTACAGGGCTTCTGTGTTTTCTGAGTCCGTAAATTCCACCCCCCACCAACTTTAACCAGCCCATTGCAGCCAAAGGGCCTTGACTAAGACAGATACTCAAAGCCTACATTTATGCATTGTTTTATCTGACCAGCAATCCAGTGGCTTTATTCTCCAAGGTGAGTTTCTCTTCCTGAAATGTCATTGAATTGAGTCTTATAGAAGATGTTTTCTATGCTTGTCTCAGATAATACTGAGCCATTGAGGGAATGAGTAAATGGAAATAACCAAAGTGAATGATCCTTCCTGACTCCTCTGCCCTTCATTTCATCGAGGGACTTTTATCCCAGTTAGAAGGCAGGATTTCTTTTATTCCTTCAATAAGTGAATGTATAACCAGCAAGTGCTATGTTCCAGGCATGGTTTATAGGCGCTCGGAATGTGAAGATTAAATAAGATCTGGACCTTGTCCTCCAGAAGCTCACAGTTTAGTGGAGGAAAATGACAAATAAACCAGGGACTACAGTATAGTAAATGCTATTTAGGGAAGCACTGAGTAATACAGAAACACAGGGGCAGCACTTGATCAGCCTTTGGAAGAGTTCCAGGAGGCAGTCAGGATGGGCTTCTTGTAGGAGCTGACACCTGAATGAGCCTCGAAGAATGAGCACGAGCTAGCCAGAGAAGGAAGTTGAAGAGCGTGTACCATGTACATAATCTAACATAAGTGAAAATAGGAAAGTAAAAGACATGCCAAATTATAAAGTTTTCGTTTAAAGTTTTGTTCCTGGAAATTATCTTTCAGGATAAAGATATAAGATATAAAGACCTTATATTAAGGTCTTTAAAACCTTTTCCATCGTAGAGCACTCTGTCAATTACTTTATTTTGGGCTACAAAGAACTGTTTAGGAAAGACACAATAGCCCAGAACTACCTATGTCACTGCTGGTTTGTATGCTTATAGAGGTCATTTGACCAAGGAAACAAAGAAATTCAATATAGATTTAATAAGTATTTGGGGGCAGGGATGGAATGACTTTGCAACTGCAAGTCTTGGATATCATTGCAAATAAGCCTTTTAAAGATCACTTTAGTATGAAATACAATTAGTGGTTACTTTGTGGAGATCATGAGTATACACCCACAGGATGAATGGAAAAATAAAACTCTTCTTATTTTAAAATAGCAAATGGATATTTGTGGCTTGGGATAAAATTTCCAGTGATAATATCATGTACAGATGAAAAAACTATTTCCAGTTTCAAGATGGAGAAGGAAAGCCATTTTCACATCTTTCCCCTTTTTCAGTTCCCCAAAATAATAAAGTGAACAAGAAACAGAAATTCAGATTCACCTTTGATGACACTAGGAGAGATATATGTAACCTTGAACTAGAATTTTTAAAGACTGAAAAGTGACAGAAGGATGGTAAGAATGGTAAGGAAAGTCAAACAAGTTCCTGCAATATAGGCATTCAAAAAACACCTGAAAAAATAAAGGCACTGGCGACCACAGGAGACGGGTGGGGTAGAAGGCTGAGAAGTAGGGGATTTAGAAGAAAGTCTGTCCAAGGAGTCATTGCACCCCAGATCCCCATCCCATTCCCCTCGGACAGGAAGCCAGACCTTCCCTCCTTCCCCTCCTCACATAAAGCAAGAAGGTTATCCTCTGGAAGAAGTAAACCAAAAGACTGCCAGACGCAGATATAAGGCACAGAGGAGGTGGCATGAGGAACACTTGAGAGTGGATGCCAGCAGCCTGGATGTTGCAAGGGAGGAGGTTGGACAATCCACCTCTAGCGAGATCCTGACATTTGGGAGTCCATAATTTGGAGAAGGCTCTAATGCCCCCGCCCCTATCTCTTTTCCCTTCTATCCTTTTTACTAATAGAATACCTGCAAGTTTTGGCAAGGCACATGGCTGCCTAGGCTGCAACTACATTTCCCAGGCTCCCTTGCAGTGAGGTGTGACCGCCGACTAAACTTTTCTGAGCCCTGTGAGGAGCCCCTGCTTCGTGCTCCCCTTTCCCTTCTTCCCTTCTAGGGTGGGCTGTGGTTGTGGTGCCGATAAGGGAAGGACAAGACCCCAGGAGACAGCGGAGCGGCAGAATAGAAAGAGCAGCAGCAGCCCGGACCGGCCATCGACTATGAAATGTTAAAGGAGACAGAAGTAAACTCTCAACGTGTGTGAGCCACTGTATTTGGGGACCGCTTTGTTGTGGCAACTTAGCCTATAACCTAACTAATACTCTATGTAGTAAAAAAAAATTAACCTGGCGTTTTGCTCAAATACATTATCGTGAAGTCTACCAGTTCATATGCCAGCTTCAAAACAGCTTTTTCATGCTTCATTATTAAATATGAGTAGATAGCTAAGAGTCACTCAACCTTTGATTAAAGTATCCAGCATGAAAGACAGAGACCAGAGTGAAGAAACAGGAAAAGAGAACTCAAAGACATCAGAGCAATGCAGGGAGCAGAAGAAAACTTCAAAGAAAACAGTTAAATCCTCAAAGATATAAGAGAAAGACACAGTCTATGTGGAAAAAAAAGAGTAGGAACCTATTCATTCAGAGAATAAGAAAGAATTCTTGGAAATTAATCATTTATGAAGTAGATCGTTCAGTAAAAGGTTTGGAAGATGAAGCTGCAGAAATTTCCAGAAAGATAAAAAAAAGGATGACCAATGGTGAGGAAAAAAAAATTAAGGAAACTGGAGAATATTCCAGTAAGACCAACATATTACTGAGTTTCAGAAACAGTGGGAAGAGAAATAGTGAGAATTCTTAAAGAAAAATTATCAAAAACAATTTATTGTTTTATTTATTGATTTATAAAATGTCAGAGTTGAATAATAGAGTATTTCCAGATTAATATATTACTTAATTTAATATAGGCATAATTAAACTAATGTATTTGAAGAACATGTTTGACTATTTCAACTGTATCCCTAAAGTGTTATGGAAGGTGATCAGAAAGTCAGGGGATAGGAAGATAGTCTTACAGGAAAAATGCAAGAGTCCCTGAGATTCAGGACTACCTTATGTTTGATTTGTTCTGGAAATTTTAGAAGGTCCTGGAGGCAGACACACAGTGTGAGAGAGAGAGTAGCCCTGGCTCCCATCAAAATTCACTCAATGATGATTCACCCAAACTGGGAAGGTGGTTCATGTGCCAACAATGCTCTTCTAGGCCTGGTAATGATTCCCAGATCATGGCGTGAGTGCCTGAGGAGTTTGTGACACCATTCCCTTAAGTGGTCATAAGATGTTACATGTTTAGGAAAGAATACGATGGGGTTAGTTTTAGACCTGCTGAGTTTGAGGTATCTATGGGATGCCCAAGTAGAGATCCAGTCCACAGATCTGAAAAGTAGAAGCTTAAGGAAGCTTAAGGCATGCATTTATATATTTATTTGTCTCTCTTTTATTTGTTAACTTAACCTTAGAACTGAAATCCGGTTAGCATACCTTGGTCGGTTGTATTAGTTGCCGAGATTATGAAATGCCCTGTGCTCGTTGGTAAATGGTAACCTCTTACACACCTGACCTCAGTCCTGCTTCTCCGCACACCCTCGCCGTCCTGACTCCTCCTGTCGATCCATTCAGTCCTTTGCAGCAGCGAAAGGGCCCAGAAGGGGGCTGTCCCAGCCCTGTCGCTGTCCTGTCTGCTCTAATTGTGAAAGCTTTTATTTAACTCCTGCTTACAGCTTGTGAAGGCTGAACCCATTTCCCACATGTCCATGTGTTTAGCCTGGGTCATGACCTTCCACGAATCTGCTCTGCAGGTCTGGTAGGTCTCCTCCTTGCCTCTCCTCTGCCTCTGACTGCCTGAATTACTATTCACTGCTGCTGGACTCCCTACACTTTCTCACCTCATCTCTGTGCTCGTTATTCATAAAAACTTCTCCCTCATTTCTGAACATTGCACATTTTTATTCAGCCTTTAAGATCAGTTCATTGTCCCCTTCTACCAGAAAGCCTTCCTTATCTAGAAATGATCATTCCCACCTTGAAATAACCAGTTCCTTCCCATGTAGCATATCATTTCCTGTCTTATGCAGGTGATACCTTAATCCTTGCTGTAGAGAATTTTTCATAGTGGATAGGCAATAGTAATTGTTGGGTGGATTAGGATATAAATCTAAATTTAAGAACTCTACCAATTATCACTAGTATATAGTGGCTAGCAGTTTCATCATTTCTTTAGAATATTCATATAGTGTAATTTCAGCTTCTCCCCAGATCTCCTTGGGCCTGATTTCTATAATATTATATTTCATTACATGCCAAAAAACAAAATAAGACAAAACAGCAGCAACCACAAACAGATGCAGAAATGTTTGTGCAGATTTTCTGAACTATCACGTTGTGTTGTGGTCATCCCTCTTTCATGTGAAAGGGTGATGGTGTTTTTCCATCTTCTGCACTGACTTTAATCAATCTTTCAGAAATGCTGGAGCGGAGCTTTTCTTCTCAGGAGTGTTTGCTGTTTGCTCTGCTGCCACAAATCAGGCTCCTATTGTGACGTTGGCAGCGGCAGATGAGTCATTGCTTTGACTGGGACGAAGTGTTTCCTGAAGTCAGATACAAGAGCAGAATAACTAATGGTACCTCGCTACCTGTAATCTTTCTCACTCACTCACTCTCCTATTGCCCTATGTGGAAGTAAAGTAAAAATCAAACTTCCAATGTTTGGTTGAGGTAGCAAGTAATTTGTACTTAAGGTCATTGGTATATTAGCATACATGTAACTTCCTTTTTTCCCTCTCTCTTCTTTTAAATAAGATTCAGGCAAAAGATAGACTCTGAATGTATTTCTCACATGACACATCTGTCTGTTTTGCTTAGAGGCCATGTCTGGTATTTGCTCTAGGTAGATGCTCTAGGAGAGGAGGATTGGCAGAAACCTGCGGGTAGATACAGCTGTGATGTCCAGGCACATCTCGTGTCTGCAATGCTCAGAAAATCTTTATTTTGCCAGACATATGAGAAATGAAACTTCCTTGATATCTACTTTCCTGTCTTCTAACACTAGGAAATGCTGAATGGAACTAAAATATCTAATCTCTTTCCTCTCAACTCCCTTACTTTATTTTATTTATTTTTGGCCACACTGCCCAGCATGTGAGATCTCTGTTCCCTGACCAAGGGTCAAACCTGCACCCCCTGCATTGGGAGTGCAGAGTGTTACTGCTAGACCGCCAGGGAAGTCCTCAACTCCCTTATTTTAATGAAAAGATTTATATATATATATATATATATATATATACACACATACACACACACCCCTTTCTTGGGGGCCATGTGTGGGAGTGAATCTAAGTGAAGTTAGTTGTAGAAATAACTAAAGCGGACACAGTAGCAGAGGACAGTTCCGCTGTTTCACACAAGGGTTTCCTGGAGTAACTGTCGGGCAGAATCCTGAGTTGAACACTCCATCGGCAGTTTTCTCCTTACTGGAATTAGAACCATGTCAGAAGCCACCCCAGCGGTACCTGGACCTAACCTGAGTTGAGCTGTGGAAGGTCTCGTCCTAACACACCATGCATCCCCCTCATATTGCAGTGTCTCTGACTGGAATAACTTGCTGGCTGGGAGAATCTCATTTGTTTGATTGGGAAACTGCTGGCTTTAGTTAGTCCAGAAGGTAAGTGTGTGGAATGTGAAGAAAAGGGCCTGGATTTGCCCTCTGAAATTGGGAAATGGGAAAAAATAGGCAACCAGTGTCAACCCTTACTGGCATCAGAGCATGGCCTCCATGGCAGCAATTTTCTACAGTGGTGTATCCCCTAAGCACTCTGTGATTTTTATAAGGGACCTGAGTTCTCAAAAGAGTTCAAGTGCATTCCTAGTTAGCCCTCTCAAATCATCCTACTTAGCTCTCTGCAAATCATCCTACTTGCCTTCATTTGAATAAACTTTGTTGCATAGGAGAGGACACAGTGCATTATCGCTAGGTCAGGTAGTTACTCATAATCCAGGCTTTGTGCTCTGTGACCATCGCCTGCCATGGGGCTTGTGGGAAAGGCTGAAAACCACTGTGACTTGAGACCATTTTTCAAACTAGTCCTCTCTTTCCGTCTCAGTAGCTGAGAGTCGAGACCCAGATGGAGTCAGTACCTTCTGACACTCTCAAGTTTCCCTTGCTGGGTCCATACTGTCTGATGAAGCACTGTCTTCGTGGCCTTTTCTCACCTGGCTTTATTCTGTGTTGGCGAGCGAGCAATAATGTATCTGCCACTTTTCCAGGTGTGTGATCTGGTAGGTGTTGAGTGGGAGATAATGGTAACTCGGACATTTAAAGAAAAGTCCATTTTGGTTTTCCAGAGTTACATATGGAGAAGGCAATGGCACCCCACTCCAGTACTCTTGCCTGGAAAATCCCATGGATGGAGGAGCCTGGTAGGCTGCAGTCCATGGGGTCGCTAAGAGGCAGACATGACTGAGTGACTTCACTTTCACTTTTCACTTTCATGCATTGGAGAAGGAAATGGCAACCCACTCCAGTGTTCTTGCCTGGAGAATCTCAGGGATGAGGGAGCCTGGTGGGCTGCCGTCTATGGGGTCGCACAGAGTTGAACATGGCTGAAACAACTTAGCAGCAGCAGCAGCAGCAGAGTTACATAATGGATCTCAGCTTCTCTCCTCTCTCTCTGGAGTTGGGAGCCTTCCAGTTCCTAACTGGGAGAGGAACTCACCAGAGAGTTCTGTTGTGAAATTCGGGAGGGGATTTTGCATCAGATGCCTCACACTTACAGCATCTCACAGTATTTTCTCATGATAAATAAAATGGGGGAGTGGATTCTGTGAGGCTGAGGATAATTCTGTAGGCACCCCCCGCAAATGGTACTTAGGCACCATACCTAAGTAAATGAATAAAACATCCCAGTAGCCCCAGATGTGGAATTAATCATCCAAGTGCCAGCAGGGCTGTGGGGTCACATTAGAGGGTACTCAGCTGCTGGTCCTCATGCAGCCTCTTCTTGCAGACAGACCAGGAGCATGATTGTCTCTCACTCAAAAGTCAGAAGCATCGCAGAGGGCACCCCAGTGCAATTTGTTTTCACAGAGGTTTTTCACTCAGGTTATTAGAAAGATATTTATTGAAATAATTCGTCCTGAGAGCTGATGTCTTACTAGGCAAAATGCACATTTGAGGGGCCTGGTGTTGTTCATACATACATGCAAGACTGTGTTTTAAACTTTGGATAATTAATCTGCTCTGTTTCAGGGAGCTAGAAGTATAGCTCAGCCAGGAAATATTTATTAAGGACCTCATTCTTCCACCACCATTAGATGCAAGGAAGCACAGGGCCCTGCGCTCATGGAGCTTGCAGTCTGTTTGGAGAGGGAACAGCAGCATGGATTTTTAGAATTAAAATGTAGTCAAGGCTCAGTGCCTTGACTGAGTTAGTGACTGAGACACTCAATTTTGCCAAAAACACCAGGTCCCTACCTTGACAGTTGTCTTTCAGAGTCTGCTAAAGCCTCCATTTCCACAAAGTCCTCTTGGATTGTGTTGGAGGGAGGGGGAGGATTCCTCTTGGAACGTGTCTATTCGCCTTTTACCCCAGAGCCTGGCAGCAACCTGGAGTTAGTGTAATTATTAGGATGTAGGTTGGTTTCTGGGAGAAGGACATGGCAGCCCACTCCAGCGTTCTTACCTGGAGAATCCCAGGGACAGAGGAGCCTGGTGGGCTGCCATCTATGGGGTCGCACAGAGTCGGACACGACTGACGCGACTTAGCAGCAGCAGCAGCAGCAGCTCTGATCTCTAGCCCTCCTTGAAAAAAAGAGAATGCCTCATCTCATGGTTATTTGAACTCTAAATTGTGCATGTGTCTCTTATTGCCTGTGTAGCTGATACATTGCAAACATTACTTGTTTATATGTTTGTCTAGAACTGTAGGCAACTGGAAAGAGGGTTAGCATTACTTTCTCGCTATCTGGAACCCTACCACGTGCCAGTGAGATTAAATATGTTCTGGGATTGGGGTGAGATAGGATCAAGAAGCCTCATTTACATCTTCTGAATAAGTCTGAAATACTCTGAAAAATATCTAAAATTAAATTTTTTTCTCATTAAATATATCATTACATTCCTTTTTCCTCCTTATTTTCTTCTTTCTCCCATTTTGCACCCTTATTTCCCACTCTTCTCCTTTCTCTTCCTCATCTTTTTTCTTTTTTAAGTAGTAACTAAGAAATGGTACTTAAAGGTCATGACATATCCATTCATCAGTTCAATGAATTTCTTAATACTATCACTATAATTCCTGATTTTTTTTGAGTACTTAACTATATGCTCACATTCTGCTAAGTGATTTATATGCAGTATTTAACTCTTAAAAATCAATAATTTTTGTATTATTATTATTCATGGTTTATAAACAAGAGAACAGAAACTTAGGAGACTGGGAAGCTTGCCCAGAGTCTTATTTCTAGTAAGTAAGTGAATTGAGACTCAGACTCAGGATCTTACTTCAGAGCTCATCTGCCTCCTGTAGAGGGAGTGTTCAGCAAGAAGTATCACCAAGATGCACATTTGGAATGCAGCAAAGATGGTTGAGATCATGGTATTTGGAATTAGACAGACTTGGTTTGAATCTCAGCACTGCCACTTATTAGCCATATAACACTGGAAAAATCATTTCACCTCTCTGAGCCTCAGTTACCTCACCTATAAATGTGAAAAATAATAACTTACTGAGTGGTTGTGAGATATTACATATAAAACTTCAAGCCTGGCACATAGCCAAAGTTTACAAGTTTTATTCTTTATGGTAAAAAAAAAAAAATTTACCCCTCTGCTAGCAACTTCATTTCCTTACAATCATATTTTGAAATATTCTTTTAAGGGTCCTCTGTAACCACTGGGAATTTAGCATTAAGAGTATCTAAAGATTCCTTGAATCCATTGATATCTGCACCTGTGTGGTTCTGGGGGTTAGTGATAAATTCTGAAATTTCCCACATGACTTGTGAAGGAGTCTAATGCAGTACTTCTGTTCAGCAGTTCCAGAATGATCCCCTTCATTCTTTTGCCTAATATCCTAGTGCTTCATCAGTACTTTGGATACCAGTCTAGGAAGGGAATCCTGGGAAAAGTGATGGAGAGGAGTAGGATATTCCTCAGTGGTCTGTCTTCTGGTCAGAGCGCCTCCCTGGCTAGATGGCTGGACATCAGGCTCAGAGGCAAGAGACCTGATGTCTTCACTCACTTGGCATCTGACCTTATTCAGCTAACTTCTCAAGTAGTGACTTAATTGTCACTCCCAGCTCCTTGAAATTGTCCTGAGAAAGGCATTTGAAAAATAAAGTGATGTAATTCAGCAGAAATGAATCTTGTGCTAGCAGATTGGATTTCCTGCATGAAATTTTATATTGAGGATAGAGAAGGTACAAAAGGTGGGGCATAATACCTTTTTAAAAGTTGTTTCCCAAATTAGAAGTTTTTAAGTTATGCTCCAAAACCCAGCTCAGCAGCCACAAAGGCGCAAGTTTAATGAAGCTTTCTTCCTTTTTTAGTTCAGCAGTGGAAGATTTTATAGAATGATCAAAGCCAAAGTAGAGTGTAGTATGAACATCAGCTTTGGCTTTGGCAGTGTCAGGGAGCTTATTGCTTTGGCAGCTCTTAGCTTGTTTTTGAATGTATTACTTTCTCTCATTTAGCCAGCGTGCCTACCACATATGCAATGGCTTGTGTTGACAAACAGTTGTTGACTCTTGCATTGAAATGCGTGCCTGGCTTACTGGGAAGTGTGTTAACTTTTTTATTAGCATTTCTCAAGTATTTTTGACTTGATCTGGAGCAAGAAGCACATCTTATATCAGAACATATGTGTGCATAAAGTTGTGTATACCCACAGACATAAACACACATATATAAACTAGAAACAAGAGTTTTCTGAAATCGTACTCATCCTGTTTTGTGTTCCATTCCATTTTCTTCTCTTCTTTTCTACTTAGTTTTAAAGGATTCTGAATTCTACTAAACAGAATGCGGGGTCTACTATTAAGTGGGCTATCACTCACTATGTACAGGACACTGGCCTTAGGATTCCCTTCGTCCAAACTTCCCTAGCATCACCAGGCCTTGCGGGAAGACTTTGTGTCTTCTTTTCAGCTCACCCATGGTACACACATACCACCATCACCACTGTCAATAAAACCTTTGGATCATCAAGTAGGGTAGTGTTAAGTCGCTCAATCATATCTGACTCTTTGCAACCCCATGGACAGAAGCCCACCAGGTTCCTCTATCCATGGAATTTTCCAGGCAAGAATACTTGAGTGGGTTGCCATTCTCTTCTCCAGGGGATCTTCCCGACTCAAGGATCAAACTTGGGTCTCCTGCATTGTAGGCAGATTCTTCACCATCTGAGCCACCAGGAAAGCCCAGTAGAGAGAGCCCTACAAACCATTACCAGGATGTTTTCTTCTAGCAAGTCTCTACCTTTTTCTCATAGGAGACCAGAATCTTGAAAACTTCTTGAGTTTTGAAAAAACAACTTATTCTCCTCCTAAATTTTAAGTTCCTATTAGCTGGTGTCAGGAACTCAAGAATTCCTGTGGTATGCCAGTGCCAGCTTCGTGCTCTGTACCCAGTAGGACTGCAGTCAATATGGTTGATCAATCAGTGTCCCAGATCTGCACTCATCACAATGGAAAAGGGACTCTTGCAGAGGTAGCAAAGGCCTGTGCTAGACAGAATAACACTACTCCTCCATAGATGGGCTGAGTTGGTAGATAGGACATAAAGTTGTAGGATTGTTAAGTACAGTAAGAATCCTGATAGGGTGTGCATTCCTTAATATACAGCTAAGAAAAGCAGACAGGCAAATGCAAGTCTAGCAGAATCTGAATATTGTTGTTCAGTTGCTCAGTCGTGTCTGACTTTTTGTGACCCCATGGACTGCAGCATGCCAGGCTTCCCTGTCCTTCACCATCTCCCAGAGTTTGCTCAAATTCATGTCCATTGAGCTGGTGATGCCATCCAACCTTCTCATCCTCTGTCTCCTCCTTCTCTTCCTGCTCTCATTCTTTCCCAGCATCAGGGTCTTTTGCAATATACTGCAGTAGAATTGGTCAGCAACTAAAGCTGTCTCCATTTGTATCATTGGCCCATAAACCTGAGGTTGTCTGGGACCCACCTGACTTTGTCCTTCAGAACTTAACAGGAACCCTAGGTGCCTAATGTAATCCCTGAAATCTCAGAAGTGTGTCTGAAGGCAGGTCCCCATGTTTTGCCCAGAGCTGAGGCTCACATTAGTCACTTTTCTTAGGAAACCTCACTGAGTCAGACCCAGGATGGCAGTGGGGTTATGGGGTTGGGGATTCAGGTTCTAGGATTGTGACACTGTTTCTTCTCCATCAGAAATGGCATTCCTAGGACTGGGAACCTGGATTCTGACACAAAGAAATGGAGTGACTTGGCTCTCTTTGCCGACTTGCAGACTATTTTATTGCTTCTTCCAAACCCTACAGGTCCTTAATTTTGCAAAATAAGTATGGTGATAACAAAACCAGTGTAATTAGGAGACAAACCAGGAATGGAGAAAATATAATGAATATAATTAACAGATAACTTATGAAAAGAGTTTGAGGTTTTATCAGCCAGAATATATTCTAACTTCACCAACATTTTTTTTAAAAAGATTTATTTATTTATTTTATTTTCAGCTGTGCTGGGTCTTCACTGCGACACGCGGGCTTTCTCTAGTTTGTGTGGGGGCTGCTCTTTGTTGTGGTGCCTGGGCTTCTCACTGTGGTAGCTTTTGTTGCCGAGTGCAGGCTCTGAAGCATGGGCTCAGCAGTTATGGCACATGGGCTTAGTTGCTCTGCAGCATGTAGTATCTTCCCAGACCAGGGATCGAACTGGTGTCCCTTGCATTGAAAGGCAGAGTCTTAACCACTGGACCACCAGGGAAGCCCCTGAAATCTGAAGTTCACTAACATTTTAAAGAAATGATTCTTAGAATTTTAAAACAGGGAGGGACCTTCGTATAGAGCTTAGGCACTTCATTTTGCAGATGTGGAAACTGAGGTCCCAAGAAGCTAGAAAATGGCAGCAGTGACCAAATAAACCCAGATCTTCAAGATTGGGGGGCTTGTTTCCCCACATTTACATAAACTCTTGAGATGAAGAGCATCTCTCCTTATCACTGGGAAATAGTACACACACACAAAAAAAATCACAGGTTTAGCCACTGTTAGACTTGGTGATGCTAAAACAAACAAACCAAAAAGCAGCAGTATTTGCCCAGAGGGCTGTGTTTAGGTATTAAAATCTGAGCCATAACATTTCTGGTTCAGGAATGACCTTTGTGTTCACAGTAGAGCTCCTGTGACTCTCCTGGAAGGCTGTAGAAAGTGAGTTATGTGGGAAACATTTGCATTTCTAAGGTGCTTGTGACCCCTGGACCTAGATTACCTTACAAAATGATGCCCAACCATAACAGGACAAAGGACACCTTTGAGGTTTCTCTCCAACTTCCACATCACGTGAACCCAGGGATTATTAAAGAGATAATACATCTCAGACACCGGAGGAAATTTAAATCACCTTCCCTTGGACTCTCAGGATTGGGTTGTCATTTATTCTACCAGTATCTGGTGCATGAACTAATGTAAAGTTTCTATAAAACACAGTGGTGGTGTCTTTTTTTTCTCTCTGGAATAGGACATTGCCAGAGTGAATCTATTACCTGTCTGAGCTATGGTCCAAGGTTTAGCCTAGGTATGAGAAACCTGCCGGGAGGGCAGTGATGCTCAGAGGACCGCCTCATCCCCACAAAGTGCTCTCCAGGGAGAACAGAACAGAGTCAAAAGAAATAAACCTGGTGCAAAGGAAGGGGTTCAGATCAAAGAAGAATCACCTGACAGGACTGTCTGACACAGCCTGAAGTACTGACACAGACCATGTAATTCCACTTGAAAATCTTTTAAAACAGTATTTTTTTCTGTTTTCAGAAATTATATCAGAGTAGTTTTACCCCTAGGTGCTTCCCTTGTGGCTCAGCTGGTAAAGAATCTGCCTGCAATGTGAGAGACATGGGTTCGATCCCTGGGTTGGAAAGATTCCCTGGAGAAAGGAAAGGCTACCCACTCCAGTGTTCTGGCCTGGAGAATTCCATGGACCGTATAATCCATAGGGTCACAAAGAGTCAGACATGACTGAGTGACTTTCACTTTCACTACCCTAGGTAGGCACAGAGGACCCACTACCATCACGCAAAGAGCAGCACTTTATTCTTACTAGAACAGACATTCTGGAAAAAAATCTGCCTTCTTTGCCTGTGGTGCTTCTGTCAAAACTATCATTCATGCACTTACAGACTGTCTTATCTGCTATCATGGTAGTTTGGGGCTTCTCTGGTGTCTTAGGTGGTAAAAAATCCGCCTGCAATGTGGAAGACCTGAGTTCAGTCCCTGGTCTGGGAAGATCCCCTGGAGGAGGGCGTGGCAACCCACTGCAGTATTCTTGCCTGGAGGATCCCCATGGACAGAAGAGCCTGGCGGGCTACAACCCACAATATCATGTTTAATCAAGGAACTTGAGAGGCCCCGGCTTGTGGAATTCACTGGTCTTGTCTCTGCTCCCCATCATCCTGTGGCTGCTGGCTTGATATACTGCAGTGGCCTTTGAAGACTCAGTTATATGGTGCCAGTGACATAGTGATACCTTGTGGGGCTGGGACAGTGTCTTCTAGGTTATGATATATGTTCTATGTCAGTGTCCAATATGTACTAATGTCTCTCTCATAGCCAGGCTTCGCTGGTCCAGGAATCAATGAGTGGAAATGGGAGTGGCTTCATTTTCTGTGATCCACTAGGAAAATTTTTCTTCCTGTCCTCTTGACCTCAGGTTCTGCTTGTCTGGAGTTCTTAGTTACAGTAGGAGGAATACTTCCACCAGTAGAAACAGCAGTGATTCCAGGAGACAACATAGTGAATTGTTGGGATTCATGTGGTCCCTGCGGGTTCCTCCTGCTTCTCATTCAGTGGCCGAGGAAGAGAGTTACTATATGGGTGAAGTGATTGACTGATTATCAAGGGAAAATTGCTTCTACTGTATCATGGTGGGGAGGAAGAGTATGTCTGGACTCCTGGAGATCCCTTAGGGTATATTATATTCCCACATCCTGTGGGGTAATCAAAAACTACAACAATCCAGTTTGGAACAGCTAATGGACCAGGTTCTTCAGGTATGAATCAACTCACCAGGCAAAGAACCACAACCAGCTGAGGTCCTTGCCGAGGGCAGAAGCAATGGGTAGTGGAAGAAGATAGCTATGATCAAACCGATATTGTAAACCAATCATCAATCAATTAAAAATAAATATTAAAAAAAAAAGAAGATAGCTCTGAAGACCAGCTACACCACATGACTGTTGGAGAAACAACCCATACTAGTTATGGGTACTTCTTCCTTATTTTGTTATGAATATGTTTCTCTGTGTAGTAACAAAATATGTTTTCCTATCTCCTGATCATCGAAGGTAAGATGTTTTAATAATAACTTTATATCTCCATGGGGCTTCCCTGTTGGCTAAGACAGTAAAGAGTCTGCCTGCAATGCAGGAGACCCAGATTCGATCCCTGGGTCAGGAAGATCCCCTGGAGAAGGGAATGGCAACCCACCCCAGTGTTCTTGCCTGGAGAATTCCATAGACAGAAGAGCTTAGTGGGCTGCAGTCCATGGGGCTGTGAAGAGTTAGACACAACTGAGTGACTAACACTTTCACTTTTCACTTTATATCTCAGTATATAAGTTACAGAGAAGTGTGAGCATTGCCCAAGGACTTTGATCTTCTTTTGCAGAATGGGTGTTTTCAGATGTATGTAGGATAGTTGTATCATGTGGGTGAAAGTATGACTTTGTTATTGGCTTTATTTGGAAATGAAGTGTGGTGTGAGTGTGCATGAGAGCCAAGTTGACAAAGGGTGGAGTGTGATGATCATTTTGTTGCTGTGTCAACTTGGCTAGGGTGTACTCTCCAGTTATTTAATCAAACATATTTCAGTTCAGTTCAGTTCAGTCGCTCAGTCGTGTCTGACTCTTTGCGACCCCATGAATCGCAGCACGCCAGGTCTCCCTGTCCATCACCAACTCCCGGACTTTACTCAGACTCATGTCCATCAAGTTGGTGATGTCATCCAGTCATCTCATCCTCTGTCGTCCCCTTCTCCTCCTGCCCCCAATCCATCCCAGCATCAGGGTCTTTTCCAATGAGTCAACTCTTCGCATGAGGTGGCCAAAGTATTGGAGTTCCAGCTTCAGCATCAGTCCTTCCAATGAACACCCAGGACTGATCTCCTTTAGGATCGACTGGTTGGATCTCCTTGCAGTCCAAGGGACTCTCAAGAGTCTTCTCCAACACCACAGTTCAAAAGCATCAATTTTTCAGTGCTCAGTTTTCTTCACAGTCCAACTCTCACATCCATATATGACCACTGGAAAAACCATAGCCTTGACTAGACGGACCTTTGTTGACAAAGTAATGTCTCTGCTTTTTAATATGCTATCTAGGTTGGTCATAACTTTCTTTCCAAGGAATAAGCGTCTTTTAATTTCATGGCTGCAACCACCATCTGCAGTGAGTTTGGAGCCAAAAAAAATTAAGTCTGACACTGTTTCCACTGTCTCCCCATCTATTTTCCATGAGGTGATGGGACCAGATGCCATGATCTTAGTTTTCTGAATGTTGAGCTCTAAGCCAACTTTTTCACTCTCCTCTTTCACTTTCATCAAGAGGCTTTGTAGTTCCTCTTCACTTTCTGCCATAAGAGTTGTGTCATCTGCATATCTGAGGTTATTGATATTTCTCCCGGCAGTCTTGATTCCAGCTTGTGCTTCTTCCAGCCCAGCGTTTCTCATGATGTACTCTGCATATCAGTTAAATAAGCAGGGTGACAATATACAGCCTTGACATATTCCTTTTCCTATTTGGAACCAGTCTGTTGTTCCATGTCCAGTTCTAACTGTTGCTTACTGACTTCATACAGATTTCTCAAGAAGCAGGTCAGGTGGTTTGGTATTCCCATCTCTTTCAGAATTTTCCATAGTTTATTGTGATTCACACAGTCAAAGGCTTTGGCATAGTCAATAAAGCAGAAATAGATGTTTTTCTGGAACTCTTTTGCTTTTTCGATGATCCAGCAGATGTTGGCAATTTGACCTCTGGTTCCTCAGCCTTTTCTAAAACCAGCTTGAACATCTGGAAGTTCATGGTTCACATATTGCTGAAGCCTGGCTTGGAGAATTTTGAGCATTACTTTATTAGTGTGTGAGATGAGTGCAATTGTACGGTATTTTGAGCATTCTTTAGCATTGCCTTTCTTTGGGATTGGAATGAAAACTGACCTTTTCCAGTCCCATGGCCACTGCTGAGTTTTCCAAATTTGCTGGCATATTGAGTGCAGCACTTTCACAGCATCATCTTTCAGGGTTTGAAATAGCTCAACTGGAATTTCGTCACCTCCACTAGTTTTGTTCATAGTGATGTTTTCTAAGGCCCACTTAACTTCACATTCCAGGATGTCTGGCTCTAGGTGCGTGATCACACCAACATGATTATCTGGGTTGTGAAGATCTTTTTTGCACAGTTCTTCTGTGTATTCTTGCCACCTCTTCTTAATATCTTCTGCTTCTGTTAGGTCCATATCATTTCTGTCCTTTATCGAACCCATCTTTGCATGAAATGTTCCCTTGGTATCTCTAATTTCCTTGAAGAGCTCTCTAGTCTTTCCCATTCTGTTGTTTTCCTCTTATTTCTTTGCATTGATTGCTGAGGAAGGCTTTCTTATCTCTCCTTGCTATTCTTTGGAACTCTGCATTCAAATGGGAATATTTTTCCTTTTCTCCTTTGCTTTTCACTTCTCTTTCTTTCACAACTATTTGTAAGGCCTCCTCAGACAACCATTTTGCCCTTTTGGATTTCTTTTCCATGGGGATGGTCTTGATCCCTGTCTCCTGTACAGTGTTACAAACCTCCGTCCATAGTTCATCAGGCACTCTGTCTATCAGATCTAGCCCCTTAAATCTATTTCTCACTTCCACTGTATAATCATAAGGGATTTAATTTAGGTCATACCTGAACAGTCTAGTGGTTTTCCCCACTTTCTTCAATTTCAGTCTGAATTTGGCAGTATGGATTTCATGATCTGAACCACAGTTAGTTCCCGGTCTTGTTTTTGCTGACTGTATAGAGCTTCTTCATCTTTGGCTGCAAAGAATATAATCAGTCTGATTTTGGTGTTGACCACCTGGTGATGTCCACGTGTAGAGTCTTTTCTTGTGTTGTTGGAAGAGGGTATTTGCTATGACCAGTGGGTTCTCTTGGCAAAACTCTATTAATCTTTGCCCTTCTTCATTCCATACTCCAAGGCCAAATTTGCCTGTTACTCCAGGTGTTTCTTGACTTCATACTTTTGCATTCCAGTCCCCTATAATGAAAAGGACATCTTTTTTGGTGTTAGTTCTAAAAGGTCTTGTAGGTCTTCATAGAACTGTTCAACTTCAGTTTCCTCAGTGTTACTGGTTGGGGCATAGGCTTGGATTACTGTAATACTGAATGGTTTGCCCCAGAAACGAACAGAGATCATTCTGTCTTTTTTGAGATTGCATCTAAGTACTGCATTTCAGACTCTTGTTGACCATGATGGCTACTCTATTTCTTCTAAGGGATTCCTGCCCACAGTAGTAGATATAATGGTCATCCGAGCTAAATTCACCCATTCCAGTCCACTTTAGTTTGCTGATTCCTAGAATGTTGACATTCACTCTTGCCATCTCCTGTTTGACCACTTCCAATTTGCCTTGCTTCATGGACCTAACCTTCCCGGTTCCTATGCAATGTTGCTCTTTACAGCATCGGACCTTGCTTCTATCGCCAGTCAGATCCACAACTGTGTATTGTTTTTGCTTCGGCTCCATCCCTTCATTCTTTCTGAAATTATTTCTTCATTGATCTCCAGTAGCATATTGGGCACCTACCAACCTGGGGAGTTCCTCTTTCAGTATCCTATCATTTTGCCTTTTCACACTGTTCACGGGGTTCTCAAGGCAAGAATACTGAAGTGGTTTGCCATTCCATTCTCCAGTGGGCCACATTCTGTAAGACCTCTCCACCATGGCCCGTCAATCTTGGGTGGCTCCACACGGCATGGCTTAGTTTCACTGAGTTAGACAAAGCTGTGGTCCATGTGATCAGATTGGCTAGTTTCTGTGATTATGGTTTCAGTGTGTCTGCCCTCTGATGCCCTCTCGCAACACCACTGTCTTACTTGGGTTTCTCTTACCCTGGACATGGGGTATCTCTTCACGGCTGCTCCAGCAAAGCGCAGCCGCTGCTCCTTACCTTGGTTGTGGGGTTGCTCTTCTCAGCTGCCACCCCTGACCTTGAACATGGGGTAACTAGTCTTAGCAGCTGTCCCTGACCTCGGACGTGGGGTAACTCCTCTTGGCCGCCGCCCCTGACCTCGGACGTGGGGTAGCTCCTCTCGGCCTCTCCTGCGCCATCACAGCCTGGCGCTCTCCGTCGCTGCCCCTGACTTTGGGCAAGGGGTAGCTCCTCACAGCCACGCTTCTGCGTGGTCCGTAGCAGCCAGCGTGCTGGTTGCTGTGAAGATATTTTGTATGTAATTAAAGTCCATAATCAGTTGACTTTAAGCAAGGGAGATTATTCAGTATAATTCGGGTGGGCCTGATTCTATACATTGAAAGACCTTAAAAAGAGCTGAGGCTTCTCTGAGAAAAGAAATTCCACCTGTGAACCAGCAGCAGATTCGAGCCTGCCCTTCCTAAGGACTTGCCTCATGGGTTCAAACTTGCTTTGCCAGCCCCCATCTGGCATAAGCCAATTTTTTGCAAATAATCTCTTAATGGATCTTACATGCACACACACACGTATGCATGCACACGCTCATGCATGCCTGTGTAAAAACACCTCCTGCTGGTTCTGTTTCTCTGATTAAACCCTGACTGATACAGCCTCAGATGTCCCTAAAACTGTCTTCACTCATTAGTGCTGCCAGTCAGGCCCCATGCAGATCCTACAGGTGTTGGGTGTTTAGTTAGCATGTGTTGAATTGAAATGAATTTAAGGTCTTCAACCTTTGAGTAGAGGTATCCTTTGTTGAGGTGGTTTGCTGCTGCACTAAATTCCAGAGCAAGGTAGCAGGCAGCTCCCCAACCAGTATTTCCCTCTCAGAGTTGGGCGTTGATTCACAGCACCCTGTGAAACTCAAATGACAGAAATTGGCAGTGAAAAGAACCACCACCCACACGTCTTCTAGTATGTGGGAGAAATGTGGCCAAACACTGAGACTTCACATTAAAAATTATGTCTGCCTCTGTAACCATTTCTCAATATTATTTAGTTTCTCTTGTGAATTATTGTGAAATCTGTAAAAGGAGGTTCTGAGAGTCCAATGGGAAAAACTGGGAAAATTAAAAATTGGTTTTGAGAAACAAAGGACCCGAGAAAGCAGCCAAGAAGTTACATTTTCTTGGGTTGGTCCTTGTGTAGATCTAGAAAGTACAGTACAAACCTATTTCAGTATGTTTTCCTTAGTATGTAGAGTGAGTTCTACTATCATGTGACATATGTGTTGCTAAAAATCAGTGAGCTATGCTGAATCACAAAGGGAAAACCAGGGACTCATTGGAAAATGGGAGAGCGGCAGAACACAAAAAATTATCCATGACATATTTAAAAGGGTAGGCACTAATAAAAAAAAATGGTAGCACAGTTTTACACATGTTAAATGGTCATGAAATAAAGCAATACTGTAATATATATGGTACTCTACCTTGAAAAAGACCTAGAGTTTTCTTGGGGATTGGAGTATTGGAGGGCTGCCCCTTGTGAGTTGCTGTGAGGCTGTGGAAGGGAGACAGAAAGCTGCAACACCACACGTGCGTGGGTTTATCTCAAAGCACAGGTGGCAATCTGGGGGACGTGGTAGACGTTTGAGGTGTATGTGTGTGGAGCTTTTGTGTGTTCCTACACACCTCATTTCAACAGAGTGCAATTTCCCAAGCACTCATCTGCCACTGGTCGCGGATAAGATATCAGTCACATTGGAATAAATTTGCATTTTCAAAACAAGCGTGATTGTGAGACTGACTGTACTGCCCAAAGAGATCACCACCTCCTGTCTGTACTTTCAAACTCCCAAAGGTTCTTCATCAGCTTGGTGCAAAATTCATTTATTAACACTAAGATGAATATAAATGTTTTCCAGAAACACCGCATTTGATTGTGAAGTGCTGTCACGCACACCCGTGGGGTTTTGACATGCCTCTGTACAGTCTGAAGACGTCTCATTTCTAGAGCACATCTGACTAATGGAACAGTCGATCTGTATATCGAGTGTCTGCTTTGTGTCAGGCGTTGTGTTAGGACACGGTATACAGCAACTGCCTGAATCCTGTAATTTCACTAATTTAAGAGGAATCCTGCAGTGCTTTTCTTAATTCTGGAACATCAGAATACTTTTGAGAAGAAGCTGTTTAGTTAAAAAAAGATCACTAGAGCTACACTCTAGTAAACTCCTGTTTACTGAGCAGTGCTCAGGTTCTTATTCAATTTAGGGGAGAAATTTTAGAGTGTATAAGAATATGGTACCTAAAGGAACTACAAGACATTTGAAAGAGATAATGAAGACGTTGTTTCCGAGTGTTCAGAGGAGCACTAGTCATGATGGATGTTCAGAAAGTCAAGTTTGGGCAGCATTGCTCTTGTGGAGCACAGTACTTGGTATCAGCATAGTAAAAACTCTGAAAGGTCCCATAGTGAAGAAACAAGTTTAACTTTGTTTTACATGGATTCTCAAATGGACTGGTCTTTGAATAAGAACCTGGTACTGACCCACAGAGCACAATCTGAGAAACTCCAGACTAACACATGATGTTCTAAATGAACTAAGAGGAAATTCTGTTTCTCATTTGGAATGGTGTTATATCAGTCTAATGCAGAGAAATTGTATGCTTTTATTATTTTAGGTTTAGAAATGAAAATGTAAGAGTTGCATCCTCATGACAAACGGAAAAATGAATCAGATTTGCTTGACTTGCCCAGTGATTTTTAATTTTTGGAGTCTTCTATATAAACTAGCAATTATACTGATGTAGCCATCAAATGGTATGTAATTATATCCATGAAATAATAGATAGTGAGCACTTTTTTAAATGAAAAAAAATCCCCTGAAGTAATTATTAGATGATGAAAGTAAATTAATTCAATTCAGTACTTAAAGAATGAAAATTATTGTGATCCCTGAAGCAGTGTGTATGCAGATATAGGTTCTTTCATGTGAAAAATTATGGCAGAAAAATGCTGAAATATTAAGAAAATGTGATACCCGCTGCTTTTTCTCCTATAAACTCAGTCATTTTAAGATGGTAAATATCCACAGAGGCTGGTAAGCAGATGTTTCATAGCTAGAAAGACAGGGGATCAGGATTCAGGCCAATTACACGCACTCTCATCTCTGGGGCCCACACGCTTAACCCCTAACTAGAGTCGCAGTCAGTAAGAGAAAACAAATTTAGTAGAAATAATACTTATTTCTTCTTCTTACTCTCCTTTCCCCACTGCCCTAACCACCCAACAAGAGTAAATTTCTGTTGTAAAGTTGTAAAATGCCATCCTAAATATTCTGTTAAAGAATATTTTGCTATGTCCTACTGCTTCATATTAGCATTGCAGAAGTTGTCTGTTTTGCTACATTGTGAAAATTTCTTTGATTTTTTAGGCCCATCTGTACAAAAATATTTATAATAACAATTGGCATTATTTGTCAAGAAAATAGGTGCTAATGATGACCACTCACTTAATCCAGTTAATTCTGTGGAGACAGACTGTTGATACAGCTGCCAAATCATAAATTGATCATAAAATAGTTTATTGAAGGATATGTACAGACATATGCTCAAGTTTTCATGATGGTTGTTGTGGCATAGAATTGAAAATTCTTTATAAAATATAGGTACTCGCCTTTTTGATATGGAAGATCTTAGACCTAAACATTGAGAATAAAACTGGGGAGTCAAGTAAATAAGAGTATAACTCCTTACCTGATTTATAAAATTGTATTCCCTATTCAGAATGCTTTTTCATACTGTTCACACCTAGACAGCATATTAAAAAGCAAAGACATTACTTTGCTAACAAAAGTCCATATAGTCAAAACTGTGTAGTTTCTAGTAGTTTCATGTATGAATGTAAGGGTTGGACTATAAAGAAGGCTGAGTGCTGAAGCATTGATGCTTTTGAACTGTGGTGATAGAGAAGACTCTTGAGAGTCCCTCGGCATGCAAGGAGATCAAATCAGTCAATCCTAAAGGAAATCAGTCCTGAATATTTATTGGAAGGACTGATGGTGAAGATGAAACTTCAATACTTTGGCCACCTGATGCAAAGAGCCAACTCATTAGAAAAGACCCTGATGGTGGGAAAGATTGAGGGCAGGAGGAGAAGGGGATGACAGAGGATGAGATGGTTGGATGGCATCACTGACTCAGTGGACATAAGTTTGAGCACGCTCCGGGAGATGGTGAAGGACAGGGAAGCCTGGCATGCTGCGGTTCATGGAGTCGCAAAGAGTCGGACACCACTGAGTGACTGAACAACGATAATATTAAGGTTGCTTGGTCACAGTTTGCTGTCTGAATACTGGATGGGCCTAATGTTAGTTGCAATTACTAAGTTTTTTTTCTAAAGTTAATCTTGGAAAATTAGTTAACTGCCACAGTCAATAATAAAATAATCATAAAAGTAAACTTTTGAATTTTATTTAAAATGTAAAGATATTTCCAACAAGAACATTAATTAATTGTGAAAATGGGGACGGGGGAAATTTTGTTTAATAATTGAGATGTCAGTAAACACTAAGACTTTGAAGCAGACTTCTAATGAAAGCTTCTGTGTTATGATTCCTCCTCTGAAGAAAGATTGGTGTTCCTAGGATTTAGAATCTTTTTTTTTTTTTTCGTGGTAAGAGGAATGGTTATTGGTTGCAGAGTTCAGGTAGGTTTTCCTGTTCTTTTACCTTCCCGGTAGTAAGTAAGGCAGTGATGAAACAGCCTTTGCGGAGTAATTCACGAGCAGGGTGCCGTCTGACATCTGGACTTTGATACGTCTTGCCCGATGATGTGTGTGGGCTCATGCCAAGGGATTGGCCATATAACATGCAGCACACCGTGCCAGGCTGGTTGGTTTACAGTCCTTAAGCAGCCAGCTCTGCAGAACAAGTCCCCAGGAGGGGGCCTTTGTGTGCTGCTGAAGCCCGCCAAGTTCTCCGAGCGAAGGCTTCCACAGCCAGGTGTCCTCTCCCAGACTGTTCACTTTCTGTCCTCCCCATCGATATGATCAGTGCAGCCTGTATTTTACATGGTGGCTGGCACCATTCAAGACACTGGGGCATTACAAAGGCCCTTATCAGCCTTCTTGCCTGACCATGTAGACCGAGTCACCCATCAGTTAAATAGCCATTCAAGAAACTGTCATTTAATTTGCCTTTAATTATAGATAACTCCCTTGGTTCCAGCTCAGTTGAACCCCACCAAATCCACCTTAACTTTAGAGCAAGGGATGACTTTTTTCTTATCAGTGAATTCTAACAGTCTAAAATTCTCTACTTAGCTTAAAAGCTTTATTTGTGGACCCAGGCTGAGGGTAATGATGTCATCATAACTGATATTTTTAGAACTTTACTATGGTCTTTTAGAATATTTCCAATTAGAAAACTTGGGGTTAGGTATTTCTACAGTGGGAAGAGAAGCAATTGATATAAAAGGAGAATTTTATCTCCTAAATAAATGAAATGTAGCTTAAGTTGCTATTTGACCATTTACTACTGCCGTCAACCTAGGAATCAGATGTGATGTCAGTTACATGTTTTGAACCTTGGATGATCATGGAGAAAGTACTGCACTCATTTATTTCATCAGGCAGTGCCAAAGACCAGTTATGTAGTAATGTAATAATACTTGCAGCACCGTACAGGATGTTATTTGTTTAAATTTTTTAATTGACTCATTTTATATAGAGTCAAATCTTTTTAAAAAATATTTATTCTCGGCTGCCTTGGGTCTTAATTGTAGCACACGGGATCTTTTGTTGCGTCTCAGGCTTCTCCCCAGTTGCAGTGTGTGGGCTTAGCCTACCAGCAGCATGTGGGATCTTAGTTCCCTAACAAGGGATCCCCCTGGAATCCCCTGCATTGGAAGGTGGATTCTTAACCGCTGGACCACCGAGGAAAACACGTGAAGTCAATTCTTCTCACACTTAACCTAATGTTCTGTGATGGTCTTCAAAATCTACTGATTATAATTTTTAACATTAACCATTGGAGACTTTACTGATGGAAACCAAAAGTAGGTTTTGTGAAAATCTCTGACCTGTATGCCTGAATAAATAATCACTGAAAACATTTTGAAATTAAACCCTCCAATTTTTTTTGTTTGTTTTTGCCATTTTTAAATAATGTGATCTCAGTTATATTGCACATTTCCTTGTCTTTTGGATAATTTAACTCTTTCTGAGGACTGCATGCCTAACGCAGTGCCTTATTTGCTGTGTTATCAATCTCCTTTCCTCTTAAGGGGGATACAATATGTTATTTCCGATGAAGTTGGAAGGTGTGTTTGCATCTATACTAAGGATCCCAGACTGTTATCTTCTTGTAATTGGTAATTATTCTTTATGCGTCCTCACTTTCTCTCACCACTGCTTAGGGCAAAGTAGTTTAAACCACTTCCTCCTCACATCAGACTTTCTGTGAACTCTTAGTAAGGCCAGAACTGCAGATCACGAGAGGAGACGAGATGACCATCTTGAACATCATTAGCCTCGTTTTGATAGCCAGATCTCGGGACAGCAGAGATCTGGGGACTTGACACCCAGATGGGGGCTCAGTCCTGTGTGTGTTGTGCAGGTACTTTTCCATACATATGATGAGCGTTCATCTCTCCTTTCCCCTCAAAGCTCCTGACTCCAGCTTCCAAGATAAGTTTCCCAGGACACAGACAAGTAATTTCATCTCTCTGGGCTCAGGTTTCTCATCCAGAAAACAGAGATGTTTGCAGTATCTACTTCCTCGGTAGTTTTGAGGATAACTGAGGTAGTATCTGTGAAGTTCTCACAGCAGTCATACGTGTGTCAGATATGTGCATGCTTAGTCATTCAGTCGTGTCCGACTCTTTGCGACCCCGTGGACTATAGCGCACCAGACTCCTCTGTCCATGGGATTCTCCAGGCAAGAATACTGAGTGGTTGCCACTTCTCTAGGGGATCTTCCCGACCCAGAGAGCGAACCTGCATCTCCTGTGTCTCCTGCATTGCAGGCTGATTGTATGCTGCTGAGCCAGCAGTCATACATAGCAAGGGTTAAATAATTAAAAAAAAAAAGATTGACCTCTGGATAAATGACTCTTTAAGCGTTTGAAAGGAAAGATCTGAGAGGAAGCTTCTCCTAGTTGAGGTTGATTTACACTTTCTCCTCTGGGGTAGGAGTGGGGTAATTTAGATGAATTTGTATATGAAGGCGCAGAACTGAAAGGTATTACCTAAAATATCTGTAGAAAGTGCTGGCAGTAAGCCTGGGTCCTGACTGGGTCTAATAACGTATGGAAAGATGTTCATAACAGCTCCTCTGGGGCTCTTCATAGTATGTCTTAAAAGGAGACAAGAGGAATAAACTGCAAATATATGGGGATGGAGGGAATTGGGGGCAAAGCTTATGCCAAGAGTTAGCAGTTATCTTCTATTACCTAATAAAGGCTGAAAGAGGGATTCTCATGGAAGATGATATATATATATATATATCTCAAGTTATATGTGTGTCTTTCTATCTCTATCTCTCTATCTATCTATCTATCTATCTCAAACCTTTTAACCACCTGTCTAACTTAGGTGTTTTTCTCAGCATCTCCCAGGGAAAGAGGCCCTGGCCATCTGCTTTGTTAAAGAAAGCAGGCACCAGCATGGTGTGGCACATGCAGGGGATGCCCTGCCGGCCAGCATGAAGCTGGGCAGCCCTTGGTGGTGCCCGCGGGGAGAAGGCCCTGCCCGGGGCGCGGCCCCCCGCCGCTGTGCGGTCCCGCTGCCCGAGGACCATGCTGGCGCCCGGCCAGGTGGCTGTTGGCTCCGACGGCCGCCCTTTGCCCCGGCTCGCAGCCCCGGTCATAATTCGCTCTAGGCTCAGAGGTGCAGCCTTGTCCAGCTGCAGCGTGTTTATCTTGTAATCCACAGACAAGAAGAAAGGAGGCAAATTCCAGCCTTTTAAGAAGTTGTTCGGCAAAAGGAGAAAGAAAGGCACGTCGGTGTCCCAGGAGGCGTCTGCGGGGCGCAAGTGCCGCTCTCCCCCAAGTGTCAGCAATGGGACCTTCTCTTCCGACGAGGAGACCCTGGAGGACAGTCTGAGGTAATCACTCACGCTTTTTGCCCCCAGACCTTCCACGGAGTTCGGGGTGGGGAGTGGAGTCCCAAGGGAGGCAGGGCGACCTCGGCCCGGGTTCCACCTCCGGAAGGTGGAGGATCGGGGTGCACGGGGCGCTAGCTCTACGCAGCCACCTCGGGGAGCTGGCACACGGGTCTCACTTGCCGGGAGAGCCCCGGAGTCTAAGCCTTCCTCTGGCTGCCCTCGCCCTGGAGGAAAGGGGCGGCTCACTGCCTCAGCTCAGCAAGCTTCCTTGGCTTGAAGGAGACTGTGTCCCCTGTCCCGCTGCCTGGCGGGGAGGAGGTTTCACACCCACGTAGAGTACATAGACTGCTGGGGCACAGACGCCACCCTCCCCTGGCCATCTCTTGCAGCTTCCAGAACCCACCTCCGATGAGTTTCTGCTCCTTGTTCTCTCTCCACCTGTCTCCCCTCTTCTCGGCTCTCCTCCACCCCTTCCGCCTCTCCTCCTCCTCTCTCCCTCCCCGTCTCTTTTCTCTCCTCCACTCTCTCTCTCCCCATCTCTACTCCCTCCTTCTCTCTCTCCTTCTCTCCCCTCCTGTCTCTGCTGTCTCCTCTCTCCCTCACTCCATCTGGCTGTGACAGTGTCAAGAACTTAGACACGCAGGGTCAGGCAGTACTTTCTCACCTGAGTGCTGGGAATTGAAGCCAGAGTCAGAGATGGTTAAGCTCTGCTCCTGACAGCTCTGCAGTCAGCTCCTCTGAGAAGGCCTTTCCCACTACCAGTTCTGGTTTGTCTGCCCTTGACAGCATTCCCGCAGCATCGGGAGCCTGGCTCCAGCAAAGAGCTTGTCACTTTCTCTGGACATTATTGATGGGCTTGTCTGTCTCACTCACTCACCTGTCAGTTCTGTGAAGTCAGGGAGCGGGTTTTCTTCAGCCTCATCTTAGGCTCTCAAAATGTTTCCTGTGAATGCTTGGCAATGCATTAAGTCCGTGTTGATGGCATAGATGATGTAATCTGTGATATTCTTATTGTGTTTCAAGGACAAAGACAAAAACATCCTCAGTGGCCTGTCTGTGAGTATAGTGTTGTCAACTGCAGTTGAGCCCAGATTCCAGAATCCTGAAGCAGGCCATCCACATTAAGCTTTACAGTGCCCACGACAGCATTTGTTAGTTCCAAGTAATGCCGACTCCTTTTCTCCACAGGCCCGTATTTATTTTCCATTGTCTGTAGTAAGGAAATTACTGACCAAAGGAAACGACCTCAGTGAAAGAGAACACAGCTAGCACCAAACTAGACCCAACTGTTGGCATGTCAGCACTGACGGAGAACTGAGTATTGTTCAGCGTGAATCAGTTTTGATTTTACTTCAGTTTCTTCCTTTGCAAAGTAAGACTCTGAAACTTTCTGCTTTACACATCAGAATGAGGTAGATACTGAAATTCGACCGAGTAGCGGATTAATGCAAAATCTGAGTGCATCTGGAAAGTTCTCCTTTAGAAGGACTGTCCTGTGAAAATAGAGCTGATCCTTTTTATAGCTCTGTCAAGTCTCTGATTTCTTGTTGAACTATATTCGACTCAGAAGACCCTAGACTCTGGTTCTCATCCCACTTAATTGGCATTCCAGTTACCCTTAGGTTTTTTCCTTAAGGTTTAAAGTTTTACAAAGCCTTGGGGAAATCTACATTGGATCTGACAGCTCCATTTCCAGTAAATATATGTAATGTTACCTGTTGTTCTTAATAAACCTATATTTATGAAACGTATGCTGTATTTTAATTGTTTAACACATTTGTGTGATACAGGAAGTTAGAAGGATAAATTTTGGACAGTGAGCTTTAAAATGGCTCTTTAAATATTTTTAAAATTAAAAGAACAGGAAAATAGAAGTTCCTTAAAATAGATATATTCCTGTTTTCTTCTCAGAAATTTCCTTTTTTCAATATTAAATTATTTACATACGTATTGCGGCTCTGGGTCTCCCCTGCTGCAGGCCGGCCTTCTCTGGGGGTGGCCAGCAGGGCTGGCCTGTTGTGGGGCACACGAGTGTCTCCCTGCAAGACTTCCCTTGTTGCAGACCACAAGCTCTAGGTACTCGGGCTTCCGGAGGTGTGGCACATGGCCTTAGTTGCTCCGAGGCATGTAGAATCTTCCCAGACCAGGGATTGAACTCGCCCCTGTGTTGGGAGGTATATTCTTATCCACTGTACTACCAGGGAAGCCCCAGAAATTTCCAACTGAAAAATAATTCCACCCATGAAGTAAATATTACATGCATCATCTACAGTATAGCTGAACTTCTGATTATTTGCCCTATTTACAGTAGGAGAAGATGAAAAATGCTGCTTCTGATGATGCTTATTTTCAGTTCACTGCTCAATTAACAGATAGGCTCCTTTATGTTGTGTAGGATTCAAAAAGTATATATATATATATGTAGTGTATTTTATTTGTTAATCTCCAAAACGGGCGGCTGGTACTAAAATACAAAACTCAAAATTCTGTGAACATGATCTCAGGTGGAGGCTCCAAGGAGGCAGACTTCAGCCCAGTGTGAAGGAGAATTTCATAATTACTAGAGCTGTTTAAAAATGGAGAGGCTGGGTGTATGCCAGGGGGATTGGGACTGATGAAGGGCAATTTCTGCACCGGGTAGGAATTTAAAGGAGCTGAACTTTAACATGCTGTCGAACTCCAAAAATCTGTAATTCTAGAAATGTCTCCATGGCCAAAAATAGCTCATTATTGATCTGCTCCTTCTGCCTGAAATTTCTCATTTCCTTTGGGTCTTAAAGCATTCTGTTCTTTCTCTAGCTTAGAAGCTTTTATTTCTCCTAGGCTGCTACTTTTAAATTGTACATGCCAATGGGAAAAGCAAAACAGTAAAACATGATCAGTTTTTAACAATTTAATATGACTTCCTTTATTAACTAAAGACAGCTAATGCCGTGTTTCCCAAAGTGTGCTAAATAGATTTTAAATTTCAAAAGGGGGAGAGGGTCATTTTGACAAAAAGGTCTGGGAAATCCTGGACCAAAACGAATTAAATGGAATTCTTTACATAGGACTTTTCAGAGCTTTCACTATACCATTGTTCCCTGGGAATTTCCAAGAAGAGAGATGTCATTTGCAGCATTTCCAAGATTCCTTTAACCACACACTTCCCCCCCACCCCAGAGAATATCCATTGGTGTATATTAAAGTTACCACGTGTTAAACTTAATACAAATGTGTTTTACATAGGTGAATTCATGTAATATTTCCCATGACTCTCTAAGATTGACATTATCCCTCCCATTTCAAAGATGAGAAAGCTAGAGCTAGAGAATGACTTGCTGGTAAGCCTCTGAGGCGGGACTCAAACAACGAGTGCACGCGAAACCATCCAGTCCCGGCCTCTCTGTCCTGCTGCCGCTGGACTAGGGAGCTAGTCACGTGGCCCGGGTTGTCCTGCCGGCCCTGGGTCACTGAGCTCGGACATCCTTTGGTCCTCAGCTGCCTGACAGGGGTTCTTCGACTTACGGGGACAGTGCTTGTCCTGCCTCCAGTTTCTGCTTAGCACCTGGCGTTGACTGTATCACAGGCAGCTGCGGCTCTTGACAGTGAGTGCCCGCTGTGAGCATGCTAAGGACTGAAGGGGCTCCCTGGAGGGGGAGCCCCCCGGGGCTGGAGCAGGACAGGAAGGGGCTCGGGAATAAGGAGGCCTGGAGCTGTCTGCCAGCAAGGGACAGCACTTGGAGTGGCTGAGAGACACGCACGGATGTTTCCAGTCAGAAATGGCATAAGCAGAGGCTTCCACGGGAGGACGAATGTGGCAAATAGGAGTAAACTTTCCAGCTCATTCTGTGAGGCCACTGTTACCTTAAAACCAAATCCAGGCGAAGACATCACAGAAAAAGAAAATTATAGACCAATATCTCTAAGGAATCAAGACATAAAAATCTGAAACAAAATACTAGCAAACTGCATCCAACAACAAATAGAAAGGATTATATGCCATGACCTAATGGAATTTAAGCCAGAAATACAAAGTTAGTTTTATATGCAAAAATCAATCAATATAATACACTACATTAACAAAATAAAGGACACAAACCACGACATCTCAGCTAATGGAGATGAAAGCATTTGACAAAATCCAACACCCTTACATGATAAAAAAAACACTCAAAACTGGGAGTGGAAAGGAATTTCTTCAACTTGATAAAGGACAGTGATGAAAATCCACAGCTAATATTATGCTTAATGGTGAAAAAATGTGTTTCCCTTGAGATCAGGAAAAAGAAAAGAATCACTTTTTAACACTGTACTTACTGTAGGTTATAACTAGGACAGTTAGGCAAGAAATAGAAGCTTTAATTTTGGAAAGGAAGAAATAAAGCCATCTATCTGCAGATGCCATGCTCTTATATATAGAAAATCCCGAGGAATCCACAAGAAAACCATTCAACTAATAGAGTTGAGCAAGATTTCGGAATACAAGATTCAGGTTTTCTAAATGTCCATCGACAGAGGAATAGATACAGAAGACATGGTACATATATGCGGTGGCACATTACTCAGCCATGAAAAGAATGAAATAATGCAATTTGCAGCAACTCTCTGTTTGGACCTAGAGAGTGTCATACTAAGTGAAGTAAGTTAGAGAAGGGAAAATATCATATGGCATCCCTTTTATGTGGGATCTAAAAAATGATACAAATGAACTTACTTACAGAACAGAAAGAGATTCACAGACTGAGAAAACAAATTTAAGGTTGTGGGGGTGGGGTTGGAGGGGGCTTGGGGGAGGGGATAGTTGGGTGGTGGTCCGGGAAGGTCGTGTACACGCTGCTATATTTAAAATGGGTAACCAGCAAAGACCCATGCATGGCGCGTGGAGATCTGCTCGGTGCTGTGTGCCAGCCTGGACGGGAGGGAGTACTGAGGGAGAATGGATAATGCATGGCTGAGTCCCTTCACTGTTCCCCTGGAAGTACCACAACATTGTTAATTGGCTAAACCCGAATACAAAATAAAAAATTTAAATTTGGGGGAGAAAAGAAAAAAGATTAGGGTTTTCTATTTCAGTGTGCCCACTACTCCTAAGAAAAAGTCCAGGCTTCCCAAAGCCCTCCTGTTAAGTCCCTCTGACTGGCCCTCCACCCGGCCACGGGGGCTCATCTTCCCTGCATTGGACCCCAGGACTGGGGTAGCCAGTATGTGGCTTGAGCCCCTCACTGCCTAGGCAGGATCTCTGCCCTTATAATCTCCGTTTCCTTCTGAGTCCTCTTCCCCAGCACAGGTTCTGGCCTGATCACACCCACTAGAAAGACTGTAATAAAAAAGACAGACAGTAGTAAGTTTTGGTAAGGATGTGGGAAATGGGAACCCTCCTACATTGCTGATGATGTAAAATGATGCAGCCACTTTGGAAAACACTTGGACAGCTCCTCCAAATTGTTAAACATAGAGTTACCATATGACTCGGCTGATTTTGCACATGGTAATTCTTTTGTCTGGAAAACCCCACCCCCCTACCTCTACCTCCTTCCTCATCTAATTCCTCTTCATCCTGCAGTTTTCTGCACAAATGCACCTTCCTCCAGGGAGCAAGCTTTCTCTGGCCCCCTGAGCCTAGACCAGGACCCCCTGCCTTTGTTCTCACAGCTTTCTTTACTTTTCCATAAACGTAGGCCTGCACACCTTACCTTTCATCCTATTTCCAGCCTCCAGCACTGTGCCTAGCACATAACAGGCATTCAATAATTATTCATTGAATGAATGAATACATGAATCCTCCCCTTTTTACCATACTGACTCTTCCCACTCACTGTACCAGTCAGTATTCTCTTAATTCATCCTTCGGCTTCCCACCGTGATGAAGAGGATCTCTGTCCCTTTGACCTGCTGGAAAAGGAAAATTACACGGTTGGTGCAGTGAGACAGCATGTCACCAATGAAATTACAGTGAAGCCCAGGCTCTCTGATTACCGTGTGTGCGTCAGTTCCTTGGCCTTGCTGCTTTTCAAAAGATGAAGTCAGAAAAGACTAGTTTACTTTATCATTTCTCCTCTATCCATGAGAACCTGGGATGTGCTAAAATTGAACAGAGTGGAGAAGAGGTGCAAAAGCATTAAATGTATGAAAATTAGCACTAAGCAGGAGAACTAACAGACCTGGGCTGAGTAAGTCTAGGAGAAAGGAGGTTGGTGATCAGTTTGAGTAATTATTAGAGATACAAAATGTGGAAGGGCAGAAGATTGGAAGCCAGGATCCTCTTGTGAATCCAGGTGTTTTCAGAGCTGTGTGACCTTTACCAAGCCAGCCTCTTGATCTGTTAAATGGATATGCTGTCTTCCAGCATAATTCTGAGGACAAAAAATGCATGTGGGGGCTTCCCTGGTGGCTCAGTGGTAAAGAATGTGTCTGCCAATGCACGAGACATGGGTTTGATCCCTGGTCTGGGAGGATCACACTTGCCGCTGAGCAACTAAGCCTGTGAACTGCAGCTCCTGAGCCCATGCACTGCAATTGCTGAAGCCCATGTGCCTAGACCCTGTGCTCCCCAAGAGGAGAAGCCACTGCAGGAAGAAGCCTGAGCACCACAACGAAGCCTAGCCCCTGCTCACTGCAACTAGAGAAAAGCCCAAGCAGCAATGAAGACTCAGCACAGCCAAAAATAAATGAAATAAAATTATTTTAAAAATTCATGGGACCTGACACTATTTGGTATAAAGAAGTACTTTCCAAATGCAGGGTGATATTACTACTGAGACAAAGAGGATGTTGATAACTAGTTTTCTATTTCCAAAGCATAGACCAAGACTAAACCGATTGCCACGATGGCTAGAGAGGTTTATGGAAAGACCTCACTCCAGGTGGGGCACCTGCAGGGTGCATGGGAGGCTGAGGAGTCCCTACAGAAAGTCCGAGGCAGGCTGGATGACTGATCGTCCTACGTGACATAGACCAGGGACTGAGCCTGGAGGCTGGAGTAGATGATCCTTCGACTTCCAGTTCTCAGTGTCTGCTTTAAGACTCCAAACTGTCTTCCTCTTCCTTGAATTTTTTATGACATATCCTGTTTCTCTTGTAATTATAGCTGATTCGGTACCCTTTAGCCTATTGAGAACTGTGTATTTTCATAGAAGGTCAGAGTCCAGGATGAGTCTCCAAGATGTCACACAAAATGTAATCTGACTTCAGTCTCTTGCAGCAACTCCAGTTTGTTTGATGATGATAGTTAATTGCTCTTCGGCATTTCATTTAAATGAGACTCACGGCTCTGTTTAGGAAGAAAAGTGCTGATCAATTACAATTGCCCCTGTTGTCATGGAAACAAGCTGCAATTGGACTATAATTATGTTTCCTTATTCCTGAAGTGAATCCCTAATCATTGCCATGGTGATTACCCAATATCTATGGTCCCAAATTACATGATGCTTGTCCAAAAATGACAAAGGAGAAGTAGGAGGGCTGGCCTGAGACATGTGTTAACCGTGCAGCTGCGGAGAGCCTTCTCCTTTTTTGGGTGGGGAGAATTCCCCTCTGTAGGCTCTTACTCCAAGGTTAGATGATGTCAGTGGGTCTTAGATGTGACCAGAGTTCAGAGTAGTGGCCAGAAGACTGTATCAGGCATTATGAGTTAACAGAAAACCCATCTACAGGTATCTTTCTGCAATGGTAATGAAATGCATTATCTGATTCCTGATAGTCTAGAAGACTTTCCATGTTCCAAGGACCATTGATGAAGCAACCTAACAACATAATCAAGATCCAGTCTGATTCCTTTTCTTCTCTGGCATTTTCAGGGAGCATGGCTATCCCCAGGCTTATTTCCTCAGGGCTCCAATGTGGCTGCCTCTGTTCCAGCTGTCACCTGCAGATGACACAAACCAGGAACAAAAAAGGAGATCATCGCTGTCTTGTGTCACATTTTATTCATGAGGAGACTTTTCCCCAAAACACCTCCACCAGCAAACTTTCCCTCCCTTTTCATTGTTCCTTTCACACCAGACCCCACTGGAAGCAGTAGTTCTAGACAACACAGCTTAAAATGGAGATGGCCCTCCGGTGCTCCTTAGCACTCACTGCCTGTGGGTGAGGGATGCAATAGTATGTCTCAGGGATAACTTTGTTTTATTTTCCTTCTCACCTTCTCTCTCTACTGTTCCATTCTAGGGCTTAAGCTCCAGGCCACAGACCCATCACACACCCTCTATCTGATCTCTGCCTCTTCTGCAGCTAGGCATGGGCATAGGGCACTGCAGATAGGTGTGGACATCCAGGAGCATGGGGTGTGGCATCCTTTGCTCTCAGGCCACAGCCTGTGCCCCTGAGAAGAAAGACAGCCTCTTGGAGGACAAGTGGAATCCGAGCACCAGAGAGCTAGCTGTTCAGATGACTGGTCTGTGCGGACGGGCTGAGTGGGAGACGAGCATCAGAAGGGGATCCCAGAGCATAGTGGTGGCTGGTCTGGGTCATGCGGCCGTTAGCTTCTGGTTCTCCTTCTCCAAGCACCCAGGTTTCCTTTCAGGGAATCAGTTCTGCTGTGTGCCCTTCTGGCAGAAGTTGGTGCCTGCTTCCTAGGACAGAAGCCAAAAGGCCCGGATCTTCTACTTGCCCTCCTGCTGAAGCCTGGCCTGAACATGTGACCCAGCCTGGCCAATGAGCCTTTGTCTCTAGGGCTTTGACTGGGCAGGTGGATCCAGGAAGTAAAGACACAGCCCGGAGAGCAGTCTGTGACGGGGCTCTTTGAGCGCTGTGTTCCAGCGGCTGTGGTTCCTGACGCCTTGACCTCCAGAGTTCTCTTCACCCCTGTCTTTCTCCAGGCTCTCACTCTAACTTTCGTTGTCCTTTGAGCCCTCACTGTTCATCTAGTAGCTTTTCTTTTCCTAATTAGTTTGTTTATTATCATTATTTTAATTTCTGGCCACCCTAGGTCTTCGTTGCTGTGGGCAGAAGCTCTTCTCTTGCTGTGGAGCATGGGCTCTAGAACTCTAAATTTCGGACAATGAGTTTAAAAATGACTCTTTAAATATTTTTAAAATTGAAAAAATAGGAAAATAGAAGTTGCTTAAAATATATATTTCCGTTTTCATCTCAGAAATTTCTTTTTTAGATTATTTATGTATCTATGGCTGCACCTTCACTGCTGCACACAGGCTTTCTCTGGTTACGGCAGGCGGGGGCTGCTCTTCATTGTGATGCACGGGCTTCTCATTGCCGTGACTTCTCTCGTTGCAGAGCGCAGGATCTAGGCACTAAGGCTTGGGTAGTTGTGGCACTCGGGCTTAGCTGCCCCTCGGACTATAGAATCTTCCCGGTCCAGGGATCAAACCCACGTCCCGTGCGTTGGCAGGTGGGTTCTTAACCCCTGGACCACGAGGGAAAGCCTAGCAGCTTTTCTCTTGGTTGAGTGAGACAAAGTTGGTTTCTCTTACTTGCAGCTAAGAACTGTACCTGACACAGAATTAAACCTGGAGAACTTGGTGAGAGAGAGATGGGAAACAGCCAGAAGCAGTTTGCTGGTTTGAGTTGAGACGGAGGCCTAGAAGGAACCTTTGAAAATGCTGATCATCCTGACTGTGCCCACTTTTTGCCTTCTCAGGACTCTCACTCCCTCAGTGACCTCCCCATTGAAAACCCATCTGATGAACTCCAGTATACTGTTGATCCTTTACGCATCCACTGAAAAAACATACAGCCTTCATTTTGTAAAGGGCTGTGGGAGAAGCTGGGCTTCCCTATCGTGAACTTCCTTGGCATGGGCTTCTCTGGTGGCTCAGATGGTGAAAAGTCCACCCACAATGCAGGAGACCCAGGTTCGATCCCTGGGTCAGCAAGATCTGCTGGAGAAGGGAATGGCTACTCACTTCAGTATTCTTGCCTGGAGAATTCCATGGACAGAGGATCCTGGCAGGGCTTATAGTCCATGGGGTCGCAAAGAGTTGGACATGACTGAGCGACTAACACTTTGACACTTTCACGGGAGAAACAAAGATAACAGTTATGATCCCTGCCCTCATGCAACTCCAAGTGCTGTAGTGAAAATATGATGATACATCTTACAATGCGAAAGCACTTTTGTTTTCCTTCTCATTTAAGGCATGATTTTAGTAACCACAACATAAACATGTATGTAACGAGAAGTGCGTGCATAGGGCTTTCTGAGGGAGAAAAGGTCCCCTTCTTCCAGCAAAACAGGCGAGCCTGTGTGGGATTGATAAGATGCTGTTGGACCTTGAAGGATAAGTAGGACCTGCACGGAGAGATTGGCAGTGGGCAGTCAGCCCACGGGGAGGAAGGGCCTCTGCAGTGATGGAGCCAGCAGAGGGTGTCTGGGGGACTAAACGGTTGGGTTTGCGTTTCTGGATGTTTGAGTAGGGTAACACTTGATAATAAGAGGTAATATTTATGTAAACACGTTACTCTAAGGTTTTTACCTGTGGTAGCTCATTTAATCCTAAATAAGCTCCATGTGCTACGCTAGTCACTCAGTCGTGTCTGATTCTTTGTGAACTCATGGACTGCAGCCCACCAGGCTCCTCTGTCCATGGAATTCTCCAGGCCAGAATACTGGAGTGGGTAGCCTCTCCCTTCTCCACGAGATCTTCCCAACCCAGGGATTGAACCTAGGTCTCCTGCATTGCAGGCGGATTCTTTACCATCTAAACCACCAGGGAAGCCCTAAGCTGCATGAAGTAGGTCATATTATCATCCTTATTTACGGATAAGGAAACCGATGACCTGGAGGTTTAGTGACATGCCCAAGGCCACACAGCTGTAAGTGGGAGAACCAGGTTTCATAAGGAGACACATTGGCTTCAGTCTGAGTACTAAATCCCTGCATTGCAGGGCCTCTGCTTCAGAAAGCCAGAGTGCTTTAGGGTACCTAAATGCCATCGTGAAGAGCCTTAAGTGCCAGGCAACCACTGCAGCTTCATCTGGTAGAATTTGGCAAAAAGGAACCACTAGAGGTTTCTGAGCTGGCAAATTAACTGCTTAAAGATGAGTGTCAGGTTTGAGAGGAGGTGGAACTGGAGGAGACTGCAGTTGGCGATCATTTACAGATGTCGGTCATCTTACAGGAAATAAGCAGAGATCTGCTAAGGGCAGTTTAAGGGCTAGTGAGCATTGTGGTCACTGTTCCTCCTGGTTTCAGTTCTTTTTAAAAAGAAATGTATTTGGCTGCAATGAATCTTAGCTGCGGCACAAAGGATCTTTGATGTTCCTTGCAGCATTTGGGTTCTTGTCATTGCAGCGTGTGGGATCTAGTTCCCCGAGCAGAGTCAAATCCAGACCCCCTGTGTGGGGAGCACGAGGCCTAGCCACTGGGCCACCAGGGAAGTCCTTCAGTTCTGTCTTGGTAAAGCCTCTCTCTTCACGTTCGGGGCCTCAGCTTCTTTGTCCAAAAGGACAAGTCCTGGCCTTGGTGACCACGGAGGCAGCAGAGGCTGCTGGCTGGCGGGGACGGCTGCCGCCCTGGGTGTGCGGCTCTCTCCTGGTGCTGGTCTCCATGAGGGGCCCGCTGGAGACGGGGCAGGGAGCTCTCCAGGGCCCCAGGCACAGCCGAGGAGGCCTGTGGCAAGCAGACTCCAGTGCAGGTTTAAATGGGTCCGGGAGCTCAGATTTGCAGTCTTACTCATTGATTTCGATATTGTTTTTGAAGGATTTCTCCCTGTGAAAGGGCAGATAATGTTTACTCATTAAGGCCTTTGGTATAATACCTTTCCCCTAACCTGGATCTGGCTTCACTTACAAAATATTATAGCACAGAACCTAAGGGATGCTAGTAACAAAGAAATAGGAAAGATTGGAATTTTGTGGGAAACGCCTGATGAGTTTGCTTTTGTTTGTGTCAAATCTGTGGGGACAATGGACTAGTCACGTAGTAGGATCCACTGGAGTATCAGTCCAAGTAGTAAGCGTCCCTGGCGGCTCAGTGGTAAAAAAAATCCGCCTGCCAGTGCAGGAAACGCCAGTTCAATCCGTGGATCAAGAAGATCCCCTGGAGAAGGAAATGACAACCCACTCCAGTGTCCTTGCCTGGGAAATCCCATGGACAGAGGAGCCTGGTAGGCTGCACTCCATGGGGTCGTGAAGAGTCGGACACGACTGAGCGACTTCACTTTCACTTTTCACTTTCATGCTTTGGAGAAGGAAATGGCAACCCACTCCAGTGTTCTTGCCTGGAGAATCCCATGGACAGAGGAGCCTGGCGGGCTGCAGTCCATGGGGTTGCAGAAGAGCCTGACACAACTTAGCGACTAAACAGCACATTGGGGTCCACTAGTGTAGCAGGAGACAGGTGGGTAGAAGAGAGTGCAGTACTGGAGTTAGTTATTGAAAGTGATTGTTGGGACCTCCCTGGTACTGCAGTGTATAAAAAGTTGCCTTGCAATGCAGGGGACATGAGTTTGATGCCCAGTCGGAGAGCTAAGATCCCACATGCCATGGAGCAACTAAGCCTGCACTCCGCCACTACTGAAATCCTCGTGCACTGCAACTGGAGAGTCCGTATGCTGGAAAGAACCTGCGTGATTCAACTGACCTGACACAGCCAAATAAATAAATGAATAGTTTTTTAAAAAAACTGATTGTTAAAGCCCAAAGAGTAGCCTCAGACCATTCTACTGTCTCTGCCTTTGGAAGGATAACCAAAGGAGTCAGTAAGGCAGTTGAGAAGATGAACAGTGGTCTCCATAAGCTGATTAGAAGCTTCTGATAGATGTTTGGAATCCCAATCTCTCTGCAAATAGCAATATTATCAATGACAACAACAACAAAAACCAGAACAGAGATCTGGAGATGAGAGTTGTGAGTCCTTTCTTTCCATAAGGCCCCAGGAACTTCTCTGCTCTTTGGACCTCTAAGTCCAAAGGGACCATTTTTGTGTTCATCTGTAAGTCACGGCTCAGTGGTTCTTCTCTAAGCTTAGGAAAACGACTCCTCAGGGCCCAGTGTTGTTCTAAATTGCCCAAATGGGCCTCTCTTCCTGTCCTTCTAGAGTTTGCTTTTCCCACATGTGCTTTACATTTGACTTCAGGTCTTGCTTAAATTAAAATGACTGTTAAATGTCTGTATTGATCATCTTTCAGTTAGAAGTTAAAAATCTGGGGAGTTTTAGAGGTCTTTATACATCTCACAGTTGATCAAGAGACTCCTAGGTATTCTAAGCATCACAAGAGAAGTCTGCCACACGGCAGGTCCCATTTCTTCCCTCTGAACAGATACTCCGAGCGTAAGTTGCAGCACAGAGGCGCAGAGACCCCTCACCTCTTGGCTCACTCTTAATAAACAGAAGGGGGAGAACTGGGCTACTTTGCAATCAATCGTGAAAGATCTGTAAACGTCAAGAATAAAGAAGTCCAGATGAACTTGGCTAAGGTGCAATTTGTGGTAAATTGCCCCTCCACCTCCTAATCACGTAATTCATAGTTCCCAGCTGGTTAAGGACAGAGGTCCCACCAAGCTCTTTGTTCATTAGAACATAGTTTCAAGCTGAGCTCTCCGCACGTGGGCTATTCAGTTTCCATTCCAGCCCTGTCTCAAAATCTGGAACTTCGGGCAACATTCTTACCCACCCTCTTTGTGTCAGCTTCCTCTTCAGAGAAAAGAAAATAATCTGCATTGTAGAGTTGTTTGGAGACCAAATTGGTAACCATGATTACCAAAGATCTAAAGTTACACAAATTGCCGAGGATGTAATGTTAACTTGTGTTATGTAAAGTGAATTATCTAGAAGAGAGTGTTCCTTAGTGTTACTAATAAATCAGTGACCGTTCTCCTCTGCCATTCTTCTCAGGGCTTTAAAAAAAGGCACAAAAACAGACATAAGAGAAAGGTACGAATGTTTTTCATCACTTTGAGAAGTAGGTATTGTCTTCCTGCCTGTGTTCTAGGAGGCTGGATACCGGCCCTGGAGTACTCAGGGCATTGCCAAGTGACGGTTTCCTTTTATGTCACAGCTGCTTCTGTGTTTATCCTCAAGTTAAATTTTGGAAGTATCACACTAAAAGGCAAAATAAACTAATTTGTGTAACAGGAAAAAGTAATTCTCATAACAGCAATGGCCATATCAAAAAATAGATTCTGACGTGTGTAGAAACTTAATAAATATTAAAAGAATAGTTTCACTTCTGGCTGTGATGAAGTAGCTTATAACAAATCAGTGCTCTCACCGAGAACAACTGAAAATACAAATAAAATATTCTAACAGGGACGTCTGTTTGAAGGTGTCAGATTGCTGCTGGCGCACCAGACTTGAGCAATGAGATCCTGGAGAGAAGGGAGATCCACTGAGTTGAGCCATGCTTTCTGCATATTGCTTCTCTCCAGTGGGCATTCGTTGACTCTTGGGTACAGGCCAAGAGACCAAAAATGTTCAGGGTGGCCACCAAGAGGAGGAGGAGGCAGAAGAGCTGTAGGCAAACTCATGGGGCTGGGAGCACAAAAATTAGAGTTTGAGACTGCCAGGACAGCCAAGACTTGAGGGACTGAATTCCCCGAGAAGAGAAGCCCAGAATGAAATCTAAATCTAAGTAACAGTTTTCCTTTTGAGGCATTTGCTGGTAAAGCTGCACAAGAATGAAGGCTGAAAAACAGCAGAATTTTTGGCAATCTTTGGTGCCAGAAAGACAAAAATTGTAGTTTGAGATTGTTGCCAAAACTCAGCCTCTGTTCGCTGGTGCCACATAGAAACATGGAGACAGGGTTTTGGGTGATGTAGAAAAGAGTAGCTTTTATTGTTTTGCCAGGCAAAGGGGACCACAGTGGGCTAATGCTCTTAAGACTGTGTGACCCACCCTAGAGGGGGTAGTGAGAAGTTTTATAGTGTTCAGGAGTGATCAGCTTGTGGAGTTCTCAGATTGGTTGCCATCAAGGTGAAGTTTCAAGCTTCACCAGCCTTCTGGTTTCAACCAGTCTGGGATCTATGTTCTTGTGGTCAGCAGCTTTCATCTGGAGGGGGTCTGCTTCCTGTAAAAATCAACTTAGGAATGTGTGTCAGACCTTTTATCTGTATCTTTCAAGGAACTGTAGGTTCGATGATTCTGCTATGTGGCAGAATTTTAGTCTAAATTGTTATCAGTTTCCTAGTCCAATAGTTGTTCTTTGTTTCTACATCTTCACATATCCCAGTCATTAACTCTTTTAAAATATAATTTTACTCAATTTTTTCTCTTTTTAAAATAATTTTTATGATTTATTTTTATTTTTGATTGTGGTGGGTCTTTGTTGATTTGCGGAGCCTTTCTTTAATTGCAGTGAGTGGGGGCTGTTCTTCATTGAAGTGCGCGGGCTTATTGCAATGGCTTCTCTTCTTGCAGGCCCTAGGCATGGGCTTCGGTAGTCGCGGCACATGGGCTCAGCGGTTGCAACTTGCGGGCTCTAAAGTTTGGGCTCAGTAGTTGTGATCCAAGGGCTTAGTTGCTCTGTGATGTGTGGAATCTTCCTGGACCAGGGATCGAAACTCTGTCTCCTGCCTTGACAGGTGGATTCTTGTCCACTGTGCCACCAGGAGAGGCCCCAGTCATTAACTCTTGAATCAGCATTTTACTTCAGAAGACAAGGACACAGGGGCTTGTACACAGTTTCAAGACTCACCAACCTACCCAGGAGAAGAACTTTTAGGAAATAACCCATGTGGGTTTTTTTTATTAATTATTTTAATTGAAGGATAATTACTTTACAATATTGTGGTGGTTTTTGCCATACTTCAACATGAATCAGCCATGGGTGTACGTGTGTTCCCCCATCTTGAACCCCCCTCCCACCTCCCTCCCCACCCCATCCCTCTGGGTTGTCCCAGAGCACTGGCTTTGAGTGCCCTGCTTCATGCATTGAGCTTGCACTGGTCATCTATTTTACATATAATAACCCAGGTTTTTATTTGAGACTCCAGGAGGCCTACATGCTAGAAGCAAGGACAAAGCAGACATAGCCTGAGCCTTACAAAGGTTGCTGATCACTGTGATCATCCTGATTGGATTGATGTGATCTAATCCTTTACTGCTTGCTAGCTGCTGCTGCTAAGTCGCTTCAGTCGTGTCCGACTCTGTGCGACCCCATAGACGGCAGCCCACCAGGCTCCCCCGTCCCTGGGATTCTCCAGGCAAGAACACTGGAGGGGGTTGCCATTTCCTTCTCCAATGCGTGAAAGTGAAAAGTGAAAGTGAAGTCAGTCAGTCATGTCCAACTCTTAGCGACCCCATGGACTGCAGCCTACGAGGCTCCTCTGTCCATGGGATTTTCCAGGCAAGAGTACTGGAGTGGGTTGCCGTTACCTTCTCCGACTGCTTGCTAGAGGAACCTGCAAATTGTCTTTGGAAGGAGAGAACCCAGCCTTTACAATTTTTCATGCATTTGTGTTGAATTCAATAAAAATTACCAGGCATTTAAGAAACAGGCTGAGGAAAACAAGATAATAGAAATAGACCCAAGGCAAATAAATAAAAATAAATATTTTTCCTTAAAAAGGGACTGTTTTAGCTTTGCGCAGTGGCAGTATCGTAGCCAATGAGGTTTATCCGAGGCGCGATTATTGCTAAATAAAAAAGAAAAAAAAAAAAAAAAAAAAAAAAAGGGACTGTTTTGGTGATCTAGTGGTTAGGACGCCACTTCTACCTCAGAGGGCCCAGGTTTGATTCCTGGTTTGGGAACTAAGATCTTGCATACTGTGCAGCAAAAAAAAAAAAAAAAAAAGAAACCCCAAAGGGACTAAAATATTGCTTTTTCAGACAGAGCTTTTCAAATAATTGTGATTACCATAGTCAATAAAATAGTTGACAAGATGGATAATTTCATCAGACAACTGGAATCTATTTAAAAGAATCAAATGGAAATTCTAGGTCTGAAAAATGCTACTGATAGTAAGAACTCAGTAGGTAGTTTTCACAGCAGACTGGACACCGCTAAAGGGAACATTAATGAGCTGAAAGTTAGGTCAGTAGAAAAATCCAGACTGAATCATATTGATTCAAAAGAATGATGAATACAGAAAATAACATGAAAGACATGACTTATATTGTAAAGGTCTAACATTGCAGAATCAGAAAAGGATAGGGAAAAATGGGGCAGAAGCAATATTCGAAGAAATAATGGCTGAGAATTTTCCCAAACTGATGAAAGACGCCAAGCCATGGGTTTAAGGAGTATTATGTACCCTGAGCTAGATAAATCAGAAGACATTCACAACTAGCCACAACAGACAATAACTGAGAAAACCAAAGACAAAGGAAAATCTTAAAATCAGTTGTAAGAGACACATTGCCTACCTTTTCAAAGAAACAGAAATATAACAGAAATTCTACAGCACAATCGCTTCAGTCATGTCTGACTCCTTGCTACCCAAAGGACCATAGCACACCGGCTCCTCTGTCCATGGGGATTCTCCAGGCAAGAACACTGGAGTGTGTTGCCATGCCCTCCTCCAAGGGGTCTTCCCAATCCAGGGATCAAACCCACCTCTCTTATGTCTCCTGCACTGGCAGGTGGATTGTTTACCACTGGCGTCTTCTGAGAAGCCTACCTAACATCATAATTTATGGAAAAATATTGAACACTTTTTTGGTCAGCTTGGGAACATGACAAAGTCTACCATCACCCCTTCTGTTTAAGTTTCTATGAAGATCGTAGCTTATTGCAGTATGGAAGGAAGGAAGGGAGAGTGAGATTGAAAAATGAACGAATTGGGTAATTCCCAGTGGTGGATTCTCTACTTCCACAGAAAGGGGCCCAGGTTTAATCCCCAGTCAGAGAACAAGCGACCAAAAAAGGAGAAAGAAAGAAAATGAACAAATAAAGCTGTCTTTTGTCACAGATAAAATGACTGTATACATAGAAAATCCAAAAGAACCAACAATCACATTATTATGATTAATAAATAAATTTAGTTAAGCCTAATTATGATGTCAATAATCAATAACCAAGTGATACTTAAATACTCTGCCAATAAATGATTAGAAAAATAAACATTTTAACCTATACCATTTACAGTAGATTCAGAAACATCAAATATGTAGGACTAGATCTATGAAAATATATAAAAGACCTCTATACAGAAAACTACAAAACTTTATTGAGAGAAAGTAAAGAGGATCTAAATAAATGAAGGGATAGCCAGTGTTCATGGATGAAAAGAATGAGTGTTGTAAAGATACTAGTTATCCTCAAAGTTTATTTACAGATCCAGTGCCACCAGAGAAGCAATCCTAGGAGTGTTAAGAGGGGGTGTGTGTGTGTGTGTGTGTGTGTGTGTGTGTGTGTGTGTGTGTGTGTGTGTTTATGTAAGTTTATGTAGAAATGCAGAGATAAGTATAGGCACCTGGGGAAAAAATCAAAGCTGAAGAACATAAACTGCTAGATATCAAGACTTATAAAACAGCTGTAAGACTTCCCTGGCGGTGCAGTGGGTAAGCATCCACATGCTGGTGCAGGAGACACTCGTTCGACCCCTGGTCTGGGAAGATCCCAGATGCTGTCGAGCAGCTAAGCCCTTTTGTGCCACAGCTACTGAAACCCACGTGCCCGGGAGCCCTTGGGAGAAGCCCCTGAAGTGAGAAGCCTGCACACTGCGATGAAGAGTAGCGTCCGCTCGCCACAACTAGAGAAAGCCCACACAGAGCAGTGAAGGCCCAGAGCAACCAAAAATAAAAAGTAAATAACTTCGGGGGGAAGGAAAAAGCTATAGTAACTAAGACAGCGTGGGACTGTTGCTATAAAAACAGACAAATAGACCAGGAGAACACAGGCCAGAAACAGGTTCACACATGTACAGTCATTTAATTTATGGCGAGTCGCTCACTGTCTTCAAGCCTCAGTTTCCTCATCTGTAAATGGGCTCAATAATAGTTCCTACCACTTAAGGTTTAAATAGTGTATATCACAAGGATTGAGATGGTATATTAAAGAAGTTATCACATATGGAGGGGACATAGCAAGTGCCCAATAAAATTTAGCCAGTGTTAATATCACCACTTTGATTACACTAGTTTATAATTATTACTACTACTCCTAGTACTGTTCATTTTCTCTATTTTTCAGTAAGATAACCTAGAAGTGGAGAATGTGGGGACATTAAATCCTGGCTAGCAGCAAGGAACATTTGGGACACACACAGAAAAGCAGGAAACTGTTGGTTCTTAGTTTTTCTGGAAAAGAAAGAATTTGAGCTGAGAGTTAAACTTCATGATTCAAGGACTTCCCTGGCTGACCAGTGGTTGACTTGCCTTCCAATGTAGGGAGTGCGTGTTCACCCCTGGTCAGAGGCTAAGATCCCACCTGCCTCAAGGCCGAAAAGCCAAAACATTAAACAGAAACAATATTGCAACAAATTCAATAAAGACTTTAAAAATGGTCCACATTAAAAAAAAAAAAAAATCTTTAAAGAAAATGTCATGATTCAGCCAGAAGATTGACTTGGAAACTGGAAGAGGACGTGGCCTTCCAGTGTCGGCCTATTATGTGCATACAACTGTGAGACATTAGTAAACGTTTATTAAGCATCTAAAGTGGGCTTGTGCATATATGTGTTTGTAAGAGTATCTGAGAGCCTATGTGTGTACATAAGCCATTTGTAAAAACATTGTGTAGAAAGTGAAGTTCGTTACCTCTTCTTTCATCTGAATCCTAGCCAGGGAATCTGAGAAAGTTCAGACAGGATATTAAAAGGTTTGACTCCATAACTTTGAATGAAATTTTAATTCCTAGCATTGTTGGGTGAGTTTGGAAGTTCATTTGGTAGCACAGGTCACAAAGTTTCTGAGGAACGAGGACATAATGACGCATTTAATTCCCTCTGATATTCATATGCTAAAACAATGCCTCGTATTTCATAAAGTGGGTTGCTCCTCCTCAGTGTCCTGTGCTGTGTAGCTGAAGACTCACCCATTATTCCAGCTGTTTAGCGTCTCCAGCCTTCCCATATTCCAGCCCCCATGACATTGGCATCCTGTATTCCTCTCCCACTGCTCCACCCAGACTCTATCTCACTCATGGGAAGGAATACTAGATCCCTTCTGCCACTTTGAAACACTTCAGCTGCCTGGTCTGGGGTTGTGTTCAGCTGTTCTGAATGCTGTTTCTCATGCTACAGCTTCTATTTAGGTGACTGCCTACTTGTGTACTAAGTTACTTCAGTCATGTCCAGCTGTTTGTGACCCCATGGACTGTAGCCCTCCAGGCTCCTCCGTCCATGGGATTCTCCAGGCAAGAATACTGGAGTGGGTTGCCATTTCCTCCTCCAGGGGATCTTCCGACCCAGGGGTAGAACCTGCGTCTTTTGTGTCTCCTGCTTTCTTTCCCAGGCCGGTTCTTTATCGCTAACGCTACCCTCTAAGGCTGTTTACCCCTTGAGTTTTATTTGCAACAATAAGTTGGTGATGAGATCACTAAAGTAAAGCTTTCGGCACAGTATTTTCGTCAAAGTCACAATTGGTGGTTATTACTGTTTTTATTATCACACAGCCAGAAGGCTTATGTCCAAGTCTTTGTCTCTAAACTTCGTATGCTTTGTTACCATGCTGCTGGTAATTTGGCCAATTTGATGATATAATTTGGTACTCAATCTTCCCAAGAAACTTGATCGGGACCCTGCCTGCTGCATTTCTGTAATTCAGCTCAGAGGTACCAGCCAGAGACCCCAGTACTGGCTCTTCTTTTCTGCCCTTGATCACTGATAAAACCTCCCGATGGGACCCCTTTCTGTGGGGAGGGGAGAGGGAGAAGTCGAGCTCTCAGCCTTGGGATAGCTGCCCGTGTGCCTGGCGTCGCGGACGTGTGCCTGTCTTGCCTTACAGAGAGTGATTCTGTCCCTGTGTATTCCTTCCCAGAAATAGCTTAATTTCCCGTATCAAGTGAGGAACAGTTGGTGTCTGCTGCCCCCTCTTCCTGCAGTTCACCCAACCTATACCTCACAGTCAGAGTAGAAGTCTAGAATTCCTCCGAAGTCCAGCCTTTTCAACTGAAGCGTTCTTTTTTTTTTTTTTTTTTTTTTTTTAATATTATTTTATTAGTTGGAGGCCAATCACTTTACAACATTTCAGTGGGTTTTGTCATACATTGACATGAATCAGCCACATGAAGCGTTCTTATTGTTAGGAACCTACCACTGATACGCTGCCCGATGCATGGCGCCCGTTTAGAGTCTCCTTAGCACGTGTGCCCCCACCCCTCTGAATTCCTGAGGAGTCTCCACAGAGAGGCTCTTTATTCCGATAGTGTCCATCAGCAGTTCCAGTCCTCATCAAGTCTTTGTTTTAGATGTATGTATTTTTCTTCCCAATGGATTACAATCTGAGAGAGAGAAATTCTTGCCTCACACTTCGAGATCTTCATGTTGCTTAAAAAGGACTGCTTGACAAGACTTGACAGGTCATCAGGAGAAAGGCTCCTGCAGCTAAATTTCTGCAGCGCTTTCTGTCCCGGGTCCTCCACAAACAGGTAGCAAGCACGCTGAGTTCTCCCAGTGAGCGGCTCTAAAACAGGCTATGTAGGAGACATGCCCTCTTATTCCCAAGGGACACTTCCGTCTGCCCGGCTACTTGGCTGACCCCTCGCAGAAGAGGACAGCAGGCTGGAAGCACTTTCTGAGTGAGACTGGGGATGTGGGTGGAGTCCCCTGAATCAGGAGGAACAGGAGATGGAATTGCCAAAAGAAGTCTTATCATCCTAATAAAATGAAGCACATGATTTGCATTCCAGGTCCTTCAACTATTCTATGGGAACCCGAGCATTTTCCCATGACAGTATTTTTATCCCTGATGGGGGAGCAGAAAGTGAGCAGACAGTTCAAGCAATGTCACAGGACAACATCCTGGGCAAAGTCAAAACTCTTCAGGTAAGACAGCTTGAAGGTCAGAGGCATAGGAAGGGGGAGGGGGGCGGCCACGGAGGGAAGTGGGGAATGTCCCTGGCTTGGCCTTGAGTCATGGATTGGGAAGTCCAGGGGTCACTCCCGGTGAGAATGTTTGCTTTCTGAAACCTGGCTTAGTTCCCTGGAAGCTTCTGTGCACCCATGAGAGGTTCATTGTCAAGTGGTACCCACCTTCAGAACACCCCCTCTCCTTTTCTCTCAAGTTGCTCCCTCATTTTTAACTGGACTTAATGAGGACAGGTGCCCTAGAGAAGCTGCAGAACTTGGGCGGGAGGAGAGCACTCCTTACCCCGAGTGTCGGCCGTGACCCCTGAGCACGGGGCTGGCTGTCAGGCTGCAGGCACGCGCAGCAGGCACCCTCTCCGAGGCTCTGCGCTTGGCCATGAAGGGCTTTCACGGATTCTGCTGTGTTTCTGGCCCTGGCTCCCCCGAGCCGCCCTGTCCCAGAGGGACGCTGCAAAGCTCTTCCGCTTCCCTCCTATTTGCGCTGCAGAGGTGGGCAATCTTCCTCCCTAAAACTGATAGGTGGTAACTCCTTTAATAATGAAGATAAAATAATTCTTCAGTCAATGAGATTGAAATAACGGAAAATCCAGGAAAAGCAAGGGGAGCGAAGACCCCTGGGATCCGACAACCTAGGTTTGCCTGAGTGCTCAGTACTCAGTCACCCGGCAGAAGTGCCTAAGCAAGCGCTTCTCTGAGCTTGGGCTGCTTGGAGGCGATCTAGACTGTACAGGGGACTCTGGTATGCTGCTTTCCATCTCTTTCTATGTCTGCAACAGTGAAGGAACAAATGAATGAATGAACCAAGCAAAAAAATAATAAAGGAGACAGCTGGCTTGAGTAGCTATTGACATGATGAAGCATGGTACTCAGAATTTTCTACTTGCTTGAAATATTCTTCTTTCTACTGAATATTAAGCTATGTATTTTGTGACCTGTGTTTGGTTACATATTCCACAGGTACTCAGCTAAATATAGCGTATGGCAGCTGGGAAATAGCCAACACCCTGGAACCACACCCAGACTTGCCTAGATGTTTATACCTACCCCCGTGCTGCCCAGGGCCACAGTCCTGCCCTCGGAACTCACCTAGGCCCTTCCTTCAGATTCCAGCACATCTTGACTAGCTCCCATTCTTGGTTCTTGCTGGCCGTGCAGCTACACGTTTTATGGACTCAGAAAGGAAAGGCAGCCTCAGTCACTTCTCTTCAGCTGGAGAAGAAAAAGGGCAGTGATGGCCGAGGAAAACCTTGACCCCCCCCCCCCCCTTACCTTTCCTTCTTGAAGTTTCCGGCTCCTGGAATATTATTCCTAACAAGTAATGAACCCTCCTGATAGCCCCTTTCTGAGGGGAGTGACCTGCAGATCTCAGTCTGCAAACCAACTGTATTTCACAAGGGCTTTCAAGGAGTTCTTTAAAAATTAGGGAATAGTCTGTTGTCTTAAATGGTAGCGTCTTTGTAATACCAGCACATATCAGCATCACTCCACTAAGTGGATTTGGAGTTGTAAAAAATAGATAATTCTGCAATATTGAAAATATAGACACTCAGTAGAAATATGTGAATGCCTGTTGTTTGTATTAATGATGTAAGGCAGAAGTTTTAAAGAATCTGATTTCATAGTTAATAAGTGTAAAACAACTTCTCTGAAGCAGCAGTTTCTGTTAATGCTGGAGGAGAAATGTGAGGGAAACAGAATAGCTGTCTAATTGAATGCTCTCCTCTGGACCACATCTACTCACACGAGGTCTGCCTTAATTTTGCTTCTGCTGCATGGATATGCACAAGCTTCCTTACAGCTCTAATGCTATGTTTTGAAACAATGTAATAAGAGACTTTTGCTTTTCAAGGAGGGAAATGGGGACCCTTATCATAGCAAATGTGATTTTTGGAGTGCCATAATATATCACTGTGTCACCCCCAAAAGACTCTGCTTTATTTTTCAGTCGACTAAGCAGTATGTTCCTGGTAAGTCGTAGAAATAGTAGTTAACTTATTAACTTGCATGAATGCTTTGCATTTTCCCATAAAAACGTTATGCTGGTATTGATGCTTAGTAAGCAGCATAAAAGACCACCCCCTCGTAGACTCCAGCATGGAATGAGGGTGTTTATTTATGTCAGACGCATGTATGTTTTTTATGTCTGGAATTGTCTTTGTGTATGTGTGTATGTTTATTTTAGAAAGAGAGAGAGAAGTAGTGGATAGCACCTATTTGACAGTAAATGTCCTAGCAAGCTAATTTGCCACCATTATTAAGACATTCTTTTGAAATGAGATTTCTACTGGAATGCCATTAAAAAAAAAAAAAAAAACACACCAAAAAACGTGTTTTTTTTTTTTCTGGCTCAAGAAACTTCCCAGCCCATGGAAACCAGAGCTGCGCCTGAATTTGGAAAGGTTGCCCCCTAGTGTCCACATATAGTGACCTCAGCCAGAACTGTCCTAGGTTGTACCAGTGATGGTTAGTATCCGTCTGCTGAGTACAGAATGACTGAATGCAGCATAAAGAAGCCTACTCTTTCCTGAACAATGTGAACCTACCACCTGCCAAAATTTCTGTAGCAAGCAATTGAACCTTTAAAAGAAAAATTACCTTTTTTCCCCTGAGTATAAAGATAATGCATGTGCATAGAACAAATTTTAATATACAGGATAGTCATAAGGGACAGAAATGACAGTGATGTCCTTTTTGAGAACCCTATACATACCAGTCAGTTGTTCTATGGCCAGTAAGTGAAATAAAAAATGCCTAACAGGCCTCTGCCATCACCTGGCTTTGTGGCCTCAGGGCAAATCATTAAAGCTCTCTGATGCTCATATTCCTCATCTGAAAAACAAGAGGATGCGTGTAATGGATGATCTGAAGAGCCCCTCCAGTTCTTAAAATCTGCCATTTATAGAAAATCACTGTTCATCTGCTAGAGCATGGAGTGGCTTTGTAAGCTTTGCACTGCAACTCATTGGACTAGAATGACCTTGATGTTCCCAGAGCACATATCAGGGAGGTGCCTGTTTATTTCAGAGCAAACCAGGCTGTGAAGTATGTATGCACCTACTGATGATAGGAATATCACAGTCGAAGCCCACAGGTGATGTTTAGAATAATACCAGAGCTTTGTCCGAAAATGCTTAGTCTATTAGTCCACAGACTGTTTAGCTCAGGAGGGAGAATGTCCGTCTTCAGTAGCTGCTATCTCCTGCCAGGCTGGATTTCACTTTAAAATGCCAAAGTGTCTTACTTTTGAGGATTTGAGCACCTCATGCAGCTGTCAAGGACACAAAGAATAAATACCTGCTCTTCACCACTTCTGCACAGAGCAGATGTCTTTAAATCTGTGTGCGTTTGATTTGGCTTATTCTCTTAAATTCATTTTAACTATGGGAGTATCTGGAGTTCGCTTGAGAAGACAGTGATTTTATTTTCTCTTTGCCTTGTTCTTATAGCCGTAGTATGAAGGATGGCTATGAAAAATCTGGGGAAATCTAAATTGGCAGTGTTGAGAACTACAGAATATGATGTGCTTGGAATTTCTACACCATAGGAATAGAGCCTCATAAATATAGATGTGCATTCCTATAATATCATTCCCCAGCATTCCATTTTACAGCCAAATGGCCAAATTTGAATGAATAAAATATCGCCCCTTTAGCTCACATTCCAGTCTAACAGTGAATCCATTCATTGCCACAAGTAACATGGACTCAGTTTAGGCACAGAGGTTCCACTCTCCCCTCTGGTTATTATCTCTGTGCATATAAAGAATCCATGGGTATGTAAAAATATACATATCTATTAAAATACATCTATGTATAGATGGAAGGTGTGGTGATAGTTTATTTCCCTGAAAGCTTACGGGCAAGCTCATCTTAACGGTCTGGTTTCGAGTGACTGCTTGTGTCTTCCCATGACGGTGCCTGAGCAGTGGGCGGAAGAAGTCACCAAAAAACCATGTTTATCCCTGTTCACTTCGTTCGACATCTGAGATGGCAGATAGGTCTCGGCGGTCATCTTTTAGTTGTCAATAAATCAGATGATGTGTCCAGCAGCCCCGTCCCCTCTGAGTCAGTTGAGGGGAACATTTGGAGCAGGAACCACAGATCAGGTGCAAGAGCCTGGGCCTTGAGAGCCTGAGGCTCAGTCACCATGGCCGTGGCCCTGCAGCCCTGACCTGGCCTGTGGCCACGGCAGGGTGCGTCTGCGAGGACAGTCCTTTGTCTGGACGGAGAGGCTGCCTTCCTGTCCCTGGATGGCGGCCGTCACTTTTTGCACGACCTGGGTCCTCCCCTCCTCCTTCCCTCGCCCTCCTCCCAAGCTCCCTAACCAGCAGCCTGAATTTGTTTTCTCCAGAGGAATTTTAAATCAGCTGCTTTACGGAGATGCTCATTGTCATTCTCGAAGGCAACAGCATTGTGTTTCTTTTGCCAGGATGAACATGCCCGCGACATAAACCAGCCCCCAGATACACACACATTCTCATTCCCTCCCTGCCTCTCCCTCTCCCTCCTTTCCAGCCTCCCCCATCCCGCCCCCTTTGGCTGTTGTACCTGCCCACGGCTGCAGCTTCTCCTCCCTGGGCCTCCTGTCTGCCCCCTCCACCCTCCTCTCAATTTCCCTCTTTAACTCTCAACCTTCTTTGTTAACGTCATGCTCTCCATTTCCCCAGCTTTGTCCCACACACCTTATTTCACCTGTTCTTATTGCATCTGATGTATTTCCCCCGTTTTCTCTTTCATTTTTGTCTGGTAGCCACGATAAACATCGCATCTTCGGAGTTTATTTAAATATAAGCAATGTGAACTTGACATCAGTGTTATAAAAAGGGCTCTAACAAAAACAAAAAAATCAGCACATTCATTCTTTTTGTGATGGTGGCCAAAATCCTAACAAAAGAGCGTTGATGTATTAAGCTTAGTTCTCCTTGGGAACTCATTAAAGAATTATTCTTTCCATTCTGAGTAGAAGAAATACCCTCATCTTAGATATTCAAGAACATTGGTAGATGGCAGACCCTGACACAGGAGGTCTCATTCTAGGGTGATTGGAAAAAAGTTTTTAGCTCTTTACCAGCACACATAAAGAAGAGATAACCAGGTGACCAGATGACCAGATAACTGGTCAACCAAAGGCTGGGCTGGGAGTCCCAGAGGGAAGCCCTGCCCAGACTGTGACTAGGATGCAGGAGCTCTTCCTGCCACTCCTGCCGAGGCACCCATCCATCTCCCACACGGCAGCAAGAGTGCCACAGGGCCTGTGGCTTTGTTACACCATGTCCTCATGTCTAACACCATCGGCTGTTCTAACTGTGCCTGCTTATTGATCTGCTTAGAGTAGACACTAACTGCCGCTTCCTGCTAAACTCATTGTAGAAGACACCCTTTTGCAGCCTTCTCCTCCCTGAAACCCCTTTAGGCTGTTCAAGCTGTACTTCACTGGCTGAACTTGGGCTTTTGATGTGTGTTCCCTCCCCGTGGTGTCAGGGGGCGCCGGGTTCAGGCTGAGATACAGCAGATCAAATCCGAGTCCTTGTCTCTCTGTGCTCCTGACTTGGCATGCTGGGGTTCCCGGGGTGCAGGGAGGGGACCTGGGGTTTGTCTCTTTCATGTCTCTGCAATTTCACCGTCCGCCACGTAAAGCTGAGGGGGAGCTGGGTGAAGGTGGACTTGATACTCTTGAGTTCAAAGAGAGAATGGGCATTTTCCTCAAGGGAGGCCACCTTCAGTAAGGTGGTAAAAATGCCGGATCCTCTCTTTCTGTCCCAGTAAGAAAAGGGAAGCACAGTGTAAATTTATGAGAACCAGTGGAGCACCATGAAAACAGCACTGAATATATTTTAGAAGACGTGGATTCAGGTCCCTTTGGTACCACTCATTCATTCCATGAGCTTGGGCCAGTCACTGGACCTTGACTTTTTTTGTAAAACGAGGGGTTCAGATAATGTGATTGCTAAGACTTTTTGCAGCTTTGTGGGATTAAATATTAGCCACATTAAAGATAAAGATCAGATAATGTATTCTGGTTGTTTTTTTTTTTCTTTTGAATCATAAAAGACCTAGGTCTAGAGCAGTAATTCTCAGCCCGAGGCGATCTTCCCCACCAGGGGACATTGGACAACACCTGGAGGCAGTTTTTGGTTGTCCAGGCAGAAATGAACAGGTGTTGCTGCTGTTGTCTGGTGTCCAAAGAGGGCAGGGGTGATGCTAAACACCCTGTGATGCACAGGAGAGCTCCCCACAACAAAGAATTATCTGGCCTCAAATGTCAGTCGTGCCGAGCTTGAGAACCCCGCTGCAGATAAAGGAAGTAATTTCTACAATATATTCAATTCATTACAGTCTTCTCAGATGACCACAGCTTACCTCTTTTCCTTCCTCAATGTCACTCATTTTCTGTACATATTAAATATTTTATATCTAATGTATCAAGCCCATTAAATATTTTGCCTCTTATTAAAAACTATTGTGTTTATATATTTTTCTTCAGGGAAAATAATTCCCGTTTTAATCCAGCTTTTCTTTAATTCTAAATACTATTTTTCTTCCTAATTTTTGTCCTTTACCCTCCTCCCACCATCCGTTCAGCTCCCTCCCACCAGCGATCGGTCTCTCTCTGGCCCTTACTCCAGCCTCCTCCTCTGACGCACTGGGTCCCTTCTGGCCTGTGGGTCACAGTGGGTAGCTGCAGCAAGGCAATGAGGACATCCTAGTGGCAGGACAAGATTGCTTTCATCTTTTCCGTGTATTTAGCATCAATCATGGAAAGACTTATTGGCCTGGCGCCTTCTTCCCCTTGGCCATGGTACCCACTGTAACCCAAACCGGATGTTTAAGTTAGGGGCTGGTGAGGAAGGTAGATGAAATAAATATTCAAGGGGAATATGTCCAAAAGGGGCTGGAGGGTTCCTCCATTTGTGCAACCACAGCAGTCTTGATTTCCCACAGTGGTTCTGGCAGCTCATGAAACTATTTTCTATATAATTTTTGTACCTTTCAAGTACTTTTGTGCCTTTGAAAGACTTTTGATTTTTTTGACAAAAATCAAAAAATTTCTGTCATACTCAACTTTTTTGATCAGAAATATGATCTCTCTACCCCCCTTGGAAATGTTGGCATCTCCATGAAAGAGATGGCTGGATGAAAAGGCTGATGGCTCAAAGGTGGGAAAGAAAAAGAAACCCTGGGAAGGAGACTGAGGCATTACAGGACTGCGTCCGGGGCTTCTGGCTTGGTGGCTAGTCTAGAAACCAGGCGTGTAGAGAATGGGCCTCAGCGCCTGCTCGCTGTGCTGGGGAACCTGACTGGGGTTACTGTGGACCGCTTCGCTGCTTCAGGACGTCTTTCTTTCATTTCTCTCCAGCGACAGTTGGGCAAAAACATCAGGTTTGGGCAGCTGCCACCCGACGCCATTCCCATGAAGAAGGCAGACAGTGGCGAGGCTCGCTTCGAAGAGGACCCGTTCCTCACCAGTCCTGTGGAAGTCGTGACTCAGCAAGACGTCATCCTCTCAGACACCGAGAACAAAGTAAAGCTCCTCCGGGGAATGACTCGATTGCTCACAAGCCCGGGAGGAGGCTGGGCAGTGGGCAGGAGCGTCAGCAACCCCGGGGTCTGCAGGGTGGGGAGTCGCCCAGCCCCTCCGGCACAAGTGCCTTGAGCTGCAGGGGGGCCAGCTTGGAAGAGGGGGAGGCAAGGGAGAGTGCCCGTTGCACCCCTCTTCCCAGGGTCTTCCACTTACTCTCGGAGACCCGGGCTGCCCCCGCCCGAGCTGCACTGTCCTCCCTGCCGTCACTGTGCATCCCGAGTGTTTCTCCCATGTCTGCACTCCGCATCTGTGGCCTTATAACTGTCTTCTCTCCATCTCCAAACTGTTGGGCTCCTTGAGGACAGGCTGGATCTTACACATCTGTCTCCCCAGGATACCATCACTGCTTCCTTAGGAGCACTGAATAATTACTTGTGGAACTGGACTGACTTGAAATGAGGAAAGAATGAAGTAGGTGCTGCGCAGGCGTAGAATATATCAAACAGGCCAGCTTGCAGTTTACTTGGTGTGGAAAGTCACGCTGACCCAGCACTATCCTGTCTAAGTTTTGCCTCTTCTTATTTTTTTAGATTCAGTTATGGTTGTGCCGGGGCTTTGTCGCCGTGCCGGGGCTTTCTCTGGCAGTGGGAGCGTGGGCTACCCTTGGTTGCAGTGTGGCGGCTTCTCCCGTTGTGTAGCTCGGGTTGTAGGCACGAAGCCTTCCGTAGTTGCAGCACGCAGGCTCAGGAGCTGTGGATCGTGGGCTCTGAGGCTCAGGCTGAGGACTTGGGGGTGTGCGGGTTAGCCCACAGCATATGGGATCTTCCCAGAGCAGGGATCAAACCCGTGTGCCCTGTATGGGTGGGCAGATTCCTATGCACTGTACCCCCAGAGAAGTCTATTCTTTGGACACTTTGAAAGAAACACTCTGAGCAGATCCTGAAATAAGAGTCTCTTTAGCAGCAGCAGGAGTGCCTTCGGGCCTCTTATGGGAAAAGGAGAAACAGTCCTACCAGTAGGGAGATAGATGGTTCTTAGCTGAGGCTCCGAGTCTTCCCATGCTTACAAGAAAGCATTCTTTGTGCTGTGCCTACCACAGTGCCTGAAATGAGGTTGGGGGTTACTAAAATGCCCCTGGAAGAAGTCATACTAGTTATCAGCTAATGCATTATAATAATAGTAAGAAAGATAAGTGCTCTACAAGTTGTAGCACAAAAGGAAAGGGATGAAAGATGACAATCTCCTTTGTTGTCTGTCTCTGCCTGGGCCCGGCCCCGATGGCTCCCAGCGCCCATACCTCTGGGTGGTAGGTGAAGCAGGCACAGGGTCCCTCTCTCTTGCTGGTCCAACAATCCTCGTCTCCAGTCTCTTGAGGGCTGGCCTGCAACATCAGCCATCAGCCTTGATTGAGGGATTCCTATGGACCAGATCTTCCCTGTCACTGAAGACCTGATAAGCTCAGGACACAGTGGTCTGGGGGACAAGGTGGGTCGTTCGTTCAGTAGGTGCTCCCCCAGCTGGGGGATCACAGTGTAAACACAGGACTGCCTTGGTGCAATTTACATTCTCATGAGAGGAGCGTCACACAACAAACAGCTCAACAAATAGATAGCATAATTTCGGACTAATAAAAATGCTGCCTAGAAAATAAAACGGTGATACAAAAGTGAGCAATGTGGTTGGAGAGGGGTTTGCTTCTTTAAATAAGGAGGTCAGATGGCCCTGATCAGGCCTGGTAGGGGTGGAGGGTGCTCTTGGAACAGGGAAGAACAAGTACAGACACCCAGAGATGGAACTGTTTGTCCTGCAGGAGGCACAGAAAGCAGGCCCATGTGCCTGAGGGTGAAGGGTGGCTGTGGATCACAGGATAGATGCTGGGTCATTTAGACCCCAAGAGAAGGGGGGAATTGTTTGGAAAGTGATAGGAAACTGCTGAGAAATTTTTGAATTTATTTTTTATTATTTTTATCTTAGTATCTTATATTACCTTTTGACTGTGCCTTGAGGCATGTAGGACCTTAGTTGCCTGACCAGGGGTTGAACCCATATGCCCCTACATTGAAAGTGTGAAGTCTTAACCACTGGACTGCCAGGGAAGTTCCGCTCTGAGTAATTTTCAGCAGGGCAGTGATACAATCTGATTTATGTTTCTAAAGATGCTTCTAAGTGTGGTGCAGAAAATGGACTGAGGTAGGGCAAGCTGATGTTCTGGGTCCAGAAGGGGCAATGAGACCCTTTTGTAAACATAGGTGATAGGAGGCAAGGTTTAGCTGGCACACGTGACATGATGTGCATGTACCCAGGACCTGCAAGGCGACTGAGACGGGAATCATTAGGCTTTTTCCTCCTCTTCTTTCTCTCTTTTCCTCTCTCCCTCCCGCCCTTCCTCCAAAGTTTTCTCGCCTCCTCTGGCCACCCACCTCCTCAGCCCAGGCCTGTGTGTGCCCCTGGAAGGACCCCCTTTTTTTTTCATGGAGAAGAGTTCTGGCAGGTGAAGGGGGTGGAAGGCAGCCAGCCAGGCTGAAAGCTGTGGGGTCAGAGTTCTGCCTCGCTGGCGACAGGGCAGTGCCCGATTCTCTCAGCAGTGGGGAAGCACATCAGGGACTGAGGTTGGAGCCCACCCACCCAGATGGGAAATGAGTTGAGCTTGAGGGAGAGGGGAGTGAGTACTGAGCCTCTGGAGCCCTGGTGGAATCTGGACACCATGAACCTGCCAGCGCGCTCTGCTCAGAGGGGGTGGCCCTCCGCACAGACGCCGGTTGTGTTTGCCCAGGACTTCCTGTGACCCCGTGTGACTTGAGCACTCTCTCTGCCGTTCCAGTCCAGTGAGACGCCAAGTTCTCCAAGTCCTCTGAATCGGCCCGGAGCCAGAAGTGAGATGGAAGAGAAGGTGATGTGATTTGAACTTGTGTGTGTAACTTCCTTACTTTAACTTCTGTTTTTCTTTTTGTTGGGTGAGCTGCTGCCTCATTTTTCCATTCATAAATGCTGCCTTCATCCATTACTTTAAATCCCTTCAAAATGCAACCAGTGGTAGATGTTGGCATCTGTTTCCATGGCAATGCAATGGCTGGACCTGAACCCTACTCTGAAAAACCGCCACACTCTCGCCAAGTCTGTTTGGAGTCTCGGGTGTCGGTAGTTTTCCTAAGAGCATCGTGCATTAATGCTTCAAGACACTGGTAAGCCATTGAAAAAGACATTCAAGAATACCTGAAGGTGAAGAGTCTGTAAGGGAAAGAGTATCCTTCTATTTGTTGTTGTTTAGTCGCTAAGTCGTGTCCAACTCTTTTGCGAGCCCATGGGCTGTAGTCTGCCAGGCTCCTCTGTCCGTGAGATTTCCTAGGGAAGAATGCTGGAGGGGGTTGCCACTTCCTCCTCTAGGGGATCTTCCCGGCCAGGGGATGGAATCCACGTCTCCTGCAGTGGCAGGCGATTCTTTACCATTCAGCCACCTGGGAAGCCCCTCCTTCTTCTTAGAGATGCCCAGAAAAGACCATAGCATTTCTTTACTTATGTGTTTACTTATGTGTATTTCTGGTTTTTAACTTTTCTGCATTCCACTGAAACCTGGGACATTGCCTACAGGAGCCTGAGGAGCCCTGTGGCGATCACGTGATCAACAGGGGACTGTCCCCAGGTCAGGGGGTGGCTCAAGACAGTCCCCGCACCCAGATGCAGAGGCCCAGCCTGAATAACTAGACTTAAAACACTGCATTTAAATCTCAGCTTCAAATGCTTCATCTGTGTCTTCCGTCTATCACATTTGGCTCTAACTCCCTTTACTCATGCATTCATTAGGGGATGGAAATAAATGTTTAATTCCTATCTCTTCAACACAGGTTTAGAATTTGACGCCTATCATAAAGATAACCATAAATAAATAAAGTCTTAGGAGACCAATGACGAATTATTTTTCCTTCCTTCCATGCTTCTTGTCATAAATTATTATTTACCGAGCATTTACTTTGCTCTTGGAGCTAGCTGTCTTTTATCTTTGTGCATAAATATGGAGGGTAATTGCAAAAAGCAAAGCCATTGGCTAAACCCACCGACTTTGCACTTTACAGCACACAGCCAAACAGGTGAACCCTGGCCTCCACGGATGCTGCGGAGGAGAAACGTGGGGCTGTGCGTGCTCCCTGCCTGGTATGGCCAGCACCCTGGCCTCCCTGCCTCCCTGTGAATTCTCTGAAGTTACCGGCCTGGTTTCGACTCAGCCTGGCCTCTGAGCCTGGGTCTCTCTGACCTGCTTAAATGTTTACAATTGGTCTCAGGTTATGGTTGTTAAGTGACCATACCCGTGTTACAGAGCTGCAAGTGATTCTGCAGTTCATCCTTTGAAGAACTGCCCTTCACCTGGGGTCTCCTCTTTTTCGCTTTCAATGCATCGGTGCTCTGTGACTCTGGCGCGATTGTGCTAAAGCATTTTTGCCGATAACAAATCTTATGCCCTAGGTGGAGAAGTTATTGTTCCTCCTTTCAATAAATATTTATTGACCACTTAACAAGTGAGATTTGCTACTTGGGCATAAAGAGGATTGATACAAAGGTGAAAACAAAGATACGTTCCCTGTGCCAAAGGGGCTAAAGTAAGAGCTGAGGTGTGTACACGTCTGTGGCAATGGAAGGCGCTTAGAGTTACAGTGTTCTTAGCATAGAGATGAGCTTGTCCAGGGCTTAGCAAACTACTGCTTATTTTAGGCCTCATGGCCGTAAGGTTGCCACTACCAGACTCCCCTTTGTTCTGCTCTTCCTTTGTGGTACAAAAGCAGCCACGGTCGATGGTGTTGCTGTGTACCAGCAAGACTTTACCCAGACGGGACCCCTGCCTCTGACTTACTGACCCCTGATCTAATCTAACCCACATGTCACTCACAGCAGGAAAATCAGTCCCTGAGAGATTAAATGGCCTTTACCAGTTAATACGGATATCACTGGTGAAACACATGCTGAGTGTCTTTTGGTTCTAAACGCAGTGCTCACTTCACTGTGCCCATGAGACCCCCGCGCCTGGCAGCATCTCCTGGGCCAGGCTGGGCCAGGAGCAGACTCTGACAAGGGCCGCCATGCCGGATTCCCTGCAGGCTCTTCTCTCAGCTGGACTGACTTCATCTTTTCAATCTCCACTGCAGGTTGCTCCGGCTAAACCATCCCGGCCCAAAAGGCACCTTTCTTCCGCCAGCACCATCGAAAGTGTCAACCTGGATGCCATCCCCCTGGCCATCGCTCGACTGGATAACAGTGCCGCCAAGCACAAACTGTCCATTAAGCCAAAAAACAAGAGGGTGTCCAGGAAGCACAGGCGACTTGTCGGGGTATGTCTGGCCTGGCAGACATCCTGGTGCTGCCTAGTGCGGTGGGCTAAGAGGGGCCTATGGGAGGGACTTAGTCTCTCCCTGTCAGGGATGTGGCTCTGTTGCCGGCACAAGGGTGAATGGGCCCATTTCCTTTCCACCACCCTTCCTGACCTGTTGCTCCGCATCAGTGGCTGGTGGACCTCAGAGAGACAGGCTCCCTTCCGAGGGGCTCCAGACATTTTGCTTTGCAGCAGACAGATGGTTCACTGTCCTGAGCCACGGGCTGAGTCAAAGGTTCTTCAGTTTGATTAGACTTCTGAGTCATAAGTTTCAGGGGACATTGATGAAGTGCTAATCTTATTTTTCCTCGCCTCCCTATGCTGGGCTACTGGTTTTCCTATGATGACACATGTGTGTTAAAAAAAAGAATTTGAGGATGACATAGAGCGAGGAGACCCAACGGTTGAAGCTCTTCCCTGCCTGAGGTGACCTGTGTCTGTGGTGGGAACGTGGTCCCTCTTTCACGACTAGGAGGGCCACCCACATCGGTGCATGGGATTGTAAATAAAGGTGGCCTGTGCAGAGGGAAAGCTAATTCTGTCTCCCTTACCCATGTTAGGATCGACAGAACGAGCACGGTGGCCTCCCGCATCAGCTGTCCCTGGACCAGAATGGACACCCAGGAGAGGACAAGCCAATCTGGCATGAAAGGGAGCCAGAGCCGCTGGACTCAGAGGAAGAGAAGCGACGCCAGGAAGAATACTGGCTAGAACTCGAGGCCAAGTGCAAACGGCAAAAGGCCGAAGCTGCGGAGAGGCGACGCCTGGAAGAGCAGAGGCTCCAGGCTCTGGAGCGGAGGCTTTGGGAGGAGAACAGAAGGCAGGAACTCTTGGTGGAGGAGGAGGAGGAGGAGGAGGGAGAGGAAAGAGAAATACAGCTAGAGGCAGAGAAGAGGCAGCTCGAAGAAGAGACGCGGAGCCTGGACGAGCCGGGCTCCCAGGACCCAGAGCAGAGGGAGGAGGAGGAAGGAGGACTCCCAGAGGCCGAGGAGCCTGTGGGCCTGGAGGAAGAGGCGCAGCACCTGGGGAGATGCTTGGTGCAAGAGGAGGAGGAGGCTCGGAGCCAGCAGGAGGCCGAGAAGCTGCGGCAGGAGGAGGAGGAAAGAGAGTTGGAGGAACTCCGAAGACTGGAGGAGCAGGGGCAGCGGGCAGCTGAGAGGCAGCGGCTGGAAGAGGAAGAAAGGCAGCGGGAGCTGGAGGAGGAAAAACGGATGGAGGAGCTTAGGAGGCAGGAGGAGCTCAGGAGGCAGGAGGAGCTCAGGAGGCAGGAGGAGCTCAGGAGGCAGGAGGAACTGGAGGCCCAGAGGTGGCGGGAGGAGGAGGAGGTGAGGAAGAGGGAAGAACTGAAGAAGCGAGAAGACTTGGAGGCCAAGAGGAGGCAGGAAGTGGAGAAGAAGCTTCAGGAAGCACCGAGGGTGGAAGAGGAGAATCAGCTGCAGCTGGACTACAAAAGCGGCTTGAGGAGCCCGTTTCAGAGCGACTTAGCAGAGAAAGCAGAAGAGCAAGAACACCCGAAACTCGAGAAGCCGAGAGAAAACTCCGAGAAACCGAGTATCTGGGTGAAGCAGAGCCAAGAGGCCATGGAGACATCGGGGGAGCAGCCCGGAAAGCAGGGGGACGTTCCTGGGGATCGCGGTAGTGGCCGGCAGGAAATGAGGGAAGTAATCAACATGCAGCCTCCCCAGAAGCCAGAGGCCCCCCGGGAAGAGATGCTGGCGCCAGGAGAGAAGGAAGCTGCCGCTCCAGAGACAGACAGAAAGGTGGAGGAACTCAGATGGCAGGAGGTGGATGAGCGGCAGACCATGCCCAGACCTTACACTTTCCAGGTGTCCTCGGGAGGGAAACAAATTCTCTTCCCCAAAGTCAATCTGAGCCCGGTGAAGCCCATGAAAGATGAGGGGCTCACCTCAGCTCCCCAGGAGCCCAAGGCCCCCAAAGCCAGCCCGGCCTCCCACGCCCTGCCCTCGACCCTGAGCATCCCCCACACGGCCATCCTGGTCACCGGAGCCCAGCTCTGCGGCCCGGCCGTCAACCTGAGCCAGATCAAGGACACTGCGTGCAGGTCTCTCCTGGGCTTGTCGGAAGAAAAGAAGCCGGTGGATGTCCCGGCCCTGGAGAACGCAGCCCGAGCCCCGGGGGAACCCCGGGCAGGCAGTGCGAAGACCAGGCCCCCACCGGAGTCTCCGAGCAGCGCGGCCGCGCTCGCTGAATGGGCTTCCATTCGCTCCCGAATCCTGAAGGGCTCAGAGAGTGACCAGCGGGGCGAGAGAGAGCAGGCTCGGGCCGGGGATGAGCTCACGCCCAGGGGCCGGTGTGATTCCCGGGGAAACCTCCGGAGGACCCCGCCCGTAAATGCCAAGTTCTCCATTAAGCCTGCCTGGCAGAAGTTCTCCGATGGGGGCGGGGAGGGCTCCAGACCCAGCGCGGAAGGGGAGAGCGTCAGGAAGAGATGCGCGCTGGATTCCGGCGAAGAGCCGGTGGCCCAGCCCGCTGCTGCTGCTACTAAAGAGGCCCTGAAAGCTGCAGAGAAACCCAGGGCGCACCAGGAGCCAACGGCCACCACAGAGGGGTGCAAGTTTGCCAAAGACCTTCCATCTTTCCTCGTCCCGGGCCTCCCTTACCCGCCACAGAAAGCAGTGGCCCAGGGGGAGCCCGGGACCACTTCAGACGGCCAGACCGCAGACGGAGCAGGAAGGCCAGAGCCCGCGATGCCAGCTGGGGAGGACAAAGCGTCCCTTTTCGGAATAAAACTGAGAAGGACCAACTACTCCCTGCGCTTCCACTGCGACCAACAAGCAGAACAGAAGAAGAAGAAAAGGCACAGCAGCGCAGAGGACGGTGCCGACGGGGCGCCGGCGGCCCCGGGGAGCGCACACGGAGAGCCGGAGACGGAGGCCGCAGCCCCCAGGCCTGGCCCCTTGCTCCCCGCCGAGAGGAAGCCAACGCAGGCCCCCTGGAAGGACTCCTCCGAAAGCCCTCCCAGCCTCCCTCCTCCTGCGGCCCAGCCCGGCCCCCCCCTGGCCGGCAGCCAGCCCCCGGCTCCGGAGCAGGACAAGGCAGCCAGCAGGTTGCCCCTGGCCCAGAAGCCAGCCCTGGCCCCCAAGCCCGCGGGCCAGACCCCACCATCCTCCCCGCTCTCCAAGGTGAGCAGGCCCTACTTGGTGGAGCTGCTGACTCGCCGGGCGGGGAAGCCCGAGCCGGAGCCCAGCGAGCGGTGCAAGGAGGGCCGGGACAGCGGCTGGCCGCCCTTGCCCCCGCCGCCTGAGGAGAGAAAGGAGCAGAAGCGGGAGAAGGAGGAAGAGGTGGAAACCGAGAGGAAACCGGCCTCCCCGGCTCCATCCGCTGGGCAAGAGAAGCCTGCCCCAACGCCCGAGGCGGGGAGGAAAGGTGCGTAGCTGTAGATCGCAAAGCTCTGCCTCTGTCCATCCTCCTGAGTCGCAGCTAAAGGCAGAACTGCCCAGGGCCGGAGGTAGCCCCTGCAGCTGTTGTTGGAGCACTTCCCTCAAATGGAGGCCGGCGCCCCTTTTCCCAAGGGCCCCGACTCCTGAGTCAGAGTGGGGCTCTGCACTTGTCTTTACAGTTTTGGAAATGTGGACTGACCTGTGTGTCTGCAGCTCACACCCATTAGTGACCCTTACTTAGACAAGTAGTAAGTTAGGTGCTGCACAGACGGATACACTTTAGGTTGACCGTGAAAGTGTTAGTCGCTTAGTCCTGTCCAGCTCTGTGTGACCCCATGGACTGTGGCCCACCAGGCTCCTCTGTCTATGGGATTCTCCAGGCAAGAATACTGGAGTTGGTAGCCGTATGCTTCTCCAGGGGGTCTTCCCAACCTTGGGATCCAACCTGGGTCTCTGCATTACAGGCAGATTCTTTACTGTCTGAGCCACTAGGAAGCAGGTGTCATTAATCTTTATGAGGGGCCTGTAGAGTGACGATAAAGACTGATTCCTGCCCCAGTGTGTGCGCTCTGTTTCTGGGCAGTAGCGACAGAAACTAAGGAGGTGGGACCTTAGGGGACTTTTCACTCGCCCCCCAAGGAGGTGCAGTGTGCATAATCGACTTTGTTTATGCACAAGGCCCTGCATATGCACCCCAGCCCACCAGCTTGCTACTGTGAAGCCCTCTGGTAAGGAAATTTTAGGGCAACCCTTACTCCTGGCTGCCCCTCGTGTTTCTTCATACTGGATGTTTGGGGCAGTGTGGTGATCCCTTGGTTTGACTTTGGGGCCCCAAGAAACTTCATCTGATTTTTCTTTTTGGTTTTGTAGAGTAGGTGGTCAGGTGTGGGTCATAGCCCAAAATTTGCTCCTCAGGTTTTTCTAGGGAAGGTTTAGGTAATTGTTTAGATTTGGGGTGGGTTTTGCAGAGAAAAGAACTCCCTCAGGGACATTGGTTTGGTTACTTGCCTTACGGAAGACCCTATCGTCCTTTTTAACCAAGCTTTCCTTGGCTCCCTGGACTGGCACATTGATTAGCAGCACCAGATCATATCTCCCTATTGGTTTCTGTTAGTCCTGCCGAAGTGGAGCCCATTTTCACATTTTTTGTTGTTGTTGTCTTATCTCTGGACTGGGCTGTAAGGGTTAGCTGCAGTAAGTCCCCGCAAGCCTGTTAAGAGCTGTGCCTTCGATTCCCTATGGTCTTGTGGATCTTGTGGACATAAGCCCCACTGGTTTTCAGAACTAGGTGTTTTGAGGGCCGGTCACTGAGATTGAAGCCTTAAAAGTTGACGTCCAGAAGTGAGGGTCCAAATCCTTTGCTTCTCAGAGAGAGAGAGAGAGAGCTCCCTCCTGGTTGTGGAGCACTGTACCCGGGGATGGGGTTTATGGTGAGATTGTGTCTCCGTCTCTCTGACCCAGTTCTATGATTGGTTTTTGTTTCTGTTCCCCTGATGTGCTGGAGTCAGTCAGCTAGTTTCTGGATCTCTTTTCAGAAGGACTTGTTCTGTATGTGACTATAAACATGGTTGTCTATGGGAGGAGTGGAGTTCAGGATCTTCCTACGTCACCGTCTTGAAGCAGAACCACTGTTTTCAGTTTTGACTTTAGCTTTTGTGTTGTTCCCTTGTGTGGTATCATCAGAGCTTCTCTCACCGCTGACCCGCTCTCTTATTCTCTTATCTTCTCCCAGAGAAACAACGCCCTGTTTTCTGCTGCTCTTAGAGAGATTCTTCTAATTTTTACCAAAACCTGTTGCTGCCCCTGTTTTCTTTCTCAGTATTGAGATTCTGGGCTGACAGTCTCTGCTAATTGAATTTTTCTTTATTTGGTAGAAAAGAAGTGTGAGAGCAAGGACCGCATGATGGTCTCTACCTGAGCCTGTTGGGGTTTTACACTACAACTCCAGGCCTGGGCTGACCAAATTCTTTAGCTGAACACCTATCAGGATAAAAGTGTTAAGCCTGGACCTCCAATTTATTTGTTAATTGTATATATATAGTACCATCCTTAGCTAAAACCCATGGAGCACCACATGTACTGAGGGTGAGATTCACTGAAACAACAGTGGATGTAAATGCACATTTCAAATCATGGTGCAGATTTTTATTTTATTGGGCCAACTTCTTGTCAGATCTGATTTCTTCACGGAGTCTCGGGCAAAGAACATGACAGCTTTGCTGTGTTCTTATGCTTGCATTATCAGTAGTATGTTTAATCTGTTTGTTTGCTGGAATTTCATTACACCACCTGTCCATTTCATAAGAGATCATTTGGCTCAAAGAAGATATGATATGTCATAAGCTCACTGAACTGCAGAGCCTCAGTACAAATGATCAGGGTGAGTGAGGACTCGAGTGGAAGGTCTCTCCCTGCATCACATCACAGGGCTTCCAGCTTCCCTTGAGTCTGTCTGTATTTTCCATTTTTTTTAAAAATTGAAGTGTACTTGGTATACAGTATGGTGCCAGTCTAAGGTGTATAGCATAGTGATTCATTTTTTGTGTATTTTGTTTGCAGATTCTATTCCATTATAGGTTATTCCAGGATATTGGGTACAATTCCCTGTGCTGTTCAGTAGATCCTTGTTGCTTTTTTTTTTTTTTTTGCATATTTTCTATATAGAAGTTTGTATCTGTTAGTTTTTTACTTCTGATCTGATTTATCCCTCCCTCCTCCCTCTCCCCTTTGGGAACCATAAATTTGTTTTCTGTGTCTGTGAATCTGTTTCTTTTTTGTATAGTCATTGCGTTTTTGTTTTTTTTTTAGATTATGCATATCACATAGTATTTGTCTTTCTCTGACTTTTTTCGCTAAGCATAATATTCTGTAGGTCCATCCATGTTACTGCAAAAGGCAACATTTCATTTGTTCTTATGACTGAGTAATATTCCACTGTGGCTGCTCTTCCATAGGACAAACAGAAGCCAGTAGGGAGATATGGTCTTTACACTGCTGATCAACATGCCAGTCCAGGAAACCAAGAAGATGTAGTGTGTGTATATATATGTATGTGTGTGTACATATTCGTGCTAAGTCGCTTCAGTTGTGTCCGACTCTTTGCAACCCTATGGACCGTAGCCCGCCAGGCTTCTCTGTCCAAGGGGTTCTCCAGGCAAGGATGCTGGAGTGGGTTGCCATGCCTTCCTCCAGGGAATCTTCGTGACACAGGCATAGAACCAGCATCTCTCACATCTCCTGATTGGCAGGTGGGTTCTTTACCACTAGCACCACCTGGGACACCTGTGTATACATGTGTGTGTATTGTGTGAGCCCATATATAAACATACAATATATACACACTCCACATCTTCCTAAGTCAGTTATCTGTTGACAGGCACTTCGGTTGCTCCCACATCTGGACTATTATAAATAATGCTGCTATGAACACTGAGGTGCCTGTATCTTTTTAAGTTAGTTTTCATTTTCTCCACATATAGACCCAGGAGTAGAATTGCTGGATCATGTGGTAGTTCTATTTTTAGTTTTTTAAAGAACCTCCATAGTGTTCTTTGTAAAGTTCTCCACAGTGATTACACCAATTTACATTTCCACCAACAGTGTAGGAGGGTTCTTCTTTTTCCATATCATCTCCAGGATTTATTATCTATAGACTTTTTGATGACAACCATTCTGACCTGTGTGAGGTGGTGTCTCCTTGTGGTTTTGATTTGCATTTCACTAATAATTAGCAATGCTGAATATCTTTTCATGTGCCTGTTAGCAATTTGTGTATCTTCTTTGGGAAAATATCTATGTAGGTCGGTTTTTCAGGAAACATTTACTTGCGGCCGCGCTGGGTCTTTGCTGCTGCATGTGGGCTTTCTCTAGTGGTGGTGAGCAGGGCCTGCTTCTCATCGCTGTTCGCAGGCTTCTCGCTGCGGCGGCTGCTTTTGCCGCGCAGCCTGGGCTGTGGGTTGTGGGCTTCAGCGGTTCTGGTTCGGGGGGCTCTAGAGCTCGGACTCAGTGGTTGTGGTGCGTGGACTTACTTGCTGCGCAGCATGGAGGATTTTCCCGGACCAGGGATCAAACCCACGTCCTTTGCATTGGCAGGTGGATTCTCAACTACTGGACCATCGAGAAAGTTCTCAGGTCCATTTTTTAATTGGATTGTCCTTTTTTTCCCTATTTTTTTTGGCTATGCTGCATGTCATACAGGGTCTTAGTTCCCTGACCAGGGATCAAACCCGTGCTCCCTGTAATGAAAGCATTAGTCCTTTGACATTTAACATAAAGTAATTATTGATAAGTATATACTTATTACCATTTTAATCCTTGTTTTCCAGTAATTTTTATAGTTCTTTGTTCCTTTTGTAGTTTGATGATTTTCTTTTGTAACATGCTTCAGTCTTTATTTTTGGTTTTTGTGAATCTATTATATGTTTTTGATTTGTGATTATGATGGAGTTCATGTATGTGGACCAATGACTAGATCTGCTTGCTTTAAACTGATAGTCATTCAAGTTCAAATACATTTTAAAAGATCTAGTTTGATACTCTCCTCCCTCATGTTTTGTGATTTTGCTGTCCTATTTTACATCTTCCTGCTTATCCTTTTACTATTTATTATCATTATAATTGCTTTTACACTTTCTTGTTTGTTTGTTGATCTAAGTACTGGATTATTTGGGGGGCTTCCCTGATGCCTCAGTGGTAAAGAATCCACTTGCAGTGAAGGAGATACAAGAGACTCGGGTTTGATCTCTGGGTCGGAAGATCGCTGGGGGAGGAAATGGCAACCTGCTCCAGTATTCTTGCCTGGGAAATCCCATGGACAGAGGAGCCTGGTGGGCTCCATAGGGTCACAAAGAGTCGGACACAACTGAGCGCACACTGGATTATTTAGGTGATCTGCAGTTCTTACTATAGGTTTGCCTTTCCTATCATGATTTTCCCTTTCCTAGAAATTCTTCTTTTCTAATTAGAGAAGAAACTTCAGTATTTCTATTAGAGTAAGTTTATTATTGCTGAATTCTTTTTAGTTTTTGCTTGTTTGAGAAATTTTTTCTCTCTCCTTCTATTCTAAATGATCATTTTATTGGGTAGAGTATTCTCAGTTCCAAGTTTTTACCTTTCAAGACTTTAGATACATCACTTCACTCGCTTCTGGCCTCCAAAGTTTCTGCAGAGAAATCAGCTCATGGCCTTACTGGAATTCCCTTGTAAATGACTGTTTTTCTCTTGTTGCCTTTAGAATTCTCTCTTTAACTTTTGCCATTTTAATTATGATATGTCTTGTGGTTCTGTTTAGATTCATTTTGTTTGGGACCTTCCAAGCTTCTTGTACCTGGATTCCTGTTTCCTCCTTTAGCTTTGGGAAGTTTTCAGCCACCGTTTTTTCAAATACGTTTTCAATCTTCTTTCTCTTTTCTCCTTTTTAGAACCCTTATTATACACAGGCTTGCAAGTTTTATATATACCATATATCTTGTATGTTGCTTTCATTTGCTTTTTAATTTGTTTTTCTGTCTTGTGTTCTGATTGGGTGGTTTTCATTATTCTGTCTTCCAGGTTATTTATTCTTTGTCTTTTAGCTGATGGAGGAGCCTGGTGGGCTACAGTCCATGGGGTTGCAAAGAGTCAGACACGACTGAGTGACTTCACTTCACATTGCTCTTAGATTGCTTTTTTTTTTTTTAATCCTAGCAATTGAGTTATCTATTTTTGATTGGTTCGTCTTTACAGTTTCCAGTTCCTTGTTACAGTGGCCTGAATTTCTATTAGTAATCTTTATTAATCCAGTTAGCATTTTTACTACCACTGTTTTGAACTGGGGTTGGGTAGACTGGTGAGCTCTGTTTCATTATTTCAGGGAATTTCTCTTGCATTTTTAATTGGGAGTAGTTCCTCTGCCTTTTCATTTTACTTTATGAGTTTAGGAGAAACATTATCTGTTGTGGTCTTGGAGTATTTTTGCATGGGTGCATCCCTGTATGGATTATGTGTGTCCAGTGTCTTTGGTATGAGGGCTGGCTTGATACGGATGCCAGCCACGTTTTTCCTGAGGTTGTGCTGGCCAGCATCACCTTGAGGAGGGGGTGTGCTGGGTGATCTAGAGCCCAATCGGGGTGTGAGATGGGACTTCCCCATTGCTCTGTGGCTCTTGCCACGCTTTCAGCAGGGAGGTCTGCTCCCCAGTCTTAGAGTAGCCTTGTGGGTCAGGCCGAATCAGGCTCTGTTCTCCTTGAGTGCATGCCCTGCTCCAAAGGAGGAGATTGCTGAAACACACAAAGCCCGTGCATTCACAGAGGACCTACACACCTATGTAGGAGCTCTGCTCATATTCAGCCCAGGGTTCTGTCCCTTCCTCGTTGTGTTCATCCCAGATCTAGTGTATGGCTGTGGAGTGGAGAGACTGTGGCTACAGGAATTGAGATGGTCATATGCTGCCACCAGAAGTCTGGCTGCCTCTGTGGCACTTTTCTCCCAGGATGGTCTCCTCCAGAACCAGCACTGAACTGGGGTGAGGAGAGGGTGGGGCATTCTTGCTAGGCTGGGAGGCAAAACTGGGGCAGGCTTCTGGGGGGCCACCCAAGCACATGCTGACAGTGGCCACGACCCCACCCAGATCACACCCCAGGGCCCCCAGTCTGTCTCTGAGTAGCTGGACTAAGTCTTTTTCCCAGGGGACTGTTGGCCCAGGTCACACGCCGAACTGCGGTGTGGAGTGAGGCCGAGGAGTTCACCCAGCTCAACAGGCTGGCAGGCACCAGGGCAGAGCTCTCTCCACTTTGCTGGTTGACAAGCCCGTGCATGCACCGTCCTCATGGGTAGGTCACTGCTTCTGCAGCCCTCTGTCTGTCCCAGAGGTCCTCCCGGCAGCCAAGGGGCCTTGTCTCCTCCACAAAAGACACTCGGACCGGGATGCCCAGTCTGTGGCTCAGTCTGTTAGCTCCCCAGGGTGAGGGTCCCCGAACAGGGATCAAACCCGTGCCCTCTGCAATGGACGTGCAGAGCCCCAACCCCTGGACCAGCAGAGAGTGCCCAAGAACACTTACTTTTGTAGAGCAGTTACTGTATGCCAAACACTGATTTAAACGTTTTCACACCCCGGACCCCTTTTGATCATCACATCAGCCTGATGAAGCCGGTGCCATTCTTGGCTCTAGTTTATGGATCAGAAAATGAAAGCTTGGAGAGGTTAAGTAGATTTTCTGGGGTCACATAAAGTCAAACTCAGGTCTGCTCAATTCCAGAGCCCAGTTACTCAACCTCCGATCCTCTCCACCTGGGAAGCTTGTTGCCCCGATTTGCACGGTCCACCGTGGTGAGAGCGCAGACTGGAAGTCAGAAGTCCTCGGCTCAGGCTTCAGCTGTGCGCTCAGTGACCATGGTCACTGCCCTTGATGGCTTTGGACCCACGTACTCACATCTATCACGTGAGGGCAGTGGGCCCAAACCGCCGTTCCTCACTGCCTTGCTCAGAGCCCTGGTGCCCTTGGCAGCCCCTCTAAGCAGCGCAGACCCCTTTTCCTCTTTCATGCGTTGGGTCCGCTTGTTTCATCAGGGGACGGTGCGGGGTTGGGGTGGGGGGAGGAGGAGGTTCCACTGAAAAAATGAATTTTAAAAAGCAATAAAAAAAGAACAGTCAACTAACTAGCTGGGTCCTCTGTAGGCCAGGTGTGTTTTGACAGTGGAGACAGTTTTTTCTTCCATTTTGAGGAAAGAGAAATGCTCCAGTTTTTTCCGTTGAAGATGCTGCTTCCCCACCCAGGGTAGTCACTCAGGCGTTGCACGCTGTGCGCCAGAAGGGATAGCTGACGGCTGCTTGGGCTGATGAATGTGTCACAGTTTTAGGGGACGAGGGACCGAGATGAGTGAGCGGTTAGTTTCGGTGCAAACCTGCTTTTTGTCTTGACTGATTTCTGTTGTGGGGTGGTGGGGGGTGGGGTCCCACATGGCCAAGCAATTCTCTGACACCAGCTGGTGTCAGTTCAGCTCGGTTCTGAGTCCCTCCTGGAGACATCATTCGAGTCCACAGGTTGTGGGCTCAGTCCCACCAGACTGCCGCCACACTAGGTGCCAGCTGCAAATCCACACTGTTCGCTTAGTTTGCTAGAGGGTCTCACATAACTCAGGGAAACATTTTACTTACTAGGTTATCAGTTTAAAGTTTATATGTGTGATGTGCTCAGTCATTTCTGATTCTCTGCCACCCTTTGGATGGTAGCCCACCAGGCTCTGCTGTCCATGGGATTTTTCAAGCAAGAAGACTGGAGTGGGTTGCCATTTCCATCTCCAGATTTTCCTGACCCAGGGATCGAACCTGCATCTTGCGTGTCTCCTGCACTGGTGGGCAGATTCTTCACCCGCTGAGCCATCAGGGAAGCCTCTGTGTACACACACACACACACACAGACACACACACACACACACACACACAAGTTTATATAAAGAGTATAACTCAGATGGAAGAGATGAAGAGGGCAAGGTATGGGAAATGGGCATAAAGCTTCCATAATTGCCGAGCTAGTCACTCTCCAGCATCTGTATGTGTTCTCAGCTTAGAAGCTCTCCAGACTAGTCCTTTTGGGTTTTTATGGACGCTTCATTACATAGTTGTGATCAATTAAGTCATCAGCCATTGATGACTGAACTCAGCCTCCAGCCCCTTGCCCCTCCCCAGAGCTTGAGGGTGGGACTCAAAGTTCTAACCCTCTGATCACATGGGTACTGCCAACCAGACTCCATCTTTACATGCTTCCCAGGAATCACCTCATTTAGCCAAACAAAAGAGACCTTTATGCTCTCATCAGTTAGGAAATTGCAAGGGTTTTAGGAATTCAGTGCCAGAAACAGGGACAGAGATCAAATATGTATTTCTTACAGTATATCACAGTCAGTCTTTTTTTCCCCATAGAAAAGCCGATGCTTCAGAGCAGACACTCCTTAGATGGCTCCAAACTTGTGGAGAAGGTTGAGACCGCACAGCCACTGTGGATCACGCTGGCGCTGCAGAAACAGAAGGGGTTTCGGGAGCAGCAGGCAACTCGGGAAGAGAGGAAGCAGGCCAGGGAGGCCAAACAGGCAGAGAAGCTCTCCAGAGAGCACGTAAGTAGCCTGGTCTTCGGCTTTAACTCTGAGCTCGGCTCGCTCTTTTATTTTTTAGCATCACAAGGCTCGCGGGGTCTTAGTTCCCTGACCAGGGATTAAACTCAGGCCCTGGCAGTGAAAGTGCCAAGTCCTAACCCCTGGAGAGCCGGGGAACTCCCAAGCTTGGCTTTCTTTTAGTTCACAGGATTTAAAACAACAGCAACGAGAAAAGGCTGGCCAGGAATGGTGGAAAATACTTAGATAGTAGAGCAGTAAATCAGTTGACCACTGTTAAGCCAAAGAGGTATTTTCAGTTAGAAAGTTGATTTGGTTTCCTTATGCTCTTGGGTTAACATGATTTGGCAGAATCCTCACACACAACAGCTATATGAAAAATGTGAAAATAACTTTATTTTAAGCAGTGGGTCGAGAGGATGAGGAGCCTTGCTCTGTGGCCCTGACTGTACAGTGTGATGGGACTCTTCCAGGAGAGCATGCAGCAGCCCCTCGTTGGGACATGTGCGCCGAGCTGGGGCCCAGGGTTGAGCACACACCGCTCCCTCTGCAGTCTGGCTCCTCCCCTGGGAGCAGAAGATGGGGCCAGCTGATGGAAACCTCCAGGCGGCTTTGCCCTGCACGGTCCGTCCTTCCCTGTCTTTCGGATGAACACGTGCTTCCCCTGACTTTCTGTCCATGCAGGTCAGCGTCACCCCGCAGCCTGGAAGCAGCAGCGTCAGCAGACCTGGCTCCCTGCACAAGCCCGCGGCTCAGCCAGAAGAGAAGAAGCCGGAGACGCCAGTGTCCAGGCTTGAGCGCAGAGAACAGCTCAGAAAGGCCAACACTCTTCCTACATCAGTGACAGGTAGAGAGAACAGGTCCATTTCTACTTAAGTGTACTTAAAGGTTTTTTCCCTTCAAGCATGTTTTGTTTCCTCCAGTGTAAAAACTAGCACAGCATTTTAGGCATTTCAGAGCATAAGCTGTCTCACCACCCCATTCATAAACTTTGACATGGATAAATATCACTAGAAACATACCTACTATCAGTGGGGTGATGATACACATTTAATAGCCAGGTCTTCAGGGATTGGAGATACCTGTAATTTGTAGTATTTGTCCTTTTCTGTGGTGTAAATACTCCCACCCATGGCTAATTACAGACTACCAATGTGATGGAAATGGCAACCCACTCCAGTTTTCACGCCCGGAAAATCCCATGGACCGAGGAGCCTGGGGGGCTACCGTCCATGGGGTCGCAGAGTCGGACACGACTGAGCAGCTTCAGCTTCAGCTCAGCTCAATGTGATATCAAGTGGCTTGTTAAGTTCCTCAGCCTTTAACAAGGTGATATGAGCCTTCTCCACCTCCACTGCCTGTGGTCCAACAAAATGAGGTTTTTTGACTTCCTGTAGCAAGGAAGACTGCATACCACAAGAACCGTCTAAACAAAAGAAGAGACAAGATTATATTAGGATGTGGGGAAAGGGTGAATTTTAGGTAGAATTTAAATAGAGCCAGTGTTTTTTGATAGTCTCAAAGTCAAGTAGTTGACATCAAGCCTGCGCTGAAAAGCGGATTCAGGAGCCTGTTTGCTTTGACTCCACATGCTTAAGACCAGTGTGAGAAAGCTGTGTGCGAAATCCCCTACCTGCAGCTCTGCCCTGGCTGAAAATGGAAACTGCTTCTCTGAATCAGGGTGATCCAAGTGGCTCAGATGCTCCGGGCAAAACTGGGCTGGCCCCTTGTCACTGATGTGAGTTCAGACAGCTAAGTTCTGACCCCGCTGTGACATAAGAGAGCACAGCGGTTCTGCTCTAAGTCCCGATGTTAATGAACAACAGCAGTGTTTATACAAATTCAAGACATGTAAGAGACACGGGCAAGTTAAAAAAAAAATCTTTATCCTGTTACAAGGTAAAATGATCTGATAATGTTTATGACCGTTTCCTTATTGCAAGTCACCTGGAGGATGGAGAGTTTGAAAGCGCTTCCTCTCGGGGGCTGTTAGGGTCCCTGTTTTCCCCAGTAGGCAACCCTGTTCCTCAGAGGACACCCGCCCTCTAGACCCAAGATTTTTTTATGCCTTAAGAAATACCTGCTAGCTGAGATCTGGAAATGTAGACAGGTCTCATGAGGAAAGCTATGTTTACTATTTGGTGTGGAGGAAAAACACTTTATATTTGAAAACCACATTGGAACATTTTCTCAAGAACCCTCCAAGGGGCTTACTTCATTTGATCTTATACCTAGGAATTAAGGATTCTAAACATCGTATTGATAAGGCTCAAGAGAGAATTCTTTCAGAACGATGAAAGCTCCAAAGTCAACAACGAGATCAACCTTTGTCTGCCTGATTTCTTGGAGACGCCAAAGGGTACATGCAGTTCAGAGTTGGCTCCAGCTTAATAAAGCAAGCCTTCTTCTGAAGTTTTGTCTTTTTAATCAGTATTTCCAGAGTTCTGCATACCTGTAAGGCCACTGCCATAGGCACTACATATGACCCAAAGATAAGATGGGAGCCTTCACCATACAAAGCCTCTGAGGTCTGATAAATAGTGATAGGAGACAAAGGAATTTGTTAGACAAGTCTGAGTCACAAGAGCAGGCAGGATGCATGGGTCTTGGAGGGAGGAGGGACCCAGGGCATGCTGGGTAGAGGAAGTGGCTTTTAACCTTACCAGCTAACGAGTGCAAACTTCAAACTACTGGTTTAATCTTTTTCTTCATCAAAGTGACTGGTTGCATGACTTAGGATCACAGAACTTACTTATTATTACTGTTATTGTGCAGGCATAGCTTCTGTGCACAGAAAAAACTGGGCTTCTAGAAATTCTCTGAAATTAAAATTGACTGCACTGTGATCACTGTAATTCTGTATGCAGCCGTTAGGATCACATAGGTTTTTTCCCCTAATTTCTTCTTGCCAGGGATGCTCAGTGCTTCAGTGGGTTTGCTTTCTTAATCTCATACTTGTGATAAATCAAAAAAATGTGGCTCTGACTTATGTTCCTTTCTCCTTTTCCTTCAAAATCTAGTGGAGATCTCTGATTCAGCTCCCCCAGCGCCACTGGTGAAAGAAGTCACAAAGAGGTTCTCCAACCCAGATGCTGCCCCCGTGTCAACAGAGCCAGCCTGGCTGGCTTTGGCCAAAAGGAAAGCCAAGGCCTGGAGCGACTGTCCGCAGATTATTAAGTAAAGAGTGACTCTTACCCATTCTTATTGCAGTCATTGGCTCTTCTCTTGCCCTTTTTATTTATTTATTTTTTATATGAGGTAAAGAAAACCAAACTAGGGAAAAGAAGCATGTTTTATAGGCTCTAAAATAATGTTTAGAAACTGAACTGGTGGTGTTCCTTGTAAAGAGTGTATTTGCACAACCCTAGGTCCTGGTGCCTTGAGCTCCTCCTAGTTTTGAAGAAAAAATTCCGTCCGAGGGACCACATGAAGTAAAATCTCTCGACTAAGACCTCACAAGAGCCTGCCATACCCGTTCCATGGCCCTTCCACACACACACACACACCCACACACCATTCAGAACATGTCCTTTTGCCAACCTTTGTAATATTAATAGTTTTCTTGATTCTTTCCTCCAATTTCTTTCCTCTAAACCATTTATTTACCTTGTGCTTGGGGATTTCTACCCTTCTCTAAAGTCACAGTGAAAGGACAAGAATGCCCATTCTCCTGAATGCAGTCACCGGGAACAGCAGGTGAAAAGTCTGGTTTCCAATTCTGTGCCCGTCTCTGCTTCTCAAGGTTTTGCCCCCACCGGAAACTGTAACATAGCGAGTCCATTCACTCTTCTACTGTGTTGTTGAGCTACAGGCCCTGTTACACCAGAACTCTCCTTAGGGACATGTTAACCATTTGGCCCAGCTGGCTCCTAGGGAACATTTTTATTTAAATGTTTAAATAATAAATGATTTTTTTTTTTTAAACTACAAATTCTCTGTCTCTGAGAATCCCCATTTAGTGTAGTTGTTCTTAACAAGTTCAGACTCTATCCCAGACCTACTCAGATGCTGTAAGGATGGGGCCAGATTGTGTATATTCTGGTAAAAATTCTTCAGATAACTTCTGATATATCACAAAGGGTGAGAAGTGTAGGATACACTGCTTCTAGTGCTACCTCCTTTTGAAAACTCCGAAGGAGAGGCTCACTTCACCCAAAGCAGCAAAAGTGAAACAAGAAACATAATAAAACAACCTCCAAACCAGCCGTTTATTATGGAGTACAAGAGGCTACTGACATTACATGTCTCTGAAAATCTTTGAAGTTGCTAGGGAAAGTTAACAGGAAGACAAGATTTGAAGCCTTTTGTACTAAGGACTTCCTGTGGGGAATTTCTTTCTTTACCATAGCCAAGTAATTCATATTTAGAGTCAAATGTTCAATAGCATTAAAACATCTCAAGAGTTTTAAGTGGCCTTGTTATTCTACACAAGATTTTTTTAAAAGGTGTGGGGGGAGCTTGGCAATTTAAAAGCCACAAGTATTCACTTTTATTTCCCTAAATTTGCTTTACATGAAACCCACATATTGCTAGTACATTACATTTCATGATGTTGACATATTCCCTTTTTCGTCGATTCTGATTTCAAAATCTAAATACAAATCCTTTGCTTAGTGCAGCAGGGGAAGAATTACACCCTACAAAAACACATTTTATTAGTCTTAGTATCATTTTCTTTATGTTTATGCATTGACAGTGTGCTGTTATTCTATTATGTACCTTAAAGAAAGGATGAGTGCAAAGATATTTACCATACACAAGGCATTTTCTTTCTGGAAACAATGACAGCCTCATGGTAGTACCTGGCATGTGTGGTGAAGTGGATAGTTGTACTTTCGCAAGTTGGAGTTACCATATATAGTGGACCTTCAAACTGTTAAGAATCAATGGGACGTTAATTTTCTTAATGGCTGTGAGACGCAGTTAATATTCCACTGCACGTTTTCCACACTGTTCATTTCTAAATCAAATATGTAGGCATTTGTTAGCTTCGATGATTTCCTCACAAATATAACACTTTTTTAATATGAATCTTTCCACTTAGAGCCCTAGAATTATAGTGCTACATTAATTCTTCTGCATTGACCTTTTCTTTCATGCTGTCAGCTTTGAATAATAATCACAGTAATGGCAGAGAACAGGCGAAGAAATCAGGTCATTAACAAAGAATGGTAGATAAGTCTGTACTGGCTTACCACTGAGCCCATGCAAAGGAGGAGAAATACCTCAGTTTAAAATTTTCCATCAAAATCTTTAAAAGAAGAGCATACTGAGGAGAAGACAGTCATAGCACTTACTTCCAACAGCTTCTAAAGGCTATATGTTTAATACTTCATGTAAAAATTACTCCAAATTTGCACTAAATACCAATGAAGTGTTATTTTTCTTTAGTTGCGTTGCAGTCTTTTCTGATCAACAAACTATGGGGGAAATTCTGTAAAGCATATGAGAATTCAAGACTTTTAAAAGAAATGAATGATTGCTAGTTAAATACACAAGCTTTTTTTTTTCTTTTTTAATTTAAACAAACATACACTTCTGGCAAGGTTATAGATGATTAACCTCTGTTCATAAGACTTAAATATACAAAACTAGAGGTTTTTTGTTTACTTTTTTTTCAAGTGCAATTGTTTCTTATACATGTTACTATTATCATTTTAGCCAGTTATTAGCAAATTGTAGTATGTATTGTCTCTTCTTGTGACATTTAGTTTTAATTGCTTATTTTAAAGCAGAAACATTAGAATTACAAGTGTCTTGCAATATTTTTATCAACAATAAAATGAAGTAGACTTAACAATGAAAATACCTTAGTGTGATTTTAATATTATTTTGAGATTTTGGTTGTATAAAGTTTTAATGTAAATGTCCATTATTGAAGGAAAAAGACCTTTCAATAAAAAATACCCACAAGATCTTTGGCACTGATGGAATTTCCTTTTGAAGTTTTTACTGATTTCAGTGACCATCTACAGAGAGCTTATATTTGCATAGCTTTTGTTAAGAAAAATAAATTTCAAGGCATTTTATAGGGTACCTTATTAATTTTTAATTAGATATTTTTGGAGAAAAATAGAGTAGGGGACAAATAAAATGGGCTTCCCTGGTGACTCAGATGGTTAAAAAAATTTGCCTACAATGCAGGAGACCTGGGTTTGATCCCTGAGTTGGGAAGATCCCCTGGAGATGGGAATGGCTACCCACTCCAGTATTCTTGCCTGGAGAATTCCATGGACAGAAGAGCCTGGCGGGCTACAGTCCATGGGGTTGCAAAGAGTCAGACACAACTGAGCAACTAACACTTCCACTTTTTCACTTCAATGAGTAGGGGACAAATAAAATGTTTATCTGAATCCTAAATTTGAATTGGTCTGTGTCTCAGACAAAATGATCTTACATCCTCTTAAAGTATGGGCCGTGGAACAGCAGCATGGGCGCAAGCTGAGAGCATGTGAGAAACAGCTTAGGGCCCCAGACCAGCCCTACTGGCTCGCGGGGCCAGACAAGGGCAAATGGGGTGACGTGAGCAAGGCGCTTGCCTTGGGTGCCAAAAAGGTAATCAAGAACGGTGCCATTTTAATGCAATATATTTTTTTTAAGATTAATGGAAATTCCATGATGAACAAGTGTCAAAATTTTAAATAAATACGGGGTATTACTCATTTTCCCTTTTGCCTTAGGTCCCAGTGTGGCTCAACCAAGCCCCTCCCTCTCAATTGGACTAGGCGTTTAGCAACAGCTCCAGGTGGTGAATACATCAAAGGTGAAGCAGCATGGATCTGAAACCTGGCAGAAGTTTTGTTGTTCTTTTGGGCTGACCATGCCCTCAATGCCCTTCCTGTATTTGGGGAGGTCTCCGTCTTGTGGGTCTTGGCAGAGGGCGGCACTCGCCTCCTACTATGGTTGGAATGCCTGTTAGGTGCTTTTCTCTACTCTGCTGGGCGTGACAACATGTTTCACCTCAAATTGGAAGGGACTGTGGATTGGGAGCAACTGACCAAAAGATAGGGGAACTGTGAGGAAGTCTGGAAGTGATAGGGGCCAGTGTCTGCTGTTAGTGGGGTCAGCCATAAAGTAAGCATTTAGTTTCAAGGACAGCAGCTGCCTTCTGCCCAAAATGATATGATGATTTTAGGCATTCCTTATTTCTGGCTGTATAGCTCTAGCCCTCTATAATTCTGCAAGAGACTTAATATTCTTTTAAAAATTCACTCTGGAGGAGACTGACCAACATGGCAGTCAGGCATCTTGAAAGACCCTGAGCTTATCTCCTTTCATAGGCACACCAAAATCCCAAATATTTCCAGAGCAACATTTGATGATAACCACTGGAACCTACCAAAAGCTCTTACACAACTTAAGCACAATGAACCACAACAAAATGGATAAATGGTAATATTCGAGATATGGTCAAGTCCTATATCTTTGGAAAGAAGACCCACAAATGGGAGAATAATTATATCGGAAAGGTTCTCCCAAAGGACTTCGAGGTCTGAGCCTCACATTGGGGTCCCCAGACCAGGGGTCCTGCACCAGGAAGATAAGCCCCAGAGTATTTAGCTTCGAAGGTCAGTGAGGTTTACTTTCAGGACTCCCAGAAAGCCAGGGGAAATAGAGAATTCATCTTAAAGGGCACACATAAAATCTCACATGCTCTGGGTCTCAGGGCATAAGAGAGAATTTGACAGACACCTAGGTCAGACCTACCAGCTGATCGTGGAGTCTTTCGGAGGCAGGAGGCAGCTGCAGCTCACCCTGGGGACGCAGACACTGGCAGCAGCCATCCTTGGGAGTTCCTTCTACCACATGCGCACTGGTGTTGGCAAGACCATTGTGGAATCTTCCCTTTAGTTTTTAGCCCCAAGATGTAGCCCTGCCTGGCTCTGGTCTTCAGGGAGCCAGCTCCAACCTCTGGACCAGCCTCACCCAGGGCAGACACCAGATGTAAGACAGCCACAATCCTGTAGCCTGAAGTCCCACCAGCAGCCCAGGCCATGTCCTGGATGACATGGGCCTGGGTCCTTGCCCCCTGCCCACTAGCAACCCAATAAAAGCTTTGGGATATCTGAGGCCTTGTACCCAACTGTGTCAGGAACAGCCCCTCCCCTCCCCCTCCTTCCCAGCAGTGATCTGAAAACAGTTCTGGGACCCCCGGCCTCGCACGTGGACTCCAGGACCTGCCTCTGCCTGTCAGTAGACCAACACTAACTCAGGACTTGACTTCACCCACCATAGAGTGGGCAACAGCCCGGGAGTCTTCTAGACCCTGACCACCCACCATAGAGTGGGCAACAGCCCGGGAGTCCTCTAGACCCTGACCACCCACCAATGAGCCAGCACGAGCCCTGGGCCTCCTGGGGTTCTACAGTCAGCTACCCTTGGCCTGGTCCTACCAACCAGGGGCCAGTACCCTCTGCACAGGGCAGGGCTTAGCAACTAACCTGGCCAGGAGCTAACCAAGCCTCCCAGACAGCCCACATAACTTGCTCAGCACAACAGAAGGACCCGCACGGCGGGAGCCACCAGAGCATACAGCTTGGGCGATGAGAGGGGCGCGCACTGCTGGGACAATAGGATGTCTCCTACAGAAGACCACTGCTCTAAGGCTGGAAAACACAACCAACCTACCAGAAACATAAAGTACCAGCAGAAACTTAGGCAAAATGAGGCAAAAGAGGAACATGTTCTAGACGAACGAACAAGATAACACCCCACAAGAAGAACTAAGTGACGTGGAGAAAGGCAAATACCTAAGAAAAAAAAGTTCAGGGTAGTGATCATAAAGATGATTAGAGAATCCAGGGAAAAAATGGGAACACAGAGTGAAAGTTAAAGGTTTTTAGCAAAGAGTTGGAAAATATAATGGAGAAGGAAATGGCAGCCCACTCCAGTATACTTGCCTGGAGAATTCCATGGACAGAGGAGCCTGGCGGGCTACAGTCCTGAGGCCATAGTCAGACACGACCGAGCAACTATCACTCACACTCACTAAAAATATAAAGAATATGCAAAGATGAAGAATAACTGAAATTAATAATACACTAAAAAGAATCAACATAAACTAAATGGTACAGATAAATGATCAGTTACCTGGAAGACACAGCAGTGGAAATCACTGATGCTGAAGAGAAAAAAAGAAGAAGAAATGAGGACTATATAAGAGACCTCTGGGTCAACATCAAATGCACTAATATTCACATTACAGGGGAGAAGAGAGAGAGAAAGGGGCTGAGAACACATTTGAGACATTAATAGTTGAAAACTTCCCTAATCTGGGAAAGGAAACAGACATCCAAGTCCAAGAAGTACAGAGTCCCACATAGGATTAACCCAAAGAAGAACACACCAAAATACTGTAATTAAATGTTAAAAATTAGAGAATATTAAAACCAGCAAAGGAAAAACAACAAATAACATAGAACGGAACTCATAAAGGGCTATCAGTTGACTTTTCATCACAAACTATGTAGGCCAGAAGGGCAACATATTTAAAGTGATGAAAAGAAAGCCTACAACCAAGAATACCCTATCCAGCAAGGCTCTCATTCAGATTTTATGGAAAGATCAAAATCTTTTCAGACAAGCAAGAGCTAAAAGAGTTCAGCACTACCAAACCAGGTTTACAAGAAATATTAAAGGAATTTCTCTTAGTAAAAAAGGCCACAACAAGAAAAATGAAAATTACAAAATGAAAAAGTTCATTGGTAAAAGCAAAGATTCAGTAAAGGTAGGAAATCACCCATGCACAAAGCTAGTAGGGAGGTTAAAAAAGCAAGAATATGGACGTATGGGCGTGAGAGTTGGACCATAAAGAAGGCTGAGTGCTGAAGAATTGATGCTTTCATACTGGTGTTGGAGAAGACTCTTGAGAGTCCCTTGGACAGCAATGAGATTCAACCAGCTCATCCTAAAGGAAATCAGTCCTGGGTGTTCAATGGAAGGACTGGTGCTGAAGCTGAAGCTCCGATACTTTGGCCACCTCATGCGTAGATCTGACTCACTAGAAAAGACCCTGATGCTGGGACAGATTGAGGGCACGAGGAGAAGGGGGCATAAGAGGATGAGATGGCTGGATGGCATCACTGACTCAATGGACGTGAGTTTGAGCAAGTGCTGGGAGATGGTGAACAGGGAAGCCTGGTGTCCTGCAGTTCATGGGGTTGCAGACAGTTGGACAGGACTTAGAAACTGAACAACAAAAAGAAGTTATCAAAAACAGTAACTGTGAGGGGAGGAAAGTACAGACACAGGATTCTTAAAATGCATTTGAAATTAAGAGGTCAAGAACTTAAAAACAATCTTCTTAAATACAGACTGCTACATAAATACCTCATGATAATTACAAGCCAAACATCTATAATAGATACACAAAAGAAAAGGAATCCAAACATTAAAGATAGTCATCAAATAAGAAAAGAAGACAGGAACAACAACAAAAAACCTACAAAAACTACCCCAAAACAATTAACAAAATGGCAATAAGAACATACATAGCAATAATTACTTCCCATGTAAATGGATTAAATGCTCCAAAAGACATCAAGTGGCTGAAGGCAGAATAAAAAAAAGAATCCTGCCTATAGGAGACTCAGATTTAAAGGCATACATATACTGAAAGTGAAGGGATGCAAAAGGTATTGAATGCAAATAGAGATAATAAGAAAGAGTAGCAACACTTACACCTGATAAAACAGATGTTAAAATAGATTGCCGGAGGAGACAAAGGACACTACATGATGGAGGCTACACAACGCGCTACTGAAAAAGCCAATGGATTACTGAGGAAGGCAAAGAGGAGTTAAAAGAGCATACCCAGAGACAAATGAAAATGAAAACAATGACCCAAGATCTATGCGACACAGCAAAAGCAGTTCTAAGGGGGAAGTTTACGGTGATACAAGACCTCAGGAAATGAGGACAATCTCAAAGCACCTAATGCTACAGCTAAATAGAAAAAGAGCAAACAAAACCCAAAGTTAGTGTAAGGAAACGTATCAGAAAGACTAGAGCACAAATAAACTTTAAAAACAATAAAATCATCAATGAAACTAAAAAATGCTTCTTTGAAAATATTTTAAAAATTGATAAGCCTTTAACTTGAACTCATCAAGAAAAAAGCACAAATCAACAAAATCAGAAATGAAAAAGGAGAAGTTACAAATACCACCACAGAAGTGTGAAACATCAGAAGAGATTACTATGGAAAACTATATGCCAATAAAATGGACAACTCAGAAGAAAGGGACAAATCCCTAGAAATGTACAATCTGCCAAGACTGAACCAGGAAGAAATAGAAAATATGAATAGATCAGTTACCAGTAATGAAACTTAATCAACAATTTAATAACTCCCAATAGAAGTCCAGAATCAGATGGCTTCACAAGTAAATTCAACAAAACATTTAGAGAAGAATTAACACCTATCTTGCTCAAACTATTCCCAAAAAATTGAAGAAGGAATGCATCTGAACTCATTCTAGGAAGGTAGCATCACTGTGATACTAAAACCAAAGATAATACAGAAAAAAAGAAGAAGAAAATTATAGGCCAATATCACTAATAAAGACAGATGCAGAAATTCCTCAACAAAATACTAGTAAGCTGAATCCAACAATACATTAAATGGGTCATAAAACATGACTAAGAGGAATTTATCCCAAAGATGCAAGAACTTTTAGGTATTTGCAAACCAATCAGTATAACACTACATTAACAAACTGAAGAATAAAAACCGTATGATCACCTCAATAAATGCAGAAAAGCTTCTGACAATATTCAACATCCATTTATGATAAAAACTCCCCAGGTGTGTATAAAGGGAACATACCTCAACATAATAAAAGCCATATATGACAAACACACAGCTAACATCATACTCAAAGGTGAAAAGCTGAAAGTATTTCCTCTAAGATCAAGAACAAGACAAGGATGCCCACTCAAGGTACTTTGAATCAACACAGTATTGGATGTCCTAGTCACAGCAACTGGACAAGCAAAGTAAGATGGTTGGATAGTATCACTGATTCAATGGACATGAATTTGAGCAAACTCCGGGAGACACTGAAGGACAGGGAAGCCTGGAGTGCTGCAGTCCATGAGGTCACAGAATTGGACACAACTGAGCAACTGAACAGCAACAATCTGCAAAGGAAGAAGTAAGACCGTCACTGCAGACGACATGACACTATACACAAAATATTCCAGACACCATCAGAATACTACCAGAGCTCATCAATGAATTTAGGAAAGTTGTAGGATACAAATTAACATACAGAAATCAGTTCCATCTCTATATACTAAAAATGAATAATCAGAAAGAGGAATTAAGTATATAATCCCATTTACCATTGCATCAAAATGATCAAAATACCTAGGTATAAACCTCCTTGGGGTGATATACCTGTATTTGGAAAACCATAAGGCACTGATGAAAGAAACTGAAGACAACACAAACAGATGGGAAAATATACCATATTCAGGGGCCGGAAGAATTAATACTGTTAAAATGATCATACTACCAAGGAAACCTACAGATTCAATGCAGTCTTTATCAAATACCAAGGGCATTTTTCACAGATAATTTTAAAATTCATATGGAAACACAAAAGACCCTAAGCAGCTAAAATATCCTGAGAAAGAAGAACAGATCTAGTCAAATCAAGCGCCCTGACTTCGAACTATACTACAAAGCTACAATAATCAAAACAGTATGGCACTGGCAGAAAACATCAATGGAACAGAATAGAAAGCCCAGAAATAAACCCACACATTTACAGTCAATTAATCTATGACAAAGGAAGCAAGAATATTAAATGGAGGGGAAAAAAATCTCTTCAATAACTGGTGCTGCAAAAACCAGACAGCTACATGTGAAAAAATGAAATTAGAATATTTTCTAATACTATATACACAAATTAATTCAAGATGGATTAAAGACATAAATATAAGACTTGAAACCATTAAAACTCCTAGAGGAAAACATAGGCAGAACACTCTGACAGATATTGTAACAATATTGTTTTGAATCTGTCTCCTAAAACAAAGGAAATAAAAGCAAAAATAAACAAATGGGAACTAATTAAGCTTAAAAACTTACGTATAGCAAAAGAAACCATCAACAAAATGACAACCTACTGAATGGGAGAAAATATTTCCAAATGATATGACCAACTTGTGGTCATATCCAACATATATAAATAACTCATACAACTCAACATCAAAAGAAAAAAACCTGATTAAAAACTGGGCAGAAAACCTGAACAGATATTTTTCCCAGAAAGGAAATGCAGATGACCAACAGGCTCATGATCCTCAACATCACTAATCACCAGGGAAGTACAAATACAGACTACAATGAGATATCACAACACACAGGTCAGGATGGTTATCATCAAAAAGAACAGAAGCAACCAATGAGATTGAGGAAGTGGAGAAACGGGGAATCCCCTGTTGAGGGAAACATAAATTGGTGTAGCCACTGTGGAAAACAGTATGGAAGTATCTCAAAAAAGCTAAAAATAGAACTACCATATGACTCAGCAATTCCACCACTCTTGGATATATATATCTGAAAACAAAAACAAAAACAAAAAACCACTAGTTCAAAAAAATATATGCATCCCAATGTTCATATCAGTATTATATAATTGCCAAGATATGGAAGCAATTTAAGTGTCCATCAACAGATGAACAGATTAAGAGGATGTGGTGTATGTATACAATGGAATACTACTCAGCCATAAAAAGAACAAAATTCTGCCATTTGCAAAACATGGATAGACTTGGAGGGTCATTATGCTGAATGAAATGAGTCAGAGAAAGATAAATATTTTGTATGATATCACTTTTACATGGAATCTAAAAAAATAGAACAAGCTAGTAAATCTAACATAAAAGAATCAGACTCACAAATATAGAGAACAAACTAGTGGTTACCAGTGGGGAGAGGGAAGGGAGGAAGGGCAAAACAGTGGTAAGGGATTAAGAGGTACAAACTATTGTGTATAGAATAAATAAGCTACAAGGATATATTGTATAACACAGGGAACATAGCCATGTTTTAAAGGCATATAGCATTTAAAAACTGTGAATTTCTATATAATACTTATATAATACTGTACATCAGTTATATGTCAATAAAAATACATAAATACTTTCTACTGAAAATAGCCCAAATTTAGCTTCTATTGCTTGCCACCAAGAACTTTGGCATGTTTGATATTTGAGATTCTACTGGTGAATGAATGAACAAATGAAATGATTCTACAGCTGTCTGCAGAATTAGGGGAAAGGTCAGCAACACAGTGTATAGCTGGAGTTGGCTGGAATGCTGGGGGCCATATCATTGACTGTCACTGTTCACTGGCTTCCTTGGTTCTCAGTGTAGTCTTAGCTCATGGCTCCCTCATTACATTTCTTCTCCAGTAGAGAGCCAGACTGATGTGGCTGCTCACGGCTCCCATGGCTATAGAAGCAGAAGCTACCACATCTTAAAATTTAGGCTCAGAAAGTGGCATAATATCACCATCACTGCCTTCTCTAGGTTAAAGCAAATCACAGGCCTAGCCCAGGCGTAAGAGAAGGGGGAAGCACAGAGGGCATGGCTTCCAGAGAAGGTACTGGACCTGGAGGCAACTCAGGTCCAGGCAAATGGAGTATGTACAAGCGAAGCACCACGGGACGGAAAGAGCAGCCCGAAGTGTTACAAGAAATCACGACACTTAAAAGCATACGAGGTTTTCTTCTTTCCTGGCTTTTGCTGTGCTCCCTACCTTCAAACTACTGACAACAGAAACAGCTGCTACAGTAGTAAAATCTCATAAATTGAAAAATACAGGTGTAAAAAATATTAGTCAATGTTCATATATCAAAAATTGAGAAAAGAAGGTATATCAACTTCAAAGAATACAGAGCAGATCTATATATATTATTCTACATTGGTACTTTGTTCATTTAAAAATACTAAATTAAGGAAACTAATTTGATAAGTACAGCCTATCTTTGACAACATTTTGTTATGATTCTCAGTATAAAGGAGTGAATAGTGTTAATGTTAATTACATCACAGACTAAGCTTTTAACCCACCAAGTATATTTTGATCTTTATTCCCAGAGGTCTTTTATAAAAAAACCAAAGTAGGGTATCTATAGAAATTAGAAGAACATCGATATTCCTTTAATTAATAATTATAACAGGCATTAGGATGTGTTTTGTTCTATAATTCCTTGTAAAAGCATCTGTTGCTCCTATAGGAAGTAAAGTATGGTTGTTTTCCAATAAAGTGTAATAGACAAGCTTCTTAAACAAAATATAATCTTTAATATAAGTCTATCCACAAGCTCAGTAATATAAAATATTTTCAAATATCTCAGGTATATTCTAAGGACTGCACTTCATTTCCTTTGTCACCTGATAAATCCAGACAATAAACATAATTATTTCTACATCCAATAATAAGCAATGATTCCCAGACCACAGGAGAAGAGAAAACTTCTCCAGGAAGTTCATACACACTTTGCAACTGTCCACTCTTAGATTCCAAGATCCACAGTTTCCCATCAGTAGATGCTGCTGCCAGTAACATTTCATTGGTATGGTTGTGGTTACGGAAAACAAAAGGCGTTGAATACACTCTTGAAGTAGTTTCAAATTTCCACTGGAGGTGACCTTTCATACTACAACAGTAGATAAAGCAGTCATGAGAACCAAAAAATATTTCTTGCTCTGATGCTGAGGTACATGGAGATGAAAAGATTGGTTCATTGGTAGAGAATTGCCAAACCTGAAGGGTGATAAAGGCAAAAATAATTCATTCATCTCATTTCAACAATTCTGTAGATTAAAGCTTTATGAAATTCTTAATAAAATGTGAGAGATGTAGGCTGCTGAATGGTAAATATACATAGAGAAAATAATAGCTTTCTCTGAAAAGTAGCACCCTCAGATTAGACCTCTGTCCCAGTGATAAAATCTAACATAAAAAACACCAGTACCCTTATTACACAAATCACCACTATGCATAACATGAATTCATTTCAAACCTCATCCAAAGTCATTACTAATATGTTCAGGCAATGACTTCAAAGATAAAACTGCACTGAGTTCCCAGTGTATCTTATTAAAACCTGTATCTTACTCTAGTCTCCCCATGTAGGAAGGAGGAGGTAAGTAAGCGGAGAGGAAAAGTTTATGCGCAGTAAGTTGAACTAAAGCTTTAAACAAAGAGCTATGAGTTGTGTGTCTACACAACTATTTGCTTATTTCAAAGCTACTACAGATTACCCATCAGCCAATATTTTAAAAAACACAGGAAGAAGAGGCATAAGTCTAAGGTAATGTTCACAAATCCATAGTAGCAGCAAAATAAAAAGAGTGGGTATATTCATGATACATGGTGTGTAACCTCAATTTTCTTCCTGACTTAGACAAAATTACTTTAATCTTTCTTTGGCTCATTCAGAGAAGGAAAAAAAAAATGAGTAAGAACCTTTGCCTCTTCTAACTATTTAGAAATCTAAAGGTGAGAATATATTCAAATTACTTTCTAAATAAAAAATATTAAGTGAACTTAATAAAAGATTTCATCACAGGACTTCGCTGGGGGTACAGTGGATGAGATTCTGCCTGTCAATGCAGGCGACATGGACTCGGATCCCCGATCTAGGAAGATTCCACATGTCGCACGCAACTAAAGTCCATGCACCACAACTACTGAGGCCGTTCTCTAAAGCCCTCAGATCACAACTATTGAGCCCCTGGGCTGCAACTACGGAAGCCTGAGTGCTCTAGAGTCTGTGCTCCTGGAGAAGAGACGCCAGCACTGCAGCAAAGAGCAGTCCCGCTCACCACCACGAGGGAAAGCCTGAACACAGAAAGGAAGACCCAACACAGGCAAAAATTTAAAACAACTTTAAAAGTTAAAGAAAAGACTTAAAAAAAAAAAGATTTCATCACAAAATAACTGTCACACAGAACAAAAGAAACTGCCAGTGTATGAGGGGCGAAAACAGAATGAAAGGCACCCGGAGCAACCACAGCCATCAGTGGGCTAGCTTATGCTGGAGCTGGTACACTCCAGTCCACAGAACAACCCCTCAAATCAAAAGCACAGAAGTTGTGCCGCAGTCACTGTGGGTGAAGAAGTAGAGATTAGTATCCTAACGAAAGATCAGGAGCCTACCCTGCTGATCATGAGGCTGACGACGGAAACTCCATACAAAGTAAACTGGGTTCTGTAACAGATTTTGGTTTTCATAGAAAAAGCAGGGGTTTATTTCAATTTTCACAACCTGTACAGAGGTTATAATTAAGTTGGCTAAAAACTGGTTAACATTTTTAACATCGGACAAGAAGGATGGCAACATTAAAACAATGTTTGGATAGAATCTTTTAAATCTATTACAGCATCATTCAAAATTTTAAAAAGGCTAACAATTAAAACAGAACTAGCTTTCAACACGATGGGTCAAAAAATGTTGTATAAAATTTTACTTTAGTCGTCATCGACTACTATGCCTTTGAGAAAGGTAAGTAAAACAGAACTAGACATTTTTTACCTGTTCTCCAAAGTGAGTAAAGCAGAGTAAATTTCCATCTACACAGCCAATAAAAATATACTGTAGGCAACACCGTGGAGAAGAAAAGAGTGGCTTTCCACAGGAATGTTTCCAAACTCTGTCCCCAGTGGCCTGGTATGGGCAAAACGTGATTCATAGCATTTAAATCATTCTACTCATCAATTACTTTTATAAAACAAATCCATAAACCTCCCAGAGGTAACATCAGAAAAGGCTACAGTAGCATGCTGACTATTATAAGTGAAGTTTATATATTATAGCTTGATTACAAATGAAGCTACTGTACATATACACAGCTATAAAATTAATGAGTGCTATTTATGAGAACTGAGATAAAAACCTGCAATAAAACCAGGAAAGAAATAACTAGCACATAAACTCTCTCCTTAGAATGGACACAAAGTTCTTGATAGAACTGAGAACTTTCTGCCAATTTAAAAAATTGATAAAAGACATAACACAGAACTTAAGATTTTTCTCAAGGCTCTAAGACTTCATGTCAATCATTTTAGTGAATTCTGATCCAGTACTGTGTGGATTATATCTACTTGAGGTCTACTTCGAATTTTCAGAATTCCAAGCAAAAGTAAAAAATATTAAAGAAAAACAGGTAATAAAATCAGTAAATATTATTGTATGCCTACAGGATTTACAGCCAGTAAAAGTCCTCCCAGTGTAGCAAAATACAAGTGATATGGAATCAGGCTCAAACAAGGAGAAGAAAAAACAGTTCCTCCACATTTCAGCTTCCAAACACACTTCTTTTTCTGTAAATAAGAAAGTAAAATTTAAAAAAGAGCAAAAAAGAAAGCAAATTAATTGGTTTCTGAGGGTGATTCACAAAATCAATATATCCTGTCCCTTTTAAAGTTATGTGTGTCTACCCAGTTAATATAATTTTTATTTTTAGTATAAAAGTAACACATACATACTGCGGAGAATCAAGTTAGTATAAAAAGAAGGCAAAGGCAATACCCAGAGACTACTACTAACATTTTAGCATTTTTGCCTTGTGATCTTTTTGGCACACACACACACATACAGTTTAATATACCTGAGATCATTCTGAATACCATACACTTTGTATATAATTTAGCTCACTTATTCTGTAAAACTTGTTAAATATTACATTAATGGATCATATCCCATATGAACATAAAACATTCTCTCTCTGCCCTATTTGTAACTAATTTCTTGGTAGTATAAACAACTTGGAAATAAGATATTCTGGTGCTTACATTTGTCCATGTTTCTGATTATTTTGCCACAATAGATTCCTAGAATTTTACATGAGTCAAAGGATATGAAATTGTTACCTATTCAAACTGTCAAACTGTCTTCCTCAAAAGCTTACCTCCCATCATTCTCATCAGCATTTAATGTTACACTCTAAGCTAATTTGCTTCTCTATCATTAAAGTTTTAAATTTTCATTCCTTTGATTCTTAAACATACAAAATACTTATATACATTTACTAGTCATTTCTTCTTAAGGGTCCTGTCCATTTATATCCTTTGTTGAATATTTTTCTATCTGGACCTTTATATTTTTCTTATAGATTTATATTTGCTTTTAATTTCATTTATGAGTTTTAACTACATCATATTTGTTTCAAAATTTTTTCCCACCTTAATTTTTTAATTTTATCATTCTTAAATTTTAAAATTTTATGTAATCAGGTCCTTATATAAAATATCTTATTGATATTTTTGTGATTCTCTTCTTTCTATTGTTGATGGTAAATTCTAACTTCTTTATATTTCAAAACTCTGAGCAGCAAATCTGTGAAAATTTGGTAAGGAAGTTAAAAATATCTTAAGAGATTAAGGCTGTTAATTAACCCCTTAATCTTCCCAGATCACAAACTTGGAAAATAGTTAATACCTGTTCCCCTAGTCAACACCACCTGATAATTTCAAGCTCTTCTATTTATGCTTATGGGTGTAAAGCTGACGAACTGAATTCTTACATATATATCCAAAGCATATGCATGCTGGTCATGAGATCCAATGTAAAGAAGTCCTGTGGTTGGGTCCACCGTTGCTGAACTTTTGACAGCATCCTCAGTAGTAAACATCCAGTATTTTTCTCCACTATTACTTTTCAGAACATAAACTAACCCATTATAACAGCCTGGTGGCAAACAAAATATTAAAGATGAGATTTAGATATGTCACTGGAAAATAATTCTTTGGCTTAAATCATGACAACATATATTCGATGCTCTTCATGTGTACTTAGGCTCTACGTTTGGCTCAGATTTACATTTCAGCAAGACAAAAACGAACAGTAACCACTTATGTAAAAAAGCCTTTTCAGTAAGTACACCTTACATTTTCAAGGTACTATGAAGTGCTTCACTACCAAGAAAACAATGAACATGAGCATGCTGCAGCAGAAAGAGGCTGTGGCAGACCTGGATTCAGATCTTGTCATGGCCATCCTTTGGGCAAATCATCTAGCATTGCTGGGCCTCAGATTATTTTTCTGCTGAATGTGGATACAAGTACATCCAGGGTTATTGTGATAATTAGGATAAATGCCCAGTACATAAAAAGTGTTCAATAAATGCTAATATTGGGGGCTTCCCTGGCAGTCTAGTAGTGGTTAAGATTCTGCGCTTCCAACGCAGGGGGGGCAGGTTTGCTCCCTGGTTCAGGAAACTGAGATCCTGCATGCCGCATGGCACAGCCAAAAGAAAAAGAAATGCTGGGCCTCCCTGGTGGTCTAGAGGTTAAGAATCTCCTTGCCAATGCAGGAGACACAGGTTCCATACCGGGTTGAGGAGGATCTCAATACCACAGAGCAGCTAAGCCCATGTGCCACAGGTACTGAGCCGGTGCCTCGAGAGCCTGGGAACCGCCTGGAGAAGACCCAGCGCCCAAGAGCCAGTGCTGCCCAAGAGAAGCCACCGCAATGCAGCCCGCACACCGCACTCAAGAGCAGGCCCCGCTCACTGCAACTAGAGGGAGCTGGCGTGCAGCAAGGGAGCCTCAGTGCAGCCAAATAAATAAATAAGTCTTTTTTTTAAATAAATAAATCTTAAAAAGAAATGCTAAAATTAACAATATGAATATTCACTGGAAGGACTGATGCTGAAGCTCCAATACTCTAGCCACCTGATGTGAAGACCCGACTCACTGGAAAAGACCCTGATGCTGGGAAAGATTGAAGGCAAAAGGAGAAAAGGATAGCAGAGGATGAGATGGTTAGATGGCATCACCAACTTCATGGACGTGAATCTGAGCAAACTCCAAGTGACAGTGAAGGACAGGGGAGCCTGGCATGCTACAGTCCATGGGGGTCACAAAGAGTTGAATACAACTCAGGAACTTAACAACAAATGTTTACTAACCTTTAATCTTATGGAGGATACTACTGTTAGAATTTTATTCCTATTATCTTATGTAATCCTCACAGTGAAGTGTGACTATATGCACATTATATAGAGGACAAAACTGAAGCACTGAGAGTTAAGTTATAGGCAAGTTATGGGCAAAACTACTCAGGTAGTAAGTGGCAGAGCAAGGATTTGAATTCAAGAAGTCAAGCTCCAGAGCCTATTGTCTTGACAACTATAGTAGACTGATTTTTCCAAACTGCTGCTGGGATGAGAAGACAGAGCAGGAGTCTCTGACTTGCTGTGGCCAAAAAAAACCCTCCAATTGGAAGTGGGAGTGGTCAAAATCTACAAAGTGAAGGTCACTCAAGTTTCTGGAGGGCATGTAAGTCAGGGGAAGTGAAATCCAGGCATTGGCCCAACACTCTGGGTGGTTCTACCTATGATTATAACCACTGCTGCCCACTTGAGGCCCAATTTCCGGAGTATCTGCTGTGCTTTCTTCTGGCAGTTACTGCTCAGAAGGGAAAGGACAGCCTGCTTAGTGAAGATGAAGAGAAATGTCCTATATAGTGGACTACACCAGGAACAGCTGGGTAATGAGAAAGTTCTTTCAGTTCGGCTCCAGAAGAAAATGTTTTGTGACCTTGGGTTAGGCAGAGATCTCCTGAATATGACATCAAAAGCAGGATCCATAAAAGAAATTATAAAGTAGACTTCATTGAAATTAAGAACTTCTCCTCAAAAGACACTGTTAAGGGACTTCCCTTATGGTCTAGTGGTTAAGACTTCGGGCTTCCACTGCAGGGGGCATGGGTTTGATCCCTGGTCAGAGAACTAAGATCCTGCAAGCAGGGACAAAAAGCAGATCACTGGTTGGTGGCAGGGATAGGAGGAATGACTATAAAGTGAAACAGAAATTTTTGGAGCAATGGACTCTTAATTGTGGTAGTGGTTACATGATAGTGTGCATCTGTCAAAATACAGAACTGTATACTACTGAATATAATCCATACATTAGTAAAAAAAAGAAAAAAAGTACTAAGTGATAGTTACCAACACTGAATTGTATATTTGAAAACTGCTGAGAGTGAATCTTAAAAGTTCCCATCCCAGGAAAAGAAAACGGTAACTATACCAGGTGATGTAGGCTAACTAGACTTATTGTGGTAATTGTTTTGCAATATACACACATCAAATCATTATATTGTATACCTTAAACTAATAAAACGTCGTATGTCAATCACATCTCAATAAATCTGGAAAATTTGTAAAAAGAAAAAAAAAGGACTAAGTGACCACCATGCGCCACAAGCTTTGGGTAGACACTTGGGATGCAAACAATAACCTCGATGACCTGACTTTCATGGACTAGGGATTACTCAAATTCATATGTATAACCGAAAGTTTCCTGTAGCGAAATTCTCAAAATACAGGTTTTCAATAGGAAAGGATCAAACTTAGATTCAAGTAGATCCTAGCCAGGATAACTTAAGTAGGGAGATATATTCCTAAGTATTTAGACTGAAAAGCTTTGGTAAATAGAGTCCATGAGCACTAAAGTAAAACTTAATGTAGTTTGGGGGAGGGGTAAAAAGAGAGTGATAGTCAAGGAGACATTATACTTGAACCCCCATATCTCTGTAAAGTAAAAGTCACCTGCACCTTAAGGAAATGGAGTAGCAGTTCATAGCTAACACTCAATGAGCACTCAGTCCGGCCCTGAAAAAGAAAGTGTTAGTCGCTCAGTTCTTTTGCAATCCCATGGACTGTAGCCCACCAGGCTCCTCTGTCCATGGAATTTTCCAGGCAATACTGGAGTGGGTCAGCATTTCCTTTCCCAGGAGATCTTTCCAACCCAGGGATTGAACCCAGGTCCCTTGCATTACAGGCACATTCTTTACTGTCTGAACCACCAGGCATGTACTAAAGGATTCACAAGCAATTATCACATTTAATCCTCTCAGAAGCTCTATGATCATTGAGGTAGTTTTAAAATATATCCACAAGTTCATTGATACTCATCCTTTCAAGAGGTGGAGCCAAGTCCCCTCCCTTTGAGTGTGGGCCAGACCTAATGATGTGCTTCTAATAACAGAAAAAAGCATGAATGATCATTTACAACTTTAGACACTAAAAGTGCTGCATTTTTCCTCACTCACTCTCTTGGGTCACTCAGAGAGAAGCCCATGGGGCAAGAAACTGAAGCTTCCTGCCAAAACTCAGCAAAGAACTGGTCTTGTGTTAGCCGCACTGTGAGTAAGCCATCTTGGAAGCGGATTTCACCAGCTTACGTCAAGTTTCACAGGGCTGCAGCCACAGGAAAAAGCCTGCGCCAGAACTTTCAGCAGCTCCTCTAACTTCCTGATCCACACAAACTGTGAAATAACCAATGTTTATTGTTCTAAACCATGAAGTTTGGGAATAATCTGTGATGCAGCACCATGTTTTATTTATTATGCCCATACACTCATGAGAAAACTGAAGTTCTAGGGAGTTCCACAACTTGTTGACGGTCACAGAGCGGGTAATAGCCTTAGAGCTAGGTTCAAACCCAGAAACTCTGACCCAAGGCCCACACTGGGAATCAGCATGTAATTATAATTCTTTGACAGAAACCAAACCCACTATACACAGGTTTTTTAAATTTAACTTGGCCCTACTGGTATTTTCATATGGTAATTCCATTTAACTCTACAAACCTCAAATACAGAAACTTACCCACTACAATAAAGTTTCCACACTTAGATACACATGCTGAGGATTCAATGCGGTCTCCTAAAATCTGTTCCCATTTCAATTTTCCAGAGTAAAGGTCAACTGCCATCATTATACGAGAATGGGAGCCAATGTACACAGTTGCAGATGACTTATCAATAGCTGGTATTACAACCAGAGGGGAGGCATCCACACATTTGCCTGTGTCTGACCTCCACCTCACACGAAACTCCACTTTCTCAGCCCTAATCACAGGTGTCTCCTCTTCAGAAACTTCTACAACGCAGGATGGATCTTCTGACTTCCCAATAAGAGGTGGAGTATTTAGGCTCTCTCTATTTTGACTGTCAGTCTGTGAAATTAAATCAGAAGGATACGCTGAAGGGCAGGGTCCCAACTTAGTTAAACACCTATCAGTCGTCAGAGACAAAATCTGACTCCCTCTGCTCAGTGCAATGAAAGCATTGACCTCATTGTCACAATTTAAAGGCACAACAGATTCCTGATGTAAAGATCTTCCACTGGTTTCCTCTTGAGTAACATCACTGAATTTTCTTTTCATGGCATGATTCTTGCTAAGTGTCAGATCTTTCTCTGGAAACACTGTTTGAAGGATGTGATTGTAAATCTCTAAAATAGAACTGCTGAGAATAATTTCCAGAAGCCCAGGTACTGATGTGCCAACAAGGTTTTCAATCTCACCGAGGAGCCGTATGGATTTCAAGGAATCTCCACCACTATTTAAGAAGAGTGACTCATCAGGAATCTTCAAAGCATCTTCTGAGAGACTGAGAACAGACTACAGATTGGAGAAGGGAGAAATACATTGAAGTTCAAGGCCTAAAACCAGCACTTACAGTAACATAAGTGACAGTGCTTACATTAATGAGATGAACAAAAAACACACAAAATAAATTTTAACATGATTTTCTATATAGTAAAGGAGCCCCTCATCATCCTACCAACAGTGTGACAAGCCTACCCTAGGACTGCAAATTATACTTCCCTTTAGAGCAGTTTTTCTACCCATACAATAGGAAATCAAATTATAAAAACATCTGATTTACTAATTATAAAACCCACAAGATAATAATATCTGATATTTCCATAATATAGGGATAGTTATTTTCATTAACTTCACATATATATATCAGAATTATTTTCCACGAATCTAAAAATGAAGTGAGTAATATTTTTATTTAGATACCCTCTATTTTTCAGATAAGACTATACAAATACATCTTTCTTTTAGAAAAACTCCATATTTTAAGAAAAATTATACTGACCTATAAATCAAAGGTAAATATACATATTTCAAAAAAGTTTTTGATTGTTTATATATGTGTGTGTGTGTGTGTGTGTATGAATAATATAAATTCCCTTAAGCAGAAACATACACATTATTGAAACTCATGGAATAATGATGTTAAAGCCTTTATACCACAGGCTGTGGCACAGCAAGACTGGGCTATTTTCTCTACTTGGACAAATATACCTGTACTCAACTACCTTCTCAGGGAAAACTTACGTCAAGAGAAGTTTTGTCTACTTGTGCCTTTTATGACTGCTACCTAACTTCCGATAAATCTCTATACAGGGAGCTTAATCTAATCTTGCATTACAGAACCTAACTTTTATTTTAATACAAAGTGAATAAACAAAGCTATGCTACTTAACATCTGGACAGCAGTTAACATTCTTAGAAAATTTTATCAGACTTATTAGGATGCTACATTCCCCGAAGATATACAATGACTTCTTTATAACAACAAATTTGTATCTTAAAAGTTGTACCTTCCACAAATGGTGTAATTTTTCCCAAAGTTCCTCTTTTCCATTGAGCTTACACTCAGACTTCAAGTTTATGTAGTTTAAATATATCTTATTTAACTCAGAAACATCAACTTTGCCTTAAAAGAAAAAAAAAAACTTTTAAATTTCAGCTTGAACCCTTCATATCTTCATTAGTCACAGCAGACACATTTTTCATTGTTAAGGTTAGAAATCCTATAGGAGAGTTTGTCATAGATAATCAATAATAAAGAAAGCAGCCTCATGCTACCCAGAATGTAGTATCAGATAAGAAGAAAGGAGGGGCTAATGTTCATCTCATTTAAAGAGTTAAAGAAATAGTACTATTTACTAAGCAATTACCACATCTTGAAATAAATATTAAAGATAAAATTGGGAAAGTAATAGAATTTGGTGATTAAGAGTACATGTTTTGAAGTCAAACAGTTCTCAATAGAATTTCAGCTCTAACTAGCAATGTGATTGGGGGAAAACTACTTAACCTCTTAAGCCTTATTTTTCACATCAGAAAATGGGAATAATACCACCTACTCACAGGATTTTCTGAGATAAAATGAATTACTTTTACAAAGTATTTAATAGAGGGTCTACCACAATATATATTAGTATTACTTACAACAATAAGGATTTAAGTGGTCTTTAAACTAGTTACGAACACAATTACAATCATTTGGCATTGAAACAAAGCAGCTTCAAATTATTTTACCATGAGATGTAAATGGCAGAGAATTAATTAACACAAGCTCATCTGGGACTGCATGACTTGGAAGATGTTTCTGCAGTTCTTCAAAGATGTAATCCTTTACTAAATCATTTTTAGTCACCATGAACAAAATCAATTTTTCCTGGTTATACCATGTAACTGCACAAGACTCCACTTGTTGAAGACCTTCAGCAACCTATGAGAGAGATTATCCAAATCTGCCAATGAGGACATTTAAAAATAAACTTCCTAAATGCTCTGAAATCAAGTCAAATTAAATTCTGGAATTCCCTAGAGATTTTTAAAAACTTGTTTCCTACTATCACTATTACCAGCACACAGGGTTCTTAATGTTTTCCAAAAATAATAGCTCCCAGAGCAAAATAAATTTACTTTCACAGTTATAAAAATCCATTTTGTCACTTATTTAAAAAGAAAGCTCTCTTCAACATGACAGTAAAGTATACAATGAATTATCCATGTCTTCTATTGTAATTCATCATTAATACAAAAGTCTGAAGTCTAAATAATACTGACAGAGAACCCTGGCAAAGCAAATTAATTATGGCTGCCTCTAATACCTCTGTATGTAATAGATATTTAATATTTAAACATTTCTACCTGTTGTACAAGTTCTAGGTTAAGACGCTTGCCATGACGTTTGATCTGACTGTCCTTTCGTCCCAAGAAAAATATCTCTCCATCTTTCACAGTCACAAGGTCTCCTGTGGCTCGCATTGTGCCAAGTGGCACCGTCATTTCGCCATCGAGAAAACATACTCTATTTCTGCCACCTTCACAAGATATAAACACCAATGTAATAAAAATATTTAGGGAAAATTAAAACCATGAAATCAGAACATTTTCAAAAGCTCACTTAACTAAGTTTAAAAGTTTTTATATATATATATATATATAAAATTGGGGACTCACTTTTAAATGTTATTGGATAAAATTACATACAATAACAACCTTAGAATAAGCAAAGTGATAAAATTATTCCTAAAAATATATATGTGATTAAGAACATTTTAAAAATAATTTAAAAAATTTAAATATTCTAATTAAATAAAATTCAGGCTATAAAAGAAATACAAAGCAAGTTACAGTTCCTAAATTGCTTTTCTATCTTCCCTTAGAGTATTAGACACAGTTATCTAAAGTAATCATGTAACTTATTAAATGTTTCATTGACTGTGAGGATGAGATTAAAAATTACCATCACTGAAAAGAATATTAGACTTAAGAAAAACTGAGGAAAGAATAAAATTAACACAGATTTTTTTTCTTGGGAAAAAAAAAAATCATTCCCAATCAACAAATGTAAAACAACCTAAAAATACTTGGCCATTGCCTTCTTGAATTGTGACACCATTAGTATCTCTGACTTCAACTACTGTTCCAAGCAGTGGAAATCCCAGTTGTACAGGCAATTCACATCTATGAAAACACAACAACCCAAACCAAATTTTAAAATTTTCACTTGAATAGAATATTCACCAATGCATTTAAGTCACACTGTACCAAATGAAGAAAAAAAAAGTGACTGCCAAGTGGAAAAGGTTAGGTGAAAAAGTTATCTGTTTAGTTACAAAAAGCTTTAGCAGAATCTGTAGTATCAGTTTTCTGAATTTCCAACATAGAATTCTAGATAAAATAGTGTTGCTAAAATAATGACCCCAGTGCCCATCGAGAACACTATTTGTGTTAAGATATTGGAAAAATACCCTCTCTCTACTCTTTGTAGTAACTGAAACCCGTACTTCAAAGTAGAGTTAAGAATCTTCTCTGGAATCCTGTAGAAAGTCGCCCAACTTGATACCTCTGTGATACCATAAATATTAAATATTTGTGTTTTATTGCCTACTCCTCTCCAGCTTTTGAGAACAGTTAATGATGGAAATGCTTCACCACCAAGGGCCAATATGCGAAGAGAAGTACTGGTGGATAAAACAGTTGACTTGATGAGATGAGATCCAAATCTTCTAAGCAATGTTGGCGTTGCCTGTAAATACATCAAAAATAAACTATTTTTTCCCCTTCAGTACTTAAAAAAAAAATTGTAGTAATTAGTTCAAAGTTTAACATTGGGAGCTCACATGGAAATTAAGGCTGTGTTCACTAAATGGCAAACTGTATTTGGAAAACTACTGAAGCAGCATTACCTTTTTAATGTGGATATAAATTTTGCTTTAGTAAAAAACTTAAGCACAGTATTGTTTCATTATGCAATTTATAGACAAAAAGGTTTAAAGATAACAACAACAAAATCTATAAAATCAATTTACATTTCCTCTTTCATTATTTCTATGTAGAAAAAGTACATAAAGTGTTTTTAAAATGTGCTTAAGCAGCACAGTGAGTAAAGACCTTAAAAAAGAACTTTATTAAGATAATACTGACATATAAATTATACATGTTTAAAGTGTACAAATTTTGAGATATATTGTTGGTGAAACAATCACCACAATCCAGATAATGAAAATATCTTTCAGCGCTAAAATTACCTATGTACCATTATAATTCTACCCTCCAACTGGACCTCTCCTCCAGTCAACTGCTGATCTATTTTTTGTCACTTATGGTCGGTCAGTTGACATTTTTTAGAATTTTATAAAATGGAATCATACAACAAATATTATCATAAGCTGGCTCCTTTCATTCTATATTGAGTGAAAATGCCTTGTGATTCATGATATATGTATCAATAGTTCATTCTTTTTCGTCTCAGTCTACTCAGGGTGCTATGACAAAATACTGGAGACTGGGCAGGATATAAACAACAGATATGACCTGCTGACTTGTCCTACACATGCAGATCTGGACTGTGTAAACAAACTACCAATATGTCACTTCAATGTATAACTTTCTGTCTCAAAAATGTATGTAACTGTGCTTTGACTTCTAACAGGCAGAACAGTCCTCAGATCTTTCTGAAAAACTGTCTCCTGGGCTATAATCCTCAAGTTGGCTCAAATGAAATTCTCTATTTCTTTCTTAGATTGACTAATTATCCATCAACACATTTTACATTTCCTGAGACTTGTTTCATGGCCTAGCATACACTCTATCCTAGGAAATGTTTATAATTTACTTGAAAAGAATGTGTACTCTGAATTTGGTATAGTGCTCTGCATATGGAATTTGGTTGAGAATGCTCAAGTCTTCTTTATTATATGTGCACTGATTTCTGTCTAGTTTTTCATTTAATTACCGAAAGTAGGGTATTAAAATTTCAAACTATTGAGTCAATTTGTTTTTCCTTTTAGTTCTGTCCATTTTTGCCTCATGAATTTGGAACCTCTAATTTTAGGCAAATATCATCTTGTTTATATAACAATGTACTTCTTGATGTACTGACCATATATTATTGTTATGGAATGCTTTGTCGTGGATTTTTTGTTTGCTTATTTGTTTGTAACTTGCCAGGCTAAATGTGAATTCTGTCTCCCTTGTGATATGTGGTCACTAGTGTTGCAGCTTAGTTGACTTTTAAAATACAGATTCAGGAATTCCCTGGAGGTCCTGTGGTTAGGACTCTGCTTTCATTGCTGTGGCCCAGATTCAATCCCTGGGGGTGGGGAACTAAGATTCCACAAACTGTGAGGTACAGCCAAAAAATAAATAATAAAATACATATTCTTATTTTCAAGCCTTACTTCCTTAGGGTCACCTTGTGTCTATATAGCTCAGAAGTCAACCAATGATTGGACAGATTGTCCATACAGATGAACCTGGGAATGGACTGATGTTGTTACTCAGGCAAGTTGTGTCCGACCAAGCTGTGTCCAACTCTTTGTGAACTGCGGAAAGCCAGGCTTCCCTGTCCCTCACCATCTCCAGGAGTTTTCCCAAGTTCAAGTCCACTGAGTTGGTTACACCATCCAACCATCTCATCCTCTGTCGCCCCCTTCTTCTCTTGCCCTCAATCTGTACCAACATCAGGGTCTTTTCCAACGAGTTGGCTCTTCACATATGGTGGCCAAAGTATTGGAGCTTCCAGCTTCAGCATCGGTCCTTTCAATGAGTATTCAGAGTTGATTTCCATTAGGATTGACTGGTTTGATCTCCTTGCTGTCCAAAAGACTCTCAGGAGTCTTCTCCAGCATCATAGTTCAAAAGCATCAATTCCTTGGCACTGTTCCTTCTTTATTCAAAATTAAGTTATTTTTAAGTCTAATCCAGCCTGTATTTTCCACGGGCCTTTTTGTATCTCTTACGTGCACGCATGAAGCCTCAGTGTCAGCCAGCAATGTGCTTGCCCTCCTCACCACTGAAACTTCAGGCCACAGACTCCCATTTCTACTGCAAAACTCAAGCAGTTTTTAAAAACATAACCACTTCTCAGATAGTTGTATGTCTACAGTTGATTTCCAAGTGTGGAAATGGCTATTTTTGTCAATTTTGTCCAACTTTATAGTTGTTTTTTGGGGGAGAAGATTTGCCAGTCTCCTCACTTGGCCATAGTCACAGGTTCCATGTAAGTATTTTTAAATGGCTTCTTTCAATAAAAGCTAAAAGGACAATGTGAATTTTAATTCAGGGAGGTTATTTAAGGTTATGGCATGTCAAAATATTTAAGTAGTAGCTTGACCCTACATCCCAGCATGTACTTATTGTTAAGTCAAGCTCTTAATTGTCCCACCAAGAGTCTTATCATAAGGAAAACCTCCTGTCAAAAGGATGGCTGAGGGCTTTCCTGGTGGCTCATGACCCAGGAATATCCTACACGCCGCAAGGCAACTAGGCCCATGCCCACAACTCAGGCCTGTGTTCTACAGCCTGGGAGCCGCAACTGCCGAGCCCACACACCCCACGGCCCGTGCTCTGCAACGAGAGAAGCCACTGCAATGAGAAGCCCACGCACCGCAACTAGAGTAGCCCCCACTTGCCACAACCAGAGAAAAGTCTGGCAGCAATATAGACTCAGAACAGCCAAATATAAAAATGATGGCCAAATGGTTCTGTTCTCCACTTTCAATAAGGTGAATCTGAAATATTCTGGCCTAATTTCTAGTGTGAAGTATAATGTCAACTTTGAACTCCGTAAGTGAATGCACAACTATCAATGTCCAGCAAGGTAAAGCGCAGCAACACTTTTCAGATATTCATATAAACTGAAATTGTGAATTTAGTGGCACAATGCAACTCAATATCCTTTGCAACCAATTGTCATAGGCATAGGAAAACAGGACTTAGCAAATGACAGGGGGGAAAAAGCGATTAGAAAATGTTACAGTTTCTTCTAAATTGTCTAAGTAGAAATTCATGTAAAAATGAAAAACACATATTGACAGAAAAAGCGATTAGAAAATGTTACAGTTTCTTCTAAATTGTCTAAGTAGAAATTCATGTAAAAATGAAAAACATATATTGACAATTTGGTAGCTAGAAACCTAAGATTCTGCTCTAACTAAAATGTTTCACTTTTAAAAGGCACCAAATTGAAATAATGTAACACTGTTATCCAGAGTATGCAAAAAAATGCCCAAATATACTGTAGGTTTGTGAGAAACCAAATATTGAGCCTTCATAAGAGAAAACTCCTTACTCCTGAAATAAAGAGGTTCTTAATTTCCTCAAACACTTAGTCCATCTCACTATGGGGCCTTTCTCCCCCAAAATAATTCAAGATATTGTATTTTTTTTTAATTTTTAAAACTTTAATAGCATATATTCTCTTTGAAAGCTTTTAAGACCCTTGCTTAGTAGCCAATTAGATTTGGACAAGGTTATTAGTAAATAAAATCTGTACAAGGAGCCCTTACAAAGTCAAAAGTGATCTGCTAATAATATTTCTAGTAAGTATATACTGTGAGTTATATCAAATCACAAGGACGTTATATGTGAAAACTGCTGTATTTTGGGAACAGAGTTAGTAAGTATATATCCGTTTCTCAGAAGGATCTATGATCCCAAAAAGGTTAAAAACCAGTGCTAAAGTAAATTTATCTGAGATTGTGCTAAAACATTAAGCAAGGGGATCAGACTTTAAGAGGCATAACATAGTGACGACGTGCAAGGGAAGTTTCCTTTCTCTGAGTAACTATCACTCAAATCTATTAAGGAACTTATTATATCTTCCCTGAAAAATTATGCTCCTTGAATTTTATAGGAAAATAAAAGCTATATTAAAATCTTGCCCAGGTTCACAGAATAATTCACCAACAGATGAGAAAATTTATATCAGTGATACCCAGCAAGTCACATTGCTATAATGATTTCATTTATGTATCTATATCTATATATATGATTTTTTTTTAATAGGATGAAAAACATATTGCCCAAAAAGAAAGTCAGCATCAAATTTTGTCTCTGGGGAAGAAATTTAATGTCCTCTCAAGTCTCATTTTTAAAATTTTTGATTTATCATGATCTGCATATAATTCTATTAATTAACCACTTAACAATGAAATATCTTAAGGCTAGTGTACCAGTCACATACTTTCAGATATAGTTTTAAAATCTTTTAAAATGCCAAATTTAAAAAATATTTGTTTTTTTAGGTTAATATAAATATATTGAGGTAAAAATCAGAAAATCTAAATTTCTAAGTCAATTATAATTTAACTTACTTAAACCAATTTTTAGTGGGAAAAAAAATAAATTCAAAACTTTAAGAAAGGAGAGGTGTATCTCAATAGGTTTGAGTAAAAGTTGAGTTCCTTTAGTTATTATAATATGTATAAATTGCACAGTAAAAGAATTTTCTATTAAATAAACAGAACTGATTTTTTTTCATTCTCAAACAAAAAGTGACATCATTAGGTGACAGCCCTTGATAATCTAACTATATTACCATGAATCCACCGTAGGGTTATAGATACAAAATATATTCTAACACACAATATTGAACAATGAAAGACAAAACATCTTATTTGCTCATAAAATGTACCTGTAAAATAGTCACTCTGTGATGGGAAAACAGAACAGCAGCTAGTTTTGATGGGACCACTTTGACAGAAGTTGGCACAATAAGCAAAGAGGCGCCACTTGACAAAGCAACAAATATTTCCACCACAGAAGGGTCAAAGGTCAGAGGTGAAGCCAGAAACAAAACATCTTCATGAGTGACTTCAAAAAGCACCCTAAGGAAAGACAGAATGTAATTATAAGAAATGCCTAACATTTTGTAAACATATATCCTAAAAAAGTTTTTATGATCCTTAAGTTTCCAGATACTGGCCAGATTTATTTTTCTCTCTTAAACAAAATGGTGTTATTAATTCTAGAACTCTTCTTTATAAATGTAAGGGTTAAAAACCATTTTAAGCCATGTCTACTTTTTACCATGATATATTTTATGCACTTAGGCACCACTTGAAGGGATTTTGTAGATATGATTAAGGTTCCTAATCATCTGACTTTAATCAAAAGGGAGGTTATCCTGGATTGGTTGGCTTTTCTCAGTCGAAGGCCTTTAAGAGAGTGTTTAGGGGACTCTGCTAGAAGTCCAATAGTTAAGACTTTGTGCTCCCAATGCAGAGGGCGTGAGTTCAATCCCTGGTCAGAGAACTAAGATCCTGCATATGCCACAAGGCATGGGCAAAAAAAGAGAGAGAGAGAGAGAGTGTGTGTTCAGGCCTTCTCTGAAAGAGACTCCACAGAGCAGCGGGGTCAGCAGTTACTCTCCCTCCCCTGGATTCTCTTTCCTGGCTTGCCTGTGGACAAGCACGTGCCTGCTGGGTTCAGCCTATTCACAATCACCCTTTCTAACTGTCTCCCCAGCGGACTTGAGTCTTGACAGCCAGCCTCTACAGGTATAAGTAAATTCCTTGTAAGAGATCCCTGACAAATCCTCCTGGTTCTGCTTTTCTGGGAGAATCTTGACTTACTCTACACCGCATCTTCAGTGATGATCAATAGAGACCTCTGACTCCATTTTCTCATTATTTGGCACTTTTTCTCAGTATCTCAACAAAGAGCAGAACAAAATATATGCGGTAAAGCTGTTACTGAGCATGGATGGTCTGTGATGAGACAAAGACACTGCTTGAATTTAAAGACAAAAACTGGCAATTCTCTGGCAGTCCAGAGGTTAGGACTCAGTGCTTCCACTGCTGTGGTTGGGCTCAATCCCTGGATGGGGAACTAAAATCCTGTAAGTCACTTGGCACAGCCAAGAAAAAAAATTAGCAACAAAAAACTCACTCTATCTAGAATTAGGAATTGCCTTAACTTCAAAATATCTTAAAGTATGGTATTGTGGGGACCCACTTGGAGCCCCAGAGTTGGTACAAAAATTATTTCAAGCTGAAGACATTTTGGATTCAACAGATGCAGAAAGAAGCCTTCTTGGAACTTTCCTTACCTGACTGACAGCAGAAACCTCTGGGGAATCAGACTGCCATAAATTCCATCTTCAGGGTGACTTTTACTCCCAGAAAGTGCACCAAGAGTAAACCTACCATAAACCCCCTCTACCCTCTACAAGGGACTTTTATGGCCCCAAAGATGATGAAAACTATTCTCACGTGCAGAGGTCAACATTACCACAGTTTATCTCCTTCTGTCTTTCCTAAAGAAACCTATTTGTATTTCCCATAGAAGCCTTTTCTTCCCCTCCCTTTCCCCTACTGTTATGTAGATAAGCTCCAATTTTAACCATTTCTAAAGAAGATGTATATCCACCCAATACTTTAAATATCATCTCTTCCTATCTCATAGTATCTTCCTCCTTTACCATATTTCATCTACTTGATTATCCAAACCAATCCTCGCCACCAATTCTTTATGTCCAGCCTACAGCTCTCCCATCTAAAAGCAAAGGAAAAAAAAAACTACACCTTCCCATGGCTCTTTCAATTCTATTAAAACTAGTTTCCAGAAAATAACACCTTATTTTTGCTGTTTCCATATCTTTATCCCTCATTTTCTTATCTCTAGCCTGTTGAGTCTTCAGCTCTGGGCATTAGAAGCAAAAAGTCATTAAAGACCAGAAATGTCAATTACAGCAGACACCTCTGCAGCATTTAACCATTGCTTCCTTTTAGATCTGTGCATAGAATATGGCAGCCACTAGACACCTGTGCCTACTGAGCACTAATAATGTAGCTGCTCCATACAGAGATGTGTAAAGTATAAAATACACTCTAGAGCTTGAAAATAACTAGTGTACAAAAAACAATGTAAAATACCTCACTAATAATTTTTATACTGATTACATATTAAAATGATAATATTTGGGGTATATTGAACATTATTCTTAAAATTTCACTTTTTACTTTTTAAATGCAGTTACTAAAAACTTTTTAATTACATAAGACTCACAATGACATAAAATTACATATGTGTCTCATGAGGTTTCTCGTTCTACGTGTGTTTCCTCCTTCGATTTCCTAAGACTACTTCTCTCTGTCTGGTTCCCTTCCCCCTCTATTTTCTTCTTTCTTCAAAAGTTGAGAATCTCAGCTTTATAGAGATTACTCATCTCCCAGCTGTAACAGTAAAATCAACTCCACAATGCTACAGGAGTTAACTTGATGAAATGCAAACTTTTTAATGGTTCCTTATTACCTTTTGGATTAAGTTCAAACTTCTCCAACAGAGGCTCCTGTCCCTGAGGTCATAACTCTCCTACTCTTCAGCTCAGACCCAAAGCACTCTAGCAAGTCAAACTCCTCCTTTCTCCCATACCTCTGCCAGTACCTCTGCTAGGAATGTTTCCTCTCTTCTTATTAATAATTAAGAAGCAAATTTTCCAAACATATCACTTGCTATTTGGCTCCAGGTCTGGATCAAATGGGTGAAGCCCTACTCTGCAGAGAACTGAAGTTCAGATATAGCTGAAACAAGAGACCCAGGTTACTTAGGACTGTCAATAGGAACAAGAGTTATAAAGAACAGATGGTTCAAAATTCATTTTTCCCTTTAAATTACAAGTTCTGAAGAAGGATTCTAAGAACAGAACTTACCGAAAATGCTGGATGTTTGGCACTATACACGCATGAGGGACTCTGACAATCTTAGGTACCCCTGTCGTGCCTGACGTGTGGAGGACATAGGCCAAGCAATGCTTCAGCCTCGCATCCACATGCTCTTCTGACTTTTCTTCACTGCTGCTCTCAGAACTCATACTTGTTGTCATTTTTCCTTTTTCAAATTTCTCTTTTCTATCATTTAGCACCAGGCTCACCTCGACATTTTTCCAGTGAAGTCTGAAGAGTATTAGGTCATTATGTTCTACTGTAAGCATATCATAGTTCAATAATGCTTCATAGGAAGACTTGAATTTCTGTATTAAATGGGGAACAAAGTTTATTATTATATAGTTTACTATTATAAAGAATATTAAGTTTACTATTCTATAGAATACTGAATATTCATTTACTGATTTAGCACGGCCTTTTTTTTAAGTACAACGGACCTTTGAACATGGGTTCGAACTGCACTGGTCCACTTATCTGAGTTTTTTTCATTAATAACGTACTACTCCATCTGAGTTAGATGAATCTGGGGATGTGGAATTACAGCTGTAAAGTTATAGGCAGATTTTCCACTGAACGGGATTCGGTACCCTTAATCCCCAATTTGTTCAAGGGTCAATTGCACTGGCACTTCATCCAGGAATAAAAAGAAAAATGAGAAATCTCCAAAAGTAAAGTGCTATCCTTACTTTAAAACTCACCTTTAACATAGAGACATAAAACCACACAACTGCAGTGCAATGTGATGTGTTAATGAAATATGCTTCCAATGTGAGTGAAAACAGAGAAGGCCAAACTTAACTTGCCTGGAAGGTCGGAGATTGATTCTTCATATGTAATGTCTGTGTTATAAGTAGCTATTCTCCAAATAAAGAAAAGGGGTATTTAGACAGTCAACAAACAGTATCTGATCTGACAATGTTGGTATTAGAACAGTAAGCATTCCAATAAGCTGCAGAAGGGGGAGAGAGAGAAGATGAGCAGTGCTGTTGACCAGAGATGAGTTGCTAATCCTTAATAATATCCTCAAAACCAAGGAGTTTAGATCTTAATCTGTGATAGGATCCAACTGAAAGTGGCAATAGCATAGACTAGACTTTGCTTGTCAAGAAGAGAATGATATGCAATTCTATAAGTGAGTGCCTTTAATGAACCTTCCATAACAATTCAGATATGCTTACTCCTTGGAAGGAAAGTTATGACCAACCTAGAGAGCATATTAAAAAGCAGAGACATTACTTTGCCAACAAAGGTCTGTCTAGTCAAGGCTATGGTTTTTCCAGTGGTCATGTATGGATGTGAGAGCTGGACTCTAAAGAAAGCTGAGCGCCGAAAAACTGATGCTTTTGAACTATGGTGTTAGAGAAGACTCTTGAGAGTCCCTTGAATTGCAAGGAGATCCAACTAGTCCATCCCAGAGGAAATCAGTCCTGGGTGTTCATTGGAAGGACTGATGCTGAGGCTGAAATTCCAATACTTTGGCCACCTGATATGAAGAGCTGACTCATTTGAAAAGATCCTGATGCTGAGAAAGATTGAGGGCAGAAGGAGAAGGGGACGACAGAGGAAATCAGTCCTGGGTGTTCATTGGAAGGACTGATGCTGAGGCTGAAATTCCAATACTTTGGCCACCTGATATGAAGAGCTGACTCATTTGAAAAGATCCTGATGCTGAGAAAGATTGAGGGCAGAAGGAGAAGGGGACGACAGAGGATGAGATGGTTGGATGGCATCACTGACTCCACGGACATGAGTTTGGGTAAACTCCGGGAGTTAGTGATGGACAGAGAGGTCTGGCATGCTGCAGTTCATGGGGTCACAAAGAGTCGGACACAACTAAGCGACTGAGCTGAACTGAATATCAGCCTGAAGAGTCTGTTGCAGCAGAAATGAATGGAAAGGGCCTATGAACAAAGAATCAATAGAGCTTGGTGACTTTTTGGACAGGGAGCGAGCCTAAGATTGCTGAATTTCTTGGCTCAGTTATCTGGTAGATGGAAACAGATTAAAACAGAAGTTTCCCTTGAGTATATCTTTTTAGGTTGATAAATAGCAGCTTAATGAAGTATAACAAGTTTTCACAATAAAGAAATTAATATAAATGAGAGTAAAAGGTCACAACTCAAGAGCCAGCAGTGTTTTATGTTTGTACTTGTTTTGTGTTTATTAGGTAGAGTGTAGAATGTTCTATAATGTAAAAAAAAAAAAAAAAATTAAGGCCCACATATTCTTAAGACCAAGTTCAAACACTGTTCTCTATTAAAACAGTGCTATCTCTACTAAGTTCTGTATACTTCGCTTAGGGTGATATTACACTATGTAGACCTTGGAAGTACTAATCTTTTCTCTCCAACTATATAAGCAACTGCCAGGTAAGAATCCTGTCTTAAGTTACTTTCCCATACTAATATCCTCCCAAACACCCTGTTCTAGTGCAGGCTTTCTCAATCTCAACATTACTGACATTATGGACCAGATGAACCTTTGTTGGGGTTGTACACTGTCGGACTTTGAGCAGAATCCCTGACCTCTACCCATTAGATGCTAGTACCATCCCCTTTCCATCATGATCATAAAAAATATCTCGACATGCCAGAATGTTTCTTGGCATGTAAAATCACGGCCAGCTGAGAACTACCACTCTAGGAAATCCTGGGCATACAGTAGATGCTCAATAAATACTTCTGACTGCTCTTGTGTTAAGTGACAGAAGAACACTTACACCATCATGAAAATTATGGAAAAGGAAGCAAGGTACTTTTTATGGGGTTTGCTATGTATCCAACTCCTTCCTATATGCAGTTATAAAGACTAGGTTGATATTGACAATTAATTCTTCCACCCAACCACCTCATCTAAAAAACTTTCACCAAGGTTGTTTAAAAAACTGAACCTCACATTCTCATTTTAGTTTCGCTTGTGTGTGCGTGCATGCTCAGTTCCTTCTGTCATGTCCGACTTTTTGCGACCCTATGGACTGTAGCTCCTCTGTCCATAGAATTCTCCAGGCAAGAATACAGGAGAGGGTAGCCATTTCCTTCTCCAGAGGAATTGTCCCGACCCAGGGATCGAACCTGAGTCTCCTGCACTGCAGGTAGATTCTTTCCCGCTGAGCCACCAGGGAAGCCCTTCAGTTCAGTTCAGTTCAGTCGCTCAGTCATGTCCAACTCTTTGCGACCCCATGAATCACAGCACGCCTGGCCTCCCTGTCCATCACAAACTCCCAGAGTTTACTCAAACTCATGCCCATCCAGTCAGTGATGCTATCCAGCCATCTCATCCTCTGTCGTCCCCTTCTCTTCCTGCCCCCAATCCCTCTCAGCATCAGGGTCTTTTCCAACGAGTCAACTCTTCGCATGAGGTGGCCAAAGTACTGGACTTTCAGCTTCAGCATCAGTCCTTCCAGTGAACACCCAGGACTGATTTCCTTTAGGATGGACTGGTTGGATCTTCTTGGAGTACGTCTTCTCCAACACCATAGTTCAAAAGCATCAATTTTTCAGCGCTCAGCTTTCTTCACAGTCCAACTCTCACATCCATACATGACTACTGGAAAAACCATAGCTTTGACCAGACGGACCTTTGTTGGCAAAGTAATGTCTCTGCTTTTTAATATGCTATCTAGGTTGGTCATAACTTTCCTTCCAAGGAATGTCTTTTAATTTCATGGCTGCAGTAAGGGAAGCCCTTAGTTTTGCTTAAAACAAATAACCAATTTAAGGAACAGAAAACTGTGGTCAGATAACCATACATGCATATTCAGAAAATATTTATTTACCAAATTAATACTCATTGTCTCTTTCTGAAGGCCCTATTCTAATACCTATTATTCCATAGGAAGCCCCCCATATACCTGAAGCTCTTGAATTGTCTTACTGATGTATGTTACAGATACAATGCATATATATACAAATAGGTGAAAGGCATTTAAGTTACTCTCAAACATAAAATGATTAATATAGGAAATGGTAATAATAGGCTAAATTGAACATATTTTTTGTAATTTTTTTCCATGGTAAAACAGTATTTTATAAACAATAAGTGAGGAAATAATAATGAAACATGGGCTGCCCCTTGCTTAACATATAATACCAATTTTGCACCTAAGGCAGTGTTTCTTGACTAGAAGTGACTCTGGTTGGCAGTCACTTAAAAATTTTAGAAATAATATATTTAGTTTTCCAGAAAGGTCTGGCCTAAGTGCCAATCTCTTTCTCAAAATCTAAGCTTGGATACAGTTCTTTAACGTTGCTGACTACTGTAAGTTGGCATAAAGATACAAAGATAAAAGAATCAAGTGTTGGGACTTCCCTGGCAGTACAGGGGTGAGACTCCATGCTTCCAGTGCAGGAGGTAAGGGTTTAACCTCTGGTCAGGGAACTAAGATCTCACATACCACATGGCCAAAAAAATATATACATATCAAGCATTATAAAAGTTTCCTTTGGAAACTTTGGAAAGAGAAAGTAAAGGCAATGCACAATTCATTATTGTGAGGGCAGAAGATATGTTCATGTCATTGAGCAGTGGTTCTCAAAGGAGCATGGAGGGTGGAGGGTACCTCCAGGAGACATTTGGCAAAGTTGAAAGAAAAGTCTGGTTGTTACAATTGAGGGGTGCTACTGACACCTGTTAGGTGAGACCATGGGGTTACTAAATATCATATAATGCAAAGGACTCTACTCACAACAAACAATTACCCAACCCAAAACGTCAACAGTGCTCAGACTGAGAAGCTTTGCTGAGTTAGTGAATTTAGAAATCAAGATGGGGATGGGACTCCCTTCAATTGAAAAGTAAATAAAACACATTAAAAGAAAAACTTAAATAGCCACACTTACACTTATATGCGCTTTTTCAACAAGGATATACTTCAGATTACATTTTTTCATAAAATGAAATGATAATGCTGGCGGTGAATCTGGATCAACAGGCGCATAAGCAGCAGGGACTTGGAGAATTCTAAAGAAACAAAGGACAGAGTCAGCACAGGATATCTGTTGAAAATAATCTTACTTTAAGATACCAAATTTTCAGTTCTAAAAAAATCTTACCCTAAAATCCAAGAGGGTAAGTTTATTGTAGGATGGCAGTAGAGACCAATTTCCCGGATGCCTTGAAAGTCACAGTGTAACTGCAGAAAATTTGATAATGCTGAAGCAGCATTAATCACAGTCTTGTAGGTATAGTAAACTGGAGGCTGGTTGTTACATTCATCAAAACACACAGCTATTTCATCTGAATAAAGGGAGGCAGCCCGATGCACCAATTCCTGAAGAGTCATTTCACTGAAGCTTATCTGAACATCACTGGTAGCAGAGAACTCCACCTATATCAAGACATGTTAGGGGAACAAGGAGTTTCATGGAGTTTGTTGGTGGGGGGGGGGGGGCTGTTTAGAGAAAAAATTCTATACAATCACTCCTCATAAAAATGACTATATCAAAGACACAATTAAAGAATTGCTGAACTATGAACTGTCTATGGTAACTTTGCTGAGAAAAACAGGGTTGAAATTTTGATACAGTCAACCTAATTCCCTGTCAGAAGTGGACGCAAATATGAGAGGGGAATGCACAGATGAGGATGAAACTAGTAGAAATGCAGAATTCTCTCAAAATAGACCACAAAGTAGAAAAGAAATAAGTAAATTATTACCCAGTAAAACCAAATTCAAAGTACCATATGCTTAGTTTTCTCATTTTTCTTGTTACAGGTTGATTAAAATCATTAAAATCCTGTACGGTAACTTTGAGAAAGCTAATTCAAGTGAAGTCTGCTTTTAGGAACTGAACGAAGGTGAAAACAAAACCAATCTCTGATAGAAAAAAGAGGAAAAAAAAAAACCCTTACATTTATCTAATTTTAGTCCTCTCTATATAAACTGTGCTTATTATTATTATTAATATATAATACTTTTCAAAGGTCACAGCAAGTCAAGAAATGTTAAGAACTAAGCTCTTCATACTCTAATTTGAAATATATACATTTATAACATATATATTATACACACACACACACATATAGATGTATTTTTTTTGCAGGATCTTAGTTCCCCAACCAAGGATCCAACCCAGGGCCCCAGAAGTGAGAGCACAGAACCCCAACTACTGGGCAGCCAGGGAATAGCCTCTAATTTGATTTTTAAATTGCCAATAAATTCACTTAAATTTAGACTCTATAATATTACAACTCAATAAAGTATTATATCAATACAAAGTTCTTTGGGCTTCTCAATGCAGGTCACATAAAGAGAAAACGTGAAGCTGCATTTCATCAAAAAAAAACCTTAGGTATGACTGAACAGCAACAAAAACCTCACAACCGTCAGTATTTGAACTTATTTCCCTGCTGATTCATCCACATTATTTAATCAATATCAATTGGAGAAAATAAAACATTCCTAAAGAGAGCAAGGGACTTCCTTTGTGGCTCAGCTAGTAAAGAATCTGTCCTCAATGCGGAAGCCCTCCGTTCGATCCCTGGGTTGGGAAGATCCTCTGGAGAAGGGAAAGGCTATCCATTCCACTATTCTGGCCTGGAGAATTCCATGGACTGTATAGGCCATGGGGTCACAGAGAGTCAGACAGGACTGAATGACTTTTCTCCACTTCAAAGAGAGCAAAACGAATAACAGCTGACACCCATAAGGTTTGGAAATACTCTGATTTCTAAATACAAACTTTTAAATATAAAATAACTTTAGTATTTGCAGTATTTTTAATAAGCTTTTCTACAAATACTTGCTCTTTCTGTGATGCACAAGATAAAACGAATTATTTTTTGAGAAGCCATTTTTATGACAAATTACATTCACTATACATATCTATACAATTAGTATGTTTTTTAAACTTTCAATTGCCAGTTTTCCAGTCAGAGAATTAAGGCAAAATCTATTCTTGTTGTCTAAGATTTTCGTTTTCATTAACTGAATCATAAATACATTTGTTTCAATAGAGAATACTAAATGGATGTCCAAACATTTCTGGGACCACATAAGAAAGGGGAAAAAAGTGGAAAATCTGGTAAATTATATATGTAATATATATAATGTATTATATATGTAACGGGATCATTAAGTTTTAACATACTTGCTACTTCAAATCTGTAGAGGCTGCTATTGAGTCATGAGAGGTCTTAGGGACTCTTCCTGCTGCTAAGTCACTTCAGTCGTGTCCGACTTTGTACGACCCCATCCCTGGGATTCTCCAGGCAAGAACACTGGAGTGGGTTGTCATTTCCTTCTCCAATGCAGAAAAGTGAAAGTGAACTCACTTAGTCGTGTTCGACTCTTCGCTACCCCATGGACGGCGGAGCCTGGTAGAGTACTGGAGTGGAGTGCCATTGCCTTCTCCGAGGGACTCTTCCTAGATTACTGGTTATTTTAAATACTAATAAATAACCTAAAAACTTTATTTTTCGGTATCCACCGGCTTCTTAACGTTCATGAAGCGACTACGATTAATATCTACTTTTTACCCTTCAACACGTTTTTCCAATTGCTTTTCGAAATCATGCTATTAAGAAAAGCTAACTTACATTTGAAATAAGGTGCAGAGTCTAACGCAGGGTGAGTGGAGACAGCACACTGGTCAGGTTTAATCTTTGCACCACTCCATCCCGCCACACACCACTAACTCAAATCCGAGGCCAACCGGTGGCCAGCCCGTAAGCTAAGCAAACCTGTGTGCAGGCAGCCCCAGATGTCGCCGTACTTCTCCTCCCTCACACATGTCCCCACTGGATACCGCCTCCTATTGAGACCCACTCAGAAGGCCTAGAGGTGAAAGGATAGCGGGGAAATCTGAGCCCATCCGGACCTTCTCCCGCCAGTCCAACCCCAAGGCGTCACAAACAGCGAATAAATCAATAATTCCCAAGGTTGAAATCTGGCCTAGCCTTCCGAGAGCTGAATGGCGCGGCTTCGCCCGTAATCTTCCGCGTCGCCTTGATGACGTCACACGGGCGACCCGGAGCAGACAGCGTCGCTCTGCCCCGCCCCGCCCCCTCTCCGAGCTTCGGAGGCCAGGGCCGGAAGAGTTGGCATTTTGCTGGTTGTTCTCGTTTGAAATCTCCACTCCAGTCGCGTTGGATTTTGGACAGAGTTTGTGAGGACTTTGGAGTTGACCCCGTTGGAGTCGAACCCTTTCATACTTGCCAGGAAACTATGAGCGAGAAACTTTAATTCGAAGCAACTGGGTCCTTGTTCACGATGTGACTGGCTAGAAAGAGATCGTTTGGAATTGATGCTAAGAGCGATGAAAACATTGTGAAATACATGAGTGACTGGACTTCATCCATTGCACTTTTTAAAAAATAATAACTTGCCCTACCCTGTGGGGGACTATGCAGCAATGAAGCCTGCAAACGGATTCCTTGTCATAAGGCTGGCATTTTAATTGGAAAAAGTGCACTTAAATGATAACTAAGAACATTTTGGCTTAAAACAGTCTGAGGCATGAAAGTTACTTAAGCTACTTGTGCTCCTGAATAGCAGTCTTTTTTTAGAGGAGTTGGAGGCATGTAAGTTAATTATGAAAAATGTCAAGAACAATAATGGTGATTTAAAAAAAAAAAAAAAAGATACTGTGCTGGTAGCAGAGAGGAAATGGAAACCGAGTTCTAAAACCAAGTTCCCTCACTGAGTTTATGATCAATCTCTCCCTCCATAACTGTATTCCCTTTCTTGTCTCCTCTGACATCAATCCTGGGTTAACTGAATACTAATCAACCAGAGTCAGATGACTGTGTGTGAAGTTGCTCAGTCGTGTCCTACTCTTTGCGATCCCATGGACTGTAGCCTACCAGGCTCCTCCATCCATGGAATTTTCCAGGCAAGAGTACTGGAGTGGGTTGCCATTTCCTTCTCCAGGGTAATCTTCCTGAACCAGGGAATGAACCCAGGTTTCCCACATTGCAGGCAGACGTTTTACTATCTGATCCACTAAGGAAGCCCTAAGATTGCTATTTTTGATAACATCATTAATGTACTAAAATTGCTGTTGCAGATATATATACATATCCATATATACACATACATACATATATACATGTAGTTAGGTAGGTATATCATCAGTAACATACAAATTCAGATTGTTTCTCTAGGACAAGATGAGCTCACAGACCTGTATCACCTGGCCAAAGAATTGTAAACTGCAGACAACCTGACCCACAAAACCAGATTAAGAAATGGTGGGGCTTCCCTGGTGTCTAGTGGTTGAGAATCTGTCTTGCAATGGGCTCTGTCCCTGGTCAGGGAAGTAAGATCCCACATGCCACGGAGCAGCTAAGCCTGTGCGCCACAACTAGAGAGTCTGTGCACAGTGAGAGAGCCCACCTGCTGAAACTAAGACCAGATGCAGCCAAATGAGTCAGTAAATGAATATTTGTTTAAAAGTTAGAAGATGGTGATTAATCCCAATTTCTTTGTTCTTGCCCTTTAAAACATGCCTAACTCAAAGACCAAGATGGGGTGCATCTGAGACCTGTCTCCCATGCCTTTGCTTAGCACCCTGCAAATAAATCCTTAACATTGCTGCAAACATCTGCTGTCAAAGAGTTTGGCTTTCTGGAGCACTTGCCCAGTTCCAAAATGATCAGGGTTTTGGTTTTGTTTTGTCTAGGGGAAGGACTTTGTCTAGGAAGCAGCCTGGCATCAACAAATGAGGATATAACGGCTTGAGAACACAGTGCTCTCGTGTCCTTTGGCATTGGTGGCGAGAAACTGTAGCAGCATCGAAGTGAGAGGCGCCTCCACTTGCCCATGAGCGTGGACCACCGGTCTTTTATCTGGTGTGTGTGTGCGTTGGGGGGTGGGGAACAGTGTCAGATGTGTATCTTTGCTTCTGTGTTTGGGACTGACACCATTATCCACCCAGTGAGTGGGGGAGAGGAAGCCTAGATACCCACCCCCACCCAACTTCTTTTTACCCTGCTGGATGCAATTAGATCCTCTGTCCTCCTGTCCCCAGTCTCTGGACCACTGCCCAGCTGGCCATATCAGAATCGCCTGTGCTAATGTTAAAATAACACATTCCAGAATCTTGAATCTCCACTCCCAGAGGTTCTGAATTCGTCTAGAGAGGGAGGGGCCTACAATCTATATCCTCCCCTGCCCATTTGCATCTTTAAAATGCTAACTTTTGCTCTCTTACTTCAAGTGCTCTTGTTCAGCTTTTCCCTTAAGCCCATCCAATCTTGCGTGGCTAACAGCAGGATAGTTTAATTCTCCTACTGCGACCTGCCAGGATAATTTAATTCTGACACGAATGATAGCTTGTTTGAGTTTTTCTTCTCTTTCAGTCTCTGCTCCTTCTGTTGGTTTTGGACTCTCATGTTGGAGGCTTCCACACGTGTCTGTTGATAATACTTGATTATTTAAAAGTGGGACATTTAAAAGCTGATTGGAAGTTCTGAGTCCGTGGGATAAGTTTTTTGAAAACCAAGTGAGAAAAAAGGGCTGCAGAGCTTGGGAGGAGGTCTCAGAATTCAGTATAAAAATTTTCTCTTAATTTTATTCCAAGTGCCTGATGTCCTCTAATACAAGGACTCTCTGTTTTACTCTCTCCCAAAAAGGGCTTTCAGAGTTAGGCTTTTAGGTTGATGGGTGGTATCATAAGGGTATAATTCACTCTCAAGGGAATTGCCAATCCTTTCTTTTAGTTATCCTCTTTATCCTTACTTGCAGAAGCCAGTTTCTCAGCTTTTTGGGGCCCTGATGGCTCAGGTTAAAAAAAAAAAAAATCCACCTGCCAATGCAGGGAGGGTTCAATCCCTGGGTCAGAAAGATCCCCCAGAGAAGGAAATGGCAACCCACTGCAGTATTCTTGCCTAGGAAATCCCATGGACAGAGGAACCTGGCGGGCTACAGTCCATGGAGTCCCAAAAGAGTTGGGACATAACCTAGAGACTAAAACAAAATGATGTAAATAGGATTGCTTACTGGCTTTGCTCCCTGCTGGTTTAGTCTTTCAGTTCAGTTCAGTCGCTCAGTCGTGTCAAACTCTTTGCGACCCCATGAATTGCAGCATGCCAGGCCTCCCTGTCCATAACCAACTCCCAGAGTTTACCCAAACTCACGTCCATTGAGTTGGTGATGCCATCCAACCATCTCATCCTCTGTCGTCCCCTTCTCCTCCTGCCCTCAGTCTTTCCTAGCATCAGGGTCTTTTCAAATGAGTCAGCTCTTCGTATCAGGTGGCCAAAGTATTGGAGCTTCAGCTTCAACATCAGTCCTTCCAATGAACACCCAGGACTGATCTCCTTTAGGATCAACTGGTTGGATCTCCTTGCAGCCCAAGGGACTCTCAAGAGTCTTCTCCAACACCACAGTTCAAAAGCATCAATTCTTCGGCACTCAACTTTCTTCACAGTCCAACTTTCACATCCATACATGACCACTGGAAAAACCATAGCCTTGACTAGACGGACCTTTGTTGGCAAAGTAATGACTTTGCTTTTTAATATGCTGTCTAGGTTGGCCATAACTTTCCTTCCAAGGAGTAAGCATCTTTTAATTTCATGGCTGCAGTCACCATCTGCAGTGATTTTGGAGCCCAGAAAAATAAAGTCTGACACTGTTTCCACTGTTTCCCCATGTATTTTCCATGAAGTGATGGGACCAGATGCCATGATCTTAGTCTTCTGAATGTTGAGCTTTAAGCCAACTTTTTCACTCTCGTCTTTCACTTTCATCAAGAGGCTCTTTAGTTCTTCTTACTTTCTGCCATAAGGGTGGTGTCATCTGCATATCTGAGCTTTTCCAAATCATCTGAGCCCTTTGTTTTTGGCTTCAGAATTTTATTATCACCATCTATCCTTGAGTTTGTGACCCTAAAAAAATCCCTTTACTGTCATTTTCAGGAGGTTGTAAGAGAAAGCAAATGTAGAAGACTCTGTTCAAGATACCATTTTTACCTGGTAATCTAGAGTGACCACTCTAAAACACACATCAGAGCAGTCACAGCATTCTTAAGACGCTTCAGTGGTCTCTCATTGCCTACATGGCATTCAGACTCTAGTAAGGCAAGTGAGATAGTTCATTATCTTTCTAGCCTAAACTCTCACAATTGACCACTGCTTCTTCATCCCACGCTCCACAGTCCCCACACCTGGTACTGTCAGATCCAGCTATAATAAGACCCTAGTAAGTCTTCTGAGCCTGCCAAACCCTTATCCAGTTCCCACACCTGTGCTTCGGCCGGGTCACAGGCTAAAAACCCCTTTTCTCCCCCACTGGCTCGATGAACAGTTACTCCTCTTATGGAAACAGCTTCAGCATTGCCTTTCGTCAAACTTTGTATGAGAATTTAGCTATCCTCCTACAACCCCCATCCCATGAACCTAGCATACTGCTGGGAGCAATTGGCCATGGACCCTGAGTGTCCCTGCAAATTCTTACCAAGTATGCAAAGACCACAAGGCACAGGCTGCAGAGTGGTCAATCTTCAGAGCTGAGGTAATGTCTTCCCCAAGTAGCAGGCTTGCCTCCACTTATTGTAAAAGGAATGAATCCCCTCCAACTTAGTACTCCTTTCCTGTAACACCACCCACTTTGTGTGCAGACATCCATTTATGTCTACCTCGGTCACCCAGGGGCACTTTGGAGGCTTGGGGAGCCATCAAACAGGATGCTGTGGCCACGAGTAATGAAATTCTTTAATGTAGTCTTTGACCCAGGAACCTCATGTGCACTGCCATGAAACAGTAACAGGTTACCTTCTTAGCTTTTAAATAGGGCACAAGCCTGCTGCTGCTAAGTCACTTCAGTCGTGTCCGACTCTGTGCGACCCCGTAGACGGCAACCCACTAGGCTCCCCCGTCCCTGGGATTCTCCAGGCAAGAACACTGGAGTGGGTTGCCATTTCCTTCTCCAATGCATGAAAGTGAAAAGTGAAATTGAAGTGTCGCTCAGTTGGGGCACAAGCCTAGACTGTTCCCAAACTGTGACTTAACACTTGTCATGGAATCTATAGCAGCTGCATTGTTTCCAAGTCTGACCTAATTTAATCCCTCCTGACAGCAGAGACTCATGTGTTTTGCACCTGTTTCCTGAGTATCTATTCTTCTCTATCTACTACATGGCTCCCATTCCCAATAATCAAATACATACCCCAGTATTTTGCTGATCCTTTGCACATGTATTGGTACATTCTCATTTCACTGCTTCTCTTCACCTACTTCCCAACTCATCTCTGTTGTCAATGTCACTGTTTCTTCTGAAAATAAAAATTATTTCAAAAAACTTCCAAAGTCCTTGGTCCTACCCTGAGACAAGGTCAGGTCACTGTTAGGTGCTCCTGTAGCATCATAGCCCATGACATGGTTGGGACTGTGTTGTGTGATTTACTCTAAGGGAGCGCAGCTGCCCAGTCGAAGGCAGAGGAAAGACTGGCAGGTGGTTGAGTTCACTCAGGCTCGGCATATTTGCCTGGCGACTGAAAAAACTAGAAGGATGAGGGAAGTCTGGCTGTTTGCAAGAGTGAGCCCACTAGAGTTCTCTAGAGAAACAGAACCAATGGAGTAAATGGAGCTTAAGAAACAGGCTCAAAGAATTGTGGGGGCTGGCAAGTTTGAAACCTAGGGCAGGCCAGAAATTCAGGTTAACAGTTGATGTTGCAGCCCTGAAACAGCTTGGAAACTGGCAGGGTTTCTAGGGTGCAGGCCCAAGAATTCTAATTCAGGAAACTGCAGTCTGTTCTTAAGGCCTCAACTGACTGGATGAGGCCCACCCACACTAAAAATCTGCAATCTGCTTTACTCAGTTTACTGATTTAAATGTTTATTACATCTAAAAAATACCTAGACAGGTGTTTCAACAAACAACTTGGCACCAGAGCCTAGCCAAACTGAAACATAAAATTAACCATCACATCTAACATATCCATCAGTGAAGCCAATTTTCAATGATTGAGGAAGAGTGCAAGGACCAACCTGGGCCTCCTTTGTGTCATCATTTTCAGTTTGACAAAGTGCAGTGAGAAATTCCAAAACAGTTAAAAGAATTGATTCCTGCCATCCAACAACTGAGCTACCTGAGAAGAAAATTTCTGCACACAAAAACAAGCTTACATAGCATGTTGCTGCTTACTCTGAAGTGTCTGTGCAGTTCTACTGTTGAGGGGTCTGGATTTTCTCTTTGATCAACATGAGGGCTGTTTTCCTTAGAGAAGTTGACTATACCTACTTGAAACCCAAGAAAGGCATGAGAAACTCACCCGATGCTCTAGGGCAAGATTCTGAGAGGCAATGATATTATGATTAAGTGGATTAAGTCTGTCAAAGCACACTTTGCTAGATTCCAGGGCAGTAGAGATAATATCTAAAATTGGTACAGTGAGAAGTAGTATGAGCTAATTATTTAAAACATACAGAAAAAAATATTTAAATTGGGGAAGCACTACAGAAGACTGGAGATGGCCTCTGCTTTCTTCACTTTAACTATATGCATGTATTTTTATTTTGTTTTTTAGAGGTAGGACCCTGGTGTCTTTATTTTTATTTTGTGATTTTTTTTTTTTTTTTTGGCCATGCTGTAAGGCATGTGGGATCATATTTCCTGGCCAGGGATTAAACCTGTGCCTGCTGCAGTGGGAGCTCGGAGTCTTAACCACTGAAGACTGATAAGTCCCCTGGTATCTTTATTTTTACACAGACTGTTTTTAAAGCAGTATTAGGTTCACAGCAAAACTGAGCAGAAGGCACAGAGTTCCCATATGCCCCCTGTGCTGTGCTTAGCCGTATCCAACTCTTTGCAACTCCACGGGCTGTAGCCCGCCAGGCTCCTCTGTCTATAGGGATTCTCCATGCAAGAATACTGGAGTGGATTGCCATGCCCTCCTCCAGGGGATCTTCCCAGGGATCAAACCCAGGGGTCTCCTGCATTGCAGGTGAATTCTTTACCAGCTGAGCTACCAGGGAAGCCCCCCATATGCCCCCTACCCCCACATATAATAAACTTCACTGTTACCAATTTCCGCCCCCACCCTGAGTGGTCCATTTGTTACAGGTGATGAACCTACACTGATACATCATTATCACCCAAATTTTCTAGTCTACATTAGGCTTGGTGTCATATACTCTATTCAGTTCAGTTCAGTCACTCAGTCATGTCCGACTCTTTGCAACCCCATGGACTGCAGCATGCCAGGCTTCCCTGTCCATCACTAACTCCCGGAATTTACCCAAACTCATATCCATTGAGTCGGTAATGCCATCCAACCATCTCATCCTCTGTCGTCCCCTTCTCCTCCTGCCTTCAATCTTTCTCAGCATCAGGGTCTTTTCAAATGAGTCAGCTCTTCGTATCAGGTGGCCAAAGTATTGGAATTTCAGCTTCAGCATCAGTCCTTCCAATGAACACCCAGGACTGATTTCCTCTAGGATGGACTGGTTTGATCTCCTTGCAGTTCAAGGGACTCTCAAGAGTCTTCTCCAACACCACAGCTCAAAAGCATCAATTCTTCGGTGCTCAGCTTTCTTTATAGTTCTCTCATAGCCATACATGTCTACTGGAAAAACCATAGCTTTGACTTGATGAACCTTTATTGGCAAAGTAAAGTAATATATGAGAACCCGATATATTCTATAGGTTTGGACAAATATATAGTGACGATTTTTCACCATCACAGTAATACAGAAAATAGTCTGACTGTCCTAAAAACTTCCCCTGTGCTTCACCTATTCCTCCCTCTCTCCCCACCAACTCCTGGCAACCACTGATCTTTTCATTGTCTCCACAGTTTTGCCTTCTCCAGAATGTCATATAGGTGGACTCATAGAGTATGTACTCTTTTCAGACAGGCATCTTTCACTTAGTCATAGCCATTTAAGTTCACTCCATGTCTTTTCATGGCATGACAGCGCATTTCTTTTTAGGATCAAATAATATTCTATTGTCTGGATGTACCACAGTTTGTTCATTTATGTACTTTATTTTTATTTTAAAGAGTACTCCATCCCAACAACACACACAGTTAGAAAATCTAAGCCTCCTCTTCTGTGACACCTTCCCTATTCTTGCTAGTGTTTCCCAGAACTTGGCCACTATTATAGTGCTTACTTAGCACTTCATTTCTAATTACTTTATTCATCCCTCCTGCTCCATCAACAGTTTGCCTTGTTCATAAGAGATGTCCTATTATTGAAATGCCTGAATCAGAGAAGTAAGGTATAACTAGGTGATGCCAAGAACGGATCCTGGGTATGACTGTCAATGTGCTGCTCACCATGAGGCATTACCTAAAAATCTCTATTTAGAAAAAGTACACGCACATATTTTAATGTACTTATTACATGTATTTGTCACCAATGCATCACAAGGAAGTCACAAAAAGTAGGCTTAGTTTAGTTCACAATATAGATTCCATGAAAACATATTTCTCATTTTCTCTGCAGCTTACCATACCTATATAAATTTAAAGCAGCTAAACAACATTTGAGATTACACTGATACAAAACTGTAATTCACATTTTAGAAACTTGTGAAATAAAAGGTCATGGTGGAGAAAGAGTCAGAAATCTGTAAAATTACTAAAGTGTCACAGTACCATTTTTTTTTCTAAAAACACCTCAATAAAACCAAAAACTATGGAAAACACAAAAGTCAAATCAGAGATTTTGGTTTAGTACTTTCCCTGAGTCTCTTGTTTTATTTAAAAAAATCAAATGTAAAAAATGTAAGTAAGGCTAGTTCAAAAGCGACCCGAAGGTCTCGCCTCCTCTATGGTGCCACAAAGAATACATTTAAGACCAGAGGCTACATGCACAAGTGGTCCCAGGGCGATATTCAAATGCTGGTTTGCTGTGTCCCCACCACAGGGTTATGTGACCGCTGCTGCCTGCCGCATATGGGCTCAAAGAGCGGTCAACAGTTTCTCCTGGCCTGCCCTGACACAGCATATGAGACTAAATACTGAACGAAGAGAAAAAGACTGTGGTTATTAATAAATATTATAATTCTAGGTGGATATGGACACTACACCACATCAAGGTATGCACCTAAAAACGTTTATGTTTTAAAAATCTTACATAAGCAAGGACTGAAGGCAAGTCACCTCAGATGTTAACAAACAAAAAAAACTTAAAAAAATCTAATCCATTAGATCTTAATAAAGTAGAGCAAGTGGTGAATTAATGAATTAATGCTTGGAATTAGAGGCGCACACTGACTGGAAAAGGCTGTCATCTCCTTGTTCCTTGAAATCAGCCCCTGCGGTGTCTCTACTTGATCGTCTCATCGGAAACACGTTTGCAAGTGATCTAGCACTTCACTGAAAGGCATATAATCCAAGGAAGGCTAAAACGTTTGTTAGAATCTAAAAAAGCTTATCTTCTACTTCAAATGTACTAGGTTACTTCCTGTGCTTCTACCGTAAGGTCACTAAGTCGTGTGGATCATATTAACACTTGCTAGTCAAATGTAGGAAAATTTTTTTGCACAGACATCTTTTTACCATCAGGGCATTTCAAAGCAGGTGGCAGATCACTGCTGTATGTCTCCCTTTTGAAATCTTGACTGCAGGCCAACAGCCAACATTTCAAAAGCTAATTCACTGTCTTAAAATTGGGAGGTGGAATGATGGCTCTAACCACCAAAATAACTGCTAGTTATTGAATTTAATAATATAAACACCTCATCACACAGGTGAGGAAAGCGAGGCACAAAAGGTATTTTTTTTTTTTTAAAGAGAATGCTAGTGATAGATAACTCTGGGGTATAATGGATTCAAATTTAATTGAATCTGATGTATTTAATTGTATGATATATAATGAACAATGAACTCACATGTCCTGTTTGCATCACACCACCTTAGTCTAACCTCTTGCAAACTCTTTAAAGCATGGACCTGGCAAATGACACTTAACCACGTGTCTTCTCTAACCAAGCTAGCTAATGCTTGAGTGAAAAAAACAAAACAAAACACATATTGTTGTATTAAATGCAATTAGCAATGTTCAATTATGAAAATATTCCATAAGTGAATTTCAATAACTCTTAAACATTCCACAAAATTTCCTAAGGAACTGTGAGAGTAATACCTGGCAATCCTCTCTAAAACAGAAATTCACCTATCTGCTGCATTACTGCTGATGATCTGAACTCTAAAAGATAACAGTACTGAATAAAACTGAAAGGATCATCCAAATTCCTAGATAATACCAAAGTATTTATCCAGGATTACTGAATAAATCACAGCAATTCCGCATCCTTTTCAGAAAAAAAAAAATCTCATAACTTAGAACACAAGCATGTGGCTTTTCACACTGTACCAACTTAGTAACAGTAAACGGAGGTATAACCACTACCACTCCTTCACCAACTTCTGTGTCCTGAAACACCATGTCTGCCCCTGGCAGCTACCATTCCAATTCCACAGGGTATTTTCCAGTCAGACAAGCTGTACAATGATCACTCTTTTCAAAACATTCCACACCATTCCCATTTTCTTGAATCATAATATCTTCCTTTGTACAATGACCATTGTTTTCAAAACATTCCAGACCATTCCCATTTTCTTGAACCATAATGTCTTGCTTTTTCTCTCTCTGTTTTTTCAACGTTATTCCTTCTTGTACAGATGAAACCAGTCCTTCTACTGACAGATACACAACACTGCTTGCTCCTAAAAGGGGAAAGAGGGGGAAAAGGTCATGACACTTCCTTTGGAACGGAAGAACTGCCTAACAGACAACAGTTACAAACAGGAAAACATAAGCCAGAATGAAAATTTCTCCTTTAGCCGCTCTCTTTTTTTTAATTTATTTTTTAAAAATTTCAATTATTTACTAATTTATTGGCCGCATGGCTTCTGGGATCTTAGTTCCTCGACTAGGGATTGAACCTGGGCCCTCAGCAGTAAGCGCTCATAGTCCTAGTCACTAGACTGCTAGGGAATTCCCTCCTTTAGCCTCTCTTAGAAAAAAAAGGAGGGGGGTGATGGTGGCTGGAGCATCAGTAAAACACAGGGTCTTTATTATTTTTTAAAATTTTAAATTGGAATTTGAGGGATAACATAATTTAAAATAGCACTGGAGAATTTGTGTCTAAAATGGATTCAGAAGGCTTCAGGAGTCAGTTTTCTTGAATAATAGATTTTGAAGTCAGGAAGATCTGGGTTCACATTTAAGCTCAAGGTCATTTACTTTTCCCAGGTCTATATTTTTCATCTATCAGATAAGGGAAATACTAACTATAGCATTTTTGTAATATTATTACAATAATATAGATACGGTCCTGGCAAAGTGAGTGTTCACAATATATCAGTTGGGTAATGTTGGAAATGCTTAGCTGGTAAGGTTCAGACCCAACCAGGCATGACCAGTTAAGAGAAACACCAGCCATAAAGCAGTGAATGTGGTGGGCATACCACATGGATGAACATGTAGATGATGTTTATAGTTTATACCTCACCTGAATTTGAAAGGTAAATGTCTTCCCAGGATGACCTCCATCTGCAAGTCTTCTGACCTCATTGTTAATGATGCGTCTACACAAGCTTTTCACTTCTGATTTGTACCCACATCCAAATAGTTTTATTAGAAATCTGTGGTGAAAGTACTTGTTTTTCTTCTGATCTGAGCTTTGGGAGATGTGAACTGATATGCAATCTCTGCTGTGAAAGCCCTTCTTCCTTCTCCTCCAAGCTCACCTGGCCTAGCTCTCTGTCACAGCACTCACTATCGTTCGTCTGCTCAGCATACATAACGTCTTCGTTTAACAAATATCGAACACTATTTTTCATTAAAAGTGTAAAGACTGATAAGCTTGGATTTTCTGTTAAAAAATGAATAAAGATCAAAGTTTATAGAAATTTTGATACCTACCTAGATAATCTGAAATATGCTCAAATTCTGGTTTATTGGCAATAAGCTCTTCTTTTGTTGGTATGTTTATTCCCATGAAGCATGGATATCTAATTGGTGGTGAAGCTACGCGAATATGTACCTTGGAAAGAAATCATTTCATGCATTAAATAGTTCGACATTCACTGGAAGAACAATTATGCAAAATTCTGTCACTGGCAAATGTAACATAAAATTGTTTTACAGAATGTTTTAAAAACATATGGGCAGTAAAGCATACTACAAAATTTCTTTCAAAATAACAGGTAGAAAAAAATCATGTGATATATATACAGAACTCCATGTGTTCAGTCAGAATTACTTTTAGAATTAACTTAAAGAATGACCAAGAATCCTACTTGAGCAGCCCTGTTCTAGACCCTAAAGTGACCTGGACAAGAATTTTGAAATGTTATCCACTTGTAAAGGGTTCTTTATACAGAGCTGCCCATTGTTTCTTTCTGTCACCTACTGACAAGGATATTTCTTTCTTCTGATCTCTCCTTTCTCATTTATTACATTCCTAGAACCACCTTCATTTTTCTCTTCTAACACTTGAAAGGAACTTTTGCCTACCTCTTATTTTACCATTTTATTAGTATAAAGAAAATAACACCTACCAGGATATAATTAAAAAAAAAAACACCTTACTATTACAAATAGCTATATTTGTCTACTTTTCTAAATCTATCATTATTTTCTGACTTTTGTCAGGAAAATTTACAAAGCTATAATCAGTGTCCACATTTACTTTTTCCCTTTCTTATAAGAGCAAAGATTTCCCCATGTTTAGCAGTCTTTATAGTTTTTAATGGTTGCATTGTATTTCATCACACTGATGTATCAATTTACCAAATTATTTCCTGCTGGTAGATATATCAGCTATTTCCAGTTCTTGTATTTATTTGTGTCTTATTCCTTTTTTACTATAGTATGGGTGCTGAACTAACTTTACACTTCTTTGTCTTCATTACATGATTTTCACAGAATTCCAAAGAGATTATCATAATCATAAGTAGTCATTAAAAAAGGCTAGAAACCTTAAGCATAATTATCTTAAGACTGTCATACTGCTTTCTATATCATTTTCTCCACAATGGATTTTATTTCTAAATCTGATCAACTATTAGTAAATGACACATCTCATTTAGTAATATGAATTATTGAAGTATTTAGTTAGAATAAGCTTTGCGATGTGATAATATAACCCAATGTGTCAAATTATTACAGTAGGACTGCTTCTACATCTTAATAAAAAAGTAATCAATATCCCACAAATTTAAAAGTATTCTATTTTATGATTTGTTAGTTTTAAATTAGGTTTGTAAAAACTTTAACATAAAATTTTACCGACTTTATCATATTGTAATTTATAGGACAGGTGTTTTAATATTACTTACCTCTTTTGCACCAGATTCTCTGAGTAACTTGATTATGGGTGAGATGGTATTGCCTCTCACAATTGAATCGTCTATAAGAACAATTCTTTTTCCTTTAAAGTTGTCTGACAGTACTCCAAATTTTTTCGCAACGCCGAGTTGCCTTAGCCTCATGTTTGGCTGAATGAATGTCCTTCCCACGTACCGGTTTTTACAGAGCACCTCCACATAGGGGAGCCCACACTGCCAGAGAAGGAGCAAACAGACAGTGAGCGGCCACACGTGGAGAGCGAGGGCCCTGTCTTCTCTAGGTCACGCTTCCATTAGAACATGGGTGTAAAAACTTTAAACGCAGTTATAATTCTGAGCTCTCCATCATCAGATTATAATTTTCCTTCACTAACTAAACTGTAGGGAAGACAAGGCAAAGAGAAAAATGATCAAAAGTCTTCTACTTAGTGGGAAAAGCAATTCATTTTACTAGAATTTGTAATGCTTCTTTCTTATGTGTTGTTATTTCTCTATCTTGGAAGAAAATGCTAAGAATGTGAACATATGACAAAAAATAAATCACTATGAAAAACATCCACATACTGTATGCATATTATTTCTTTAGAAAGTTTATAAACTGAACTTCCCAACACAATGAATGTTGGGTATTACACCCCAGAATCACTATAATTATATAATCTACTTGGTTATGAAAAACGCAGTTAAGCATAGTACTAAGAACATTATACAAAATTTTAAAAAATAGCTTTATTATTACCCATACTCAGCAGGAAACCAGTGGCTTATGAGGGTACTTTATAATAAGTAAATATTACTACTAAACTATATATATAGTATGATGATACCTTTCTAAAATGAGGGGATCATTCTCCTAGTCTTTGGGTGAATTTTTTGTGGATCTGCTAAAAAACAGTGCCACTAAATGAAAAGGCTGGAAAATAAGTAACTCTTGTAAAGAAACACTGTCTTTTTCCTTACTCATAAATTGATGAGTTTCTCTTTATATACATGGATTTCTAATCCCAGTGCTAAATAAGCAATTCACTGTGTGTTAAGGAAGAGAAAATACCTTTGCTGCGTAACCGAGAGCGGCAGGAGTAGCGGATTCTGGGACCGTGCTAACCAAGTCTGCATCCACGGGGGCTTCAATGGCCAGCTGCTGACCACAACGGTATCTTACTGTGTAAACCATCTGGTCTAGAATATTTGGAAAAGGAAACAGATTTTTACTTAGTATAATATAGCCCAGCACATCATTATTGTAAGAAACTAGCTTGTTCAAACGCTATAGAATTGAGTACCAAAAGAAAAGCAAGACAAAAAAACACTAAAGTGGAAACACATAAATCAGGGGGAATTCACTCTTTAAAAAAAAAAAAGAAAATTAACCTTGGGATTTCCCTAGTGGTCCAGTGGTTAAGAATTCAACTTGCAATTCAGGGGACGAGGGTTCAATCCCTGGTCAGGGAACGAAGATCCCACATGCTGCAGAGCAGCTAAGCCCGTGTGCTCTGGAACCTTCCTGCCACAACTAGAGAGCCAGGCTGCTGCAACTACTGAAGCCGGCGCGCTACCCTGAGAGAGTCCACGCACCACAGCAAAAGGTCCCACGTGACATAATGAAGGCCCGAGGTGCCACAACCCAGACCCGAAGCAGCCAGATACATGTAAGTAAGCTAATCAGTTAATCAAAAAAATTAACCTTAATACATAGCTAAAAATCATAATCTTTACCCCAAAAAGGAAAAAAATCTGACAGTCAGAGGAACTGTCATCTTTTCACAACATTTATCTGTGCCTTCAAAGCCTTTGGGCCCAAGTACTTTCTTGTTTCAGTGAGATAACAGATTTACATCAATAGTTAGAGATATTTTACTCACCTTCAAATATACTATCTGGTCTTGCAAAATAAACATATTCAAAGATGCAGAAAGCCATTGCATTTCCTTCAGACCTTGGTATAATATCAAGAGTTTGGACTTTATGTCTGGATATTTCCACAATTTCTCCAGGCAAGACTTCACGGTAATATCTTGGGAAACAATGTTAAAGGAGACTTGAAGCAAACCAGTCCTTAAGGCTAATTATCTATTATAAAGTGCACAGAGTCCCTTTCCTTATAAAGGAAAAAGGGTTCAGTTTAATACAAAGTCTATTGACTTTAAAAAAAATATTCCTCCAACAGTAATTTCTATAAATCTGCTACCCTACACTTGAATTTAGAATTTAAAAAAATAAAAGTCCTGCATTTTGTTGATTTGTAATGGAATGAAGGTTAAAGAGAACATTTTTATCCAGGCTTAAACTTTTTTGCTCATAACTATTCCTTGTTGCAGAGCTTCTTCCTTTCTAAAATAAGTCTCACGGTATTTTGAAGACAAGATCCCAGTTCCAGGATGAGCAGGTACTAGTGGAGCGTCAGGGTTTCCCTAGTGGTTCTGGGGTAAAGAATCTGCCTGCTAATGCAGGTGACATGGGTTCCATCCCTGGGTTAGGAAGGTGCCCTGGAGAAGGAAATGGCAATCCCCTCCAGTATTCTTGCCTGGGAAACCCCAAGGACATAGAAGCCTGGTGGACTATAGTCCATGGGTTCACAGAAGTCAGACACGACTTAGTGACTAAACCATGACATGAATGTCAGTGCAACTGCTTAGCACAATGTACACAAGAAGCTGCATTTAAAAGCATGCGTTCTTGCAGACATCAGAAGCAAAACTTTCATGTAAAAATTTTTTTAATTGATACGGAAAAGTTGTTATGTTGAATGATACAAAATTTACCTTGCACCGATAGATAAAAAGCTACAAGATTCTGAAGACACCACCCATCCTTCTGTTTCTGATGGTTTTTTTTCTGTAAATCACAAGACAATTCAGTTATTGAATTCAAGAAATTTAAAAGAGGCTACCTACTGCAGGAGAACAGTTAAACACCAATTTTATAAACAAAAGTTCTCAGACACTATCCATGACTATGACTTTAAGAACTCCTCGTCTGACTAGCACCAAAGATAAGATCGCAAGCTTCCTTCAAACAAAATGACTTCCTGGCTTGAATAAGACATCTGACAAGTCAAAAAGAAAATCACTGAAATCATATTGCGCAAATGAAAAAGCTGGGCAAAGGATATGAATAGGCCGTTCAGTCAGGACAAAATAGGAATGCCCATTAAATATATTAAAAGTGGCTCATCCTCAGAAATACTCAAGGAAATGTACTTTAAAAACTAAGTGCCAAGACTTCCCTGGCAGTCCAGTGGTTTAAAAGTCGGTGCTTCCCAGCAAGATCCTCTATGACCCACCTCCCAGAATATTGGAAATAAAAGCAAAACTAAAACAAATGGGACCTAATGAAACTTAAAAGCTTTTGCACTACAAAGGAAACTATAAGCAAGGTGAAAAGACAGCCTCAGATTGGGAGAAAATAATAGCAAATGAAGAAACAAAGGATTAATCTCAAAAATATACAAGCAACTCCTGAAGCTCAATTCCAGAAAAATAAATGACCCAATCAAAAAATGGGCCAAAGAACTAAACAGACATTTCTCCAAAGAAGACACACAGATGGCTAACAAACACATGAAAAGATGCTTAACATCACTCATTATCAGAGAAATGCAAATCAAAACCACAATGAGGTACCATTACATGCCAGTCAGAATGGCTGCTATCTAAAAGTCTGCAAGCAATAAATGCTGGAGAGGGTGTGGAGAAAAGGGAACCCTCTTACACTGTTGGTGGGAATGCAAACTAGAGCAGCCACTATGGAAAACAGTGTGGAGATTTCTTTAAAAACTGGAAATAGAACTGCCATATGACCCAGCAATCCCACTCCTGGGCATACACACCGAGGAAACCAGATCTGAAAGAGACACGTGCACCCCAATGTTCATCGCAGCACTGTTTATAATAGCCAGGACATGGAAGCAACCTAGATGCCCATCAGCAGATGAATGGATAAGGAAGCTGTGGTACATATATACCATGGAAGATTACTCAGCCGTTAAAAAGAATTCATTTGAATCAGTTCTAATGAGATGGATGAAACTGGAGCCCATCATACAGAGTGAAGTAAGCCAGAAAGATAAAGAACATTACAGCATTCTAACACATATATATGGAATTTAGAAAGATGGTAATGATAACCCTATATGCAAAACAGAGAGAGAGACACAGAAGTACAGAACAGACTTTTGAACTCTGTGGGAGAAGGTGAGGGTGGGATGTTTCGAAAGAACAGCATGTATATTATCTATGGTGAAACAGATCACCAGCCCAGGTTGGATGCATGAGTCAAGTGCTCGGGCCTGGTGCACTGGGAGGACCCTGAGGAGTCGGGTGGAGAGGGAAGGGGAAGGGGGCATCGGGATGGGGAATACGTGTAACTCTATGGCTGATTCATGTCAATGTATGACAAAACCCACTGAAATGTTGTGAAGTAATTAGCCTCCAACTAATAAAAAGAAAAAAAAAAAAAAGAAATACATTTCATAAGACTGTAAAAAAAAAAAAAGTCGGTGCTTCCAATACAAGAAGTATGACTCCAATTACTGATCAGGGAACTAAGATCCCACGTCCTACCTGGAGTGGCTAAAAAAGAGGGAAGAACTAGGTGCCACTTTTTCCTTTTTACCTAGCTTTTTTATTCAGTAAGTTCCTAATGCCTAAACATTTCAGGGTGTGCTATAGTAGGACAATGGCTTGGAAAAACATTATGAAATTATTATATTTCTTTTGAAGTTCATTACCTTTATCATTTATATCAGAAATAGGAATAAGACGGCCAATGCATAGAGGACGATTTCCATAGGGATCTCGGACTGCATAAATCACATCTTTGTGCATTATAAGCAGAGAGTATGCTGTGGGTGCTTCTTTCATTAAATTTTTAATCCTGGAATCAATTAAATAATTCAATGAATAACCTTCATTATAAACACATGCAAGACAAAGGTCACATTATCACAGCTGCAAAGTCAGTCTACTTTTACAATTACCTTGCTACCCAGTCTGGGGTATCATCTTGTTCCTGAGGAGGGGTATAAGCCAGTAGCTGGGTGATCATTTCACTATCAGAACTTGTTGACAGACCAATACCATGACGCAGAAGCTGTTTGGAAAGGAGAAAAGTCACAGCCGTTAGAGGGGAAGCTTCAACTCTCCCTTCACCCAACAGCCTGCCATCACAGAAAGATTTCAGATATTGTGCAGATGATGTTATAGAATCCTGCATTCTAACCAATGGTACGGATGTAGATCTAATAATATACTAATAGATACTGTATATCTACTGCTGGAGGCAATGGGAAGTCTCTGAAGCTTTTCAAACAGGAAAAAAAAAAGTGCTTTAGGAGGTATACAGGAAAGCCTTTGAAAACTAAGTTTTACCCTGCAGCGGGTAGGTGGGGGGCAGATGGAGAGAGCAGGAGGGTTTGGGCCTGCGGTTCTGACTGTCTCAGGCCAGTCCTGACAAACAGGACACATCCCCAGGAGTGGCATGATGCAGTAGGGGCTTTCCACCGGCTTGCCCCGCGGTGATGGTGGCGCCCCAGCCTCACTGGTCAGCCCGGATGCAGTGAGAAGTGCTGAGATGAGCCGAGTGCCTGCGTAAGGGGTGAGGTCTAGAAATAACGAACAAGGTATTGTCTGGAATTGAACTGTTGGTGGTGATCTCTAAACACTGAGTTTTAAAATAGTTTACTTCATACTTATATTTTTGACTGAATAAAAATTTTGTTTTCATTTGGTAGCAAAAAACTGTATTATTACAATGACAATGCCAGAGCCTAAGAAGAGGATAGCACACAGTTTTGAGAATAATTAAATCAATTTTCCAAATCACCATTCCAAAGCAATGCATCAGAACCACTTGAGGGGCATATTATACTGCAGATTAGGCGACCTCATTCCCACCCCAGACTCTGGGGGGAATATCTTAGAATTTGTAATGAGAACAAGTACTCTGGGTAATTCTGTTATAGTTGTTCTTTGCAGTTAGGTAACAGGTGGCAACAACAAGATAATACACTTTACCAAGACCCTCCATACTTCTTTACAATAATTTATCACAATCATGAAAAAAACATAAAAAAAAAAACAAACCCTTACCTTTTTCCTTAAGCGAGCAGCATTAACTAATTCACCATTATGTGCCACAGCTATTTTCCCATGAAGTGTTTCAACAACAAAGGGCTGGCAATTTTCTAATTCACAGTTTCCTGTAGTGGCATACCTTGTGTGTCCAATTCCAAGATTTGAAGTATATAATTTCTTCAAATTGTCTTCAGTAAATACGTGATTTACAAGACCCATTCCCTTCAAAGTCAAAATAAAAGCTCATCTTAGGGGAAAAAACACTAGTAGCACTTTCATAAGCTTCTGCTCAGACAATTCCAAATTAGAAAATGCAGTTCACTTAATTTCTCTGTGCTTCAGAATTCTAATCTTAAAAAAAAAAAAAGACTAACCTAATTGTAAGAACTGTGAAGCATTAAAATATATATCTGAGGTGGAATTCATATAACAAAATTAATCAAGCTTGTTTTATAAGATTGTTGTTTAGTCACTAAGTCGTGTCTGACTCTTTTGCCATCTCATGGACTGTAGCCCTCCAGGCTCTTCTGTCCATGGAATTCTCCAGGCAAGAATACTGGAGTGGGTAGCCAACCCATTCTCCAGTGGATCTTCCTGACCCAGGGATTGAACCCGAGTCTCCTGCATTGCAGGCAGATTCTTTACCTACTGAGTCACCTGTTTCATAAGATACTTCTTGATAAAACATTGAAGAACAGATTACTGTGGTTAACATTTGCCAACTATAATCAACTAAATTATAATTTTAAATTCAAAGTATGTTAATGTATTCAAATAAATGATAACTTGTCTGAGTCAATCTAGCAAATTATCACTGGGAGAGAAATGCCCGTAGAAGAACAAATAAAAACAGTTGACCCATGAACAATACAGGCTTGGACCGCACAGGTCCACTTATTCACGGATTTTTTTTCCAATAAATATATCAGAAAAAAATTTTGGAGATTAGCAATGATAAAAAAATACAGTGAGCCATGTAGCCTAGAGTAAAAAATTTAAGAAACTGAATATGTCATGGATGCATAAAACATTTGTAGATACTAATCTATTTTATCATTTACTACCATAAAAATATACAGAAATCTATTATAAAATGTTAACATTTATCAAAACTTATGCACACAAAAAATACAAACCATAAGTGGTGCTATTTGCTTTTTCAAGAAATGTAAACAAGCATAAGGGTGCAGTATTAAGTAATTGCATAAAATGAACTGTAGTCCATATTGCACTACTGAAATTATTTTGGAGTCACCTCCTGTTAATATTGTGGGGAGTTCAAGTGTTGCAAGTATCCACCTGAATGCAAGTATGCCATCTAATGTTAATCACCTCTGGGTGAACCACTCATCTCTACATCAAGTTGCTTACTGCAGTGAAAAGCCTCTCTCCCAGCTACTGAGTATTTTCCTTCGTGTTCAGTGCGATACTGGAAACCCTGAGTGACACCCTGGGACTCACACAAAGCGACACTCGTGACACTGGCAGTGCTCTCAAGAAGCAACGCCGTGACCTCACAAGAAAAAGGTGAACCGCCTGAGGTCTACTGTAGACTGTGGCCTACAGCTGTGGTGGCCCTCCATTTCAAGATACATGAATCCAGCATAAAGACCATTGCAAAAAAAAAAAAAAAAGAAAGAAAGGAAAACACATGAAGCCATTGTTGCAGCTATCCCAGCTGGCACAAACACTTCGTACTTTTTGTGAAACACTCTTTTATCTCATATTGAAAACGCAGCTCTTAGGTGGGTTCAGGATTGCTATAAGAAAGGCATACCTATTAAATAAGATTTGAGAAAAAGTGTAGTTATTTAAATGAGGACAATGCAAAAGGAAGGTGAAGGATCTAAAGCTGGAGAATTAAATGTCAGCGAAGGATGGCTGGAGATTTTTAGGGAGAGGTTTGGCTTAAAAAACATCAAGGTTTAAGGCCAGAAAGGATGGACTAACTCTCCCGTTTTATGCAAATGCAGTAGTGTTTATATTAGGACTGCCCTTATCTACAAGTTGCGAACCCCTGAACCTTGAAGGGAAACGATAAACAGCAGCTGCTAGTCTTCTAACTCATGACTGAACCATAAAGCCTGCACAACATGAACTCTTTTTCTGGATTGATTGATACCATTCCTGAAGTCAGGAAGTACCCTGCCAGTAAAGCACTGCTTTTTAAAGTTCTTTTGGTATTGGGCAATGCCCTTGGCTACTCAGAACCCCATAAGTTCAACAGTGTTGAAGCCCAGTGGTCGAAGCGATCTGCTTGCTCCCAAACACGACATCTCTAATTCAGCCCCGATTGTCAGGGGATCATAAGGACGTTCAAGGCCCATTACAGTCCTATGGAAAGGACTGTCGGTGCCATGAAGACAACCCCAACAGAAAGAACGGCATGAAAGTCTGAAAGAATTACACCACTGACGATGCCATTGTCGTTACTGAAAAAGCTGTAAAAGCCATCAAGCCTGAGACGACGAATCCATGCCAGAGAAAACTGTGTCCGGAGGTTGTGCGTGACTTCACAGGATTCACGGTAGAACTAATCAAGGAAGTCACAAAGGAGACTGCGGATGTGGCAAAAAATTAAAAATAACTGACGGAGATGAGTGCCCTGAACCAGTGCCAGATGATAAGGAAGAAAATATGGAAGAACGCAGTGCCAGAAAACAAACTGACTTCAGACAGTCCAGCAGAAGGGTTCTGATTATTTAAGACTGCTTGTGACTTATTTTACAATATAGACCTTTCTATGGCCACTAAACTAAAGCAAATGGTAGAAGGACTGGTATCGTACAGAAACATTTTTAGAGAAGTAAAAAAGCAAGTAGGTGAGACAGAAATTACGACGTATCTGTCAAGTTACACGCAGTATGCCCGCCCCCAACCCCACTATCTCCTTCCACACCCGAGACGGGAAAACCAACCTCTCCTCAGCCTGCTCATTATGAACAATGACTACTAGGATGAAGAACTTTATGACGATCCACTTCAATTTAATGAACAGTCATTAATCATCATATTGTACAGTTAACAAAGTTATCTTATTGGATGTGTGAGAGGCTTTGTGTGAAAATCCAATAACTATACGGTAAAAACCATATGAACATTTTTGTGTCAGTCCCATTACCGTCACCTAAGCAGTCAATGTGTAGAAGATTATGTGCAAGACTGGTGTTAAAGTGGATAGCCCATCCTTACACTGCCATAAAGTAATGATATTTTATAACAATGCACTTATTATGTATAGGCTAGGCAACCAAAAAGCAATCATATTGCTATTTCTTTGTTATCAATGCATGAATTATTATCCCCTAAACAGGAATTTTTTCACATTATCTTTTCATTTTTGAGGTCTATGTTAGCAATATGTATACCATGTACAGTGTTCTGTACCAACTTAAGACTATACTAACATAGATACCAACAACTTATATTATAAAAAGTCAACATAAGCTTACTGTATCAACAAAGACAATACTGTACTATAATTTCTATTCCTTGTGATTTTAATAATATTTTCTTTTCTCTAGCTTACTTTATTGTAGAACAATATATATAATACATATGACATACAAAATATGTTCCTATACTGTTAAAGGATCAACTATGCTTCTACATACAAATTATTTTTATTCAAAGTCCCCCCCCCCCATATACTAGCTGTCTTCTGACTATTGTTACCTTTATCATCAACACTTTTCAATGTTTAAATATACCTTGTGTGTTTTGAATGTTGGTATCGAATTTCCATCACTGGTCACAATACCAGCACTCTCCTGACCCCTGTAAATATAAAAAGGTGTCAAACTGTTAAATTTACCCCATTGATAAATTTCTTAGTGAATCTCATGGAACATACTTTTCTCAGTAACAACCACGAACTCAGTCTGACAACACGTTAAATGCTGCCAGCAGCAGTGCCACTTCCATCATGATGCTGACAATGATTAGAGCAGCAGATGAGACTGCGTTATGCCTAATAAGCCAGGCACTGTCTTAAGCATGTACATGAATGATCCAATTTATTAGGCTTTCAAAACAATCCAACGAAGTAGTAACTATGATTACTGTTCACATTTTACAGATAAAGACAACACTAAAGAAACAAAATTAACTCATCCAGTGTCACACAGAGAATGGTGGCATGGCCAAAATTAGGGCACAGACAACCTGATTTCAGACCTTGTGCTTGTAACCTCTGTAATAGGTGACCTCTAAATAAGGTTGAGTATGTAGATATAAAGTAAAGCCCCAAATAAAATAGCAGGTAAAATGTCTGTGGGTACTGGAATCAAAAAATTAATGTTTTTGTTTTGTTTTGCTTTTTTGCACTTCCCAAATGTCTTCTGACAAATAACTACCTCTTTTTTCATCAGAAAACAAATGCTGCTTCAAGAAGCCCTGAGCTGATCAGGCACTCTATCTCATTTCCTGACTTAGTGCTATGAGGTGAGGATACAGAGAAGGCCAGAGCTAGGCTTCCAGCTCAGCAGGGTAACACACTGATAAGACTTTAAAGGGTCTGCACCACAGTGGAGTATAAACTCAAAAGATAAACTAAACGCTCCACTTTTAGTTTAACAATTTTAGCTTAACAATTTTTATTAGTTCTGAACAAATGTTATAAATACTAGATGTTTGTTAACAAATTTTTGTTCCAAAGAATATGTATCAGGGTAGAAATAAAAATTAAATCTCAACCATATATGTACATATACATTAACAATTACTAATATGATTTATTCTGTAGAAAGGATCTTTTCTAAAATTATAACAGGCGTTTTAACAACAAGAGAAACTACAACATTAAATGCATCTGCAAAGTAAAAATCTAGAAAATTAAGTGAAGTAATTTTGCTAAATCACCAATGCATTAAATATTATGAACTATTATGCTGAAAACAGACATGCATAATACTATACATCCTATACAACTGAATAATTTGTGACTTAAGATTAATTTATTTAGTTAAATCATGTGGTCTTCAGTTAACCAATGTCAGAAGAACTAAGTGATTCATATCAGAGGGAAAAAAAATAACCTTAGTCACAAACCTTTACGGTAGAAAGAACCTCTGCCAACCATTTCCAAAACAAACAAGCAAAAAATCAACAATCATATAGTACATTAGAAATAAACAAACACAAAAAAGGTTTTCTTTCCCTTTTGTCTCTTTAAAGCTGAAATGAGTAACCTTAGGGATCTTTTAGGTCCAGGCTTCTTTAATGAGGAAGCCTGCTTATTTGGCAGTTTCTCAAGTTACTCCCCTGGGGCAGCTCGAACCAGTTAAACTAGATCCTTTCAGCTCTTCACGGCTTATTGACAACCAGCCGTCTGGTTTCCTAGGAAACAAAACCTTGGCTAGAAATAGTGAATCATTTCCAGGTCACTTTCAACATGGAGAGTGGAGCAGGAAAGCACTGGACTGAGGAAGAGGTTAAAGCTTTGCTAAGTGTCTGGGCAGAAAAAAATATACGAGAACAACTTTATGGAACACTGAGAAATAAAGGAATATTTATTTACATTGCTAAAAGGCTGCGAGCACTAGGAGTATACAGAGATTGGAAACAGTGCCGGGCAAAGTACAAAAATCTCAAATATGAATACAGAACAGTTAAATATGCCCACAACTCTGGAGACAGCTCTAAAACTATGAAGTTCTTTCATGATTTGGATGCCATCTTGCAGTATGAACCTGCCACACCATTAACAGAGGAAGATGCAAATGACAGGTGCCTGGCAACGCTGAGCCCAAGTACAGCCCCAGAGACCACCGAAGGTAAAAAGAAAAAGTACCATTCTTTTGTTTTTACCTAACAAACTGTAAGAGAACCAGACTTCTGAGTCCATATGATAAATATAGCCTGAAATATCAAGGTTGAGAAAAACAACTGACCTGTATGTATACGGTATTTTGCACAAGGTAAAAATTAATTTTAAAAAATAACTGAAATAATGCCACCATTAAAAAAATCTGTAAAATAAAAAAACAAAGACATTAAAATGGTACCAACTGCTAATGCCAACTGCTCCTTACTCATGTCTGATATGGTTTTTGGAAAATGGATTGGGTTCTGAGAGTATTTTTAATCTTAATTTTATGAGTACTGAAAAAAATATATATGTATTGCTCAACTGTTGTTTTCCCAGCTCCAAAATAAGACAGAACTTTCTGCTCTGTATTAATGTTCCCACTTTCCTAAATTTATAAACAAAAGCACTAAAATACTAGTAACTGATAAAAATGTCATTACTAGTTTGGAAGAACATCTCCATTTTAACAGAAAGTAAAACAAATAGATTTGGCAGGTTCAATTATTTATAATTAAATGCTTTAAATACTGATATACCTTGAGGATATTGTGCATTGGGTTCTAGATCTCTGCAATAAAGCAAATACCCTAACAAAGCCAAGTCATACAAACTTTTTGGACAGGGAAGCCTGGCGTGCTGCAGTCCATGGAGGTGCAAAGAGTCAGACATGACTGAGAGACTGAACTGAACTGAATGCATATAAAATTTATATCACACTATACTGTAGTCTAAAAAACTGTACATACATTAATTAAAAAATACTTCCTTGCTACAAAACACTAACCATCATTTGAGATGACAGTGAGCTGCAGTAGTTTTCATTTTTTAAAAAAATATCTATTCATTTATTTTGGCTGCAGCAGGTCTTATTTGCTGCATTCAATATCTTTTATTGCAGCATGTGAACTCCTAGTTTCGGCAGACGGGATCTAGTTCTCTGACCACGGGCAGAACCCAGTCCCCCAGCCACTGGGCCACCAGGAAGTCCCGGAGTTGCTATTTTTAAGGGCAGAGGTGTTCAGTTCAAACTCTGTGCTGTTGTGTGTGCTGAGTTGTTCAGCTGTGTCAAAATCTGCGGTACCTCCTGTCGTTTCCCGCTCACATGCGGTATCATCAACTACCTCCTCCCTGCGGCACAGCTGGTGGGGTCTGAGTTCCCGAAGCAGGGACTGAACCCAGGCCCCGGCCGTGGAAGAGCCAAGGCCTAGCCGCTGGGGCACCAGGGGCCTTCCGACAACCAATTCTCTTTTATCCAACTTAAAATTATCCCGGTAGGACAGGCTATCAGAAGCTCAATTTCCGGTCAAGGTGTGGGGTATGATTACTTTGGACCATATTACTAAAGTAACTTCTTTCCAAAAGAACTGTGCTTTAACAATGAAATGTCCCTTTTATAGAACAGGGGGCCGGGGCGGGGGAGAGACTTTGCTGATTTAATAAATAATGGAGTATGCTAATCTGGGGCTTCCCTGGTAGCTCAGTGGTAAAGAATCTGCCTGCCATGCAGGAGACCAGGGTTCGATCCCCAATCGGGAAGATCCCCTGGAGAAGAAAATGGCAACCCACTCCAGTGTTCTTGCCTGGAGAATTCCATGGACAGAGGCGCCTAGGGGGCTACAGTCCATGGGGTCACAAAGAGTTGGACACAACTTAGTGACTAACACTTACTTACTACGCTAATCTAATAAATACATACATAACACATACAACAGTATATGCAATCAATAACTGTTTACTTTGCATTTGTTTAATTAAAAGTGCTGTGGAACATTTTACATATATTTACTCAATTTTATGAACTGACTGTTCATGTCAGTTGAGGTCTAAGAAAAATTTGCATGACCTCCTTTCACCTTATTAATTTTGTCTGATTTTTTATTTAACCAACAAAAGTCAAAAGTTTTAACATAGTCAAACAGTTTCTTTTCTAAGGCTTTAAGTAAAGTGAATGAAAGTCACTCAGTCATGTCCAACTCTTTGCAACCCCATGGACTATACAGTCCATGGAATTTTCTAAGCCAGAATACTGGAGTAGGTAGCCTTTCCCTTCTCCAGGGAATCTTCCCAACCCAGGGATCAAACCCAGGTCTCCCACGTTGCAGGCAGATTCTTTTACCAGTTGAGCCACAAAGGAAGCCCTTCTAAGGCTTAGACAGCCCTTCTTTCTCCAATTCTGATTCATTTATGACATCTTCTGATTTTTCTATGGTGGAACCAGCAGAATTTTTATTGGTGTATGGCAAAAAGAAGGCAAAGAAGTGGATGTGTGTTTTCTACTGTTGGGATCAACCTGTGTCATGCAAGGGGTTCTCTTTCAAGGACAGAGGACCTGGTCCCTTTTGTTAGGTAGTAGGTAGCCTGACTAAGCCTTGGGAAAGGACTCTTAAGAGGCTTCATCTTCTAAAAACTATAATCATCCTCAATCTCAGAATACCTTTGGCTTACTGGTGCTGTATCACATTCCTTCAGTGACCAATTTCCACTCTTTCCCTTTTCTTACTGTATACAAATGCATTACGAATAATGATTTAAGGGTTTCAATTTAAAATCTCCACTGTGTGTCCTTTGCATACAATTTTGGGATTCTTGCTAGGAATGATCAACCTGAGGGAAAAAAATTCCCTGAAGAAGGTGGAGAGAGATATTTCTTTTTTGCTCCTACTTGTATGTTCAGCTCTAAGACCTTTTCAATAAACAGAAGCAGGCCCTAAAGCAGATAAAAGAATAGTAAACCCTACCTTTCCTTGCTGTTCTCATCAAGCTCAGTCGATAAATTACCTGAGGATGTCAGTATCTTTTCTTCTTCTCTCTAAAGAGAGTTCTTATGTAATTTAAGATTTTTATTTTCCATATTCCCAACTAAATCAAAAACATTCCCTAACTGCAACTTAGCCTCAAATAATTGTGAAACTCAATTTTAAAATGACAATTTTTAAAATTATGTCATGCGTTTTGTGCTAAGCCGCTTCAGTCGTGCCTGACTCTGTGACCCCATGGCCTGCAGCCCACCAGGCTCCCCTGTCCAATGGGATTCTCAAGGCAAGAGGACTGGAGTGGGTTGCCATGCCCTCCTCCAGGGCATCTTCCCAACCCAGGCAGTGAACCCATGTCTCTTATGGTCCCCTCTACTGGTACGTGGGTGCTTTACCACGAGTGCCAACTGGGAAGCCCTTTTAAATTTATGTAACTATGCTACTTGAATAATTATGGGCTTCCCTTGTAGCTCAGTCGGTAAAGAATCTACCTGCAATGCAGGAGACCTGGATTTGATTCCTGGGTTGGGAAAATTCCCTGGAGAAGGAAATGGCACCCCACTCTAGTACTCTTGCCTGGAAAATCCCATGGATGGAGGAGCCTGGTGGGCTGCAGTCCGTGGGGTCACTAAGACTGAAATCGGACACGACTGAAGCGACTTAGCAGCAGCAGAAAAACATGTGGAAATGACATAATCAAGGAGGGACATCTTCATCTTTTAAGGTTGGCAGGGTTCTTTTATCGCATTGCAGGATTTCTCTTTCACATTACTAGTATCACTTAAAGGGCCTACTATGTTGAGGTACCTAAAATACAAAAATGAAAAAATATCTCACTTTAAAGACATAGTTTAACTTGAAATTAACTGCAACCATCCTCAGAAACTTCAATTCTAGGGGATGCTCAAAATGTCAACAGAATGTAGGAAATTAGATTTTTCTTTATATACATAGATATTTAAACCATATTATACCACTATTATAAAGAAAATCTATCATAAATCTATGATCCTTCATGCATATGATCAAATTCAACTAAAACTATTAGCGTTATCAGTTGTTAACCCAATTTTAATTTTTCTTGGCATTTATTTCTAAAAGGAATCCTCTCTTTCCAGGCAAAATGTCAGTTACATCAGAAGACAAGGAAGACATCTCAGGAAATCCTTTACTTTTGGTTTCTCAAGTCAGACCAATGGAACTAGGTAGGTATGGTACAGGCTGCTCAAAAATATAATGAAACTGATCTACATCAAATTGGAAAGTAAGACTGATACCAAATCTGAGAAAATGGGTGATTTTTTTCCTGGTAGAAATACTTTGGAAATATTAGCATCAAATCCCCAGTCTTTATGCTTTAAATATAGTAAGGAAGCTGATGGCCAAAATTACACATAGTAAGTGTGGTACTTAATATAGCCTTCAGCTATCCTGGAAGCTAAGAAAAGCAGAACTTTACATTTGAAAGTAAATAATATAAAATCCATAATGAAGTCAAGGATGATTTTATTCACCCAAAAAGTCAACATAAGTCCCATTCTTGCTTATAAATTCTTACTGAAAGTTAATGCAAATGAGGAAAAGTGCTCACTTGATTTAAGATGAAAAACATCTTAAATTTAAAACATCTTTAAAAAATTTTTAAATAAGAACATCTTAAAATTAAATTAACATTTAATTTAAGATGAAAAACATCTTAAAACAAAGACATTAAATACAGCACAAAATAAAAGCACCTCCATACCCAGGTAAATACTACGGTATTTTCTTTTAATGACTAATTTTGTAGATGCTGAGGTCCAAATCACCTTTTTCTTAAACATGAAATCTGAGTAAAATAATATGGTTGTTAAATAACCAATATAATGTCAAGAAATGCCATTATCATAAAATGAGTTGCAAAACTGTGCAGAGATCTAACACAAATTTATTAAAGGATTTATAACTAAGTAGAGACATTCTGCCTAATGCATTATGAAATTTCTGGCACACTTCTTTTCATTAAAAGGATATAATACTTCACTTAAAATGGCATTTGGTCTTTAACCAATGGGACATCTTTTATTTTCACAAAGAGTTAAGAAGCACCGATTATTAATGTGCTTCCTCTAAGCCCTTCATTCATGAATAGTTTTGGCTCTCAATCCTGAATTGCACACTAGAATCACAATCTGGGGATGAAGGATGGGAGCAGTGGTTTATAAAGGCTTCACCAGGAGATTCTGACATGGAGCAAATGGAAATCATTAGATACAGAAAAGGCATGGGGAGGAGATAAATTGCTCACACTTAAACAGAAAAATTGTCTTCAACAAGCTGTTTTATACATAATTATATTGCTTTAAAGAAGTAAATATTACAAAATTATATATTCAACTTTCACTATACACTGACATTAATCCCACATACTAAAGGAGCAGAATGGAAGAGAAAGAAATGCTAAAGAAGAAAGATGATCAAGATGTAACTAATTAAAAAAACAACTTTATTAAAGTCAGTCACCATCACAATAAGGAACAGATTCACGTTCTGTATTTTGATTTCCCAAGTAGTTTAAGACAAAAGCTACACTGTAATTTGCATTATTTCATCTCCCATAGAGAAAATTACTGTCTTTAGTAATGTTGCATCCAATTATTTATCTTGTCTGATATATGTAACCCATATATCTCTTTCCCTCCCCACCCAATACAGGTGACTCTACAGCAATAATGGAACCCCCTAATAATCCAACTGTCATTCCAACTGTAGCAAATGAAGGAGGAAAACACTGGACTGTGCCAGAAGTCAGGGCTCTAATAGGCATCTGGTCTGATCAAGGAATACAGCAACAACTAGAGGGAACAATGAGAAATAAAAGGATATTTGAACAAATTGCTGCCAAGCTTCAGAAACTTGGAATAGAGAGAGATTGGAAGCAGTGCAGAACAAAGTACAAAAACTTAAAACATGAATACAAGATTGTAAGAATGGCTAGAGACCTAGGCATGGCTAAAAGCATGAAATTTTTTACTGAGTTGGATGCTATACTGGGACAGAAGAAAACAGAAAACTCACAACAGGAATCCCAAGATGAAGAGCAAGCCATAGGATGTGCCCATGTAAAGATGGAAGAGGATCAGACAGGTAGGAAAGCAAAGAAAAGTAATCTTAACATCATGCTACCATATAAAAAAATGTCAATAACCTGAATATAGTCTAAGGTCAATGGCAACCCACTCCAGTATTCTTGCCTGGAAAATCCCATGGACGGAGGAGCCTGGTGGGCTGCCATCTATGGGGTCGCACAGAGTCAGACACTACTTAAGCGACTTAGCAGCAGCAGTCTAAGGTAAATAGGCTTTACTAAATGAGATTCAACAAGCTAACTGCTCAATTTATCATGAAACAGATTTCATGCAAATTTGATCAGAACACAGAATGGTACAGAGTTATACAAAACAAGAAAAGAAAATTGGATTTCTAGAAGTTTAGGAAGACCAATTTTACAGAAGTAAAAATAAAATTCTTGATGGCAGAAATTCAAAAAAATTTTCCTATCAGTTGTGGTAAAATTGTGAGTAAACAGAAAAAGTGCATTGAAAAACTCAGAAAAATATAAAACCTGTGAGAATGTGAGTTCTCCTAGGACACATCATAAAATTCTTCAAAATGAGTTTAACCTAAAGAGTTGAGATGCAATATACACAAAGACATGACTGCATGAAATAAACTGCATGAGTTCTAGGCCAGGAGTCGGGAAATACAAGTCCTACCTCCGTCTCTGTGGAACTCTGAACTCAGGAGTACCTCTGTCAGATTTGCTATGTAAAATGGTGGAATGGACGAGATGTTATTAAAGACCTCGAGTGGCCACAATGTTTCTAGATCTTAATATCAGCCTTAAATGATACAGTCTTAATTCTTTTTTTTAATTTTTATTCTTAATTAGAGGATAATTACTTTGCAATATTATGATAGTTTCTGCCATACATCAACATGAATGAAGTCCTAATTCCTAAAAGTATGAGTGGGAAAGAGAGGGAAATGACAAAGAGTTAGGATTGGGAAATGGTGGTGAGAAGTCCTAAAATGTTTCACTAGTAGACAAGGAAAGAACTGGTCTGTTGGAGAACTATACATCTCCCCCATTGAAATTAAAATGTAAAAGAACTAGTGATCAAGTAGCCCAAAAGCAATGGCATGATTGTGTTCATACAGCAACTATTGGAGATGCAGGTGAATATAATCTTGTCAGTTTTATGTAAAGACCTAGTTAGACTTGTAACACCAGATGCTTACAGAGACCTAAGACTAAAATATGTTTAACGATGGGGAATCTAACTACAGAAAAATAAACCACAGTTTTTAGTATCAAGTTCACTCTAAAAGGGAAAATACTATATTAGAGCTTAAAATACAGTTCGAAAAGTAAATAAAAAACATACCACCATATATCCCACTGTGTTCATACAGTTATTGCTAGAGATGCAGCTGAAGATGACTTGGTCAGTAATATGTCAGAAGACCTAAGAGAGACATATATGAGACAAAGCCCTTGCACAGGTAAAACAACATTCTTGTTTTTATGTGTGTGTATGTAATGAAATGCATGTTATTATAAGATGCTGCTACAGACTCAGCTGTGTCACTCCCAAACTCATCTGTTGAAACCCCAGTCCCCACTGTTATTACATTTGGAGATGGGGTCTTTGGGAGAAAATTAGGTTTAGATGAGGTCATAAGGGTGAGGCCTGCAGCATTACCATGGTTTAATGTATTTATATACACTGGGCTTCCCAGGCGGTTCAGTGCTAAAGAAACCACCTGCCAGTGCAGCAGAGGCAAAAGACATCGGTTTGATCCCTAGGTCAAGAAGATTCCCTGGAGGAGGGCAGGGAAACCGACTCCAATATTCTTGCCTGAAAAATCTCACAGTCAGAGAAGCCTGGTGGGCTCCAGTCCATAGTGTTGCAAAGAGTTGGACACGACTGAACACACACACCTATTATATACATTATATAACAGCCTCAACATCTAACATGCTGTTATAAGAACATATACAAGTATGTTATAACATTATACAGTATTGTTGAATAATATTCACATTTCCAAAATGCAGAAATGGAAGGTGGAGATTATTAATGACAGTGAGGTTCCCTGTGGTTGCTGTTTATAGCAGCATCGGCATCATCTAGGAACTCATTCAAAATGCAAATTCTTGGGCCCCCTCCAGAACCAGAAACTGGGGGTGAGTTCCAGCAGTCCGATATGTATCTAGGTGATTCCAACACATGTTGAAGTTTGAGAACCACTGCCCTGTGGTGCAGGGCACTTAGGGTGTGTCTCCTCTCTGGTAGTTTGCCTTTTAGACAAACCAAAATTGAGGGCAGGGGGGTGACCAAGCTCCTAAGCAGAAGCCTAGCCGTCATAGACCTTGTGCTGGGCTTTCAGCCCAAAGCTTCATGCAGCATCGAGAAGTTTAAAACCCAATTCTGATCCGGAAACCAGGTGCCCACAGTCTTGGCAAACTGCACACTGAAAGTTCAATGGGAGAGAAGGACAGCGGCTAGAACACTGACAGGTGGAGATGGAGAGAAATTACGGGGACTAACCACACAGGAACGTGCAGCTGACTAGTGGGGAAACAAAGGTAAAGGAAACTCTGTGCTCCTAAGGACTCTAAAGGGGTAACTGCAACGACCCTTTGTCACTGAAGTTAAAATCAGATCACCACATACAGTGTTTAATAAGGAAGAAAGAGTTTCATGAAAAAGTTTAAAAACTTTGGAATATTTTTTATGATTTTTAAATCTTAAAAATTTTTTAAAGATTTTTCAAAAAATTCAGAAGATTAAAACTTGTTAGTCCTCTGGAGAACTCACTTAAATACAACATCTCAGTATAACTTCTTTTATGTAAAGGGAAAATATTAAGCCAGATGTAAACTGACAGGTTTTAAAAAATGGTATGCTTACATGTTAGTATGGAATATATCTAGAAAATATGAAACAGGATGTTTACAGTCATTCTAGAAATAATGGTATTTTAAACTTCCAAATAAATATAAAAGTAAAGGTATAAAACCTCATAGATCCCAGCAGCTAAAGATGTAAGAAAACACTTTTATATATACTTTGTGATGCACAAGTTGCTAGTCCACTACTTGGAAGACTGTTATGTTAAGCTTAAAGACATGGATATCTATCTTTAGGAAAAAATCAGGTCAGTAGTTAGAGGTCGGCTCATTTTGTTTTTATGTGCTTAGTCGCTCTCAGTCATGTCTGACTTTTTGCAACCCCGTGGACTGTAGCCTGCCAGGCTCCTCTGTCCATGAGGATTCTCTAGGAAAGAATACTAGAATGGGTTGTCATACCCTCCTCCAGGGGATCTTCCCAACCCAGGGATCGAACCCAGGTCTCTCTCATTGCAGACAGATTCTTTACCATCTCAGCCACCAGGGAAGCCCATTTTGTTTTTATAGATTTTACTAATAAATATTGTTATGGGAGTTGTCATTGCTCCATATTGTTAACATTCACACTTGGTCATAAAACTGATCTCCCCAAAAGTAACATTTTACTATCTTAAAAGTGTACTAAGCATCTTTTTTTTTTTTTTTTTTTTTTGTATTTCAAGGAAAAATCCAGCTAAAGCTGTGGACCCCCACATTCTGAATAACTAGTTTCCAACTTAGAACCCCTGGAGGTTTTGGTTTAGTGTTATGTTGTACAGTGGATTCAAGCTCCTGTATTTTTAGAGAAGATCATCACGCATAGCCAAGGTGTCATGTTTTTAGAGGATAAGACCAGCAGAGGGCTGAAAAGAGTAACACATAAGATTCAATTTGATTCCAGTTGGGAGAAAATTAGCTACTTTGAGTAAATTATCACTTAAAAAAATGTATGACCAATGAAATATGAAGAAGCTAATCACTGGGAATTATCATAGAAGACTTAGGCTCTGTCTATTACAATAAGTAAAAGGAAATGATATCTTGGTATCTCTTATTTTCTTGAAGAGATCTCTAGTCTTTCTCATTCCATTGTTTTCCTCTGTTTCTTTGCAAAGTGAAGGCTTTCTTATCTTCCTTGCTATTCTTTGGAACTGTCCATTCAGATGGGCATATCTTTCCTTTTCTCCTCTGCCTTTCTCTTCTCTTCTTTTCTCAGCTATTTGTAAGGTCTCTTCAGACTACCATTTTGCCTTCTTGCAAATTTCTTTTTATTTGGGAAGGTTTGATCCCAGCCTCCTGTACAATGTTAGAAACCTCCTCCCATTGTTCTTGAGGCACTCTGGCTATCAGATCTAATCCCTTGAATCTATTTGTCAAACATGTCCTTCATAAGAAGATGAGGTCTTACCCTGTTGTACATCTTCACATACCCACTGCGGCAATATGCTTACAGCCCTCCATCTACACTTTTGCCTCAAGGTTTACTAATACAAACCATTGTCTAATTGTAGAATAATCATTCCAAGTAGCTATATAGACACCTATACTTAATAACATAGAATTCTTTTTAAACAATGTTCCAGTGTATAGGGAAATACAGCTGAGACAAAAGAAGACCACCATAACACTGCTAGACTTCAACACAGCGATCCAACATACACATACGAGGAGCAGCTTTCCCCAAATTACCAACAGCGGGGTTGTAAACATCTGAACATAGACTGGTCCACCAGGACGAATTCCTGTTATATTTACCACGCTAAGCATTTAATTTCCTTAAAATGTTAATCACTGTCTGCTTAATACCTCAATATGAAGACTGCTAAAACCACCTAATCTTAAGAGTCTTATTATTCCTTTACAGGTATTGCAGTAAGGATTATTCTTAGTTACAATGAGGACTGAATGAAAAAAAGAGCCGTAAGAGCTCTTTGGCAGCATTAAAATGTAACAGTGAAAGTTGTTAAACAAATTAGGTCACAAAGCACTTTCATCCTTTCACACCAAGCTTCCTGCCTTGTGACTTTTAAGGCAGACTACTTTCCAACGCTGTGGTGTTGGCGGTGAATCCTCTAAGGCCACCTTCAAATTTGGTTCAAGATGGCAAATGCTCTTGGCTTTGAGGTTACATTTTTGACTGATCCAGGCTGACCACGTTTTCAGTGCAGTCTTCACCTGCCGAAGAGCATCAGGGTTCTGGGAACAACATTTAAATTACTACTCTGTTTTCTGACAGAGGAAGACACTGCAAGTAATGCCTCAGATGAGGTGGGCGGCCTCACAGCACACGGCGTCCCTGGGTCAGGTAAGGGATCTAAATTGTTGAATTTTAAATGTTCTTTTGATTTTTAAAGTCTAATATATACCACTTGAAGTAGTTATAGGGAAGATCTCTACTATGTATGATCCCAAATGCCTCATTATATTGAATACCTGAGTTGGTAGAGTATATGGCAGGGGAGTAAAGAAGTGTCTATTCCTACTTCTTACTAAAAAAAAAAAAAAAAATCTGTAAATACTGAGACACTCTGTATTCATAAATATGCAATCAAGGATACCTGTTGATGAAAAGCAACTAAATTACTCTCACTAATATTGGGGATTAGTCTGTCTTATTTTAAAATATTTGAATATGCATGTATGAAAAAAATTTTGATCCTCACATTGAAATTATCAATGCTTTACGTCAGTCCAGTTTGCTTTAAATGAATGATACTGAAATACAGGATGTATCTAAGTTTGAATAATTGTGAATCATGTTGATTCATAGGAAATCATATTCCTTTAGAAGATGCTAAAAGTCATTTACAGATTATAGCAGTGAGTGACACAGGCTGGAGAACGCTGGTGTGACAAGGCGGTCAGGGCACTTATAAACATATGGCCTTATGAAAAAATTAAGCAAGTACTGGAACGGGCCACAAGAAACAAAGAAATATTTGAGGAAATTGCCAGAACATTAATGCAGTTTGGAATAGACAAGAGACTGGAAACAATGTCATACCAAATACAAAAATTTTAAATTAAGAATACAGAGTTTTACAAAAGAAAAATGTCAACCTTCAGAGAAAAATGAGATTTTATGAAGAAGGTGATGGCCTCCTAAGACAACCATCTCTCAGAACTGTCAAATGGAAACAAGGTTACCATGTAACCTTGGAATTAGACTTTTTAAAGTGAAAATTCTATAAACTTTCCTCTTTGCCTTTAACTTAGCAAAAAATTCTTCAACAATAAATCCCTAACACTATTTTATGTTCAAATGGTTCCCCAAATTATTATAAACCACATACCTATTAAGTGAAGGATTTCTTTTCAAATCTTTCCTAAAGATTTAGGAAAGATTAGTACCAAAATATTCCTAATTCTTGAACTCTTTCATCTGTCCAATCACTTAAATGTTCTAACTGTAGTATACTTGAATGCTTGAAAACTAATGCACTTTTAGATGATGTCATATAATGACTCTTTTCCTATGTTCTCTTGTTTAAGAATTATTTGAAAATCATACCAAAAACCCAAGAACTTTGAGCATCAAGAGAAAAGCACTTGAAGATGGTAAGAGTCTGAGATATACCGACTTTTCCCACATTGATTAAAACTTCTGTAGCTTTTTCCTGATAGATGTTTATTCTTGTCCTTGACAAATAGAGACTATTGTTTATGAGCTGTGTGAGAGTAAAGAATGCTGAAAAATTATTTCTTTCATAGTTTATTAAGAGTGAAAGTAACAAAGTAAACATAAACTTTCCCACCTCAGATTTCTGCACAACTATCTATTTATCGTTCGCCTTTAACTTAGACTTTTCTGTGATTGCCATTAGAATACGAGGATGTAAAAGGAAACCCCCCACAAACTAGTAAATTTTGAATTTTGCTTTTCTCCAAAGGTAATTAACAATGGCTATAACTTTTTAGTAATTCTACAAAAATGGAGAAGCCAGCTAACTATGAAGCTGTCGTTACAAACCGACCCACTCTAAGTAACAGGTTACTCACAATGTGTGTGCATGCTGAGTGGCTTCAGTCGTGTCTGACTCTGTGTGACCCTACGGACTGTAGCCCGCCAGGCTCCTCTGTCCATGGGATTCTCCAGCAAGGATACTGGACTGGACTGCCATGCCCTCCTCCAGGGGATCTTCCTAACCCAGGGATCAAACCTACGTCTCTTACATCTCCTGCATTGGCAGGCAATGTCTTTACCACTAGCACCACCTGGGAAGCCCAACCTAATGTAGTATAGCATAAAGAAAAACACAGAAAATGAGAAAAGGCACTGGTCTGAGAAACAGAAAATCTAATTTGTCCAGTTTCTCTTTACCCTTAAAACTCAACATGGAGCAAATGACTGCATCTCTCTGGATCTCTAAGATAATACAACTTTAGCATTTTATAGACTTATAATTGATCTAATTGTTTTGAGTTCACATAATAGTTGAAGACCTCAGTTTTTACAAAGTGAAGACACCTGTGCACCAACCACTCAACTCAAGATATAAAACACTACCAGCACCCTAAGCACCCCCTCACTTCATTAATTCTCCTGTTAGCCCCCATGCGTGCATGCTAAGTCGCTTCAGTTGTGTCCGACTCTATGGGACCCTATAGACTGCAGCCTGCCAGGCTCCTCTGTCCATGGAATTTTCCAGGAAAGAATATTGGAGTGGGTTTCCATGCCATCCTCCAGGGGATCTCGCCAACCCAGGCATCGAACCTGCATCTCTTATGTCTCCTGCGTTGGCAGGTGGGTTCTTTACCACTAGCACACCTGGGAAGCCTGTTAGCCCTCATAAAAGTTATCAATGTTCACTACCATAGACTAGTTTTATTATTAGAATCATACAATGGTCTTTTCCTTTGGTATGTATTTCGTAATGTCAAGCTTCTTTCACACAGCATTGTTTGAGAGTCATCCACGATTTTACTTGCAGCAGGAGTCTGTTCTTTTTTACTGCCATAGAATATTCCATAATAGGAACATACATCCCTCTACCTTCTCTATCCAATGTTCCCAGACTGGGGCTATTCAGAACAAGGTTGCTCTACAAATTCCTGTGCATGCCTTCCAATAAACACATGTATACATCTCTGTTGAGTACATACCCAGCAGTGGGATGCAGGGCCACAGGGTATGCATATATCCAGGTAGTGTTCTAAGCACGTTACTTATCAATACATTTAATCGCGACCACCACTCTATGAGGTAAGTGATCCCACTATCCCCATTTACAGAGGAGGACATGGAGGCACGAACAAGTCGGCTCTGTTGAACCAGTTGCTCTGCTGCCTCTCCGTGGGGGCAGGGACCACATCAGCCTTGTGTAGTACAGTATTCCTGGTGTCCACCACGGGGCCTTGCATACACACAGGAAGAGCTCAACAAGTATTTTTCGAATAAAGTATTAGAGAAGAGCAGAACTCCACTCTCCCCAACCCTGCCCAACAAAACTTATATCTCACGAAAGCTGAAAATTTTATCCTCCATTTTTTGACATAAATTACAAATCAGATGAGTTGCCTCATGTTTTCCTTCTCTCAATGCCTTTTAATGGATGTGCAACTGAAAAGGTAAACTGCTAAGGATTAACCACACGAAAAGTATCATTCCCAATGCACTGAATTTGTGCACCAGACCTTTAAAATATACAATAGCCCAACAGGTGAGAAACAGTCAGAAAGTCGGAGACTTTCCCAAGATCAAACTACTACTAGGAAACCAGGTAGACTTCAAGTCTTCTGTTAAAGAGGCTGTTCCCAACACTCAGGCTTGGGAAAGAGGCTGTTCCCAACACTCAGAGACTTGGGAAAGAGGCTGTTCCCAACCCAGAATGACAAAGCAGTAGTACCTAAGGTACTACTAAGATCCTTTGGGGGATAAGGCACTTTTCCAACTAAGGGAATGTAAAACACTAGCGGAATGTAACTTGTTTGGCTATTATTTCTAAGAGATAAAAATAAAAAAAGTTAACCCCAGCCTTAATATGGCAATTCAAAGCAAGTTCTCTGATAATCTACTCCTGGGTTTCCCAACAAACTAAATGAAGACAACTGGGAACAAAGTCCATAGGTTTGTCTGAGTGCATCCCTCCCCTCTACCTCCCAAGTGCCTTTCTAGTGATATGTTATATACTTTTTGCAGAACCGGCATCTGTACCTCTTAAGAAAACTGCTTCTGAGACCGCTGCAAATCAGTTTCCTCAAAGAACAACAGAACCAAAAGATTCTTCAGAATATTTCTGCAGTCAGGAGACTCCCTACATGACCCAACTTCATCAGGTAAATGTCATAAATTTTTAGAAAAGGTATGAAAATATTTACCGGTTATAAGGTTCAATTCCTAACACAGGAAAATGATAATTCACTGAAGGGCATTTTCGTCCCCTAACCAAAGAAAGGTTAACTAGCTGATTCATGTGATAAATGTATGAAATTTTAGTAATTCCTTTTATGGAATCTTCAAATATGTCCATGTCATTCTAGTCTCCGTAAACTGTGACTGTGGTTTAAAGATAAAGATCTCTAATCTACAATGGGGTGTATGGTTTGTCCCAACTCTGCAAACCTCAGAACTCATTGATGTTTTTAGGTCTGAAAAAGTACTTGATGATTGTAATTATGTGGCATGAACAAGCAAACACACACAGCTTTATAGCTGATGAGGACAACCAATTAGCTTAACACTGAAAATTCCCCCTGACAGAAAACAGAGCTATGGTATAAACCTGCAAATAGCCAGACTACTAAAAAAGAAGGACTTCTGGATGAACCCATCTGGATTAAGCATCCAGTGCATGACTGTCCAGTAATTGATATTCCATTTGTTTTTATATATAAAATACATAACACCACAACTTTCAGGGGTTGTGTCATCCCTGACACTAAATATCTATGCCTGAGAGAGAACCAAAAACAATGCAAAAGTGATGTACATTTCAGTTTCCAGAGCCTTCTGCAACAGACCACCACCTGCCAATGTACACTGTATATAACTTTCTATTAAATTATAACAACACATCTAGGCTTCCAATTTTGACATTCCTTGATCTACTGTCAAATGAAAACATTTTTTGAAAAGTTTATTTTATTGAAGTATAGTTGACTTACAATGTTAGATTAATTTCTGCTGTTCAGCAAAGTGATTCAGCTATATTTATTACATTCTTTTTCATATTCTTTTCCATTATGGTATCACAAGATATGTAATATAGTGTCCTGTGCTATACAAGAGGACCATGTAGTTGTTATCCATTCTCTTAAAAACATTATTTCTTAATCTTTCACCCCTATAGCAGCAGATTTTATCTTCTAGACATAAAGAAGTTTCATATTCTTAGAATCAGTTCCCCCAATGTGTGAGAACTTTTGCTAATCTAAAATTGTGAATTGGATAGGATTATGGGCACGAACCAGAGCTCTCAAAGAATCTTAATGATTCTATACCTGCTGCTGCTGCTAAGTCACTTCAGTCGTGTCCGACTCTGTGTGACCCCATAGACGGCAGCCCACCAGGCTCCTCTGTCCCTGGGATTCTCCAGGCAAGAACACTGGAGTGGGTTGCCATTTCCTTCTTCAATGCATGAAAGTGAAAGTGAAGTCGCTCAGTCGTGTCTGACTCTTAGCGACCCCACTGACTGCAGCCTACCAGGCTCCTCCATCCATGGGATTTTCCAGGCAAGAGTACTGGAGTGGGGTGCCATTGCCTTCTCCAGATCCTATGCCTACATAAGGAAAATTTAAATGATTTTCCACTAATACCTTTCTTCTCAGAAGCTACTGGGTTTTTTGCCACTGTTACTGAAAGTATCACAAGGTCAATCGTCAACACCACAGTTTAGCAAATACTTGCTCTGTCAAATAAGCAGCCTGATAGAATCCATTTAGTTTTCTCTATCATCATGTAGTAATCACATTTTTATTGCCCTTAGCCTGTATCAATATTATCTAATCTCATTAATTCTTTCACTTAGAAGCAATTGTAGAAAAGTGCATATAATTAGGAATAAAGTTATTCATAAAAAAAAAATCACCCTCCTTTTCTTTACACACACAAACAGGAGATCTTGGGGATGAACTTTCTGAGTTAACTAAAATAGTAAATAGTTAAAAAAAAAACTCAAGGTCAGTTTCATACCTTCCTCACAGACCACCAGGCAACTCTAAAGATCCCTTGTGTCTGTACACCTCTTCCCATGACAGGATATCCAAAATAACTTCTCTGAAGAGTGTTATAAACTCATGTTGTTATGGAGTACCATATGAGTAGCTTTTAGTTTTTCCTTGGCTTATATACATAATCCTCTCAATAACATAAATGTATTTTAAAATAAGATCTCTATTATGGTCAACCCACAATTATCCAAAATTAATTCAAATTAAAAATATTTGATTCATCCTAGAATTCTAAATTACTCTCAGCGTTTAGTAAACAAGAATATACAAGATGTGAAACTCAAACCCAACTATTCTGGATTCTGAAAAATGCAAAAAGCCTACTTCTAGTTTAAATTTGGTGGAGGGAAAGCTAATCATTTGGAATGCATTTATACATATTTCTCCCGTATTGCTGATAAGTGTTATCACCAAGTTCCTTAACTGTTCTAGAAATTGTTGTTGAGGTATCCTCTTATGGAAACTTTGTAATACTTTCAGTGATGTCAAACTTAGGTTTCTATTTTTTACCCTTAAGAAAACTGTTTATATTAAAACTCAGTTCAGTTAGTAGGAAATGGAAAGATCACAGAAGCAAAGTTATTTTTTAACTCAAAGGATCTATCAGTTTTTCAAAGTCAATGTGTATCTTGTCATACAGGAACTATTCTCTCCCTCTTTTAAAGAAGGGAATTATTTTGGCATTTCCTTACAACTAATCTTTTCATTCATTATCTAAAATGTTTACCAAAGAATGTTTTGCACATGCACTATTCCTCCACGATTGGATTATTATCTGTTGGAATTCATGAGATCTAGAACCGGTAGTTCCTTTCGACCATCAACCGATTCAGCTTCCCCGGGTTTGAATCCTTCCGTTCCCATAGCTATGACTTCGTTCAAATACACCATCTGCCCAATAGCTCTGCTCTTGCAAACAAAAGCTTGTGGTGGTTGCAGGCTCCCCCGCGAAACCTCAAAGTGTTGTAGGTCCAGGACTAGCAAACACCCCACACAGTTTTATCACAAGAGCAGCTTCACGCTCTGGGAGATCAAAACGCGCAAGCAGACGAGGAAGAACCCCGACTGGGCATGTCCAGCCGACTGGAACCTTACAATCCGGTCAGATCCAGGAGGGGTGCACTGCACGGGAGCGCGGAGAGCCCCTAAAAGACCGTTAAGGGTGGCGGGGCACAGGATGAAGTCCAGGGAGACAAGAGAGCCCCGGCGCACGCCTTGGCAATCTGGTGGATGCCACAGGAAGGTACCAGTCCAGGTAAGAGAAGAGGTCCGGCCCCTGGCTCTCAGGCGCCCGCGAGATCGCCAACTCCGGCCGCGGGAAGCGGATCGGGCAGATGGAGGAGAACACGAGCCGCCATCCCCACCCCTCACCCAGTCGCTCACCGGTGCTGCAGCCCCACGAGTCCCAGAGTGATCACATGCGGCACGTCTAGCTGCGTGGGCCACTCTCCTGAGGCGATGCACCCGAACACGCCACATTCCTCTCGGATCCCCAACTCCTCCAGCTCCATGTCGCCGCCGAAAACACGTGGTGGGACCCGCCGCGGCGCCAGGGGTCTGAGCACCAACCAGTAGACTGCTCGGCCTGGAAGCCTCCTTAGCTCGGGCCGGGGACAGCCGCTCCCTTCGCAGCGGCTCGACCCTCGCTACTGCGGCGGCGCGTGCTCTCTCCGCAGTGAGGGGATTTGTCGGCCCCCCGGCACTCTGCCCCGCCCCTCCGGGTCCGCCAATGAGCGAGGGCGGAGGGCGAGGCCCCGCGGCTGAGGGGCGGAGCCACGGGCCCTGTGGGGGTGGAGCTAGCCCTCCCCCTGAGGCCTGTGGGAGGATAATTTTTCTGCACGTGGAACTCTCCGTCATTTTCTAGCACCCAAGACGAAGGTGGTGGGACTTACGGAGTTAATGTCATTTCTCTCCCAGAGAATATACAGTTTGTTTGTCCCTCCTCATATGCTTTCCCCCGAGCCGTCACTACTTGGTATGCTCCAACTTCTGACCCACTCTCTCTGGCGAGGAGGGGGCCCGGTCAGCGAGCGGCAGTAAAGTGGGGAGGGGCCGCCAGTGCGCGCCATTTTTCTCTTTCCAGGAACTGCGCCCGCGCGGGGCGGGTTGGGGGGGGGGGTGGGGGGCCGCGTCGCTGCGCCTGCGCAGCGGAAAGCCTTGCTCCGGGATGGGTTCCTCTGGGTAGGTTAGGGACCCCTGATGTTCCGTGGCCGCGGCGATGTTCGAAGCGACCCGGAGGGGGCGCTATGGGTCACGCGGCCCTGCCAGGGGCGTGTCTGTGGGCGGTGCCTCCCTTCCCCGCCCCGTGAGCCTCTCTGATCGCGCTTCTTTTCCAGAGTCCTGCGTCCCTTCCCAGCGCGGCCGAAGCCCCCCGACCACTCCGGACAATGGCGGCAGTCGAAGGTGAGTTAACTGGCGTCCGCAGGAGTTGGGACTCCGCGGTCTTTCCGCCTCTCTCACGCTGGCCTGTGCGCTCTCCCTGGCTCCCCACGGCATCCTTCCCCGGGACTCTGCCCCGTCTTCCTGCGCGCGCCTCTCTAGGCCACTGGACGCGCGGGCACGTGTCCCTGATGCTGCAGAGCGGTGCGTTGGAAACAAAGCGCTCCCGGGCCTCCGAACTTTTTGTAACATCCAGAACTTCTCGTGGAATGAGAAAAAGGCGCAAAGGGTCATTGGAACGAGAGATGGCCGGAAGTTGGAGAGATACCTGCAATTCGCGTTTGCAATCAATAGGTATTGCAAAACAAACGCAGGAACATCTAATGTTGACTCCCGAAACCAAAGTCTTGCTTTTCCCTTTAGGTTAATAATAACCTGTTTCAGAAAGTTAATAACTGAACCTTCTGAAAAGTTTTCTATTTCCTGTCGAGATTTTGTTTGTTTTTAGCCATTTTATGCCAATGAGAGTTCCAAAACCACCAGGCAAAAAATTTCTTGCTTCACTGTGCATTTATCATGTTACATATTTATATATAATTGTTTTGTCCATGCGTGATTAGGATCCTTAGGAAAGACAGTTTGTGCTATTTTTACTGATAAACTATATCCCAAGTAGTACCATTTCAGCACATAATCAATATAAAAATTGTGATTTTTGCTAGTTTTTAAAAAAATATTGAAATCCACTGTGTATTTTACATTTACATCCTCTCGATTTGAAGTAGCCACATTTCAGATGTTTCATAGGCACCTGTGGCTAGTGGGTACCTTTATTGGACAGCACCATCCTAGATGTTCTTACCTTTTGTGGAAGTTCTGTACTTTAAAGTACTCTTAAATTTCAATTCCATGAATTATTCTCAGTCCTCATCAGCCTCTTTTGAATTCATCTATGAATTTATAGCAAGCATTTTGACAGTGGTAGCAATTGTCTTCTATGATGTTACGTTATTTCTATTAATGGATAGAGATGCAAGTAGGTAATAAATAATGATTCAGGGGATTCCCTAATGGCCCAGTGGTTAGAACTCCATGCTTCCATTGCAGGGGGCAGTTTGGCAAACTAGGATTCCACCAGCCACAGTGGTATGGCCATAAATAAATAAAGGCAGATTCAACTGAATTGAGAGGGAGTAGCATTGGGTACAGACTTCTTTTATCTAACCTAGGCACCATCCTCAACTTTCCCTTCTGTTGCCCATATTGAATCAATTGTTATTAAAACTTTTACCTTTTAAATAGCTTGAGTCTTACTTATCCCACATTTTTTTCTTTAGCCCAGGTTATTTGTCACCTGGCTTGCTGCTACAGCATCCTAACTGGTCTGTCCATCGGTAGTTTTCTTCCACCCACCCCTGCCTCATCTCATTCTCCATACAGCAGTCATAATGGTCTTTGTAACAGACATCTGCCATTTTACTGATGTGGTTAATTAAGCTTTGTGGTTGTTCTCAGGATAAAGTCTAAACTCAACCAGCATGGCCTGTGAGACCTGAAGGAGATGAGTAGTGGAATGGAAGTGGAGGAAACAGTGTTCAGGGCCTACGGAGGAGCATGTTGGAAGCCTGAGAGGAGGATTTAGAGAAGTTAGGTTCTCAGTTCAGTTCAGTTGCTCAGGCGTGTCCGACTCTTTGCGACCCCAAGGACTGCAGCATGCCAGAGCTCCCTGTCCATCACCAACGTCTGGAGGTTACTCAAACTCCTGTCGATCAAGTCGGTGATGCCATCCAACCATCTCATCTTCTGTCATCCCCTTCTCCTCCCGCCTTCAGTCTTTCCCAGCATCAGGGTCTTTTCAGATGAGTCACCTCTTCGCATCAGGTGGCCAAAGTATCAGGAGTTTCAGCTTCAGCATCAGTCCTTCCAATGAATATTCAGGATTGATTTCCTTTAGGATGGATTGGTTGGATCTCCTTGCAGTCCAAGGGACTCTCAAGAGTCCTCCAACACCACAGTTCAAAAGCATCAATTCTTTGGTGCTCAGCTTTCTTTATAGTCCAGCTCTCACATCCATACATGACCACTGGCAAAAACCATAGCTTTGACTAGATGGACCTTTGTTGGCAAAGTAACACGTCTGCCTTTTAATATGCTGTCTAGGTTGGTCATAACTTTTCTTCCAAGGAGCAAGTGTCTTTTAATTTCAAGACTCCAGTCACTATCTGCAGTGATTTTGGAGCCCCTCAAAATAAAGTCTATCACTGTTTCCATTGCTTCCCCATCTGTTTGCCATGAAGTCATGGGACCAGATGCCATGATCTTAGTTTTCTGAATGTTGAGTTTTAAGCCAACTTTTTCACTCTCCCCTTTCACTTTCATCAAGAGACGCTTTAGTTCTTCTTCACTTTCTGCCATAAGGGTGGTGTCATCTGCATATCTGAGGTTAGTGATGTTTCTCCCAGCAATCTTGATTCCAGGTTGTACTTCACCCATGATGAACTCATGATGTACTCTGCATATAAGTTAAATAAGCAGGGTGACAATATACAGCCTTGATGTACTCCTTTCCCGATTTGGAACCAGTCTGTTGTTCCATGTCCAGTTCTAACTGTTGCTTCCTGACCTGCATACAGATTTCTCAGGAGGCAGGTCAGGTGGTCTGGTATTCCCATCTCTTTAAGAATTTTCCACAGTTTGTTGTGATCCACACAGTCAAAGGCTTTGGCATAGTCATTGAAGCAGAAATTGATGTTTTTCTGGAATTCTCTTGCTTTTTCAATGATCCAGCGGATGTTGGCACTTTGATCTCTAGTTCCTCAGCCTTTTCTAAATCCAGCTGAACATCTGGAATTTTCACAGTTCACATACTGTTGAAGCCTGGCTTGGAGAATTTTGAGCATTACTTTACTAGCATGTGAGATGAGTAATTGTGTGGTAACTTGAGCATTCTTTGGCATTGCCTTTCTTAGGGATTGGAATGAAAACTGACCTTTTCCAGTCCTGTGGCCACTGCTGAGTTTTCCAAATTTGCTGGCATATTGAGTGCAGTTAGGGTTCTAGGAGGGGAATAAAGAAATCTGAATTTGGAGCACTAAGCTAGTGCTACATCTTGGAAGGACCTTTTCAACCTTGTCAGTGAATTAAGACATTACAATAAGAGGATGAGGATTCGTCCTCTGAATTATGTACCCTGCAGATGCAGCCATTGAACTGAGTTGTAACTGTCTCATTTAATGGTTATCTTCACTCCCTGTTGATGTGACCTCTGCCCTTTCTTCAGGTTTATCTCCTTCCTTTCCTTCGACTTCTCAGCTGCTGCCCCCACCCCCTTCTCTGCCCAGCAGGCGTGTACACACACGCAGTGGTGCAAACATGCTGAAGTTCTGCCATGCACTCTCTCACACCCTGGCCTTTCACTGCCGCTCCCTACCCCTTGACCGTGCCTCAGATCTCAGCCTAACCCTCACTTTGTTCTAGATGACAGAGGTTAGGTTAAGTGGTCCTGCTCTGAACCTGTGATCCCGTACTCTGTGTACATGGTACTTACTATGATGGTTAATTTCAGCTTCTCTCAGACTCTGGCCACCTGAGAGCAGGAACGTGGTTTACTGGTGCATCCTTAGTACCTGGCACATGGACCCTGAAAAATGCAGGTGCTGAGAATGACCCAGTGTTCTGGAAGAATGAGGGGTGGTTGTTTCTCCTCTTGGAAATTTTAAGTTCTTAAACTTCTGTTATCCCTGATCTTCATCAAAATCATTCTTTCTAATGACCAAAGTCTACTTTTCTTGATGTCTGATGACCTGCATCAGTTGGATGCTCTTACCCTCACTTCTCACAGTTTTCTGTAACTGTTAGTGAGGAAGGGGGTTCAAGGGTAGAGAAGCAGGAGTAGAAAAATAGAAGTGCTTCCGGGTCAGTTGACTGCAGTGGATGGAGGTGCCTCCTCTTGCACATTGACTTGAAATCAAGAAGACCATCTGGCTGAACTTGCCTATTTGCTTGCCATGGAAAACAGAAGTAGGGGAAAATACAGCATTTCCTCCTGCAAGCTATTTTAGTTAATTCTATTATGTGTATATATATGAAATTACTAGTTGGCCCATTAATTTTAATGTATCTTAACTGATTCTACTTCAGTTCTACTGTGAGAGACAAATTGAGGGTGGAAAGAGCACAGCGTACCGTTAGATATCAGGAGACGAGGTTTTTTCTGGCTCTGCCATTTCTTAACTATGTGGCATCTTTTTTGGTACTTAGTTTCCTAATCTGTATGATAATTTGCATAATTGTAATTCTTGACAAAATTGTACAGGTGAAATGTGATGGTGCATTGAAAATACTTTGTAGGGCATAAAGACCTAGGCAGGAGTTAATTTTTTTTATTAAAATTATTTGATTGCTCTGTATGCATACTGATTCATCATTCTAGATAATTTAATCTTCTCAATTATCTTTTGCACGAAATTTCCTGAGATCTGATGTTTCCATTTTATTTCCACAGTACTGAAGATTGGTAAAAAACTCTATGAGGGTAAAACAAAAGAAGTCTATGAATTGTTGGACAGTCCAGGAAACGTCCTCCTGCAGTCCAAGGACCAGATTACAGCAGGAAATGCAGCCAGAAAGAATCACCTTGAAGGAAAAGCTGCAATCTCAAATAAAATTACCAGCTGTATTTTTCAGTTGTTACAGGAAGCAGGTGAGTGGCTCTCCCAAGAGCCTCCCTCTTTGTGGTCTCTCTCACGTATACTTACTGGTTCTTTTTATTGGGAAATGACATTGTTTGGGTTAATAAGATGTTGATTGCCAGTTGATTTTTTTTTTCCAGTTGTTTTAGGAAGCAGGTAAGTGACTCGCCTTTCACACACACCACTCCAATCTCTTTAAGGAGGTTATTTCGATTAACAACATATTTGGGGATGCCTCATATGCTACACTTATTTAAATTAAACCAGAAATTTAAATATTACTGTAACACTTAACTTGGTTTGGAATTACTAAATAGTATCATTTAGTTAAGAGGAATTTCAACAGTTTGCTACAGTTTTTGTCTGGCATGTATATCTTCTCTGCAACTTTCCTCTCCTAGGACATCTTAGGAAAGGCTTACCTATGAAGGAACTTAAGGAACTTAACCTGTGAAAGAAATATATTCTGGTGTTTGGCAGCTCTGATTGATGAATTTAATCCCTAAAAGTCTGTGTGCATAAATTTGCTCTGCCCCTTGGAGGTAATACAGAATTTCAAATCCCTCTTCCACTTGGAAGCCCTGAAAAGTAATTGAGGACTACAACCACACCTCATCCTGCCATTCCCCACGTGAGGGATTTGGACTAGATCAAGATCCCCAGGGTTACCTCCTACTCTAAAACTGAGTAAAGACTGTTTCCAATAGTGAAATCTATTTGAAAGATGAAATCCAGATCAGAACATTCTGTGGAGGGCAATTGAAGTGAAAGAAACAAGGTAATTTAAGTTAAATTCTTTCCATCAGTATAGAATATGTGCTTGAGCACTTTTGCCTTTTCCAGAGTACCCTATTTCCCATTTTTAATTACTGTGACAAAAAAATATGTTTAATTGCCAACCTAAATTGTCGTCCATATCATAAATCGCCTATACGTTGAAGGTAAAAATATTACATAATTTTAAAGCACTTCCCTCAGTTCTTAAATAATGCAACCCAGGATTTTTACTTCACGGTCTCCTTGAGTAGGGGTTTTCCAGTAACTGAGTAGATTTCTAGAGAGAGCATCAAATTAGTATTAGGTTCCTCTTGCAGTACAGATAAGTGATCCTTTGATCCTTTTTTAACCTCACAAGTTATCTCCTCTCCGAACATGTTAAAAATTTTTATAGTTGCTTAACACTATAAGTTAACAATATAACTAGCTTCTGTGTCCCCATAGTAGTATGTAGCTATGGGATTAAAGCAGTGGAAGTTATGTACAGGCCCGAGTTCTTTTTTTGCTTATTTAATAAGACACCTATTCAGTGTACTTGCCAGGGCGTCAGGAGAGTGAATTAGGGTGATGCAGTGTGACTCTGAAAGGCCTGCATGCAGCTGGGAAAGTTGTCACACAAATGAAGTACTCCAGCAGTTATCTGTTTAGCACGCTGAACATACCTGAAAGTTACTTGGTTCACAGAAAGTGTGGAAAGGTGCTATATACTGGGTTTTATACACTGTGCTGCTGCTGCTAGGTCGCTTCAGTCGTGTCCGACTCTGTGCGACCCCGTAGACGGCAGCCCACCAGGCTCCCCCATCCCTGGGATTCTCCAGGCAAGAACACTGGAGTGGGCTGCCATTTCCTTCTCCAATGCATGAAAGTGAAAAGTGAAAGTGAAGTCGCTCAGTCGTGTCTGACTCTTCTGTGACCCCATGGACTGTAGCCTACCAGGTTCCCCCGTCTGTGGGATTTTCCAGGCAAGAGTACTGGAGTGGGTTGCCATTGCCTTCTCCATTATATTGAAATGGAGGCAAATTAAATGTGAAATTAAGGCAAATCTAAAAGTTTTAAAAATTCATAACATTGTTAGTTTTAGGGTACAGATTAAGAGTTCTTTTAAGCCTTATTTATGCAGTTTTTACTTGCTAATTGTTAAATGCTATGTCTAGTTGACTGTCAGTGGTCTGTTTAAAACTGCTTTCTTTATAACCATGGATATGTTCCAAATTAAGGTATTTCTGGAAATTTGAGTGAGAAAAGCACCAAAATGAGAATCAGTAAATCAGGATTCTAGTTTTCTCTTTGTCACTCATAAACAAACTATAAAAGACTGCACAAGTAATAGGTATAGATATAGGAAATAACACTGTACATGCTATATAGTGAAATAACACTTATACAGGAATTTTGAAGTTCCTGGATTTAGTCTCTGTGCTTAAAAATCAAATGTTAACCTTTTATGTTTCAGTTCCTTCTTGCACAGAAACCCACTGTGGTTACACTGAGACGTGATAGTGATATGACTAACAGTCTCACAGTTAAACCACAGTTGGGGAGCTTGGAACCTTAATACAAGGATGGTGCCAGGATTAGCTGGGCTGATTAGCTGTCATACTTGGACGTTGTAATTCATAATGTGAAGTGACGTTTACTTAGTCACTTAGTCACTTTTACTACATTTTCTTAGTAGTCTTGATAGGAGTTTTGAATTTTGTAAACAACTGAGATTAATGGGGGAAGTTCTTTTGCGTATGTGTTAGAAACAATCATTATACCGTCTAAACTGAATCCCTTTTTCTTAGAAGCAGGTTTTTTTTGTATGACTACCATAAGTTGATTCTATGTAGTTTTGATTCCCTTAGATACAGGGAAGGACTTTCCTCTTAGTTACAGTAACTATTGTTTATATTTAAGCAATAGATTTGGATACTAGTCTGTAAAGCTTGGTAGACAATGAGCAAATATGACTACTGGGTAAAAAGAGCTCTTAGACCTAGTTATGTAGTTACCACCTCAAGTCAAGGATTGATTTAAATTCCTGACTGCCTATGAGCCCAATCATTTGTTAAAGATTAAAGTGGCCTAAGTATTTTACATACACTTTTAACATTCTTTCCCAGAGTTCCTGTCTGCACAGTATAGAATAGTTTATTCTTTTCCCTATTTTAATTGAATCTTCCTGGTCAAACCCAGAGGGCATACAAAGAAAATCGTACAGGTTTCAGAACTGGATAGTGCATTTTAGGTCCAGGCTCTGTTACTTACTAGCAGCATGACCTCACTTACTAAATTATTTCTGTGAGCCTCTACTTCTTTTACTGTAAAATGTGAATGATAGCAGCTAGTTCAAAAATTTTATGTATGGTTAAATGAGATAACATGTAAAACACTTAGCATGATGCAAGGTTTCCATAAATGTAGATTCCCTTCAGCTGTGGATACATACATATGTGTAAGATCAAAGATCTTCAGTCCTTTGATGATAAAAATTTGATCTTATTAGAGGTTTAGATTGGGATTGGAGGTGCTAATATTGTAGCCTAAAGATGAGCATAGTTATGTTAAACCCATGCAGGTTTCCAGGAGGTATTTTAATTCACATTAGTGTGATGATACAGTAACACCTCCAGGAGAGCATAGCGTAAGGCAGCCTGCAGAGTTCAGACTGTGGGTTGGAAGCCCTACCTTGCCTAGTTGTGGCCTCCATAAGTTCTGTGCCTCAGTGTCCCCTTGCCGGGGTCCAGCCTCGGCAGGATCCAGGGGGTACCCTCAGGATGAACGGCGTCGGCGAGAGAGAGAGAGACGTGAGACTAGCCTTGATAGGGCCAAGTCTGCGAGGGAGAGAGAGAGAAAGAGAGAGAGAGAGAGAGAGAGAGAGAGAGAGGGAATGACCAGACGGGGGTGCAGAGAGTCTGGAAGAGTCTGGCAATGCTTTATTTTTTACCGTGGCTTTTATACCCTACATTAGTACATTTCTAAGGGGAAGATAGTTTAACATTACATCAGCTTGTTCTTCACAAAACCAGGGTGTTTTCTGCATACTTCTTTGTTTATGAGGGTCCTGTACATTATCTTCTGGCCTTAGGGCCTATCAACAGTTTTGCAGGTCAGGTGATTGTAAACCTATTTTCTGTTTCTATGGTGACCTTAACTGAAAGGTAGTCTCATAGGGCAATAGTACAGAGTAGAATTATATTCTTGTTAATACAAAAATTAATCTTTCTGCAAAAGTTGTCAGTTGCGTTTATCTAAGAAGTTTACCCCATACAGACTCTGCGGCTTCAGTTAGGCAGCTTCTACCTAGCACTCCTGGCTGACAATTAACAACCGTCTCATTGTTACCACACTAGGGCTAAGTTCTTATTTCCCTAGATCTTTAACTATATTAACAATGGTCTCCACAACACAACCTTAGCACATTAAAGGCAAAAATACAGCAAGCAAAACACAGCAAGTAAATCACAACCCAATAACCACCTATAGAATAAATTTTCTTATGTTTTCTAATAGGACTCCTTTACCCCTTAAAAGGGCTCTATATCTATTAGGGCTTTTATATAATCAGGTTCTTTATGCTATTTTATGATTAGGATATTATAAGCAATCATGCATATTAGTACCAAGGGCATAAAGGCATTTGGCTAACAAACTACCAGCAAAGGAGTTTAAATTAAAACACTCCTTTCACCCTAAATAATTTCATAAAATACCACCACCTGGGAAACTTATTGATTAAAATTCTAAATTGATTCTTATTTGGGAAGAGATCGGGGAAGGCCTTCCTGCCTGTGTCAGAGAAATTAGGGAGTAGTCCATTGAGGCAGGCATCAGAAAGACAGAGATCATCTTTAAGGTGAGAGCCGGGGGCAGCTTTCCGAAATCCCTGAAAACCTGATCTGCCTTGCCTATCAGGCTTTCTCCTCATGACCTTGTCATGGGTGGGATCTCGTGAGCTGGCCTTTTCAAAAAACCCCTGATAACCTGATTCGCCCTTGTTAGGGGCAGGGTCTCGTGTGTTGGCTCCCGGCATCCCCTGTTTCTTGGGAAGATCATCACACCTTATCAGGTGTCATGAGGATTAAGCAAACAGAAACCGAATTTATAGTGCCTGACCTAAGGTGGGTTGTGCAAATTGTGGTAAAATATACACACATAAAATTTACCAAGTTAACTGTTTCTAAGTGTACAATTCACTGGCGTTTAAGTATGTTGATGGTATTGTGCAACCCTTTGCCACTGTCAATTTCCAGAACTTTTTCATCATTCCAGACTGAAACTCTGATCCATTAGACAATAATCTCCCCCGGTAACCTCTGTCCTACTTTCTGTCTCTGAATTTGCCTACTTTAGGTATCTCCTGTAAGTAGCATTACAGTTCTAACCTTCACTTCACTTGGCATAATGTTTTCACGAATCATCCATGTTGTAGCATGTATCAGAATGTCCTCCTTTTTGCAACTGAGCAGTAATTCACTGTGTAACTACACTTTGTCCACTCCACTCATCTCTTGTTGGACACTTGGGTCCTTTTCTCCCTTCTGGCTACTGTTAATAGCCAAAACACTGTGAATGTAGTGAACACTGGTGTCAGATACCTGTTTGAGTCCCTGCTTTCAGTCTTTTTGTGTATATGTGGAATTGCTGCAACATACGGCTTATGATACATTTTAACTGTTATTAGAGAAGTTATTTTCCAAGGCCACCACATAAACTAGCCCCAGTCCAAACATCACAAGGCAGCTGTTTATCTTAGTTTTCCAGTAACAGTTTGAGAAAGAGAGAAGAGAGGAAGAACAAATATTTTCTTTGCTCGTAGGCAGATTGGTCACTGTGTTCCTGCTGGTACCTGTTGAATGCCTTTTTCAAGGATTATTTGCTTTAAATATTAAGAGAAGAAAGCTGTCCAAAATTTAGGGCTGTATCTGATTGTGATAAATTAGTATTTTATAAGGCCCATATAATACTGGACCAATGAATGTGACAGTCCTGCCACCAGATCTGATTCAGAGATAATTGAGTGCCATTTAGGTACTTACATGCCTTGTGCAGTTAGGTGCACAGTGGTAGAGGAGACACTCAAATATTTTTTGAAAGAATGAATGAAGAGACACTGGAACTCAGATTTTTAGAATCAGTATATAATTTGCCTTGCAACATAAAATGAAATATTCCTGAATATTTTGATAGGCAGTAGAAAGCCATATTAAAATTTTTTTCCTACTTCTGCCTGTTTTTAAAAAATTATGTTTATTTTTGATAGTGCCGTTTAAGGATAATGCATTTAGCTATGCAGGATTTTTTTAATTGGAGGATAATTGCTTTACAATATTGTGTTTGTTTCTGGCATATATCGACATGAATCAGCCATTGGTATTGGCATGTCCCCTCTCTCTTGAACCTCCCTCCCACCTCCCTACACAGAGTTTTTGTTTTATTTTTTTATAAAGGGTAGAGTTTTTTTATGCCTCAGATCTAACTTTTTAAATATAATTTTAATGCTTTTTTTTTCTTTTTGTTATCAATATGTAGGTATCAAAACTGCTTTCACCAGAAAATGTGGGGAGACAGCTTTCGTTGCACCGAAGTGTGAAATGATTCCAATTGAATGGGTTTGTAGAAGAATAGCAACTGGTTCTTTTCTCAAAAGAAATCCTGGTGTTAAGGAAGGATATAAGTTCTACCCACCTAAAGTGGAGATGTTTTTTAAGGTAATTATTTTATACTTCCCTGTCTTACTGTAACTGAGCAACAAGTCTATCACAGAGTCAAAAGATTTAAATACTATTTAAGCTTTATTTTTTTCTATTTAAGTTTTTGATACTAAAATTATCATTCCAGAAATATTTATGGAGAATGTACACTTCAGTTAGTAATGATAATTCAAAAATTTAGGAGAAAATGTCTTTGAAAATCTATTTATCTTACATTGGAACAAGATGATGAATAAAAAGAGTAAATTGAAATTAGCAGTTATTAGGAAGAAGAGAAAAGGAATAATTCAGTAAATTTTAAAATCTACTGTTGAAGAATAATATGAGGGATCTTTTTATATTCTAATACAGAAAGTTGTTGTTAATGTGTCTTTTAAGCAGAATCATACAACAAAAGATGTAGGAGTCAATTGTTATGAATTTGTATTGGTTTTCTTTACTGAAACTGCTCTCTTTTCATCTCTTTTCATGCTTTTAAGCATATTTCTTCTATTTCAGAAGCAGTGTCATTGTGCATCAGTGAACTGCACAGTTTAAAGCATTTGTCTTATGATTATAATTATACAAATCAAGAATCCATAAAAGAAAAACTTCATGTACAGTTGGGACACTACTTAGAATAAAATGAAAGTATTTTATTTTTTTACTAATCTCTTTACATTGTATGAGTCTCTTGAATTATTGAGTAACGTTCTTGAAGACTTATAGTCTTGTATAAATTCTTACTGAAAGTAAGGTCAAGAGATTGTGAAAGTTGCATTCTGCAAGGATTTTGTTGGAATAGAATGTGTTTTGGTCTTCTTACCATCTCTGTTGACTGATTAAGAAAAAATAAAAATCATAAACTTCTATTTAAATTATTTATATAGAGAAAACAAATAAAAGTACTTTATGACTTAGTAAGTTACTCCAAAATACTGAATCTTAAAGTAGCTATTGAAAATAGACAATTTTAAAATGATTGTTGTGAATTAAATGGTAATTTAAACAAAAGTTAAATCTTTAGCAAAAGTGAATGTTTCTGAGGAATGCATCATGCTCAGTTTGTCTGAAAATTTCAAATATTTTATGTTTAAGTTACTTGTAGTCCTATACTTTTTTCTCAGGATGATGCCAATAATGATCCACAGTGGTCTGAGGAACAGCTAATCGCTGCAAATTTTTGCTTTGCTGGACTTGTTATAGGACAAACTGAAGTGGATATCATGAGTCATGCTACACAGGCTATTTTTGAAATACTGGAGAAATCCTGGTTGCCCCAGAACTGTACACTAGTTGATATGAAGGTACAAATAAAATGGAGATTTGAAAGTAAAGATTATAACTGAGAAATGTCTTTAGTTGTATAGTGTTGAAAAACTCTTTGTTGATATGCTGTTTCTAGATTGAATTTGGTGTCGATGTAACCACCAGAGAAATTGTTCTTGCTGATGTTATTGATAATGATTCCTGGAGACTCTGGCCATCAGGAGATCGAACCCAGCAAAAAGACAAACAGGTAGGTAATGATTCAGGCTTTCTTTAATCCTTTGCAAGATCAGGATGGGATAGAAGAGAAAGGCACTTAACTGTTTCTGATGACATGAGCCCGAGTTGTTGATTGCTATTTATTTTTAAAGATAAATATCTTCTATGTTTAATATATCCTGAAGAAAAGGATAGGTATAATACTTTACATTTATGAAGCCAATTTATCATTTATCTCACACAGAGCAAACATTACACTTTTTTGATTAATCGAAAACTAAGACTCTAAGGTTATAGATATCTTCACAATTAACAAGAGTAAGTGACAGGGCTTTTCTGCTAAGTGGCCTGACCTGAGGTGACCTCTAAAAATGGTTTGCTATTCACTTGACCCAGAGAACTCTACAAAATCATGCAAATATAGGGGTTCAAATCTTCATGTTAAGAACACTCATGAAAATGCCCAGGGTATGCATATCTGAAAAGCCACCAGTCTGAAAGATGTCCCTTTATGGAAGCTATATGTGCCATCCATCGTTACAATAGTAGAGTTGGTAGGTGTGCCGGGGCCAAACAGTGGGGCTGGACGCAGGGTCAGTGGCCCAGAAAGAGTGCTGAATTTTTACTGCACATGCTCAAAAATGCAGAGGGTAATGCTGAACTTAAGAGCTTAGATGTGGATTCTCTGGTCATTGAGCACATCCAGGTGAGCACAGCGGTCAGATCATCCCATACATGAGCTCTCCCTGCCACACTGAGATGATCCTTCCTGAAAAAGAACAGGTTGTCCCTAAACCAGAAGAGGGGGTTGCCCTGAAGAAATGACGACTTAAGCCCTGGGAATAATTGCTGCCCCCCCCCCCCCCAAATACAAATAAAAGTCTCTAAAAAAGAGCAAGTGGTAGACGTGGAACTCTTCCCCAGGTCTTACAGCTCTTACTAAGCTCCAATTCTGCTCTCTCCTATGAAAAAACAAAATTAGGGCAAGATCTTCTCTATACTTAATATGTAAGAACTGTCAGGGCAGCTAATAATTGCTCGTGTAGGAAGCAGTTATCTTTGAATGAAACTGTAAGAATTCATCACTATCTGAACTTCTCTGGTCTAATTCAAGAGATGAGTTTGTAGGCTCAGATATATTTTTCAGATACATCTTTTGCTATGCAAACTTCATAATCTGTACCCTAAACTCAGAAACCAAGTCATTTCAGATAGGAAGAATATTACTAGTAGAATACTTTACCCAATCTCCTTTTCAGTCAATAAACTCTGGCTCTCTGAACTGACTTGGGTCTGGGAATTGGGTGAGAGGTCATGAGTCTCTATAATGGTGGCTCAAATTAACCCACTCTGCTTGCCGGATGTAGTTGCTGGGTGTTTGGGGTGGGGGGCTCATGCATGTCTGGTATTTATGTTCTAAGCTTTCTTATTTTCTAGTCATATCGTGATCTCAAGGAAGTAACTCCTGAAGGGCTGCAGATGGTAAAGAAGAATTTTGAGTGGGTTGCAGAAAGAGTGGAGGTAAACCTTTCATGTCTTATGTATTTTTCTCCAAGAAAATTTTGCTTCAGAAAGAAAAAAAGTGAGAGGGTGCATTGCTTTTCTTTTTTCCAATGACTTTTAAAGAAGGAAGCACTTTAAAAAAATGTCCCAGCTGAGCTGTCCTCACTGGGACACTGGAACCCCCTGCCGTGAAACTGGCCAATCTACCTCCCAAATACTACTGGGAAACTTGGAATCCTTTCCTTCTTGTCCCCTGCAGGGGAACCTTACATTTCCTACTCACCTTTCTGTTGCTACTCAGAGTCCCTAGCAAGAGTATAGAATTGGAACTCCATGTGACATTAAAATGTCACTTTAAAGTTTATATTTTTATTATTGCTATAATTCCATGGAAACTGAATGGGGTTTATGGTTATCCAAGGGTAATAACTACTTTTTAGAACATCATTTCCATGGGAACGTGCATTTTGAATTCCACACAGCTAGCTTGCAAAGATATATAACATGACTTCTATCTTGGCTTAAAATGTGTTAAAGAGTGTACTAAAAATCTTTGATGAACTGTTTTACAGCTTCCTGAATATTAATTGTTTTTTATTATAATAGTAAACATAATTTATCTGATTAAAAATCTTACTCATTAGGTCTTAATTAGGAAGGCCACTTTCTTTTATATAGAGAGGTTATTTTGAAAAATAAATCCTCTATCATTTTGTTCTGCTTGTCTTAAATTTGGTCTCCTAAGAACGGAAATACTGTGTCAAGTTGTAATTTTATTGTAAACTGTTCTTTACTCATTCCCATATTTATCCATTCTTATCTTTGCCTTCTTTTGCGTATTCATGTTTTTCTTTTCCAGTTGCTTCTGAAACCAGAAAGTCAGTGCAGGGTTATAGTATTGATGGGCTCAACCTCTGATCTTAATCACTGTGAAAAAATTAGGAAGGCTTGTGGAAATTTTGGCATTCCATGTGAACTTAGGGTCACCTCTGCCCATAAAGGACCAGATGAAACTCTGAGGATTAAAGCTGAGTATGAAGGTAAATGTTGAATAAATAGAGCATTTCAGGAAGTTCTCCTGATTCTGCCCCAAAATTTTATATTTAGACTAATAATGCTGAAAAATAATTTCCTGCATTTACAAGGGAAAAAATTTTAAACTTTCATGATGTTTGCCTCCAGAATTTTTAAGGTGCTCTAGGAGCTTAGAAAAAAATGGATCAGAGAGAAAAAATGGAAAATGCAAGCATGGGAGGAAAATGAAGACTAGAATTAGTCCTTACCTAATACCCTCAAGCACTGTTTCTAGTACCCTGTAACAGAAAATAGACCTCACATCAATTACAGAAGAAAGGGCTGAGGTTGAAGCTGTAGGTCCTCTCAGGTATCTCTAATGGTCGGTCTTTCCTGGGAGACAGTCAAACATGAAATGAAGGGACAATTTCAGAATTTAGTATATAAAAGAAACGTCTTGATGGGATAGCATCTAAAATAAGGAGCCCTATAGACTGGAATGATTCTCAGCTGGAGAAAATATTGGTTGTATATTCCTTCTAAAGGTAGTTGCTATAGGAGTACAGTTATTGAATTTTTAAGGGCTTTTTTTGGGAGGTGGGTGGAGGTCAGACCCCTACAATAAGCTAATAAAAACCAGATCTCTTTCTCTCCAGAAAAATGCAAACATAAAATTTTGGATTCCAAGTAGACTGCTGTAGGAAACAAATAACTTACGAATTTATGAAAGAATAAGATGTTTATGAGATGTGAGAAAAAGTTTATTGAAGAGTCTTCAATATTTGGGTACTCTGTTATTGAATTCAGTTCCTTAAGAAGTGTCCCTCAACCTCTAGTCTCCCATACCCCGCGGGCTCAGGTGGCGTCATTCTTTGTTTCGGTGAGCCAAAGCAGCAATGGTAGCAGGCCCTTTGAACATTCCCTCTCTCAAACCCGTGTGTTAACACCTCCTTAAGGCTACAGATCTCAAAGATGGTCAGAACTATTCTTGCTACTTCATAGCTTGACATCCAGTAAGTGGCAGGATGAACCTTGTATTTTGAATATATATTTAATAATAGTGTCTTAATACAGTGCTTTATCTAGAGACTCCTGTTAAAGGAACTCAGGGAGTTACTACACAGGGACCCCTTTTTTTAAAAACTATCTTGAAATCTCTTTTGAGAGCTTAGTGTAATTACAGTTTGTCGTTTACCTAGGGGATGGCATTCCTACTGTGTTTGTGGCAGTGGCAGGCAGAAGCAATGGTTTAGGGCCGGTGTTGTCTGGTAACACTGCGTATCCAGTTATCAGCTGTCCTCCTCTCACTCCAGACTGGGGAGCTCAGGATGTGTGGTCTTCTCTTCGATTACCCAGTGGTAAGATAACTGAATCTTCCAAAAACTTTAATTCACAAGCTTCAAATATGCACAATGGTAGAGAGAATAACGTAATGAAATTTCACATACCTGTTACCCAGCTTCAGAAATTCACATCTTGCTGCATCTGTAGTCCTCTCCTGCTGCATTATGTAAAGCAGATCTGAGACATGATGGCATTTTATACTTAAATACTTATTTTCTAAGTGATAAAGACTAATTTTAAAATCATAACCATAATACCACATTCACATCTGTCCTCTGACATGTTCCCGAAGGGACTGACTTTTCTTAAATTAATTTGGCTGATATTAGTTATATAGTAAGTAGTGGGTCTGTATAAATTTGAGTTATTAATACAAAATAAATATCCTTGTGATTTATACTTTATTCTTATTGGGGATCATGAGAATCAAAGAGCCTGATAAATTCCCAGAGTATTTAGGGAAATGGGAGCTTTTGGATCTGTAACCTATCTAGTCCTTGACTCTAATGACATAATAGCACCACCTCAAGAAACTGCCTGATGAACTTACTTGGTTACCAGGGAGAGAAGGGGGTATGGGATGAACTGGAGGTTGGCACTGACACATGTCACTGCTGTGTGTAAGACAGATGACTAATGGGAACCCGCTATGCAGCACAGGAAGCTGCTCCGTGGTCTGTGGCGACCTACGGGGGAGGGAGACTGAAAAAGCAGACCGTGTGTCCGTGTGACTGACTCCCTGCGGCACAGCGGAGACTCACGGGCCATTGTGAAGCAGCTGTCCTCCAATGAGAACAAGGCCGCCACGGCTTTAGCTGAAAAACCAAAACTCAGCCTGAGCAACGCGTGGCCCCCTAAGAAGTTACTTACTCTACTGTCTTACAGATATACTGAACTAGTATTGAAGTTATAACCTAATATTTCTTAAAATTATTTTGTGGATTTGACTTTTATTGCTTCTTAAAACTATTAGAATGAGTCAAGTGCAAAAACAAAAGGAATAGCTAGAAAATTACCAAAACAACGTACCTCAAGTTTGTCTAAGAAGAGATAATTCTACCCAATTAGCCTCATGCCTTATTTTGTTTCTGCTGGCCTTTTACCAAGGAGTTAAAGGGTAGTATATATGAAAAGAACTTTGCAAAAGGTAAATTTCTTTGCAAGTAGATTCAATGAGAAGAGTGATAGTTATATATAAAATACCTGTTCCTAGCTGATGAATATTATTTATCACTTTATCACTCCAGATAGTAAAGATGGAAACTCCATCCACAGATCCTACTTTAGAAAAGGATAATATAGTAGCTTTATTGTCTGTAGCTGGTGGGGTTTCTGAGAGTATAAAATAGTTTGCTAGGTGGTATTTTCACTTTATTAACTTACAGTTCAATGTTGCATCTTTTCTGAACCAATAGGTCTTGGCTGTCCAACCATCCTTTCTCCAGAAGGATCAGCTCAGTTTGCTGCTCAGATATTTGGATTAAATAACCATCTGATCTGGGCTCGACTGCGAGCAAGTATATTAAACACATGGATTTCCTTGAAGCAGGCTGACAAGAAAATCAGAGAGGCCAATTTATAAGAAAGAAGGTCACTGCATTTTTCTAGGAGGAAAACTATAATTTTCTAGTTTAGCTGCCCCCCCAAAAAAATCCAAGATGAAAAGATTTTAAATCATTGAGAGAAAAATAAAATTTGTAAGTGAATAAATGCTTTTCTCGATTCATGGATTAGTAAAATGTGTACATATTTATTAATGTCTCTTTATAAGTAGTGAAATTACATTCAAAATTAATCTGTTACCCACATATGGTCATTGTTAGGTAGACAGTATAATTAATTATTAAATGCTAATAATGTCCTATTACGGAGCTCTAAACTTATTACTTGACTTTCTACATCTCAGCCCATAAGTTTTAGAAATGTAAAACTGTTGTATCTTAGAAAGGGTGGTTAAACACAATATAGGCCTTTTTCACAGTATGATCTTAACAAAATTCTAAGGGCATGGTTTTTTATTTGCAGTCACTATGTCAGAAAATGATGTTGTATTTACCTACAGGTAGAGATGAAGTCTGGGTTTGATGTTGCTTTTTTTTGACCAAAGCCAATATTGATGCTAGGGCTAAGACAGACATAAATAAGATGAAGGGGCACTGAGGAAGCCATATAGAGAACTTCTGAGAACTTCTCCATTAAGTGTTAAGGCAGTTTCCAATGGGGAAAAAAGTAGTTACCTTTGTCATTGCCAATGAAAGATTTAATAAATCTTATAAGGCTCTGTAGGTCATAAAATTCTTTTCATTCTAATATATATAGGCAGACTAACAATTCCCAGCCTACCATCATTTTTGGAAATTGGAATCTCCCAGTTAATAACCATAACTAGTTTCTTTCTTGTTCATAGTATTAAGCCTGGGCAGTATACCGAGCAAAATGCACCTCTAAGGGAGCAGTTGTTACTGAAAAGTATTACAGTTCATCATGAGTCTATAAACCATATTTGGAAGTCAGTATTACATTATGCAGCCTTGGGAATTTTACAGATCATTAAAAGTTTTATCCAAGTGTCCACATAGCCCTTAAGCTTGCACGTAAAAATTTATGTATATGTTCACTTTGAAAAGAGGGCAGTTTTTTACCAATTAATCTGTGTCCCTCCCTTCCTACCCACCCACCAGCCCCCAGTGCTGAGTCTCCACTACAGATGAAGTCCTGAAAATTTTTGCCACTGGCCTACACTGTCTGTGCTTTTTCACTTTCCTCTCAACTGTTAACAAGGTAGCATCTTATCACTTATTTAACATGATCTCTTTACGGTATAACTGACCTGATTATTCCTTTTCTTGAGCTAGACACCAAATTGTTCCAACCTCAGTCTTGATCATTCCTCATATATTACTTTTTACTTAATTATTGGTATTTCCTGCTGTTCAGTCCACTGTTTACAAACAGTGCTAGAATAATCATCTTTATAGTGAATGTCTGTAGACTTGTATTTTCAGTTTTCCATTTCCCTCTGAATGTTCCAAACTTGACCCATCTTCCAAGCCTATAGCTGGCTATACTCACTGTCCCAAATCAGAAGCTTAATTTTATCCTTGATGGTTTTCTCTGACCTTTCATTTTTAACTCATCACCAAGTCTTGAATTTACCGTTTACCCATCATCTACAAAAATCTCAAGCAAGGGTCAAATTCTGTTATTAGCCTGGTCTAGAAGATCTTCATTCTCAACCTAACCTTTTTGAAGATTGTCCAAGGACTTAAAACACAAACTTTTAAATGTTTCTTTTGCAACATAGACTCCTTTGAAAATAAGAATGCTGCTGATCCTCTGTCTAGAAAATTGCACAGAATTTCTCAGTGTGTTCCACTGGTTCCTGGGCTCCCTTGAAATCTGTCCATAGTCTGTAGGTTAAGAATCACTCATGTAACCTATCAAGGGAACTTGCTTTTCTCATAGTTTTCAGACTTAGAATGTCCTCGTGTGTGATTAAAATAGAGTTACTAGGGCTTCATCTTCACTGTCTCCTTTAAACCTTCCCTAATAAACCTTCCTCTAGCTACAATGACTACAAGTACTTTCTCTGTTGGATTGTAAATTCCCAAAGAGGAAAAAATATAGTTTTACAGTTTATTTGCCTTATGCTCTGATGTGCTATGCCTAGCTATCTGCTAGAAATGGAGGGAATTGTAAAAATCATGTCCTGCTTAGTTTTCTATTTTAAGTTAGATCACATTAGATCACAAGAGCAATTAAAAAGATTTGATCTGAACATCTTTGAACTTGGGATTCTTAAGGTCTCTGAATAGTTGTTATATTTGTTGGCCGCTATTTCAGCTCTTCTGTCCCACCTTGCAAAAGCTCTGTCCTTGTGCAGAACATAAAAATGTCAAACATTGAGACTGGTGTGCAGGACTGACCTTTATTAATGGGTCATAATAATGTTCACCATTAGTTTCTTAATAGAGTATATATATCAATAGTATAGTTCATCAGTGCTAGAGTAAATACTTGTTTAAAAGTATTTTAACTATGTTCTAAAAAGTAACTTATACAAACCTACCTGGCTTGCCATCTTTGGATGTTTAGACTTTGTGGGCTTGTAGTTAAAAAGAGGAAGAAAAATTGTGTCCAAATAACTCACTAGTTTATATCATAAAGCCACACTTAAAATTACTGTTGCTTTAATGCCTTCTGAAATGTAAACAATGCATCCAAATAAAAGACAAAGATAAGCTCTTGTGTGAAGCTTTATTCATTTATCCATGTGTGAAATACATGTTTTGCCTGATTTTTTCCTAGGCCCTAGGAAAGTAACAAAGACAAGGCCTTCACTCTCACAAAATTTACATTTTCTTTGGGATAGCCATAAAAGATAAAGCGGATAGGTGCGAGGAGGCATAAGTGCACATGAAGAATACCCAGGGTAAGAGGGCGGTGACTGGGTATGAGGGATGTGTTTGAGGCAAGCAGGGCAGGATGTAAAGAGCAAGCTATGCAAAGATACGGGGATGTAGCTTCCCAGACTAAAGGAACAGAAAGTAAAATAGCTTTGCCTTTTTGAGGACCTGCAAACATGCTGATACTGCTGGAGCCCTGTGGGCAAGGGAAGGGTTAAGAGTGGAAGGAAATGTAGATGGAAACGAAAACTAGATCTCTTAGGGTCTATGGGCCACCCTGAAGTGTGACAGGAAAAACTATTGGTAGGTTTGAGCAGGAGATGACATAATGTGTTCAACAGGTTTCAAAGCATTCTCTACTGTTATGTGGACTAAAGGAGATTGGTTAAGAAGTTAACTGTAAATAAATAAGAAAAAAAAAGTTAACTGTATCCAGTTATCCAGTTGAGATGTGACCTTCAACAAGTTATTTAAATTTTTTGTGCCCCCATTTCCTTATGTGTAAAGTGGGACTAATACTACCTATCTCAAGTGATGATGTGAATTAAACGAGTCAATGTATGTAAAGTACATCCTAGCACATGAATGCATCATGTAGAAATTTCATTTGGCTGACTGTAGAGGATAGAATGAGTGGAACTGGTTCCACGAAAATTACCTTGAATTTGATATCCCTTCAGCTGATTTAATCTCTAAAAATAGGAAAATAAGCACAAAGCATGATATGACTTGAATAAAACATGCCATGCCATGGGACATTCACAGTTTCTCCCTGCCATCTTCAGCCCAGTAGTCCTCAGAAAGCCAATGAAAACTTACTTTCAGTGGAGCTTTTTGCATTTAACTTCTCACAACTTCAAACAGTTGGGGAAGAGTTGTTAACCTAGCAAGGTGGTACAGTAAAGATAGCAGTGGCCATGAGCTGGACACAGTTTCTGTTCACAAGGAACTCAGATCAGGGGAGAAATAAGCAAAAACTCATTCAGTTAAAAAGTTGAGTACCAACTATATGCCAGGATGTGGGCTAGATACTAGGGATGCTACAGTAAACAAGAAAAATATAGTCCATCTGGAGAGAGGCCTTAAACAATGAGCAGTGCTCAGAAGTAGAGAACTCCATTAGAGCCTGTAATGAGGAACCTTGCATAGTTTGCAAAGACAAAAGAGGTAACTTTTAACCTAGGACCGGATAAGATAACAGAAATACTGAAGGATGAAAAAGAATGAGCTAGATTGCTGGTAAAGAGCGGGCAGGACAGTGGCAGGAACCGGTAGAATCGGGACAAGAAATGAGTGCAGGCTAAGCGTTCAATAAAATGTTCAGTCATTCTCATCAAGAGTACCCAACAAGGTCTTCCCTTGGTGATCCAGTGGCAAAAACTCGGAGCTCCCAGTGCAGGGGGTTGGGTTTGATCCTGGTCAGGGAACTAGATCCCATACACCCGCCACGAAAACACCGGACGACCCCACCCCGCCACAACTAAGACCTGCCACAGGTCTTATATGAATAAACAAAAAAATTTAAAAATAACAAACATTAAAATATTCGACAGTATTCTGTCCTGACATTCAAACACATCTTAAAGTCTTACAAAAACTCCACCCCGCCCCCATGTCTACTTGAGTGCTTACGATGCCAGGAGGCATGAAGTATCGTTTATCCCTGGAACAATGATTATTATCTCTATTTTTACAGCCGGGAAAACTGGGACTTGACTATTAACGTTCACAAGCGAAACATCTAGCGAGTCACAAAGCCAGGAACTGAACCTGGGTATTCTCACCTCAAAACACATTACCCTTCGGGTCTTACTGCTAACTGCTCTCAAAATGCAAAACAAAGGATAGACAAAAGGTTTTCACCAAATTGTTTGGCACTTGATTCTTTTCTTCCGTGCGTCTCCTCATACTCGCTTCTCTGCGTGAACTTGACCCAAAACTAACCCGTTTTCCTAATCACCTTTCAAGATCCCCTTCAAATAGCAATACCTCTATGAAGTATGCCCAGGCAGCAAGAAGTCGTCTCTCTCTCACTCTCTCTCCCCGCTTCTCTCCTACTCTTTCAAATGGTTCCCTACAGTTTCTAGTTGGCATTTTATCACGCCATAGACCTTTCATCTTCCACAGACTTCTGCCTCGCTCCGCCTTTAGAGACCTGGACACTTCTCCGCCCACAGCGGTCGCCCCGGAAACGCACGCTGCTTTTAGCTGAATCTGTTCTGTGAATCCTTTTCAGCCTCCTCCTGGGGTCCGACGCCTCATTCCTCCAGACCCGCTTTATATAAGGTGTACCAACTCTATCTCCGCAAATTTCTAGCTACAAGAACTACGACCGCTGTCTTCGACGCTGACTCCGGGATAGGGACGCTTCGAACTCCGAAACGCTTAGCAACCACCGGCTTCCTTCTCCGCTTTCCCACCTCCGAGATCCTCTTCCGGGGCAGAGGTCGGCTCGCCTCTCCTCCAAGATGGCGAGCGGCGGCAGTGGGGGGGTTTCGGTGCCTGCGCTTTGGAGTGAAGTGAACCGTTATGGCCAGAACGGTGACTTCACTCGCGCTCTCAAAACCGTCAACAAGAGTAAGTGTCGGGGCAGAGCCGGGCGGGTGGGAGGATGCAGCCCCCTTGCGACCGTCTCCGAGCAGATGCGGGAAGGGGAGACCCCAGCCGGCCGCTAGGGCCGGAACGTCCAGCGGGCGCGGGTCGCAGTCCATTTGTTCAGCCCGGCCAGCTCTGGGTCCTGGGTGGCTTAGAGCCACGTGTACTTCCCTTAGCTCCCCCCGCGAGAAGCGAGGGAGGGATTTAAAGAGACCGCAGCTCCCAACGTCTCCTGTAAACTGTTTTTATTTTACTCCGTTGTTTTCACGCCTTATTTCGCAAATACTCCACGTTGCCTGCTTTTCGCTTTCCTTGTAGTGGAGTGATCAAGACAGTATTGCTAAGGGAGCTTTTTGTTTTGGGCCCCAGCGCGGGGGAGGAACCTGCACACGTAATTTGAAAACTAGTGCTGACGAAGTGGAAGCTGAACAGACTCAGGGTAGAGGGAAGGGTTGGATCTGGATGTTAGGCCTGTCATTGCCACAGATAGAATCCCTCCAGCGTCCCTAGACAAGAAAATGTGTGTGTGAAAGCACTAGCATTTGAAATAATGTTGCAAAAAAAGAAAGGTGTATTCTGTTTTTTGTCCAGTAACTCTCGTTTTTCGAGTAAACTGTCTTCGATGTGACGTTCAATTCATTATATTCTTTTATCATTTACTACCTAACTGTAATATAGCCATGCTTTTTAATGCTCTCTGTCGTTCTCAATTCTTTACTGAAGATATTGCCTGCATTTGTTCGGTTTAGAAATGTAATTACCTGGACAGGGTTTGACTGTTGAAAGCAGTAATAACAGACCAAGGTATGTCTGTAACATACAAGTATGAATTTTCAATAATCTGTTGCTGAGTTAATGTGAAAAGAAGTGATTGTGCCCACAATGCACTTTTTGTGATTTCACACATTGAGGAAAATAGCTACTAATGAGAATTATTTGATTCTTAAACTTGTTTTGAATTAACTTTGGCCTTTGGCTAGGCCTGCTACCAATATTAATCATCACTGTAGTATTTTGCAGGCATTCTTTAATCAGCAAGAGCTGTCAGTTTGTTCTCCAGTGTATATTTTCTTAATTGATAGAAAATACTCTGATTCTTAGACTGAGAATTGAATTCCTATAGTTGCCCAAAAGCAGGAGAAGTGATCCTAATCCTTTTGACACTGAACAGTGCTTTAGCATTGACACTTAGCCAACTGAATTCTTCCTTGTATTTCTTTCTAGTTATATTAGCCGAAAAGGGAAATTTTGAATGGTGTTTGGAAATAGTGCCAGCAAAATAAATTGTATATTTTACAGTATACAAACAAACACAATTTATTTATACAGAGTATTCTCATGTAATTTTCTTAATAACCTTGTGAAATAGGTAATGCTTTCATACTCATTTTGCAACCAGAAAGTTGACATTTGGCAGTCAAAAGACTTGCCCAAGACCTCAAGGCAGTTAGTGACAAACTTATAATCAAACCTGTCATTTGCTGCTAAGTTCTATGTGAACTTTTTTCTTTCCCTGTGAAGTAATGAAATATGTAGGGTATAGCATGCGTCCCAAGATGAAAAAGCAATAGAAAATAGCTTCATTCTTTGTTTCACTGTACATTTTTTTACATGCATCTTGAGAAGCTATGTCACTGGAAAGGCTAACTAGCTCTCCTTATTGTCACTTCTTAACTTAAAGATCAGCCGTTTAAAAAATATTTTGACTAATCATTTCTGCTGCAGTAAAATTGGTGTTGTAGCTTCCTTAGGTGGAAATGTGCAAAGCGAATGGATTTAAAAATTGCTTCCCTAAAATTGCTCTCTAGTACTGCAGATCAACAAAGATGACGTTACTGCCCTGCACTGTAAAGTGGTTTGCCTTATCCAGAACGGAAGTTTCAAGGAAGCCTTGAATGTCATCAACACACACACCAGAGTGTTTGCCAAGTAAGTGATTTAATTAGTTTGTTTATGCACGTTTACCACAGCTATAACCATTTCCATGTTCCCCCCCACCACCATTATTCAGTGATTTTTTAACCTTTTTCCTTCCTTTCCTCTTTTTTCCTCTTGCTTCCCAGTGGTGTTTCTGAAACTGGAAGGAGCAGTAGTAACCTCTGTTCTGTCATGCCTTAAGAAGCCTTTTCTTTACACCTGTCTTCCCTTTGAAGGGAAGGGAAGAAGAAGGGAAACTCTGGAGGGGCATGGGCCATAAACAAGAGTCATAAGAGTTCTTGAAGGATGTAGGGAGAGCAATTCGGCAGAAGTTTAATTTGAAAAAAGGGGTGGGGGACAGATGAGGGCAGAACACATAGGGTAGGAATGTGTAAGTCAAGGCCTCTAGGGTGGTTTGGCAGCCTTAGCCTGACCTCTGTATCTGTCTCCTTTGAGAACTGTTTAGGTGAGTATGATCTAGGCCAAGATCTTTCAGAGTTCTTTAGCAGTCTTTAGAATATATAGTAGTTTTTAAATTTTGTTACTGTTTATCATTATTTTAGGGTTGCACTGGATCCTGGTTGCTGTGCAAGCTTTCTCTAGTTGGAGCCAGCAGTGACTACTCTCTGTTGCAGTGTGTGGGCTTTCCCCTGTGCTGGCTTCTCTTTTTGCAGAGCACAGTTTGTAAGCACACAGGCTTCAGTAGTTGCAGCGTGCGGGCTCGAGGGTGTGCGGGCTTCAGTAGTTGCAGCGCATGTGGGGTCTCGGTTACAGGACGCGGGATCAGTGAAGCCTGTGTCCTCCTGCACTGGCAGGTGGCTTCTTAGGCGCTGCACCACCAGGGAAGTCCAGCAGTCTTTTATTGTTATTTCATTTTTCACTTCATGAAATGTGCACTTAAATTCTGAATTGTTACTGTAATTTCATTTTTCTTTAGTTATGCCTAAGCCCCAAATGAAATGTGTATTGAAATGAAGGTTGTATCATATTTATTCTTTAATGTTTATAAGGTACACAACAGTATATTATATACTTCGTCTTGTATGAGAAAAGGATATAAGAATTTCTGTGTGTATTTTTGTGTGTTTGCAAAGACAAACACTTGATGCAGAAGCAGTAAATAAAAATAGTCAGTTGTAGGAGGTGAGGGGAACACAGTAGATTTGAATAACAGTGGAAGTAAAACCTTTCAGTGAATACCTTTTTGTTTTTTCGCTGGGGCCAACTGCATGTATTACAGATTAAAAAAATTTTTTTAGACTTTACTAAAAATAAAAGGGTAATCAAAGGAGCCCCAATAAAAGGTATACTGTTTTCCTCTAATTAACATGTTTACACTAAAATTCAGTGTTTTGATTTTGGGTGATTTTGTGAGGAGGGGAAGTTTTCAAATAGTTTTTTGTTAAGTCTAGTGAATAAAGGATATTGCCATCTACTTGATATTGGTTCTTCCTCATGGATTATGGTTGAAACTTCCAAATGAGTTTCATCTGTGACATTAACGTAGATGAATTCTTAAGTCTGTGTGTGTAAGGAGTGATTTTGTAGTTGTGTGTTTACCAGTTGTTTGGTTACAAGTGTTATGCTCCTTTAAGATTTCTAGTTACTTTTTCTTTGCTGATTATTTACTTCTTTAACAAGTTAAAACAGCATTTTATGGCTTATTATTTCATTAATAGATTTAAGAAACTTATATAACAACCCATTTAAAACAATGTTGAGATTGTCTTTATATCTAAAAGTTTTTAGCTAATTCAGAATTTCATTCTTATAAATTTGTTTCAAAAGGCCAGTAATTCAAGTAAGAATATCCATGAAAACAAGAGAGCCTAAGGAAATGAATGTAATATTTTCTATCACTTTTGAGCTGTCTGATTTTAGACAAGTCACTAGCGTTTGTCATCTTATTAATGATTAAATAATATGTATCGAGTGTGCTTAGAGCAGTATCTGGCTTATAGCGGGTGCTCTGCCGTGTTAGCCAATAATCACATATTGGTTTTTCCTTTTTCAGTAACTCTCTTTCCTTTGAGAAGGCATACTGTGAGTACAGGCTGAACAGAATTGAGAATGCCTTGAAGACAATAGAAGGTGCCAACCAGCAGACAGACAAACTGAAGGAGCTTTATGGACAAGTGGTAATTACTGCTTTAAAATCCCTGTTTGACAGTCATCCTGAGTGAACGAGATTCTGACTAGAGCAGGGAGCGGGGATGAGGAACCCCAGCCCATCCTGATGATCCATTAAACTTGCCACCAAACCAGTTCTTGAGGTTTGAGCATGTTTCCTCTTCTTGATCTTCATATGAGCAACTGCATGTATAGTGTTCTATGAACAAATGACTTCCTCAGGGTAATTGGGAAATTAAAAACTATCCTGTGAAATTTGAACTTTGTAGTTGGAAAGATGAAGGCCAGTAAGTTTATATACTATAGTTTTGAAGTAGTCTTTATAGTTTTTAACTGGTATTTTATTCTAAGTGTAAAATGAAGAAAATCATGATGAATAAGAATTTGAATGAATTCAGATGATTCATGAAATCTCTGGAAATACCTTATTTTCAAAGAGTTTTGAGACATACAAATAAGCCTAATGTAAAATAGTGTTACTTATGATAAGAAAACAGAAATGTTATATTAGAACTAGCAAAAACCCCTCTTAAAATTTTTTAAAATGTCAGTTTAGGGCAAATAATGTTGTATTGAATTATCTATTGTCCCTAAAAGGTAGTGTTAGTTTAACAAAGAAAAATTTGGGTGCATTTATGGATTATAGGTCCATAAAACACTTTTCATGTAAACTGGGTTAGTTTAGGGTGAATGCCTGAATTTTGGTATTGATAAGGGGTATCCATCTTTGCATACATGGTAGACTAATTGACCCAGATTGGCAGTTCTCACTGCCCTTGAAAACAACTTGAATAGAATAAGCAAGAATTATGTTGTGTATACTTGATACTACCTAATACAATAGTTGGTTTCTGGGGAAGGGAAATGAAGATGAAGTATAATGAACCCCTAGAAATAGTAAGCCCTTTTGTTAACATCTAATTTTGTTCCTGTTTACTATGGCTTAGTAATCTTCTGGAAGATTTTTTTTTATTGCTGAGTCAGACTTAGGTAGCAAGGTTGATTTCTGCAGAATGATTTTCTTTCACAACCCACTTAGACACTTACCTAACCTCAAGATGGGAGTTGATACAATGGCTTTTCTCACTGAATCATGCCTACAAATATGCAGTATAGTAGAGATTCATTGCAAGTAACTTTGGGGAAGTATTAGTAGCATACAGAACTAATTGAAAAATTGTAAAGGAAAAACAGTTAATTTCCCACATTATATTGAATTAGGTTTCTTATATAACAGTTCCAAAAAGGGTTTATACGGGGTCAGGGATACAACACAATACTCGTCTTTTTCTGATGTTTGATCTGCTATTTATCTCTTAGTTATACCGGTTAGAACGCTATGATGAATGCCTGGCTGTATATAGAGATCTTGTCCGAAACTCCCAAGATGATTATGATGAGGAGAGAAAAACAAATCTTTCAGCCGTTGTTGCAGCTCAAAGCAACTGGGAAAAAGTGGTTCCAGTGAGTATCTCTGTATACGCACACAGCCATGAAACGTTGTTCCTGTCTGGTGTGTGACTGGTGTTTTGCTCTGTGGCAGGAGAACTTGGGTCTGCAAGAAGGCACACACGAGCTATGCTACAATACTGCGTGTGCTCTCATAGGACAAGGCCAGCTGAGCCAGGCAATGAGAATTCTGCAGAAAGCTGAAGGTTGGACACTTGTTAAAATTATGTGTAAACATAACATGCATATAACTTTGCAAAGTATTTCCAAAACCTACATTTGATTTCTGGGGTGTTTTTAAGTAGAAATTATTGATGCAGTGGAAGTTTCTCAGACTCCTTCTAGCCCTTCTCTTGGGATCCTGACTGTCTCTCTCTCATGGTCTCTTATCCTTAAACCAGTCTTCTTGTCCATATTCAACCACGCCAAACCTCAAGTTTGAGTAGTAGGTTTTTGAGCAAGTTGCTGTGAATGGTAAATGCAAGTTAACAGAGTTGATAAACATTTGGTAAATGTTATCATTATTATTGGTATTAAGTACATAAGTATAGTAACAGTATGGTATGCCTGTGTGTGTGCCTCAGTATACACTACATTTGTTCATTGATAACACTACTTAAGCACGTTTTCACTCCACTTAGTATGTTTCCATATACAGTACCTATATGCTTGAAAGCTGTTAATTAAGAGAAAAAGAAACTAATTTATTAGAGAACTTATGACTGGTCTCAACTCCTGAAATATTTTGACTTGCTTTTGCATACATATTCTTTGGAAGCTATGAAAGTGATGTAGAATTGCAGTGAATGATAGGAAGGAAAAAAAGATGAAACAGCATCTGATTTATTAATACTGATGGTTAAAATAAGGGCCAAGGTTAGAGCACCATGAGGCAAAAACTACGTGTAAGAATTATGATTTCTGGATCATACCTAGATTGAAGTGATATGGAGGACACCTTCATACATAGTTTGAGGTTTGAATGTAAAAGTAATAGAGGCTTTGTAGTGGGCAGTTTGAGGCAGTGTAGCAGATTTTGAAATTTGCATACCCTTTGCTCTAAGAGTTTCATTTCCAGAAATTTAAGGAAAAACTGGATACCTTCATATATATATATATATATCTCTGTATGAATGTTCATAAGAACAAAAATTAAGAAACATGCATTTCTGTCCTATTAGAGGACTAGCTAGTTTTATTATAACCATAGAATAGATAACCATAGACTAGAATAACCATGTGGTCATTAACAGTATTCATGTTAAAAATAAAAATGTAGATGTATCTGTGTTATAAAGATGTCCATAGTATATTAATGGGGAAAGGGAGGTTTCAAACTAGTAGAATATCCCACTTTGATTTAAAAATGCAACTGTGTATTTACATTAAAAACAATAGCTGAAATGCTAAAGAGTAGTTACTTTTGGGTGGCAGGAGTATTGGCTTTCTACTTTTCTATAACTGATTTTTTGCAGTCAACATTTGTTACATTTATAGATTTTAAATTCCCTTAAAAATTTTTTCACAGGGATTACAAGTGAAAGAAAATGCCAGAGAGCAAGAATAATCAAGGATTGATATTTATATAATATGTTTGATGTTAATGATAAATCTCAAATGTGCTTGTTATCAAAATTATCTTAAATCTTCTGCCTAAGAATTTTGTTTTTGCTTGTTGGAACATGAAAGAAATGAGAGTTACCCAGCAATGTTAATTTTAAAAACATTTTTTCCTATAGATCTCTGCCGCCGTTCATTTTCAGAAGACTCTGTAAGTATTCCACTGTGGTTAAACCCAGATATTATACTGTGGCTAATATAAATTTGTAGTAGACTTCTTTGTAGTATTTACTGACTTTTTGAAATGATGCTGGTTCATTAAATAGGAATCACAGAAACCCTCTGGGATCTTATTTGATGGAATAAAATCAACAAAACCCCTTATTTGATGGAATCTCTTAGGGTGAGAAATTATAATACAAAAATTGTATATGCCTTATGCGTTTCATTTTATTTATTTATTTTGCATTTCATTTTAAATTCATATGAATATAAATTCGTTCTCCTATTTTAGATGTAGGGCTCAGGTCTTTGAGTAAGGGTCTATTTGTGGGAATTCCAGGCATATTTCTTACAGAATTCTACACTCATGATCTCCAGGGGTTTTTTTAAGTGTAATAGTATTTTAAAGATAGTCGTGAATTACTTTCATTACAGAATTGATTTTTCACTGATCTCTTACTGTTTGCTTGCTCATACCTAATTAGATAGTAATTTTCTTTAGGAACTTACCTTTGTCAAATATTTCTGAGCATTCAGCATAGTTAATCATTGAAGCCAGTCTCTTTTCTCACTCATAGTTCGTGTCTTACTATAATACATAAGTTTTATTATTTTCTTATCAAACACAATGGCATAATGTAATTGGAAACAAATGCTTCTGACACTCCTGGTAAGCATATTCTTACCAGGTGAGAGTAGGAATGCCAAATATGGCAAAAAAAGAGCAGCCTCCTATCCTTGAGGATTCACTGTGTATGGGCATCAGTCAGCTTCTCCAAAGGAATGGAAAATATAGATTAGTCGGGTATCAGTTAAGAGACTTGCTACTTTAATTACAGAGTTAGTTTCAGCTCTTGAAGCTCTTTACACGTGATAATTACTAGTTGAAATTTTGTAATCTTTGGATTAGAATTATATTAGATTTAAGAGTAAAGCATTCTGAAAATGTGTCTATGAGAAAACTGTTCATAGAGTTCAGGGGTATTGTTGTAAAAGGTTAAACATGCATGCTGGTTTTTACTGTTTTTTAATTCTTAGGTTTTAAAGAATAGAAATGATCAATAAATAGTATTCCTGAACTTGTTACCATGTTCTTCCAGAATCTTTCTTTTTGTCATTCTCATTTAAGCTTCCCTGTTTTGATGGCAATTCCTAAAGTTAACAAACTGACTCTATAGGAAAATTCCTGAAAATTATATATTTTCTTTCGGTTTATATAGTCTTTTGAATATGTGGATCAATTTGGAGAACTTATGGGGGAAAATTTTTTCTTCTTTTGCTTAGGATGGGACTGAAGAAGACCCCCAGGCAGAACTGGCCATCATTCATGGGCAGATGGCCTATATTCTGCAGCTTCAGGGTCGTACAGAGGAGGCTTTGCAACTTTACAACCAGATAATAAAATTAAAGTAAGTGAATTATAAAAATGAAGTGTCTTTTATAGGGGATAAGGTTTCTTTTTAAAGGTATCTTCCTTTTTGACTGTTACTTTTTTGTTCACAGACCAACAGATGTGGCATTGCTAGCCGTGATTGCAAATAACATCATTACAATTAACAAGGTATGGACTATCCATGGTTTCCCCACACTTATATCTTAACACTAGAAGCATATTACCCCAGCCTTGTTCTAGGATAGGTTTTTCCATGACGAAGTCCAATTGCAGCAAAATCACAGTGAGTGAGTGAGTGAGTGAGTGAGTGAGTCAGTGAAAGTCGCTCAGTCGTGTCCTACTCTTTGTGACCCCGTGGACTGTATAGTCTGTGGAATTCTCCAGGCCAGAATACTGGCATGGGTAGCCTTTCCTTTCTCCAGGGGATCTTCCCAATGCAGGGATTGAACCCAGGTGTCCCGTATTGCAGGTGGATTCTTTAACAGCTGAGCCACAAGGAAAGCCCAGGAATACTGGAGTGGGTAGCTTGTCCCTTCTCCAGTGGATCTTCCTGACCCAGGAATCGAACCGGGATCTCCTGCATTGCAGGTGGATTCTTTACCAACTGAACTATCAGGGAAGCCCAAAAATCACAATGGAGAGCGTTATTTAACTCTCATAATGATTCTGCAAGGTTTGTTCAAATAATAGAACTATTTTGTAGCTATATACACTGGACTTTAAAATTTTTACCTTTTCCCATTATTTATTAGAATTATCATATTCTATATGATTATATTATTATGTTAATATAGCTATAATATTTTCCTTATTATATGGAGAATATTTGTTAGAGAAGTAAGTTGTTTAGACTTTGATTCCTTCATCTAGTATGTCTGAATGCGAGTTTTCTGTGGAGAGTTTTTGTCTTTGTGGTGGCTTTTGTTTTGAGGAAGAAGAGCCGTGGGCAGGTTTTCTCTTTCTCCAGCACCCTCCTCAATCCAAGCCCTGAGTAAAATATTACAAGCGTGTATATAAACAGTCCTAATGAGTACTGTGTGAGTCAGAATAAACACCTGTTGGAACATTGTTTTAATGGGAAGATATTTCAAGTTCAGATTTGAAATTCAAGCCAATAGAAAATGAGAAAAGTAACAGTCAGTTTCTTTTGGTAGGCTGTGTGATTTTCCAAGCGCCAGCTTATTTCATCCTCACAATTATCTCTTTAGGTGATAGCACTTGTCTCCAATTTATAGAAGTATAATCTGAGGCTAAAAGGAGTTAAATGACTTGTATAAGATCACAGCCAATAAGAGGTAGAACTTGGATTCACATTCTAGTCTGACTCCACAAAGTGCTGTCCTTCTAGCCTTGAATGGTGTCTCTCACCTCATTTGGCAGAGATTCAGAGGGTTCACAGATGTGGGATAGTGGCATTGAAAGGTAATACTTACAGGATGTTGCAGGCCATTGTCATGATGTAGGTTTCCAGAAATCGATGGTGGCATTTGATTCTTAGCAGCAAGATCTACCTGCTTATGTTCATGAACAAATTGAAAGGCTAGTGAGGACAAATTGTTTTTAACCGATACATAAATAGTGGGGAGGAGTGTGTGTGAAGTACTAAATATCTCAATCTGTTTAGATTAGTGCAAAAGTAATTACGTTTTCAGACCCTGAATTTTAAATCCTTGTAACTAGGCTCAAACACATCTTTATTAATAGGAAACATTACAGTCAACACATTTTTGCCAACGAGAAATAAGTTTGTTTATTCCTAGAGCATAAAAATTCATGCTTTGGGATTTGATGAATTCTTGGAAAGCTTTTTCTGCATCCTGCTTGCTGCTTGTGGAAGTGTTTTCCTGCAAAAAGCGGTCAAGATTTTTGAAGAAGTGGTAGTCAGTTGGCAAGGGGTCAGATGAATATGATGGATGAGGCAAAACTTTGTAGCCCAATTTGTTCAACTTTGGAAGCATTGGTTGTACAATATGTGGTCAGGCATTAACATGGAGGAGAATTGAGCCCTTCCTGTTGACCAATGCTGGCCGCAGGCATTGCAGATTTCAATGTATCTCATCAATTTGCTCAGTATACTTGTCAGATGTAATGGTTTCACTTGGATTCAAAGAGCTGTAGTGGATCACACCAGAAGCAGACTGCCAAACAGTGACTGTGACCCTTTTTTGGGTGTAAGTTTGACTTTGGGAAGTGCTTGGTGCTTCTTGGTTCAGCCACTGAGCTGGTCATTGCTGGTTGTTGTATAAAATTCACTTTTCGTTATATATCACAATCAGAGAAATACTTTGTTGTTGTGTAGAATAAGAGAAAACAACACTTCAAAGTGACAATTTTTTTTATTTTCAGTCAGCTCATGAGGCCCCCACTTATTGAGATTTTCCACCTTTGCAATTTGCTCTAAATGCCAAATAACCATAGAATTGTTGGCATTGAGTTCTTGGGCAACTTCTTGTGCAGTTGTAAGAGCATCAGTTTCAATGATCCTCTATTTGGTCGTTGTCAGCCTCCAATGGCCTGCCACTGTGCTCCTCATCTTCAAGACTCTCGTCTTCCTTGCAAAACTTCTTGAACCACCACTGTGCACTGGATGTTTATTAGCAGTTCCTGGGCCGAATGTGTTGTCAGTATAGCGAGTTCTCTCTGCTGCTCTATGACTCATTTTGAACTTGAATAAGAAAATTGCTCAAATTTGCCTTTTGTTTACCATCATTTCTATAGTCTACAGTACATATGAAATAAACAGCAAGTAATAATTCATTAGCAAAAACTGTAAAGCAAGAAATGTGCATTAAAATGATGTATAACATAACTGCATTTATTTAAGAGTTTATTCAGTATCAAACAGCAAAGTTCAATAATACAAAACCAAAATTACTTTTGCACCAACCTAATATATTTATATACTGAATTTTTCTTCAGTCAACATTTCTGAATTTTTCTTCAGTATATTGCTGAATCCATTAGGTAATGCAAAATAAATATGAACCATGGTCTTAATCATTGTGTAGTATTAAAAATCTCATTCTAGTATTGAAAAAAATTGTGCACATTTAAATTTCTAGTCAGATACTTTGTAACTGTGGTATTTGGTGAGAAAAAAGATCTCTGAGTTGGCTAATTTGAGCAGAGCCTTGAAGGAGGGATATGATTTGAAGGCTAAGCATTTCCCATGCCTAAGCATATGCAAATAACTTTTGAGGGGACAGTGAGAGAGCAAAAGATACATACATGCTGGCTAGTTTTAAAAAAGGCTAGATTTATTAATGATCAAGGTGTGGGAGTCCTCAGAAAATATAAAATTTTATTAAGTGCCATGATGGCAAAGTTGAAGAGAAATCTGGCAGTGGCATGCATGATGAACTTAAGTATTAAAATAGTGACATAAGAGTACCTACTAGAAATATGGTTTCTTAAGGATTTATATGTTTCTTGCTGTATGTTTAAAATAATTTAACATTGGATTGAAGCTTCACACTCAAAAAGTAAAATTTATTTTAGATTTCTTCTTTGCCTCCTTTTAGTCTTTAGTAGAAAACCTGGTTTTAAAAGCACAGTGATAACATATTTGCAAATAAATATTTAACAAAGCTAGGATGCTATGCTAGTAGACACTCAGATGTCTGGTTGTCCTTCTCAGGGTGGAACGTGACTTAGTTCCTTCCATTCTTACACCATTTCATTTGTTTATGTATGACAGTATGTCAAAGAGGAGTAAGTTAGGTTACTCATCAGTCATCTAAATTCTTAAGACAATTTGTAGAAATTACAAATTTAGGTATCTTTGTAGTCCTAATTTTCACTGTAAGATTTGTGCAGTCCCTCTGTACTTTTCATTAAAAAGCTAAAAACAGTCAGTTAATAGTGGAAAGATAAAACCAAGAACCCAAGCCAAATTTATATGCATCATAGTAGCATAGGCACCCCAACCAGGTATATTATCTTCCAAGCTCTCTTGTTGTGTTAACATAAAATAAGGCCTTGGAGTGTTGAAAGAGTTGAAGTTTAAGATTGCTGTTAATGATGAGTGAACTTTTCTTTGTCAGGACCAAAATGTCTTTGACTCCAAGAAGAAGGTGAAGTTAACCAATGCAGAAGGAGTGGAGTTTAAGCTTTCTAAGAAACAACTGCAAGCTATAGAATTTAACAAAGCTTTACTTGCTATGTACACAAATCAGGTAGGTAACAGAATTCTGGTCCCCCTGACTAAACCTTTTGAAATACGGTACATGATCTATAATGGGTGTATCAGTCCAGTCTGTATTTTCATTTCTTGTCTTTAATTCATGCATACTTCAGAATGTCATGTATCATAGATTTTAACTGTATAAATAAGTAATTTGCCCAATTCTTTGTAAAGGTGTGCAGTTGGTGGCTTCTAAGAAGAAAACACTGTTTACAGCTGTAAATGAGATAATTTTCTCATTACCTTATTTCTGATTTCTCTGAATTAAAGGGAAAAAGCAAAGGTGCTGGTCATGAGTATAAATTTAAGAGCCATCTTTCGTTATAGTTTGTGCATAATCACCTGAGCTATAAATGAGGTCGATTCTAACTCTCATGTGTGTAAATTCTAGTTAAGTTCTGAATTTGTACTCTTCTAGAGCAGGGTTTCAGTGAACTGGACGGCAGTAACATTTTCACTATTTAGAACTGAGTCATATTGTTCTTAAATAGTTTAGCAGGAAATACCTGTACATTTTGTTGCAAATGAAGCAAGGGTGACACTTAATATGTGTGTGCATTTAAACAAAATTCTGGAATTTAAGCATCCAAAGGAATATTTAGGACTTATTTTTCCTAAATGCTTTAAAAACCTGTAGTTTATATTCAGTAAATGGAAATCTTTTTTTTATAAGAAGAAATTGAGGCTACTGTAAACCACCTCTCTCGCCCTAAGTGGTTCTTCACCTACGATTTTGTTTCAACTGATTTCCTTCCACCCCCCCTATGCTTCTTTTCCCTTTGGTCATTGACTTAATGTTTGATTTAATTAACCAGCTTATGGTGGGGTGGGGTGTGAAATACTGTTTTTCAGGCAGAACAGTGTCGCAAAATATCTGCCAGTTTACAGTCACAAAGTCCTGAGCGTCTCCTTCCTGTGTTAATCCAAGCTGCCCAGCTCTGCCGTGAAAAGCAGCACACAAAAGCGATAGAGCTGCTTCAGGTAAAAGAACTGAGCTTTTCCTGAGCTGTCAGATGGCTGCAGCCTTGTTTCATTTTCATCATGTCAGAATAATGTAAGCCTTATACATTTCATGGGCAAATGATTAAGTATTGATAATATACCACTAGATACATGCCAGAGTGTCACTTTAATTAATTCTGGGGCTGCAGCTTTCTTTATATAAGTTTGCATTAGTAAATGTTTGCCATAAACTCTGAAGAATACTTTTTATTTGGAGATCAACTTAACAGTAGTTAATGATTTGTTAATGGAGAAGGAAATGTCAACCCACTCCAGTATTCTTGCCTGGAGAATCCCATGGACAAAGGAGCCCGGTGGGCTGCAGTCCATGGGGTCGCACAGAATCGGACACGACTGAGCCGCTGACACACACAGACAATGGTTTGTTTTAAGTTTAAAATACCAGTAACATATTCTCTAGTTAAAGCCCCGATCCAGAGCACCAGTTACAGGGATACTGACTTGATTTTCAATTAACTAGAATGAAGTGTTAAATCACATTGAATTTCCTGAGAGTAGACCACATTGGAAAGTTGGACAGTGTAAAATTAGGACCATCTTCAGGGGAAATGTTGCTGAACCAGGGATAAGGAGTAAGGAGTCATAATTTTTTTCTTTTTAGTATCTTAAAAAGAAAATCTGTATAGTAATATTATTTTTCTGTTGGTGACTTCTTAGAAACTTGATGTTATTGCACTTAATAATTCTGAAGCCAAGAGCATAATTTTGAAGCCAAGTGGGTATCGAATAAAATTTTTTCAGATTTAAACATTTTTTCTGAAACCAGAAATTTAATATTTTAAAACTAGATTTAAATTTTTAATAAGGCTGAAATAAGCGGTTAGAATATATACGCTTAATTGTGTAAATTAATGTGATTTTTCCCCCCAACTATTTAGGACTATTCAGATCAGCATCCAGAAAATGCTGCTGAAATTAAGCTGACCATGGCACAGCTGAAAATTTCCCAAGGTAGCGTGATTATTTCACCATGATCAACATAATCATGTTAACAGAAATATATGGTTGGAATGATTCTGAAGTAGTTGTAGACTATGTGATTTTTAAAATTTTTGCATCATAGTGAAGCATAGTGATGTTCCAAATACAAAGCTAGATTGTAGGAGCTCCAGATGTAGTAGTGAGTTTAGTAGGCCTTTTCTTGGGTTAATTCCTAAATTGTTAGAATGTTTCTCAAACTATGCCTTGAAAGTCTGTAGAAGCAAAGAATTCGTCTGTTCTATACTTAAATTTCCCGGATATGTATGTCTCACATAGAAATGTTTATGTCTGTCACGTGGTAGTGTTTGCATGAAGTAAGTGTGACTTTGCATCCTAGTTTTCAAAATTTCTTATTTCGTCCTTTATTCTTCTTTTATACTTTATAACCCATATCTTTGGTAGAAAAGAGGCAAGGAAATTTAATGAGAACTTAACATTTTTGCATCTTAAAGCTAGTAGTTTTTTTGTTTATGATTTTGAACCAATGTTGAGTGAGTGTCTAGAGCTGTGTTGTCTCTATTTGGTAGCCACTATCCATGTTTAAGTTTAAAATTAGACAAAGTTTAAAATTAGGTTCCTCAGTTGTGTTGACCACATTTCATAAGTTTTGTACCCAGCATGTGGCTGGTTGGACTGCACAGATGGAGGATGTTACCATCATCACAGAAAATTCTGGCAGACTGCTGTCAGACAGCTCTGGTGTCAGCCATAAACCAGGAGGTGTATTCTCAAGGGGGTGATGATTGGTTTGGTGGAAGCAGAGGATTAAAAAAAATCTTTTGGATATTATGATGGCTAGGATGAAAATTTCATGGGTAGAGGGGATGGGAGTTGGCAAATGTCTAAAAAGGTTTCTTAGTGGGGTAATAATAATGAAAACCAGGTTGAAACCAGCTTCCCTTTTCTCAAATTTCTTATCTTAATCTTTTGTTTCTTTTTCCTTTTCCCACCTCTCTTTTTTCTTTTTCTTGCTTTCCTCTTTAATCTTCTTTTCTCACCCAGTTTTCAGTTTATTTTTGTGAGGATAATTTATCATACTAAGTACTGAGAGTGAGTGTGTCATGGTTTTTGTTTTGTGGAAAGCTTAACTTACTGAGGTTGCAATGAATAGAAAACTAGTGCTTCAACACTGTAGGACGACTGTCCATTGCACTCATACCTACAGTAACGGCTTCAAGGCCTTTAAGGAAGGACTCCTCTCTTTAAGTTACCCTCTGAAAAGAGAGAAGTAGAATTCAACAGGCTGAGAGTTGGGAGACTTTTCAGATAGCAGTTCTGTCATTAACTTTGTGGGCGTGAGCAAAGCATGTTGTTTCTTTAGGATTTAATTTCCTTTGTTGGCAAACTGAGTAAATATTGATAGAATACATTATTTCCAAGGTCCCAAAGCTTGAGTATTTAGAGATGTTCGAAAATATGACTCTTAAATTTTCTGTTTTCTTTTTTTCTCCATGAGATGCTTTCTTCAATTGATGCTGATTTTGTTTTTGTTCTCTGAAGGTAATATTTCCAAAGCATGTTTGATATTGAGAAGCATAGAGGAATTAAAGCATAAACCAGGCATGGTGAGTTTATAACTAAAATATTTTAAAGACTGAAAAAGTAATGGAATTAATATTAAGTTCACGGGTGTATCTGATATTTCTTTGTTTTCACTTTAATTTCTGCCTTTTTTCTTTTTTAATTTCTGCCTTTTATATATATATTCATAATATAGAAGTACTATTTAAAATAATAGTTTTCTGGTATAAATTTAATTTCATTTTATGCTTTGCTTTAGCATTGATTTATTATTAAGTCAAATGTGTCAGGAACCATTTAGGCCTTGTATTACCACTGAAAGCCAGCCTTACATAATCTAAGACCATATATAGGGCATTTCTTAGCCTATTATTTTATCATGTCTTCAGTTTTGATTTCTTTTGAGTTAAAACAGTTTGGTAATAGTGACCAACAAATTTAGGTGTTAGTTCTCTGATTATTCAAGCATCACAGGTTTAGATCACTAGTATAGCTGTGAACACATCTGTTTCAAAGTAAAGACTAATTCTGTAGTGGTGGCATGTGCATTTATTGTATAGGGACTGTTTCTCCAGCACAGCTTGTTTATAGTAAACAAATAAATGTATAATAGTATTATAATAGTGTTTTCTCTTAAAGATTCTTACTTTAAGACTGGACTGTGATTACTTTATGTTAGAATCAAATATAATATGTGGCTGAAAATAATCTTTAACATCTGCAGGATGTTTTGTTTCTATTATCTTTTTTCTAATTAGTCTAGCCAGAGGCTTATTAATTCTACTGATTTTTCCCAATGATACAGCTTTTTGTTTGTGCTCCTTTTTGTCCTCCTCTCCTATTGCTGCTTCCCCTTTCACTTCGCTCCAGCTTCACAGGCCTCCTTGCTGTCCCTCCAGGACTCTAGGCTAGCTTTCGCTGGTTTCACAAGGCTTATCATGGGAGTTTAGCCATGCTAGTGCGTTTATCTCCGTGATCGTGTCTTGAATGTCCTGGCCTTGTCTTACACTATATAAACTAATTTTCTAAGTGCTTGTTATCAACTTCTGTATTTACCTTGTTGCGGACTGGTAACAAACCATTTGTCAACTGGCCTTAGAGGAGGTGTTTTTTTTTTGTAGGTAACCATCTTTGTATTTGGAAAGCCCTGTGTTCTTGATGTTTCTAGTTATGTGCTAGCAATTTTTACAGTGGATGAGTACTAGCAGAGAGCCTAGCAACCTTTATTTGCTGTTTCTTTAATGTTACTAGTTTTCAAAAAGTTTATTCTGAGAGAGATGGAGGAATTCTGTTCACTCATTTATGCCTTTGGCTGGGCAGGTGTCTGCATTAGTGACGATGTACAGCCATGAGGAGGATATTGATGGTGCCATCGAAGTCTTTACACAGGCCATCCAGTGGTATCAAAGCCATCAGGTAAGTAAATGGGGTGTCAGTTATAAGGGTGCATTTTTGCATAAGAATAAAAAGTTGCAGTAATGATTTCATACTTAAGGCAAATTGAAACATTTCAACTCAGTGTTTAAAAAGTGGAAGGCTATTAGACTATCGGTTTTTAAGTATAGCAGGTCCAAATAAAGTTATTAGAAGTAAGAAATGGCTGTAAAATAAAAAATCTTTTTGAAAGCAGAGTTACATTTTCTGAAGCTCCTTCCTGAGTGTATGTATGTGTGTTTGTGTGTGTACTCTCAAGAAATAAGAATAGTAGTTGTACATGACTGCATGTGAGAGCTCATCTTTAGTGGCTCTCTAGGGTAGAGCCACTAAAGTAGAGCCCACGGATGGCAGTAACTGATAGAACAGCAGTACATGCAATGACTGTGTATCTCTAATAGGAACAGCCTTGTTTTTTCCAGTATGGGTCTCTGCATAGGCGGTATCTAACTTACACACACAGGTGTACATACACACAGGTGACATGAATACTGTTAGCACTGTTAGCAGTGAAGAGAGATCAGTGTTCTAGGAAGTATTATGTTAATGTTTGAGAACTATAATGAAAAACTTTTAAGATTTGATTATGCTGTAATACTTACAGTTGTAAACAAGACAATTTAGATGGAGATGGATTGTATCCCGAATTCTTAAATCGGTCTTCACTTGCACTAATTTATCTGTCCCACTGTGTGTGTGTGTGTGTGTATGTGTTTGTTGTTTCGTGCATTCAATAAAACTTAAGATGAGAAATTTAATGAATAGGTCCATTTTAAAGATCTAGTGAATAAAATTTCATTGACTTGCTAGATATGTAGCCTAAATTTTTTTTTTCTTTCTTTATTGAACCTGTAGCCCAAATCTACTGCTCATTTGTCCTTGATAAGGGAAGCTGCAAACTTCAAACTCAAATATGGGCGGAAGAAGGAGGCAATTAGTGACCTAGAACAGCTATGGAAGTAAGCTTCGAAGGGTGGAATTGTAGAAATCCAAGTTTTATTGCTCTTATTTGACATGTGGGAGTTACTTTGCTTGTTTATATTACTTTCTCCAGTTTTATGGACTGTTCAGCGACTTTTTCTTATTTCTTCTTTTAGACAAAATCCGAAAGATATTCACACCCTGGCGCAGCTTATTTCTGCTTACTCACTTGTAGATCCTGAGAAGGCAAAAGCGTATCCTTTTGATCATTCCAGACCTCTCTCAAGTAGTGCACCAGATCTCTTCCCTTACCTCTTTTGACCAGGGCCTTTTTGTTATAAATTTCAACAAACAAAACCCCTCCTCTAACTAGTAAAAGCAAAAATGAGAATTTATCGATCACTGTGACCTAAAAATATAGTGATATTCAAATAGGATACAGTTTGATCCATAAGCAAAAATGCAGTCAACAAGATGCAGCTTATATCTCTCCAGATTCAAGTAGAGTAGGAAAAAAATAAAGAAGAAAAAGCATATTTTGTTGGGTGGTTGCACATGATTCTGCGGTATCATTCTGATGAATGCTCCTGGCTCACTTGCCCGTCTCAGTTACCGATGTAAGAGAGGGTTTAGTGCCCTGATTGGCTGAGTTTGGGTCATGTCTGTTACTCCAGTATGGGTGTGGTCCCAAAACCAACGTGGGATGGTGGGTGCTGAGCAGCCACAAGTCTAAACCTTTGCAGTGAGCAGATCTGTTTTATAAGCATGATAACTATTTTGGAACAGAGTTTTTATTAAGCCACCACTTTGAAGTACATTACCAAGTTAAGGAGTAGATGATTATAACTCCTTTCCCAAGTTCTCCTTTCACAATATAGTACCTTTAATTGACCTTACGATCTGCTGACTTATTATTCTATAGAAGACTTAATGTGTTTTTGATGAAGGGAACCCCCAAAAAAGACTGTTTTCCTATTGGCATAGATACATTGGCAAAATATAAATGTATATGTATATTGTCTTCCTGAACGAACTCTTGTTCTGTCACAGTCTTAGTAAACACTTGCCCTCATCGGATAGCATGTCTCTAAAAGTAGATGTTGAGGCTCTTGAGAACTCTCCTGGTGCTACGTATGTTCGGAAGAAGGGTGGGAAAGTTGCTGGAGACAATCAACCAAAGGAGCAAGGGTAATGTTTTTTATTATAATATTTATTAATGGCAACTTTAAGTTATATGAGGGATAAAAAATGCATTCTTATAAAAATTCCATGTGAATAAAGTTTAAGTCCCTTTTGTTTCCTGTCTCCTTTGCTGTGCCCAGCTTTTTGTCCTTGTTACCCGTTCCCCTTCCCCACCCAGAATTTACCTCTAGTACTAATCTAGTGTGCATACATCCAGATCTTTTTCTTTGTGTTTACACATAAAACTGATCTAGGAATACTTTTCTTGGATTGGATTCTTTTCTGTTTTTTTTATAGAAACAGGATTATATTGTATTTAACTGTTTTTGAACTTTCTTTAATAAGTTTTAGAGATTTTTCCATGTTCTCAATGTAGACATATTTTATTCTTTTGTGCATAGTACTGGGCCTTCCCTGGTGGCTCAGATGGTAAAAAATTTGCCTGCAATGCAGGAGACCCAGTTTCAGTCCTTGGGTTGGGATGATCCCCTGAAGAAGGGGATGGCTGCTCACTCCAGTGTTCTTGCCTGGAGAATTCCATGGACAGAGGAGCCTGGTGGGCTACAGTTCACAGGGTCACAAAGAGTCAGACATGACTGAGCAACTAACACATGCATAGTATTCCATTGACTAGATGTGCCCGACTTAATGTTTATTTACCTGTGGGTTATTAATGTACATTTAATACATCATTTAGAATTCTAAACCAAAGTTCAGATGAGGTTCATTTTGCTGATTTGGAGGAAACATTAGGCAGCTTCAGTAATTTATAAGAAGTCAAATTCTGGTTCTTTCCTTGTTCTCATGCATTGTCATCTCAAAATAGCAGAGGCCTGCTAAATAAAATGTTTCCTTAAGGTTCTGTTTTTGACTCAGGATAAATAGAAAATGGAAGAGATACATCACTTTCCCGATTTTGTGACTTTCATAAATTTTCAGGCTTTTCTCCTTTTTTGAATGACTTAAATTCTGATTTTTCATAACTTAAGAAAATATGTATCAGCAACAGTGTGTGATTGACCTCATTATGAGCCCTGTACTTGTTCCTTTTTAACTTAAAAGTTAAATAAGGAATTGGAGTGTCAGTGATAATATTGTTTCAAATTTCTTTTAATCATTGTCCTAATTTCAAGCCTTATCAAGAACTCCAAAATAATGTATTCAAACCAGATCTTGGGGGATTTTCATACAATGCCTATTTAAATATTTTCAGGTTTTTTGGTTTTTTTCTTTTTCAAAACAGGGCTGGGTAAGAACATACAGTTCTTTTATAATCCTTTAATCTTCTTTGTCTTTTCCCTTAGGCAGTTACTAAAATGTTCATTGACTCAGTTTCAGCATAGTACTTTCACTAGGCATTATTAATGCTTTTTTTTGTACTTTATGTTGACTTTTCGATACAAAGGTTTAATTTCTTTTAAAGTTATATTGTGTTGCTGACAGAAAATAAATCATTGTCCTTGCCCTCAAAAGAACTTCAGTCTAGAAGAAAGAAAGAAGCAGCAGCTGAAAATAAAGGTTGCGTGTGTTGTCATATGCAGGCATAGAGGAGTACACCAGAGGAAATAGTCCCTCCGGGGACACTGGGATTCAGGGAAGGCTTCATGGAGGAGGTGACTGTGTTGACTCTAGAGGAAGATGAGGATGAGATAGGCAAAATGTGAGGAATAGCAAAGAAGTGAGAAATGCAGAGACTCTTTGGAAAATTGCAGATATGGTTGTGGAGTATAATTTGTAGAGAGACAAATCCCTGTCTGCCCTTTTCCCACCCAAGGCCACAACTGATGTTAACTTACCTTGCATATCCTCCCAGAAATATTCTTTGCTTGTGTGGTACTTGTGCATATTCTTCTGGCAAAGATTTTAGATTACCTGTTTACTAGTTCTGCCAAATATAAAGTGATTTACCACAGAACTGTAGATTTTTGTGCTTGCACAAATTTCTTTTTACATAGATTTAATATGTGCCAGTGTAAATTGTATCTCTTCTATGAAAACAGTTGTCACCCATTTTCTAAACCACCTTCCAAAAACTACAGTATTTGAAGCTTGATTAAATTTAACCTGAATAAATATCCAAATTGTTTCATTAGCTTTGGTGTGGTGACACCAAATCTTAAACACTATGATAAATTACCTAGCTCAGTCTTTTGCTCATGCTTAATGCTCTGTAATTATTTTATCACAGTGATAATGATTTTTCTTCTCTTTGTAGACAGGGAGATTTGAAAAAAAAGAAGAAAAAAAAGAAGGGTAAGGCTTTTTTTTTTAATCTTTAGATTAAAAAAGCTATAAAATAAAAGCTCAAGGTTAGCCTTACATAGAAATCTTCAGATATAAATAAACTTGTCCTCTCATATCTTTGAAACTGAGTTTTGACTTGACTATGGCTTGCATTTATTTAAATTTCTAACTTTAAAGAATCCAGTTCTGAAGTTTGTCTGAATTCAAATTGTTGCTCTAGTAACATTGCTCTTTTGCTGTGACTGTGAACAGGTTCTTAACATAGCTTCCTGAGTTTTTCATCTGTAAGATGAAATACGATAGTACACACCTCATAGGATTAAATAAGATACTGCATGCAAAAAGCTCTTAGAACAGTGCCCGACACACAGTAATAAGCTCTTATACAGTAGAGTGCCTTTGGCTGCAAGTACCATAGAACTCCATCAAACTGGTGTAAGAAAACTGGCTGTTTATCAAACTGACGGTGTAGAGGAAGGTTAGCATTGAGGCTGGTTTAGCCAGTAGTCGTTACCTTTCTGTTCTCCTGTGCTGTACATAAAGCTGAGTCGCGTTAGAGTAATCAGGTGTTTGTTGGAAGCAGGGCCACACACGTGCTCTCCAGAGGACAGAGGGAGCCTCCCTGAATCTGGCGCGTCTTCCCCGTTAGCTCGGCTGGGGCAGCATGGGTCCCCGTGCAGTCCTGGTGCTGCCGGTAGACTGCTTTCCCCAGGGGCTGTGCCCGTGCGCGCCGGTATACACCTTCTGCCAGTATCGTTTGTCTCCCGTCTCACCAGCACTGGGTGTTCTTCTTCGTAGAATATTTTATCCTTGAAATTTTTTTCTTTTTTTTGGCTATACTGCATAGCCTGTGGGATCTCACTCAGTTCCTTGAACATGACCCAGGCCGAGGCTGTGAAAGCCCAGAATCCTAACCACACCAGGGAAGTCCCGTGTCCTTTTTATTTTTAATCAGTGAGGTCAAGCATCTTTTACATGGTTAATGACTTTTATTTCTCCAGGCTTACTCTAATTACAGCTATGCCCATTTTCTATATATGATTTACCTATTGATTATCAAAAACTAATTCTATATTAAGAATATTAATTCAGTTACATAGTATTCAAATGTTTTCTTGTTTTGTTTCTTTTGAAAGTATCTTTGACTAAATGAGAATTAAAAATTCTTTTTATACAGATACACCTATGAGATATTATTAGGGCTTCTGAATTTTGTGTTATGCTTAGAAATAAGGCCTCTTCTGCTACTAGATTATATAAATAAAACTTTTCTCAGATAAAAAGTTTATTATTTCAGTTTTAATGTTTAGTCCCAAGTTTGGACACAGTGTTTAAACAAACTATTTCAAAAACATTATGCACAGATCTCTCATTTCTTTTATCAATTAATTGTTATACAGGAAAACTGCCTAAGAATTATGACCCAAAAGTGACCCCAGATCCAGAAAGATGGTTACCAATGCGTGAACGTTCCTACTACCGAGGAAGGAAGAAGGGTAAAAAGAAGGATCAGATTGGAAAAGGGACCCAGGGAGCAACTGCAGGAGGTTCCTCCGAACTGTAAGTCACTGCTCCCCAGTTGAGCTTAGGTTGCTTCTTCCTGAGATCGACTCAAGGTCATTAGTAAGAAATCTTTGAAATATATTTTCAGTATGAGAGTTATAGTCCGATAGCCTTTAAAGAATGTTTTATAATATGGTTATGTAGAGGAAAGAAACTGTGTTGCTTCTGGTTTGGTTGTATTGTAAATACTAGGATTGTAGGATTGTATTGCAAATATTGGGATTATAGTACCTTCAAAAAGAAACTCAGTACACCGAGTAATTCAAGTAACCAAATATCTAGATAAACAGAAATAATTTGACTAGAAGGCAGAATTTAAAATGTTACTAAATGAGTTTATTTCTACATGGTAGGATTATAGATCATTAAAAGTTTTTTTCTAATCTTTCGAAAATTTGACATGTACCATCTATTAAATTTTAAAATTAAAAAGCAGTAAAAATGGTATTCAAGGAAAACTGGACAGGGAGTTGAGGAACACAGCTGAAAAGAAAACGTGTGTGGGGACTTCCCCCATGGTCCAGTGGGTAAGGCTCCACCCTTCCCCTGCAGGGAGCACGGGCTCGACCCCTGAGCAGGGAAGCGAGATCTCGCATGCCGTGTGGCACAGCCAAAAGAAAAAGAAAATACATGCGGGAGATGGTGAGGGGTGGTTTCCTTTGTTGAGTGTATGAATGACCACCACTTTCCTGATCTGATGATTTCAGGGATGCCAGTAAAACTGTGAGCAGCCCGCCCACCTCGCCAAGACCTGGCAGTGGGGCCACAGCGTCCACATCTACAAGTAACATCATACCCCCACGACACCAGAAACCCGCTGGGGCTCCAGCAACGAAAAAGAAACAGCAACAGAAAAAGAAGAAAGGTGGGAAAGGTGGCTGGTGATTAGAACATTCTTGTTGCAGGCCGTTTTTAAACTAGCCTCAGTGACACAAGGAACGTAAATAAAGGTAACACAGCAAGAAGCACAGAGCTGCTCCCTCTCCCATCCCTGCATTTTCATGAAATTGTTTTGTTGTGCATCAAACAGAAAAGCATCTTCCTTCAAACTCTGCCTAGTCAGACGGCCTACTTGTACCACCTTGCTTCGCACAGATGATGAGGATGCAGAACAGTTGGGCGTTTAACCCACCTTGATATCCATTGCATCCTTTCTCTTTGTGTGCTGATCTGGTATTGTTTTCAGTTTCAGAAACAAGGCATGTTACCCTACGTTTCCTGGGATATAAACAGAAACTACTTCTGTTTCAACCAGAGTCCAAAGATACTTGTTCCTTCAAGTCCCATTTTATGTCTTAGAAAGCCTTAGGAGACTGAAAGTGGAGTCTTCTGAGCATTCCAAATATCTGCTTAGAAAGAGCATGTAATAAAAGGGACCTTATTAATACACTGGTGTTTTCACTTCACTACATGAGTGGCCACAAAAAAACTAAATTAAATGTCTTGATTATTCTGACTGTAAATTCTCTCTGTCATGTGATATTGGAATATGGGCTACTAAATATATGTGGTAATGAAAAGTATGTGTACACAGATATAAAGTAGGACTTCTTTATGCCCCCATGTCATTTTTAAATTATAACATTATGCTAATTTAGCACTATTGAATATATCAAGAGAAATACATCAATGTTGCAAGAAGTTGACACTTAGACGCAGTATTCTGAGGTCAGATGGATTTGAACCCTCTTAGTCAGAAAGATTTAAATGGCCCCTATCGAGCATGAACATTGACTTCCAACATAGAGAGGCAATCAATGCCAGAGTTGAGGAATAGGCGTATTAAAGCTTAAAAGAACTGTTTGGCCCAGTTAATAGATCTCAGATGACTCCTCTTTCTAGTTGCGGGGCATGACCATTCACACCCTTCTCAAAGTAATGAAAGTCAGCCCGTGATATCAGTGTCACTTTGTTCTTGCCTTGCTTACAGGTCACTTTCTTATTAAACAGGTGTGAGGCAGACACACTGGCATGCCTACCCAAGTTAATGTTCATTTTGTGCTGCCCAGGATAGCATTCAGTTTAGACTTACGAGTATTTCTTGTGATCATAGTGCTCTGTCCTTGTTAATGAAGTGCTGCTGTGTTTAAACGTACCTGCTAAAACTTCACAGGGTTTTTTGAAAGTTTTCCTCCTTTTCCAGAGTAAGAAATGTGGTGCTGCCTTTCTGTTTAACATAATCTGGTGGCATCTAAACAAGAGACCCTCTTCTATGAATGATTTATTATGGCATTATACTTTCTGAGCTCTCAGAATAGTCTTTTGGTAAGAGTGACAGATATTTATTCCTTCTGAATATAAAGCCCACTACAAAAATAATTGTTAGTAAATTTATGATTTTAGGATTCTGTTAAATTTCTGTAGTGAAGGATAATCAATTCTTAGGTTACAGAATTTTGGTGAAATTTATCCATCAATGAAAATTTTGACCCAAGGCACAACAGAGAAATTTTCAGTTCTCTGTTTAGTCATTGTAATTGCTAGTTGTTGTTATCATCAATCAGTACTAAGCAACTGGAACCTCAGTTCAAATAAATTGTCATTGTCAAATGAAGTGTAAACACCTATGTTAACTTCCTAGTAATTATTTCTTCTTTTGGACAGGTCTTTAACTCATGACATATATACTTTGTGTATATATGTGTGTGTGTGTACATTTATAAAAAACCAATATGGATACATCCATTCACTGTGGCACATTTTAAAATAAAAGAATGTAGCAGTGAGTATGGATTGGATTAAGATGTTTGGGGGTATTGGCATTTTGCAGAGGCATCCTGCTAGTATATCTAAGAATTTTTTAAACTGAGCATCTAAAATTACCTCTGCCTGCCCCTTCTTGCAAAGCCAGAAAGTTAAACTAAGGCCTTGAGAGAACAAAGTTTTCACTGAAAATTCATCATGTGGATACCTGTACATAACCAAATTGAAGAGTAAACATTTTTAAGTTTTGGCTTTTGAGGGAAAAAAAAGCTGACGCCTTTATTGTCTTTGAAGAAGGGGATCACTCAGGAGCTTTGTTGGGCAGGCTTCCCGCTGCGCAAATGGCGCTGGCTTAGCGGATGGCACTTCCAAGACTACTTCGGAAACTGCTAACCTTAAAAACAACTTAAGAACTGTTGCATCGCTCAAGCTTTCTGAAACCTGTTCGTTGATTTCTTTTAAACCTGTTCGAAACTTGGATCTGATGAAGGAAAGTCGGCTTACCACTTTAAGATGGTTTTGTTAGGTTGTGGACCATACTGAAGAGTGCCGTTGATCAAAATAATAAAAAGGACTATCTCTATACTTCTCACACCCTTTGTAGAGCCCCGTGGCTCTTCTGATTTACTACTTATTCCATCACTGGGAACCACAGTTTTCTTTAGTTGTGGTTTTAATGCCTGGTTTTACCAGTAGCTGTGATCCTGGCAGACTAATCTCCAGAGCGATTTTTTTTAAGCGAAATAAGGGAACCAGTCACATTCCTTTTTCCTTAAGCCTCCTGGATAGCGACTTTAGACGTTGCTGGTGGACTTAAACAGAACGGGTAAGGAGGGGGGAGATATCCAACTTCACCCTCCAGACTTGTTATTAATGAGGGGAAGGCGGGAAAGCCTGGGGCTCTCAGGACTCGGGTGCCTTCTCCAGCATTCTGGTCGGAGACACACGGGCTGGGAGGAGGCCGGGGAAGTGAGAGGCTGAGATGGGTGAACGAGAAAGGCCTTTCCGGGACACCCTACCCAGCCCGAGCGCATCTCGCCGTGGCGCGCGCTTCCGAGGAAGCGGTGCCTGGGGACGCTTTTCCTGCTTCAACGGTCTTCCCCAGCTCCCGCGGCCGGGTCTCCCGGCTCCCCTGGCCTGGGCTCGCCCCTCTAGCTCCACACCGCAAGATGCCCACGCCGCAGCCCGGGGCCCTGGGGTGGGGAGGGGCTGGCAGTTACCGCGGGGCGCTGTTCGCACGTGGACCTACGTCTCCGCGGCGCTGCCCCGACAGCGGCGACCCCCCCGGCCGGGGACCCCGCCCGGCAGCTCCAGCGCGCGGGCGCGCGGGAGGAGGGAAGGAAACCCGGGGGTAGGGATGGAGAGGGGGAAATTGAGGAGGGAGAAGGGGAAGGAACCAGAGAAAGAGAAAACTCAGCAAAAAGGAAAGGAGGAGAAAAACAGAAAGAAGGTGGAGAAGGAGAAAGTCAAGGAGAAGGAAAAGGGGGAGGAGGAGAAGATTAAGGAAAAGAACGGGAAGGAGAAAAAAGAAAAGGGGAAGGAGGAGAAAATTAAGGAAAAGGAGAACGGGAAGGAGAAAAAAGGGGGGAAGGAGGAGAAAACTAAGGAAAAGGAGAACAGGAAGGGGGAGAAAAGTAAGAGAAATGAGGATGAAAAGAGGCAAGAGCGGGAGACGGAGAAAGAGAAGCAGCAATTCAAGGAAAAAGAAGAGAAAGACAAGGACAACAGCACGTTGATAAAAATCCCGCTGGCGCCGCTGGTAAGAGACCGCTGCCTCGGACCCTCACCCGAGGCCATTGTCCAGGGTTTCGCCGGCCCTGTTACGTGCGAGACCCCGGGTGCGCACGCGCGGGAAGGAATCCGGTCTCGTTTGCCGGCTTTGTATCCGCAGGTGGAATCGGAATGTGCCAAGCTTCGAACGACCCATCACAAACCCCGTCTCCCCAGCCGCTCGCCCACTCACCCCTAACCCCGACCCAGCGTCCAGGTCTAGTGTTGAAGAAGACACCTTGATGATGTTCACAGCGGTGCTGGCAACAGCCTTTTTTCCAGGCGCATCTCTGGCCAGCACCGAACACTAGCCCCCAGACCCCCACCACACATGCTCTCTCTGTTCCTGTCTTTTCTGTTTTGTGTGTGTGTGTGTGTGTGAAGGTGTAGGTTTCTTGAATTTGTGCAGGACGTGTTTGGGGACTGCCTGGACCTTTTCTGTGGGTGCTCAGGTTACTATTACTTACATTGTTTTCAGACCACCAGCACCCAGAAGACAGGGTCACAAAGGTTTAACTGAGAGGCCTCAGAAACCAGCCTTTGTAGTCATAAAAGGACAGATACGTATGATTCTACTTAAATGGTTTACCTAGCGTGTTCAAAATCAGAGTAAAAGAGCAGAATGTTGGGGCCTGGGGGCTGGGGGGGTGAGGAGTTTAATGAGTACAGTTTGTTTTACAAGCTGAATAGTTATGGGTAGCGATAATGGTTGCACGGTATTATGAATGAAGTCGATATCACTCTGGGTTTAAAAATGGTTAAGATGGTAAATTTTGTGTTGTGTACGACTGTCTGTGATCCGTGGATGGTCTCCTGCCAGGCTCCTCTATTCTCCAGGCAAGAATACTGGAGTGGATTGCCATGCTCTTCTCCAGGGCCTCTTCCTGACCCAGGGATGGAACCCACATCTCTTATATCTCCTACATTGGCAGGTGGGTCCTTTCTTACTAGCGCCACCTGAGAAGCCTTTTTTGTTGTGTACTTTACCACAATTTAAAAATTGGGAGAGAAGGAAAAAAATAAGCATTATTTGGCTCAACTTAGTGGGCTCTGTACTCCTGGAGTTCCTGGGCTCAGAGCTGCTTTCTGGTTCTAAACAACATGAATTATTAACAGAGATTTGATCTCTGGTGAAAATAGCCAAAGAATTGATGCTTTCAAACTGTGGTGCTGGAGAAGCCTTTTAAGAGTCCCTTGGACTGCAAGGAGATCAAACCTGTCAATCCTAAAGGAAATCAACCCTGAATATTCGTTGGAAGGATTGATGCTGAAGCTGAAGCTCCATTACTTTAGCCACCAGATGTGAAGAGCCGACTCAGTGGAAAAGACCCTGATGCTGGGAAAGATTGAAGGCAAAAGAAGTCAGCATAGGATGAGATGGTTATATAGCATCACCAACTCAATGGACGTGTTAGAGCGAACTCAGAGATAGCGAAGGACAGGGAAGTCTGGTGTGCTACAGTCCATGGGATTGCAAAGAGTTGGGCACAACTTTGAGACTGAACACACAAAACAGACTAGATTCACTTAGAGGAATAACCTTTAACAAGGAACAGTGGTATTGAATCACATTTCATGTCTGAACTCTTGGTTTACAGTAACCCCAACTTTTCTTAAGAGATTATAAACATGAAGAAGCTTGTATCTTAGACTAAAAAGTAAGCAAAATGTAAAGCATCAGTGACTACAGGATTTCTAAATAGGGTCAGGTTAGTGGCAGCGATGTGATTGGAAAGGGAGTAGGAAAGGGGTTTTATTCACAAAATTCTTAAGATCCAAGATGCCATTATTTTAGGTACCACAGAGAAAGGGGAAAAAAAAATGCTTCCAGCCAAAATATGACATACTGTAGATTGTAAAGCCCTCATTTCAGAGATGTTAAAATGTGAAAAAAGAAATCTTGGAACTGATAAAATATGTTGGGGTAGCCAGAGTGTGGGGCCATTGGTGGAGATAGTGGGGCGACACAGTCTACATCTTGCAGCCATTTCTTGGTCACCGTTGCTTTAAAGCATTCATTTAAAACCATCCAATGACATCCCCTTAGAGCAGCATCTAGTCCCTTTTCCTTACCATGACTCTGAGAATGACCCTGTAACATTTAGAGGCAGATGGAAGAGAATGGAGAAGTGGGGATGGATATAGGAAACACCTATGGAAGTAGCATTTGCTTCAAGAGCCGTCAAGAATTCACTCCAGTAACAAACATTCGCTTTTAAAAATTCTGTCACTCACTAGACAGGTTTCATAGATGATTCCCTGTACATAAGTCTCTATGACAGCAGACCTTAGAACACCTTATTTTTACACAGATCTTCTATATTACAGAGAGGAGGGACATGGGATAGATGTATAGTGGTGTTCAGGATCACTTTTTTGTAACAGAAATCTAGTCTAAGTCTAAGGCTTCCCTGGTGGTTCAGACGGTAAAGAATCTACCTGCAATGTGGGAGACCCGGGTTCGATCCCTGGGTCAGGAAGATCCCCTGGAGAAAGAAATGGCAACCCACTCCAGTATTCTTGTCTGGAGAATCCCATGGACAGAGGAGCCTGGCGGGCTGCAGTCCATAGGGTCACAAAGAGTCAGACATGACTGGCATGACTTAGCATGCAGTCTATGTCTAATGTCAACATTTGGTGTTCAAGCAGACATGTATAAGATTTTTATTTTTAAACCAATGCTCTTGAAGATGTGTACAAGTTTGTTTTTTTTTTTTCTTCCATATATGAGAAACCTCTTTGGTAAGCTGTTTGAGAAATAGAATTCCTATGAACAGTCTGACTGGGTTGCTCATTTATTACTGTTTACATTGAAGTTTGTACACTAAAAGCCACCTTTCTAAGCACTCTGAACTTTCTGTTTCTCTCTTCATACCAGTCTGTCCTTCTTGTCCCTCAAACACTTGTCATAAAAATTTCTAAGGCTGGTATGCTGGTGGAATACTTCTTCCTAAAGTTTACATCTAGTTCATCAGGCTTTAGCATGAGATTTTAATATGACTGGAACTAGTTTAACAATTTTTATAGTCTTTGCCTTTTTATTTAATAATACTTATATTTTTTTATTTTTTAAATTATTATTATTATTATTTTTTTTTTTTTAATAATACTTATATTAAAAAGTACAGAAGAGAGTAACCTTGCCCTAAGAACTTTTAATCTATGATTCAATTTGGGGAGACAAGACAGATTAATAACATGAGACCTTAGATGCTTACATGCCAAGTGGCAGAGTCAATACATGAACCAAGAAGGTCCCAAGACCCCAAATAACAAGTTGAATTCTCGTGCAGTCTCCAATGGACGTGAACTGGGGAAGCCGAGTGAAGTGTGAAAATTGGCCCAGAAAATATGGCACCCCCTGTAAGTCCTGATATACATGAAGTATTTATCTGATAAACTGACCAGGAGTTGGAAGATTAAGAGGGGGTATGCAGTTAATATCACATAAGTAATGACTGATTATATAAAATACAAACTGACTAGTACAGTTTGTTCTAGACCTATTGAATTTTTTTGCAAAGTTTTATTCTGGTTTACAATTTCACAAATAGTGGCAAGCGAACTTCCCAAAGCCAAGAAAACAAGACCCTGATAGCATAGCTTTATTGCCTTATCTTTTGTTTCACAGGAGAAAAATAAGCAGATCCTAGTGCTGGGCCTGGATGGGGCAGGAAAGACCAGTATTCTCCACTTTCTTGCTTTAAACCGAGTCCAGCGCAGTGTGGCCCCCACCCAAGGTTTCAATGCAGTTTGCATCAGCACCCAGGACCACCAGATGGAGTTCCTGGAGAGTAAGCGCTCTTTCTCAGTGGTTCTGGGGGTAGCTTATAGCTTATATAGCCACATGATTGTCAGACGTTAAGCCAGATGCGATACTGTCAACATCACATGGGTCCTTGTGAAATGAATGATAAAGTGAATATGAAACAGATGATAGGTCCTTATGAAATGAAACCCTGGGTCAGATTTTCCTAGACTGTTAGAATGCATATGTAGATGAATGCTAGGGTGCAATATGGGTAAAATCACTTTCTGCTCTTTTTATTTTCTCCTTTTTTCAGTGGTGGTGATAAAAGGGAGTTGAGAGGAAGGCTTTAGCACCCTCTCCTTTAACAGCCTCCCTCCTCCTTACTACCCCCCAATAAAAATCCAATCTAGGTAAATATAGTGTGTTTCCTTCTCAAAAATGCAAATATTCACAAACCTGTTATGACCAGATCACAACATATATGCTCTTGTAATCAGATCACAACCCAGAAGCCCCTACTCCGTAGTAATTCTGGAGTCACTGCCTCTCAGAACATTGCTGTTTCCCAAAGTTGTATCAGATCCTCTTATCTTCTCTTTACACTCTCCCAAATTTATCTATCCAGCCAAACATACCCAAATGTCACCTGACATCTCTACCTGGCTATCTCATCAGCCTTTCAAACCTAACATTGTCCAAGGCAATGCTTGATAAAGCTCCATATCTGCTCCTGTCCCTATAATCCTCTGATAGGAAATGTCTCCTCACCCATCAGGATGCTCAAACCAGAGGACCAGGCATTTTCTGTACCCCTACCTCCAGTATGCAAGGAAAATGCTATGAATTTTTGCTTTCATCCAGTTGTGAAGAGAAAATGGTGGGCAGAGAAACTGTTAAAGCTGTAGGCAAATCTTTCTGATAAAAGCATTATTAGGAATAGAGAGTTCAATTTCTCAGAAGCTATAGAAGAAATAATATTTTTAATGAAACAGATGGCTAAGAAAAGAGTCTCAGAATATAAAAAGTGAAAAAGGGCAGAGGTTGGGGGGTGGGAAGGAAAGGAAAGAGAATAAAAAGAAAGAAAGGAAGATAGGAAGAAAAAAGAAAAGATTCCAATTAAGGGGGACAATGGACAGATCTGTCGGAGTGAGGAGTTTCAACATATGTTTGTCAATTATTAATGGAATTAGGCAGAAAAAAACTTCAGAGAGTCTATAATGTTTGAACACAGTCAATCAATTTGATCTAATGAACAATATAAAATTGTCCAATTAGACAATTTTAGCTTCATCAAAAAGTTAAAATCCACATTCTTCTCAAATACCCATGGAACAGTAACCAAACACAGACCACTTCCTGGGCCATACAGCAAGTCTTAATGGAGTTTTCAAAGAGGCATCATATGAACCGTGTTCTCTAACTATTTTACCATTAAATTAGAAGTTAATATCTAGGGACTTCCCTGGTGGTCTAGTGGTTAAGAATCCACCTTCCAATACAGGAGATATGGGTTTGATCCCCGGTCGGGGAAGTAAGAGCCCCATGCCGCGGGACAACAGGGCCCATGAGCCACAACTGCTCAGCCCAGGCTCTGGGGCCCTCGCTCGGCCGCTGGAGCGTAGCCTGTACGGCACAGTGGAGATCCCCACGCCACAGCTGAGCCCTGATGCAGCCAACAATAAAAAGTAAACGAATAACCTTTTTTTCCAGTCCTGCGCCCTCCCCAATTAATATTTTTTTTAAAAAAAGAAGTTAATAACTAAAAGAGAACAATTCTTATTATAGGTGAAATGTCATGGTGTTGGCAAAAAAGATGGGAAACAACATGCCTGTGTAAGCTCGTACGTTAAAGCTATATGAATTACTTAGATTACATTCTTTTAAAAAATTAAAACACAGAATACTTTGAAGAATGACCAGCCTGGCTCTCTGTACAAAGGAAAACAAAGGAAAGGCAAATAAAGACCCTTTCCTATTAGTTTTTGAAATGTTTTTGTTAAGTGCCCATAACAGTGGTCTGCATACTTTTTCTGCAAAGGGCTTGAGAGTAGATCATATAGACTCTGTGGCCACATGATCTCTGTGCTGCTACTCAATACTGCAAAAGCAAGCCAAGACCCTGTGTGAACAAACTTGCACAACTTGGCTTGTACTGAAATCCAACTGTGATATAATGTTCATGTATTATAAAATGGTATTCTTTTTCCCCCCAAATGCTTAAAAATGTAAAATCCATTTTTTGTTCATGGGCAGTACAAAAACAGGCAGTGAGCCAGGTTTAGACTGTGGGCCATCGTTTGTCAACATCTGTCCCAGGAGAAAAATACAAACTGAATTCACTGTGTCTGTATTATTACGATTCCAAGAAGTTTTTTCTGGGAAGCATCAGCAGAACGAAATAACCCAAAGACATTTTTTTTCTGAGGCAAGTATTTTTGAATACCCACAGGATCATATTAACTTTCAGTGCAAGATGAAAGAAAGGAAATTAGATTTGGGGTTTTGAGAAAGGAAAAAAGTTGTGCAAGAGAGGCTAGCCAATGACATTTAAATCAGTCCATTTAAGACATTTTAGAGAAACCCAGCACCCTGAATTCTTTCAGTGGACTACTCCCGTTTACTGATCCATACTCAATAGACATGCACAGGCTGTCATGACTGCTCTATATAACAGATCGAAAGGCATCCACTGTGGTGCAAATTTGCAATGTAGGACACCTGAGTTTGATCCCTGAGTTGGAAAGATCCCCTGGAGAAGGAAATGGCAACCCACTCAAGTATTCTTGCTTGGGAAATCCCATGGATAGAAGAGTCTGGCAGGCGGGGTCGCAAGAGTCAGACCCGACTTCATGACTAAATTACCACCATGCCGGTCTTTGTGTTCCAGAACTTAATGAACTGCTTGTGGAGGGTAAATATCCCCACCAATCATTTCCCCAGAAACATCACTCTGGTTGTTCTCAGAATTGGGTCTAGTCTCACAGTGGTCTTTTATCAGAAGACCTGCCAGTGTTCAGAAATTATCAAAATGTGCCTTACCTGGCTGCCTCGATGGATGTTTCTGAGATCTGTGTGTGCGTGTCTTCTTCCTTTGCTTTCCTTTGTAGTTGGCGGCAGCGAACCTTTCCGTTCCTATTGGGAAATGTACCTGTCCAAGGGCTTGCTGTTGGTATTTGTGGTGGATTCAGCAGACCACAAAAGATTACCTGAAGCCAAGAAATACCTTCATCAACTAATTGGAACAAACCCAGTCCTTCCTCTGGTTGTGTTTGCAAACAAACAGGTAAAAATCTGTGCAAATATAAAGTGTACTCAATATATTTTTTATTAATGCAGTAAATAGAAATGTTTACTTTTTGAATTTGATCTTTTTAATTTATTTTTAAAATTTTATTTTTTTTTAATTGGAGTATAATTGTTTTACAATGCTGTGTTAGTTTCTGCTAACAGAAGTGAATCAGTCCTAATACGCAGATACGCCCTCCCTCTTGGGCCTCCCTCCCACCCCCATCCCACCCCTCTAGGTCATCACAGAGCGCTGAGTTGAGCTTCCGATGCTTTATAGCGGGTTCCCATTAGCTATCTATTTTGCACATAGTAGTGTATGTTTGTTATTCTTTAGTCACTAAATCATGTCCTACTCTTGTGCTACGCCATGCACTGTTGTAGCCTGCCAGACTCCTCTGATGGGACTTCCCAGGCAAGAATACTGGAGCAGGTTGCCATGTCCTTCTCCAGGGGATCGTACCCACCCAGGGACTGAACCCACGTTTCCTGCACTGGCAGGTAGATTCTTTACCAATGAGCCACCTGGGAAGCCTGGTGATGTATATACGTCAGTCCTAATCACCCAGTTCATCCCTTGCTCTCCTTCCCCCTCTATGTCCACAAGTCATCTTCTCCCTCTGAGTCTCTATTCCTGCCTTGGAAATAGATTCATCTGTGCCATTTTTCCAGATTCCACATGTATGTGTTAATATACGATGTTTTTCTCTTTCTGACTTACTTTACTCTGTATGACAGACTTTGGGTCCATCCACATCTCTACAGATGACCCAAAGAAATGTCTCCTTTTAAGAGCTAAATATTCAATAATATGCTGTATTTTCATTTCAATTTGTACTATTAGGTCTACTGGAGTATACAGTCAGCCCTCCTTATCTGTGATTCAACCAGCCGTGGATCAGGGGGAAAAAAAATTCCATAAAGTTCCAGAAAGTAAAACTCCTGTTTGCCACATGTGGGCAAATATTTTCATAGCATTTGCCTTGTATTAGATATTATAAGTAGTCTAGAGGTGATTAAAGTATAGGGAGGATGTGCATAGGTTATTTGCAAAAATGACACCATTTTATATAAGGGGCTTGAGCAGATTCTGATGACTTCTAGGGTCCTGCAACCAATCCCCCCACAGATACCAAGTAAAAGTGAAAGTGTTAGTCGCTCAGTCGTGTCTGAACACTTTTCGACCCTGTAGCCTGTAGCCTGCCAAGCTCCTATGTCCATGGGATTCTCCAGGCAAGAACACTGGAGTGGATTGCCATTCTGTTCTCCAGGGGATCTTCCCAACCCAGGGACGGAACCCAGGTCTCCCGCATCGTAGGCAGATTCTTTACTGTCTGAGCCAGCAGGAAAGCCCACAGCTGTAAATTCCTTCAGAACAGAGACTGGCATTCACCTATGTAAAACCTAGTATACCCCCTTGTAATTAGTACGAATTCAACTAATATTTGTTTAGTTTAATTAAATAAACATTTACTGACTGTTGAATTGATTTCAACAAAATCTGTGTGTGCTTACTATGTATCATGGACTTCCCTGGTGGTTCAGATGGTAAAGAATCTGAGAGACGTGGGTTTGATCCCTGGATCAGGAAGATCCCCTGGAGAAGGGAATGGCAACCCATTCCAGTATTCTTGTCTGGAGAATCCCATGGATAGAGGAGCATGGCAGGCTACAGTCCATGGGGTTGCAAAGAGTGAGACATGACTAATTGACTAACATACACACACGCACATACTATGTGTCAGTATACAGAAGTAGTTTTCGATTAGCTAGCCTGACCTGAATTTCACACACATGCATTCAAGTATTAAACACTCATGAAGAAATGGAAGCCTTGTGCAGTGTTGGTGGGGATGTCAAATGGTGCAGCCGCTATGAAAAACAGTATGGCAGTTCCTTAAGAAATTAAAAATAGAATTTTCATATACTCCAGGAGTTCCACTTCTGGATATATTACCAACAGAATTGAAAGCAGGAACTCAGACAGATGTTTGCACACAAATGCTCATAGCAGAATTATTCCCAATAGCCAAAAGGTAGAAGCAACCCAAGTGTCCATCCATGCATGAATGGATAAACAAAATGTGGTATATATGTACGGTGGATATTATTCAGCCTTAAATGTGTCAGGAAATTCTGACACATGCTACACCATGGATGAACTTTAAGGACATTATGCTAAGTGAAATAAGCCAGTCACAAAAGGACAAATACTGTATGATTACACTTTTATGAGGTCCCCTAGAGCAATTGAGGGCTTCCCTGGTGGCTCAGATGGTTAAAGAATCCACCTGCAATGTAGCAGACCTGGGTTCAATCCCTGGATTGGGAAGATCCCCTGGAGGAGGGCATGGCAACCCAGTCCAATATTCTTGCCTAGAGAATCCCCATGGACAGAGGAGCCTGGCAGGCTACAGTCCATGGGGTCACAGAGTCGGACACGACTGAGCGACTCAGCACAGAGCAGTTAAAATTAGAGAGACAAAAAATAGTAGTTGCCAAGGGCTGGGGGAGGGAGAAATGGGAAGCTATAGTTTAATGGGTGCAGAGTGTCAGTTTTACAAGTTGAAGAGTTCTGAAGATGGTGTACAATAATGTGAATTTACTTAACTGTACACCAAACTGTACACTTCAAAATGGCTAATATGGAAATTTTTGTTATGTGTATCTTACTACAATAAAAAGAAATTTAAAAAAACATTAGACATCTATAGCATTGTGCAGGCACACCTAATTTTATTGCACTTCACTTTGCTGTGCTTTGTAGATGTTGGGATTTTTACAAATTGAAGGTTTCTGGCAACCCTGCATGGGACAGGTCTAAAGGTGCCGCTTTCCCAGCTGCTTTTTCTCACTTTATGTCTCTGTGTGGCCTTTCGGGAATTCTGTCAATATTTCCAACTTCTAGAATTATTATATTTGGTATGATGATCTCTGATCAGTGATCTTTGATGTTACTATTGTAAAAAGATTATGACTTGCTGAAGGCTTGGATGATGGTTAGCATTTTTCAGCAATAAGGTATTTTTTAATTAAGGTATGTATGTATTTTTAGACATAATGCTATCACACACTTAATAGGTTACAGTAGTGCTAAAGTAACCTTTCTATGCACCAAGAGACAAAAAAACTTCATGTGACTCACTTTATTGTGGTATTCACTTTATCACAGTATTTATCACAGACTCGCTTTATCACAGTCGTCTGGAACCCAATTTGCAGTATCTCTGAAGTGTGCTTGTAATGCTGTAGCCTCTCTCTCAATTGCCAGGCTTATCAGTCATAAGAGAGCTTGGTTCCTACTCTTTCTCCCACTCCTATGAGTGAATGTTTATGGAAGTAAAATAAATCATTATAATGATGATCTAAAAGTAGGAGCCTATATTAAAGTCCAGCATAAATGCTAGTTCAGCAGATTATTTTTTAAAAAAGCTTGGAGTTTTTGTTTTTTTGTTTTTTTTAGTGAGTATCTTAAGTAACACAAACTATGAAGATTTAGAAGATCATGGTAAATGTAAGTGAGCTGTATAGTATTGCATTGCATGAATATACCACCACTTTACCATTTTCTTGTTGGGCATTTGGGTTATTTCCAATTTTTCATTGTTGTAAAGAGTTCTATAGTGAATCTTCGTGTATGTGTCTTTTCATAGATGTGTACCAACAGTTCTCTAGTGCTTGAGGAATTGCTGGGTTTGGGGATTTGTACCTTGTGGCTCAGCTGGTAAAGAATCCGCCTGTAATGCAGGAGACCTGGGTTCAATCCCTGGGTTGGGAAGATCCCCTGGAGAAGGGAAAGACTACCCACTCCAGTATTCTGGCCCAGAGAATTCCAAGGACTGTATAGTCCCTGGGGTCGCAAAGAGTCAGACGTGACTGAGCACCTTTCACTTTTCTTTCACATATTCAGTTTTACTAGGTATTACCAAGTTGCTTTCCAAAGATATTGAACCAATTTATTCTTCCTACCAGCAGTATATGACAGTTTTTATAGCGCTACACCCTTGTTAATACTTGGTTTGTCAAACTTTCATTTTTGCCAGTCTCATGAGAATGAAATTTTATCTTATTATTCTAATTTGCATTTCCTTAATTACTAGTGAGCCTGAACATTTTTTTCAGATGTTCACTGGTTATTAGTTTCAAATTAGTTTCATTTCTTTGAAGCAGATTTCCATATTTGTGAATTAGCTTTTAATATCTTTCCCCAAATTCCTATTGGGGTGTTTATCTTTTCTCATTTGAGTTGTAGGAGTCTTTCGTATCTTTTGGAAAAATAGTCCTATTTCTGTTACATGCATTACAAATATCTCCTCTAGCAACCTATTGCGGAGAAGGCAATGGCACCCCACTTCAGTACTCTTGCCTGGAAAATGCCATGGACGGAGGAGGCTGGTAGGCTGCGGTCCATGGGGTCGCTAAGAGTCAGACACGACTGAGCGACTTCACTTTCACTTTTCACTTTCATGCATTGGAGAAGGAAATGACAACCCACTCCAGTGTTCTTGCCTGGAGAATCCCAGGGACGGGGGAGCCTGGTGGGCTGCCGTCTATGGGGTCGCACAGAGTCGGACACGACTGAAGCGACTCAGCAGCAGCAGCAACCTATTGTTAACATTTTACTTTGTTATGGTTCTCTTTTTAATACACAGGTTTTCATTTTTAATAGTCCAATTTATCGATACTTTCCTTTGTGGTTTATATCTCTTCATCAAATTGAATAAACAGGACCATTTGGTGTCAAATTTATAACTTTCACTGGGATTTAATAATAAAACGTTTGGATATTCTCAGACAGTAAAGAATCTGCCTGCAATGCAGGAAACCTGGGTTCAATCCCTGGATCCGGAAGATCCCCTGGAGAAGGGAATAGCAACCCACTCCAGTATTCTTGCCTGGAGAATCCCATGGACAGAGGAGCTTGGTGGGACACAGTCTCTGGGGTCACAAAGAGGTGGACATGACTGAGCAGCTAACACACATTCTAGTTTAAGGTCACCTTGGTTATTACTCCTTGATCAAAGTAACATAAGCTTTTAGATGACTTGTTGTTTCAAGTGATTACATAAACATTTTTTAAGAGTCATCTTAAAAAAAAAAAGTCATCTTACTATCGTTATTCTTTGAATGATGACATCTATTAGGGCACAATTTTGTGAGTGTGGAGTACACGTGGTATTTATCCCTGATATTCTTTTATCATTACAAGGAGCCCCTCCTTCCTTCCAGAACCCTTCTATTTTCTTCCTCTCCAATTCCACTGGTGGCATTTCCTTTAACTTGAGACATTGTCCACATGTTACTAGATTCATTAACACAATTGCAAAATTCACTACATGCTCTAAGACTAAGTGAACTCAGGTTTCAGATAGGCAATAAAGTGGAAGAAGCAGAAAAGGTAATGATACCACGTGAAGAAAACCTCACAGACTCACAAGAATTTGATAGGTTCATATTGGTACAAGAGAAAATGACAATATTGTACTCTTTTCAGATGATGACCTAAAGCTTTGGGAGAGCACCATGAAACAAAAAGCCAATTACAAATTCAATGTTAAGAGTGAAAATGCTGGAACTTTTGCAGAAGACTTAACAACTGTAACTGAATCTGCATATGTATTTAGGAGAGGGAATATCAGAGGTTATTTGCCATAAATAATTCTTGATGTGTGAGAGGCAAAGAAACATGTTTTGATCTTAGCATGCAGCGTGAACACATGCTTTTTGTCTCCTCGTTTTAATCTCTCCCCTCTCTGCCTCTTCAGATGGGTTTTCCTCCTTTAAGCCTTCCCCATTCTCCATCTCATCCTCTTTCCCTCCACCCGGCCCTTGCCTCTCAGCCTTCTTCACCTACTACACCACTTTCTAAATTTATTCATCCCTGATCCCTTCTCTATCTCCCTCCATCCCCCCAAATTTGATGTAAAACTTTTTGTTCAGCAGAAATAATTTTTGCAAAAGAAAACTCACCTTTGGCAAATGCTATAATCAATAAAATATTGTATAGGCAAAAACCAATTAATGAACCAAGCTTCTATTATAAAGACAAATTAAAAATAACCTTGGAGGGCTTCCCTGATTCTTCGGTGGAAAAGAATCTGCCTGCCAATGCAGGAGACACAGGTTCGATCCCTGATCTGGCAAGATCCCACATGTCACAGAGCCGCTAAGCCACAACTGTTGAGCCGGTGCGCTAGAGCCAGGCAGCTGCAACTCCCGAAGCCCGAGTCCTAGAGCCCGTGCTCTGCAATAGAAGAAGCCACCACGATGAGAAGCCCAAGTACCGCAACTGGAGAGTAGCCCCCGCTCACAACTAGAGAGACACCCATGCAGCAACAGAGACCCAGCACAGCCAACAATGAACAAATTATTAATTTATTTTAAAAAGTTAAAAAAATAAATCTTGGGAAAATCCATACAAAAATGGAAAAACAAACTAGAAGCGGATTGCACTGGTTAGGAAATTGATTAAGGTATCATATTGACTTAACTTTGTTGCAGAAAATACTCTTTTGATAATAACTCATAAATGCTGATATAATTCCGATGAAAATCTTTATATTCAAACAGCCTTTAGGATCCTAGTAACGGGATTACAACATCCTCAATATTATCACGGAGGTGCGGTCATTGAGAGTAATAAATGTATCTATCCAAAAATGTTGCAAAATAACCAACTTTTTCTCAATTCTTTTTCCATTCTTGTGAAGGATCTTGAAGCAGCCTATCACATTACAGATATCCATGAAGCTCTGGCATTATCTGAGGTGGGAAATGACAGGAAGATGTTCTTGTTCGGAACCCAGGTGACTGAGAGCGGCTCAGAGATACCGTCCATCATGCAGGATGCCAGAGACCTGATTGCACAGCTGGCTGCAGACACGAGTGACCGGCACAGCCCCCGCGAGACTCGCGGTCTGGATGCCACCAGGGGACGCGACACGGCAGGCTGGGAGCCAAAATTTCCAGTCTCAAATAAAAAATAAGCCATCTCCTACTTTCTCAGTGCATGACACGTATACACACATAAGAGACTGTTAGGTGATTAAAAGGATCTCTATTTAGATTTTGAACTTTAAAAGTATCGGTAAACAATGTATTTGGAGGGATTTGGATTTTTAATCAACAAAATTAAAGTGAAAATTAGCAAGCATTCATCCCATTTGTAGTTTCTCAATGAAATGAGATTTACATTAAAATATTCTAATAACTTTTCTCTTTTCAAGTAAATCCAGGTGTCTTTCCTTTAAGTGGATCCATTTAACAATGTGGGAAAAGAAATCAGGATAGGGCAATAAGAAAAGTAAACACTATCAAAGTCACATAGAAATACAAATTAACAGCATTCAGAAAGATTTAAGAAAGGCTTCTTTCTAAGAAACTACCACTAACAGAACACTGTAGGGATTTGTGTTTCAACTTCTTGATATTTTATTTTTTTATATAGATAAGCTTTATCTTTCCTAGAAATATTTAATAGTGATAACTCTGCTTACCTACAGATATGATACAAATCCAACTTTTAACCTTAGTGTCTTGTCCTAATTTCTTTTTTTTTTTTTTAAAGACTTCCAGTTTCCAGTCCAGCATGTAAGAAGTTTGGAAGCCATGAGGCCATTCTAACAAGTTAAAAGCTGAACAGACTGAAAAATCAGCGTTGGAGAGACGAACGGAATACAGAGAATGACGGCTTACCGGAGCAGAGAATCATAATGGGAACTCCCCATGGGGACCAGTGCCTGCCTGCTAGTCACTCAGTTGTGTCCAACTCTTGGCCACCCATGGGCTGCAGCCCGCCAGGCGCCTCTGTCCATGGGATTCTCCAGGCAAGAATACTAAAGTGAGTTGCCATTCCCTTCTCCAGGGGATCTTCCCAACCTGGGATTGAACCTGAGCCTTCTGCATGGCAGGCAGATTCCTTACCACTGAGCCACTTGGGAATCCCACTCTGGTATTAGCAAAGAGTAACCAGAGGCTGACTGACCTGGAGGAAAGGATACCCAACTCTAGTCCACTCCAGTCATTCTGTTCCACCTAAGAAGGCAGAAAACTAAGACTTCAGTCTGCAGTCCAGAGGCACGGAGTCTCTAAAAGGCTGAGACCTCATCATAAGACTATAGAATATTCTCCCTTCCCCCACCTCACCAACACATTGCTAAAGGCCTGTTTATAGAAGTTCCTTTTACCCAATACATCATGCCTGGCTATCAGGAAAAGCTACAAGATGTACTAAAAGGCACAACATGCACTGTACAGAAAAGAAGAATGTTCGATGGGCTTGTGAAAAGACTAGACATGGCCAAGGAAAGAATCTCTGAGCTTGAGGATATCTCAGTAGAAACTTCCAAAACTGAAAATCTAAGAGAGCAAGGACTAGAAAAACAGAACAGAATATGCAAGGACTGTGGGACAACCACAAAAGTTGCAATATGTGTTTAATGGGAAACCAGAAAGAGGAAAGAAAGGAACAATAAATATTTGAAACAATGACTGAGAATTTCTCCAAATTAATGTCAGACACCAAACCAGAGATCTCAGAAGTGCAGAGAACATCAAGGAGGATAAATGCCCCCCCAAAACTATACATAGGCATATCGCTTTTAAGCTGCAGAAAATCAAAGATGAAGAAAATTTAAAAACCCAGAAAGTAGTCAGAGGGAAAAACACCTTACCATGAAGGATCAAAGATAAGAAATAAAACTTCTTAGAAACTATGGAAACAGGGAGAGTGGAATAGATATAGCATTGAGAGAAAGAACCATCAGCCTAGAATTGTGTACCCTGTGAAATCCTTCAAAAGTGAAGAGAGGGCTTCTCTGGTGGCTCAGTGGTAAAGAACCCCCCTGCCAGTGTAGGAGACATGGGTTCTGTTCCTGATCCAGGAAGATCCCACAGGCCATGGAGCAGCTGAACCCGTGTGCCGCAACTACTGAGCCTGTACCCTAAAGCCCGGGAGCCGCAGCTACTGAAGCCCGGGTGCCCTCGAGCCTGCAGCTAGAGAAGCCACCACAATGAGAAGCCTGCGCAATGCAACCATAGTGTAACCCCACTCGCTGCAACTGGAGCCAAGCCCACACAGCAACAAAGAGCCAGTGTACCCAAAAATAAATTAATTAATTTTTTAAAAAGTGAAGAAAAAAGAATTTCTGAGACAAAAATTGAGGGAATTTATGGCCAGGACTTCTGCATTGCAAGAAAGATTAAAAGAGAAGAAAAATAATAGAGTTCAGAAATTTGGATCTATATAAAAGAACACTGGGAAAACAATAAGTGAGGATAAAATTAAAACTTATTTTTATTATTCTTAATTGATCTAACAGATTACAGTTTCTTCAAAATAATAACAGCAACCATTATACTTGACCATGTATGTTTATATGTGTGTATAAATGTTATGACAGCAGTGATAGAAGGAATGAGAGTCAGGAATTAGGATTTAGTCATCATAAGGTTTTCACACTACCTGTGAAATGGTATAGTGTTCTTTAAAGTAGACTTAGGTTTATATTGCAAACTCTAAGACAACCACTGAAAAAATAAAGGAAATTATAACCGATATGCCAAGAAAAGAGAAAATCAAATCAAGTAAAATGCTCAAAACCACAAAAGGGAGAAAAAGAGTGGAAGACAAAAAGAGAAACAATTAACAAGGACAAATAGAAAACAATAAAAATATGGTATCTATTAATCCAGCTAAATCTATAATCACTTTGTAGGTCAAGGGTCTAAATGCACCAATTGAAAGACAGAAATTGTCAGGGTGGATTTAAAAAAAAGATCCAGCCATATGTTGCCTACAAGAAACTCACTTTAAGTATAGAGACATATGGATTAAAATTAAATGAATGGAGAGAGATATAACACTAATCAAAAGAAAGCAGAGAAGACTTCAGAGTAATGAAAGTTACCAGGGATAAAGAGGGCAATATACGTAAAGCACAAACAACATCAAACTAAAAAGCCTCTACATAGCAAAAGAAACCGTCAACAAAATAAGAAAACAACCAATGGATTGGAGAAAATATTTGTAAACCACATATCTGATAAAGGGTTAATATTAAAAATATATAAAGAACTCATACACTCCATTACAGAAAAATATAAAGGACAAAGGACCTGAACAGACTTTTTTTTCTCAAAGAAGTTCTTTTATAAATAACAAGTACATGAAAATAGACTCAACATCACTCATCATTAGGGAAATATCAGTTAAGCAATGAGATATCCCCTCAAGCCTAGTAGAATGGCCATCATCAAAAAGATGAGATAACAAGTGCTGCCTTGGATGTAGAGCAAAGGGAATCTTTGGTATTGTTGGTGGGATTGTAAGTTGGTACAGCCACTGTGAAAAACAGTATGGAGGCTTCTCAAAAAATTAAAATAGAACTACCATATAATTCAGCAACTCCACTTCTGAGACTATAACCGAAGGAAATGAAAATACTAACTCAAAAAGATATCTGCACCACCATGTTCCTAGCAGCATTATTTATAGTAGCAAAGACATAAAACAACCTAAGTGTCCGCTGATGGGCAAATGGATAAAAGAATTTGTAGTGTTACAGTGGAGTATTATTTAGCCATAAAAAGGAAATTCTATCATTTGCAACATGGACGGGCCATGAAGCATTATGCTAAATGAAATAAGCAGAGAAAAGCAAATATTATATGATTTCACTGATATGTGGAATTTAAACAAAACAAACACAAACTCCTAAAAAGAAATCAGATTTTGGTTACATGGATGGAGGGGTGTGGCCGGGGGCAGGGTGGGTCAAGGAAGGTGGACAAAAGATACAAACTTTCAGTTATAAGTTAGTACCAGGGATAGAAGGTACAACATGATGAGTATATAGTTTACACTGCTGTGTGATATGCAGAGGACAGGGAGGCCTGGCATGCTGCAGTCCATCAGGTGGCGAAGAGTTGGACACAACTTGGCAACTGAACAACAACAATAATATACAGAAAAGTTAGATCCCCTTAAGTCTAGTAGAATGGCCATCATCAAAAAGATGAGACAACAGATGCTGCCTTGGATATAGAGCAAAGGGGATCTTTGGTACTGTTGGTGGGATTGTAAATTGGTACAGAATTTTCATCACAAGGAGAATTTTCTTCTATTTACTGTATCAATATGAGATGATGGATGTTAACTAAATCTATTGTGGTAATCATTTCACCATACGTGCAAATTAAACCATCATGCTGTACACTTTAAACTTATACAGGGATGTTTATCAATTATTTCTCAATAAAACTGGAAAAATAATATAGTTTTTTTAAGAGAAGGGTAAAGAGGTTAACTCTCTAAGCAGGTATAATGATCCTAAACGCAAGTGTATGTGCTTTGAAACAGACTTCAGTTCAGTTCAGTTGCTCAGTCTTATCCTGATTCTGCGACCTCATGAACTGCAGCACGCCAGGCTTCCTGTCCATCACAAACTCCCAGAGCTTGCTCAAACTCATGTCCATCCAGTCGGTGATGCCATCCAACCATCTTATCCTCTCTCGTCCCCTTCTCCTCTTGCCTTCTATCTTTCCCAGCATCAGGGTCTTTTCCAATGAGTCAGTTCTTCGCGTCAGGTGGTCAAAGTATTGGAGCTTCAGCATCAGTCCTTCCAGTGAATAGTCAGAACTGATTTCCTTTAGGATTGACTGGTTTGATCTTGTAGTCCAACGGACTCTCAAGAGTCTTTTTTAACACCACAGTTCTGACTTAACACCGCAGAAACAGATTTCAAGGAGATAAGAACAGCCAATCAGGAGCCCGCCCCTCCTCTCCTTTTCAGCTGCTTCTCATTTCCCCCGGGAGGAGCCCGGGCGGGCCCCAGCAGCTCGGCGTGTCCCCTCGGCAACCGGAGAACGCGCAGAGAGGGGCCCAGGGGCCGGGGCGTGTCGGGCGGTGGCCGCAGGCGGGTTGGGCTCGCTGGGGCTGGGCGCGGGCCGCGCGCGTCCTCTTCCATCTTCCGGAAGGTGACCGGCGTCCGGCAGTCAACCAGCGGGAGCTTCTGGGCCGCCAATGGAGAGCCAAGAGTCTTCGGGTCCTTCTGGGCCGTCCGCTGGGCACCGCGCGGCAGAAACAGCGGCTCGCTCCGAAGCCCTCCAGAAGCCCCTTGTCGTCAGGATATTCGACGCGAACGAGCAGCCAGAGGCGTCTGAGCAGGCGGGGTTTTCCGAGGCCGGCGAGCAACACCCGCGAGGCGAGTCCGAGGAGCATGCGGACTCCGACGAGATCCCCAGTCACCCCAAGCCCTATGAGCTCGACCAACCCTATGAGTCCCGCAAGCCCCTCAAACCCCATGCACCCTACGAGCCCCATGCGCCCCGCGAGCCCCGAAAGCCCCAGGGGCCCCCTGTTCCCCGCGCGCCCCGCAAGCCTCAAGAAATCGAGTTGCTTCCTAGAGCCGGCGTGATGCTCTCCCCATCTCTGCTGATGAGACTCCCGCCGCAGCTGCCGCCGTCTTTCCTGAGCGGTAGGTGTTGGGGTCTCTCCGGGGCACTGAGCAACCCGACCCCATCTAGACCTGCGGGCGCTAATGGGAAGGTTTGTCTGCAAGGGCCCATTTTGATTTAAAGGAAGGTGATACTTACGTCATTTACCTACTGCTTTTCAGTTTCCTGTCTTTGGACCTAAAGAAGCCCTGATAGGAAATTGAGACCCTTGCTAATGAAACAATCTCTTCTTTCTGCCCTCTCTCCACGTGGTGACTTGCTAGCTGTCCTAATCACTGCCACTTCTTTTTGAAGCCCTTCTTAAGACTTCTGTGCAGTTAGACATTGCAGTCCTCTGGGTTGCCACGTTGAACTATTATAGCACTATTATAGCACTTAAGATTTTTTATTATATCACTATCTCAACTAGGGGAGGGATCTTTGGAGGGAAGACATTTTTGTCATTGTCACATGGTGGCACTCAGTGAATGCTATGATATTGTTAAAGATATAGTAACAAAACACTTATTGAGCAAAATTCAAAGAGTACATTTACTAAGTGTTTACTATATGCTCAGTCTTCACCAGGTTCACAAGATAACAGGGCTGATGGGATTTTGGGGTATAAACATCCCCTCACGTATGGCCTCTCATTGATGACTCCAGAACAATTCCTTAACCACGCTGGGCTTCCAGTCCCTTGGCTGACCGTGTTTTATCTCATGTTCTCCTTGACTTGTCTTTATCAGTCTTGATTCTATGGTCTGCCATTTCAGTTGCTTACTCACAACATCTTCCACCACCACACTGGCTCTCTGGCCATTCACCGTACTTCTCCTGGGAAAACCTCAACCCTCGTTAAGCCCGATCAACCACCCTCTGCCTATGCCTGAGCAGCTGACTCTTCCTGTATAAAATCACACAGCCCTACTGACTGCTTTTATTTCAGTTTCATGACCACAGATCTCAACTGGTCACTTGGCACTGCCTAGCAAGCCTATTTTATTCACCTAGCAAATTAGTTCCCCTAATCTGTGAGAAGATATCTAAATATCTTCTTTACATCTCCTCAAGCCTTCACATCTTTGACTCCAAACAGCTGAAGACTTTGCCTCACACTTGAGAAAATAGAAGCAATGTCATTAACTCCCTTATTTTCTTATCACTAATCTATTGCCTACATGAATCTGCATCCATGGATTCTGTCTCTTCTCAAACTTCAGGGAAGCGTCACACCTCTTTCTATGAGAAGCAAATCTTCCACATGTGCTTTGGATTCCACTCTTGTCTCCTGAAGAACTCTGTTCCAGCAGTTATTCCCCTCTCTCCTACAGAATCAATTTCTCCCTTTCTAATGAATCAGACCCATGAGCATACACATACACTCTAGAATCTTCTGTCTTGAAGTAACGCTTAACCTCAGGTCTTCTTCAGACCTTCCTCCTTCAATCAGCTCCATTTTTCTGCAAGTCATTGCAGAGCTTGTCAAAAGAGATGTCTGTACTCACTGGCTCCTTTTTCTTGCCTGTAATTCTTTCCTCAGCCCGCGTAGTTAGGCATCTTTCTTATCCACTCCACTGAAACTGCTCTAGTTGACTGCCTTTCTGTCCACTGCCATCCCTGTTGTCATGCATGGAGATTTCAGTATCCATATAGGTGATCCACTTGGCTTCTTAGTTCTTTGACCTCTTCATCTTGAATGACAGAATCTTTCACCCCATCTTAGACATCCACTGTACTGGCCTTTGATAATGTCAATTGCTGTACCATTTCCAAAATATCTATTTCAAGCACTTCCCATTTCTAATCACTTCCCATCTTTCCAGTTCACTTACTCTTCTTTGTACCCTCTCAATTCTTCAGCTTCAAAGGGACCACTGATGCTGTCCACTGTTCCAAGGAACTGCTAATCCACTGATGCTATCCACTGTTCCAAGGGACCTCTAATCCACTGATGCTGTCCACTGTTCCAAGGGACCTCTAATCCACTGATGTTGTCCACTATTCCAAGGGACCTCCAATCCACTGACACTGTCCACTGTTCCAAGGGACCTCTAATCCACTGATGCTATCCACTGTTCCAAGGGACCTCCAATCCACTGACGCTGTCCACTGTTTCAAGGGACCTCTAATCTGCTGACGCTGTCCACTGTTCCAAGGGACCTCCAATCCACTGACGCTGTCCACTGTTCCAAGGGACCTCTAATCCACTGATGCTGGCCACTGTTCCAAGGGACCTCTAATCCACTGATGCTGTCCACTGTTCCAAGGGACTGCTAATCCACTAATACTGTCCACTGTTCCAAGGGACCGCTCATCCACTGATGCTATCAGCTGTTCATTATATATCACTCGCTACCTTATGTCTTTCTGTCTCTCCTTTCTCACTTTGTAGTCCATGGTCTACCAGTGGAATCACTTCCTTGCAAGTATTGGCTTCGTTGACTCTTCCTGTATCTTTCTTGATTATTTAAATCCAGTTCTTGTCTGCACTTGAAAAGATGAAAAAAAAGAGAGAGAGAGAGAGAGAGAACAAAGAACTATGTTGACCGATCTTTAAATCCATGACCGTAAACGTCAAGTGTGCTTTCAGTGCTGCCTGGCAATCTCACTACATTTCCCTAATCAATCCATTATCTAACATGGAACCTACCAAACTACCAGGTTCTATACACATATACTCTGGCTCTTCTTTTGTTAATAATAGACAAACCGTCTTTGTTCTTACCAGAGGCCATTCTCTCAACCTTTATGTTAGATCCTATCCCACCTAACTTTAAGCCCTTGGCTCCTCTCTTTCCCGGATCATTTTATTTCACTCTCAACTGGATCATTCCTATCAGCATGTGAACTTGCAGCAATAACTCCTAGCTTGAAGAAACCAAACCTCCCCTTAGCCTTGTGTATCCTTCCTGGTACCACTCCTACTCTCTACTCCTTTTTCTCTAAAAAAATCCTCAAAATAGTTGTTTACAAGTTATTATTTCCATGTTCTCTCTTCCCATTGTCTTGAGAACCTACTTAAGCTTTTATCCCCTCTACTTAGCTGAAGTTGCTCTAGTAGAGGTCACAATGACCTCTGCTTGCCAAATTCAATGACTGATTCTTCATCCTCATCTTACTTGTTTGATACTTTCACTCCTTTTTTCTTGGAGGTCTTTGTTTGACTGCTGGATACCACTGCCTTCATCATTATCCCACCTCATCGATTGTTCCTGACTCAATTTCGTTTGCTAGATCATCTTTCTCTACCCAGCCTCTCAGTTGAAATGGGTGATGGCTTGGTGCTCTCAGATTCTTTAGTCTTTCCTTGTTCCCTGGGCAGTGTCATCCTTTTTAGCTTTAATTGTATGCTGATAACTTCCCAAATTATCTCCAGCCTCAATTTCTTTCTTTCCAGAGTTTTAAAACCAGTTGTCTTTTAACATTCTTACTTGAATATCTAATAGGAATGTAAAATTTAACATATCCATAACTGAACTCTTACTTTTACCCCCAAACTTCATCTTCCTCCATTGTTCCCCATTTCAGCAAATGACACCACCATTCATTCATCCAGGTGCTCAGGTCAAAAACCTGGAGTCATTCTTGACACCTGATTTTCCTTCACACTTTGCCTCCAAGCCATTAGCAAACCCTGATTTTGAAATATGTCATGACAATATCCATTCTTAACATCCAAACCTTCACCACCTTTGTAAACCACTGTCATCTCTTGCTTGACCTGCTGCAGTAACCTCCACTCTTGCCCCATTCATGCATCCCCCACTCTATTCCCACCAGTTCATGCTTCAGGTAGCATTCACAGGGATCCCTTAGAACATAAATTATACGCAAATTGTTTGCTCTCAGCTCTCCAGAGAGCTTCTCGTGTCACAGAGTTTGTAGTTGAAAGTCCTAAGCAGGCCTACAAGGCCTGATCTGACTGTCTCTCCAGCCTCCTGTCCCACCACTCTCCCCACCGTCTCTGCCCTCCAGCCACATGGGCCTGCTTGCTCCTTGCTCGATCGTTTCACTTGCTTTTTCTTCTGTCAGCTTGCTCTTCTCTTAATTATTTGTCACCTCCTTATAAATATGTACCAGATCTCTCTGTCAAAAATGCTCTCTTTGAATCACTACAAATGACCCAGTTTCATTCCTTTCTATGGCTGAGTAATAACCCATCGTATCTATTCACCACATCTCCTTCAGCCGTTCATCTGTCGGTGAACATTTAGATTGCTTCCGTGTCCTGTTAATATTATAAGTAGTGCTGCAATGAATATTGGAATACATGTGTCTTTTTAAATTATACAAACCCAACTTTTAGTACTTACTCAGTTGCTAATGCTGTCTTAACATAGATAAAATCAGGTGAAATGAAGCATATATTTGAAAATAGAGAAAAAAACCACGAAAGTACAGACTGAGGGGTATAAGAGGAAACAGCTTCATAGGTGGCTTGGGGAGGTGATATTTTTGAGCTCTAGTTTGCATGGAGGTCCCAGTATTTGTTGTTGTTGCATCAGACAGAAGAGCTTGGCCTCCTCCTCTGCCTTCTCACCGGCAAGCCAAAGCCTTTCCCATACTCTCCCATCTCTTGCCCACATGACCCAGAGCTAAGGCAGTGGGGAGCACCGTGCGAGGGAGCGGTGCCTGAGAGAAGATCAAGGAAGAATGAAGAGTAGTAACGATTATATAGCTTAACCTGTCATGTCAAAGAACATCCCAATGTCTGTTTACATGGTCTTACCCAGCATAAAACTTGACTACTTTAAGGCCAGTCTTCAAAACCATCATATACCTAAAACAAGCACAAATTTTACTTCAGAAAGCTCTGAGAAGTAATGTAGGTTTTACAGAAGTATCTTCCAGGGGATTATACCATCTCATACAGAGCAAAGCAGGCTAAAATGTTCTTGAGACACATCTCTTCCCAAGTCCCTGTCTCCATGACAATTGTTCCTCACAGATACCTTTCCTCTTCCTCTCAAGCTCCCGCTTGCCTCTCTCTTGCCCCCCTAGATCTGTTCTGAGAGGTGGTCCCTGCCTTTCCTTGATAGATCAGTGGTGTTCCGGTCATACCTGAAGGCTGAGCGGCTCAAACATGGTCTCCTTAAGAAGACGGTAGAGGAAGGTGGAGAAGAGCTATGATTTCATGTTACAAACGCTTCCTGCTACACACGGAGGGAATCCGGTGTAAGGAGTGCCCCCATCGGGGAACAGCCTTGGTCATGCCTCCTCCCAGCAGATGGCAGCCTTCCCCAGAAGATGGTTTGGAGCACCAGCCAGCTCGTTCCACTTGCTGGCTTGTGGCAACGTGAGCAGTGTAGTTTGTGTGCTATGGAATAAAATACAGATCTCTAAAGGGCAGAGTACAGCAATAACGTTCTCATTATCTCTTAAAGGGGAGTGCTTTTCACCATCCTGCTCAGAATCCTTTCGGGGCTTCTTCCTGTCGACCTTAGAGTAAGAGGTTCCTCCAGGGCCCATCGTGATCTGACAGTGAAAGTTAGTCACTCAGTCGTGTCCAACTCTTTGCAAGTCTTTGGACTGTAACCCACCAGGGTCCTCTGTTCATGGGGTTTTCCAGGCAAGCGTACTGGAGTGGGTTGCCATTTCTGTCTCCAGGGGATCTTCCCAATCCAGAGATCCAACCCACATCTCCTGTGTCTCCTGCATTGCAAGCAGATTCTTAACCTGTTGAGCTAACATTGCTGCATGCAAGCTTTTTAGTTGCCACATATGGAATCTAGTTCCCTGACCAGGGTTCAAACCCTGGCTCCCTGCATTGAGAGCATGGAGTCTTAGCTACTGGGCCACCAAGAAAGTCTTTCTTGTATCTCTCTGCAAAGTACTTTTTTTTTCTTCCTAAATGGGAAAATAACTTTATTTTGTTTGGAGTAGTAGGCAGGGGTCCAGTCTTAGAACTTCTGAAATTGCATCTTGGTGCCAGCAGCCTTGGCAACCTCCACGTTGAAGCACAGTCTTTCTCAGAGGCCGGCATTCACCCACTGTGACAATGTTGAGGATCTTGACATCCCTAAAGCAGGAGGAAAGGTGCATGGACATATTCTTATGGTGCGAAGCGGCTGGTGCTTTTGGGTAGTGGAGGTCATCTCAGTGATGCCACTGGTCCTCTGCATCTTCACCTTAGCCACTGAACAGGATCCACGCTTGGATGGAGATGGTACCATTGGAAAAGAAAGGGCATTTCTTCTCCATATAAGTGCCCCCCAGGCCTCCTTTGGTGTGTTGAAGACCAGACCAATGTTCTTGTTGTATTGTGGGACCTTCTCCTTGCCAGTTTCTCTAAGCAGGACCCTCTTCTTATTTTGGAAGATGATCGGTTGTGTTTGGTAGGCATGCCCAGTCTGAATGTCTGCCATCTTCCTGGTCGCTTGAAAAAAGGTTCTGCAAAGTATTTTTGTCCTCAGTTTACAGAGGAGGAATCTGAGACTAGGTAGTCTGTGGGTCTGTGGTGGTGGGACCAGCATTCAAAGCCCTGTTGGTTCGATCCAAAGCCTGGAATATCTCAGTGGCTAGACTGGAGTGAGAGTGGGGATCCCTGGGAGAGAAGAATGGGGAAAAAAAGTACTAGGAAAAAGGAGCTGGGAAATATTTTAGGGACGGGGAGTGTTACTAGAGTCGTGCTCAGGAAGGTCTGCCCCAAGGATGGATTGAATCCGTGCAATCCTGCCCTCGCCCCCCAAAAAATATGGCTACTTGAACGCTGCTATGCCCGAATCATGGCTCCAGCCACGTTCTGGGGATTTCAATGTGAACACTTCCTTAGCAGGAGAGGGAGCTTGATGCTATTGGAAAGAGCACTAAACTAGGAGGTAAGAGATTTGGAAGTTACTTTTGGTCTTGTCATAGATGCGTGTTTCCTTTCTAGTGAAATGAGATGCATGAACTAAGCACTCTTACAGACACTTGTAAATGCTGAGTCTGGATGTTAATACAACTGCTTAATTTGATACAGCAAGGTGTTGCCAAAGTGAGATTCCTATAGATTCTTGAATATAAGGAAATTTGAAAAAATTCTGGCCAATTTGAATAAATAATTGTTTAGGGAGAAAGACAGAATAGACAAATGTTTATTTAGAATTTGTTAACTTCGCTATACCTATAAAATTAAAATAACATTAAAATCAATGATATAATTTAGAAATAGTTATTTCTAATGTTATATTTCATGGAAAAACTGTTTTTTTAAAATATGGAAGGCTTCACGAATTTGCATGTCATCCTTGCAGAGGGGCCATGCTAATCTTCTCTGCATCGTTCCAATTTTAGTATATGTGCTGCCGAAGTGAGCATGGAAAAACAGTTTTATTCAACTTTTTCACTTGCATGCTTAATACCAGTATGGTTACCTCTTGACTAATTTAACAGTTTTTCCAGAAAAATCATTTTTATCTCTACAGTTTTATTATAGAAATATTCAAATGCACCCAAAATAGAGAATGTTATAATACACCCCCATCTAGTTTTAATATTTATTGTTTTGCTAATCATTTCATCTAGGCATTCTCCTGCCAGCCCTTCCTACTATACACACACGCGTGCACACATGCACATGTGCACACACATACACATTTTGGGGCCTCCTGTAGGACAAATTGGTTTAAAGAAAATGCTAGACAGCCTCTCATTTAGCCCATAGTATCTTGTATGCCCTTCTAATTACTGAGGACTTTTTTAAAAAAACATAACTATCATGTCATTATTTGCACTTTGAATCTACAATCATTATTTAATACCATTTAATACCCGTTAAATATTTAAACTTTCTTAATTGTCTCTGCTTGCAATGCAGGAGACTTAGGTTTGATCCCTGGGTGGGAAAGATCCTCTGGAGAAGGGAATGGCAACCCACTCCAATATAGTTGCCTGGAGAGTCCCATGGACAGAGGATCCTGGTGGATTACAGTCTATGGGGTCACAAAGAGTCCAAACAACTGAGCGACTAACTTTCACTTTTAGTCGTCTCAAAACTGTTTTTACAGCTGATTCATTCTAATAGGCCTCAAAAAAGGGTCACATGGCTCTTCTCTGTTACTTTTTAACACTAACTCTAATCTTCTCTCCCTTTTTAAAACACACTTGTTAGAAAAATTGGTTAAAATATCCCATATTCTGAATTTAATTTGTTTTTTGAGATGTCTTTAACTTGTTCTTCTAGCTCCTCTGTTTCTTGCAAAGCATATAGATTGACAGACTTGCTTAGATTGAAACTACATTGTTTTGAGCAAGAACTTTTCATAGGTGGTACGTGGGGGCACATGGTGTCAGGCTGTCCCATTTGCGATGATTCTCAGGTTGACAAGTGAGTTCAGATGAGGTTGGCTTCATCCCTCCTTGATAAAGTTCCCATCCACATTTCAGCAGCCAGTTTCAGTTTTTGCCTAGATTCCATCACAGCATTAGGGATAAGACTGGTCCCTTTTGAATCTGTCTTTGATGCTGTTCCTGGTTATTGTTAGGAACCCATTCATGTAATGTAACAGAACTCTTAAAAATTTCATTCTGTAGCTGTACTTCTATCTTCACAATACAGTCACCTCATTCTTTGTGTTTTGTCTTTCTTTTTTGCTTTTTAAAATGATGTTTGTTTAAAACAACATCCAATGCTTAAGATTACAATATTATATCACAAAAATATTATTAAATCTGTATTAAATTTCTTTACCTCTTCCCTCTTTTGTAAAATACAGATTTAAACTTCAGTTGCATGGAGAGCTCTATAATTATTCCATTCTAGCATTAACTGAAGTTATTTCGGGCTGCTGTGTTTTTGCTTGCCATTTCTTTGTTGGGAAAATAAAGTAATTGAGGAAGTGCTTCCTAAGATGGGTTCTTACAAGGACTTGCATGTAAGGTAACCACTTTTCTGAGAAATAATTTTTGGGAACAAAATCTAGCCTTATATTCAGTTATTTTGAAACTTTACTGAAAACTTCTTATTTTTTAAAATGTATCTTGGTTTCATGTAATACATATATCAAAAATAAAATTTGAAGAAGGAAAAATCTAAGAAAATAAGATTTTCTTCATCTTTTCATTATCAAGTCTTATAATTTATTTTATGTGTGCATAAAACCATTGAGAGACCTCACAAGAGGAGTTTCTTTCAGATTTCATATTAGGAAAAGTTTATGGCTTTTGCTTTCAGTGGTTAAAGTTCAGATATAATGGTACATGACTTTATTTTACATTCTTCCTTTGTTTTGTATTTTTATTTCCCTTCTTCCTCCACCTTTTTTCTACCTGTTTTCCTGAATTTTTCATCTTAGAGAATATCCTATTATGTGTTTGTGTAAGCAATCTCAAATCCTTTTATAAATGAGGGGGAGGGTATAAAGGCATAAAGAAATCAGTGAAAATCAATGTGAATACATGTTCACAATCAGGTTTTCATTGCATTAATATTACTTTTCATAGTTGGAGCCCTTGACAGTAAATTACTTAAACTTTACAATTACTCAAACTTAATAGTTACTTAAACTTTTCCTTTACTTATAGAAATGTAAGCAGAATCCTAATTTAAAAATTTTTAGCATTAATTATTTAATTTGCCCAAGATTGAACAGTTGAGTAAGTAACAAAACTGGGGTTTGAGCCATGTCTATCTGGTGTCAGAGCACACCCACTTTCCTCTACCCTGAGCACTCCAGACGGTAGAAGATGTTATTTCAGAGCCCCCATATATGATTAGAAAGGATAGGCCTTAGGATAAGGCCTATATTTGCCCACATTAAAAAAGAATTTCTAAACATGAATTTTAATTTGCTTCCATTTCATCCATTTTGGATAATACAGGTGTATCCAGCTTTTTAGATAATGGTGCTAAAGATACCACCATTAACATTTTCGTACATAAGTCTTTGCCCACACTTGTACTTACTTCTTTAGAGGATTAAAGAAAGTACTCTGAAGTGCTTCCAAAGTACTTTAAAGAGTACGTACTTCTAAAGTACTCTAAAGTACTTTTATTTTAGAAGTAGAATTAGGTTAAGGAAGGTAAATATTGCTGACTCATACACCAAATTATCTTTCACAAAATGAACTAATTTAAATATCCACCAGAAGCATGGAAGTACTTATTCATCTGATCCTTCCAGCATTGTTATCCTTTGTAACAACTTTTTGCTAATATGATAGTTTTTTTTTTTTTTTTAATCTCATTCTTTATTTGGATTGTTTTGTTTACAAGCAAGTTTGAACTTTTTATGTTCATTAGCCCTTCATATGTCTTCCTCTTCTTTGAACTCCTTTGTCTATTTAACTTTTGACACCTTTTTAGTGTTTTTCTTATTCATCTGTACTTTTATACTCTTCAGATATTAAGAGTTTATCATTTTGTTACTACATATTTCTCCCAATTTTTGTTTTCTAAGGTTTATTTTTTGACACACATTTTAAGTTTTAAATATTTTAAACTGTATGTTTCATCTCTATCTTTCATCACCTTTAAAGCAGATTAAAATTCAGTCATTAAGTAGATATTCTTTTATTTTCACTGTAAGTCAATTTTTTAAAAAGAAGAAATGTAACCGTTTGATTTACCTGTGGTTTACTTTGTCAAGATGTGTTGCGCTCAAATTCTCAGTCGTGTCTGACCCTTGCGACCCCGTGGGCCCCGCCAGGCTGCTCTGTCTGTGGGATTCTCCAGGCAAGAAGACTGGAGTGGTTGCCATTTCCTTCTCCAGGGATCTTCCCAACCCAGGGATCAAACCCAGGTCTCCTGCATTGCAAATGGATTCTTTACCGTCTGAGCCACTTTGGCCTTTCCCCCAAATAGTTATTTTTCCTAGTCCCTTTGTTTGTTGATTTGTAATGGCTATTTTTAATCATATCTTTGATTTTTTAAAAACTTACTTATTAGGCTGCTATGGGTCTTAGTTGCGGCTTGGGAATCTTGAATCTTTGCAGCATGCTTGTCTTTTTTAGCTGTGGCATGTGGACTGTTTTAGTTGTGGTGTGCGGGAATATCTTTGATTCTTATTGAATCTTATTTTTGCTTTTCCTTTTCCTTTTGCAGATCCTGGTCCTTGTGACTTTGTAAGGAAACGGTAAGAGAATAGACATAGCACTGTTTTCCCAGACTTTACTAGCTGAACGGGGCACTCAATCTGGGGCATTTGAAGTGAAAGGCTCTCTTGGGGGTTTTGAGGAGATTCGTGTTCTTTCCCTGTGTCATGAGGCCCTTTTCTAGGGGCAGCTCCCTTGGGAAGAGGAAAGAAGAGCGATAAAGTGGTTAGGACAGAGGCGTGGGAGCGTTCCCCTTAGATTCGCTCTACCTGTCGCTCAGGCTGTGCGTGCCACTTAACAGGGCTGAACCTAAAGGTCCAGGGCCCTAAAGGCACCTGGGATCCTGCACTCACCATCTCGTGTCATAGACCTTGTGAAGCTCCTCGTTAGTACGTCTCAATCTCCTCTTGCCTCTAACTCAAAATTCAGTCGCTAATGAAATTTCAAGAAAGTGCCCTCTATGGAAAAAAAGAAATGTGTGTGTGTGTACATGCAATGTACAAACTAGATGTCTCCTGAAAACAGATGCTTATTCTTGATTTGGTTAAGATATACTTAGATGAGGTAATAGAATAAAATCATTCAAGAGAAAATACTAAAGGTTCATATCAATGGCTTATATAGATGAGAAGTAAATAATACCAGATTTTATTTTTTCACTCTTTTAAAAAGTGAGTACAAGCAACTCCTGCACCTCAATTCCAGAAAAATAAATGACCCAATCAAAAAATGGGCCAAAGAACTAAACAGACATTTCTCCAAAGAAGACATACAGATGGCTAACAAACACATGAAAAGATGCTCAACATCACTCATTATCAGAGAAATGCAAATCAAAACCACAATGAGGTACCATTACACGCCAGTCAGGATGGCTGCTATCCAAAAGTCTACAAGCAATAAATGCTGGAGAGGGTGTGGAGAAAAGGGAACCCTCTTACACTGTTGGTGGGAATGCAAACTAGTACAGCCATTATGGAGAACAGTGTGGAGATTTCTTAAAAAAGTGGAAATAGAACTGCCATATGACCCAGCAATACCACTTCTGGGTATACACACTGAGGAATCCAGATCTGAAAGAGACACGTGCACCCCAATGTTCATCGCAGCACTGTTTATAATAGCCAGGACATGGAAGCAACCTAGATGCCCATCAGCAGATGAATGGATAAGGAAGCTGTGGTACATATACACCATGGAATATTACTCAGCTGTTAAAAAGAATTCATTTGAATCAGTTCTAATGAGATGGATGAAACTGGAGCCCATTATACAGAGTGAGGTGAGCCAGAAAGATAAAGAACATTACAGTATACTAACAGATATATACGGAATTTAGAAAGATGGTAACGATGGCCCTATATGCAGGGCAGAAGAAGAGACGCAGAAGTACAGAACAGACTTTTGAACTCTGTGGGAGAAGGGGAGGGCGGGATGTTTCGAAAGAACAGCATGTATATTATCTGTGGTGAAACAGACCACCAGCCCAGGTGGGAGGCATGAGTCAAGTGCTCGGGCCTGTTGGGCTGGGAAGATCCAGAGGAATCGGGTGGAGAGGGAGGTGGGATGGGGGACCGGGATGGGGAATTCGTGTAACTCTATGGCTGATTCATATCAATGTATGACAAAACCCACTGAAAAATAAAAATTTAAAAAAAAAAAAAAAAGTGAGTTGTAATTATTCATATTGTTATTGTTTACCATCTACATTTATTGTTATTGGTTGGACTTAGTTTGCATTTCCTAAGTACTATATTGTCTAGTTGTTTTTTCCTCACCTCTTTTAGGCATTAAACACTGCTGCCTTATTTTTATGTACTACTTTACTGTTTAAATTTTATTTTCTCACAGGAATCCTGAGAAGTTGATATGGTGGATATAATCAACTAGATTTTCTGAGAGAAAGTGAAATTCAGAGTAATCATGTCACTTTCCCAAAGTTGTAAGATGACTAGGCAACAAATCTGGTAGAACTAACCTTTACTGAGTATTACTGAATATCCACTTAAAATACCAAATTACTTCAAATAAATGCATGCCAAGTGAGCAGACTCTCCTATTACTAAATAGATGGTGAAATCATTTACATCTGGAAAGTTTTTATACTTAAAAAAAGACTATGAAGAGTATTTCTTTAAGTGTTTTTGTTTTTGTTATATTATTTCTTGCTTTCGTTTGATTGGTTAATTTGGTTTGTTTCTGTGAGAAAATTTTGTTCTCTATTATCTGTGCCTGTCCCAATTCTCTAAATAATCTTGTTACACAAATGTGCTGTACCTGATGGTTTTAAAAGAAATATTTAGTATAAGCAAAATATACGTGGGTGTTCAGTCACTCAGTCATGTCCAACTCTTTGCATCCCCATGGACTGTAGCCTGCCAGGCACCTCTGTCCATGGAATTTTCCAGGCAAGAATACTGGAGTGGGTTGCCATTTCCTACCCTAGGATAAGCAAAATAGTCAAGTGTAAAAGAGCATTCTGACCGAAAGAAAGAATTATTTGAATTACCCCATCAATTCAGACATGAAATTGTTTCCTAATTGTTGTTATATAAACATATATTTATTGCTCTGCTCCTAAGGTAAGAATTTCTAAAATTTTGTTAGCTATTGGCAAACTACAGGAGATTAATTATCAATGAAGACATGTAACAGCAAAGTAATCCTCATTAAAAAAATAAATCTGCCTTCAAGAGTTCAGATCCCTCCACCACATTCTTTTGTTTCTGCACAGGGTCACGAGTAGATGCTGTAAGGTAATGTAATACTTGAGAGAGAGGGCAAGCCTGCATTAAGGTGAAGAGATGTAGCTTGAAGAAGTAGCTTTGGTTACACAACACACAATAAGTGAATGATCACACAGGATTAACAGGTGTTAATGAGATAATTTCCAATTAAAGTAACAATATCTGTATAAATATAATGGAGAAACTGTCAGTAGTCTGATATATAAAATGATGCATTAAAATAAAATTATTTAGATGGTGAAAAAAGGTAGAGAGGGAAAACCTGGCTTAGAGGTGATGATGGAGCCAGGAGCTAAATTGCCTGCAAAGATTCATGTATAAGAAGATGTTTTGTCTGCACTATAGTTTGCTTTTTCCGCCACCTAGCCACCCACCCTCCCTGGAAAGTTGGTTTGGGCCATCATAGCAGGGTTCGAACAGTACTTGCATGGCAAAATCATTTTTTTTTAATTGAGTAAGGGTGTAGTTTTTTTTTCCCCCCTGGCAGTGGACAGTATCTTCATTATTTTCAGACAATAGCAGACATGACTTGGGGCAGGGTACATTGCATCAGTTACATATGTATGTGTTCAGTCACTCAGTAATGTCCAACTCTGCAACATCATGGATTGTAGCCCACCAGACTGCTCTGTCTGTGGGATTTTTCAGGCAGGAATACTGGAGTGAATTGCCTTTTCCTTCTCCAGAGGGAGATCTTCCCCACAGAGGGATTGAACCTGTGTCTCCAGCATCTCCTGCCTTGGCAGATGGACTCTTTACCACTGAGCCCCCTAGGAAGTCCATCAATTACATATCAGATCTCAAACATTTAACCGCTGAAGAATCTTTTGGTTATCTCAAACCACCATCACAATCTCATGTTTGGAAAGATTTGTTGTTATTGTTCATTAACTTCTGCTGAGGATAGATATAGTTAGTCACATAGCTGCAAATAGCTGCAAAGGAGTCTGGAAAATGCAAAGGAATACATGGATACTTGGGGACCACAAACTGTCTCTGCTGTAGGTGGATTCAGAACAGTCAGGGAAGTCCAAGGAGCAGAATAGGGCAGGGCGGAGGTTGAGTGCTACCCAGAGTATATTTTGCCTGTTTCATAGTTTACCTGAAGCCACAAATTCTGTTGGAAATTTTCCTGTACAGTCTCTTCAACATCCAGTGCTATCAAGCATTTACAAATTTACTTAACTATGAAAATTGAGGGTTTTTGCCAGTAAGTGTACATTTAACTTGGATTCTTCTGGAGATAGTACCTTCTTGGTCATATTGTGTATTTATTGTCTTTTATTGTATAGTATATTTTTAATGATTTTAAAAGTGAGAATTTGGGGTTCACAATATTATTGAATACTTTTAGCTTTTTTTTTAGCACTCTTCAAATTCCGTATAATAGGACCTTGGTTTTTATTTCTCCCTCAGATGAGATTTGTTTGATTACATCTAATGTAAACATATTTGTTAAGCATCCTCATTGAATTAATCTGCTGGTATTTGTTAGTTCTTTTTCTAGGAAGAGGATTCAAGATCTTTCTAGGCCTAAGAAACAATGGCGAGCCCCAGATAGGTAAGGTAATGTTATGTAGTCTTGTTTGTGATGATTATTCCTTACATTCAAGAAGTATTATTTTCACCTGTCCACTTACTCTGCATCCTAGCACCTCTGTGCTCAACTGGAACCAGTGAATCAGTATTGTCACCTCAGCTGAGTCAGCACAAGGAAAGCGAACCTTAGGTCAATGATTCTCAAATTTATCTGCACACTGGAGTCATCTGGAAAATTTAAAAGCTGACTGATTCTTGGGTTCCATCCCCAGAGATCTTGACTCACTTGGCCTGAGGCACAGTCTAGACTTCAGGAGTGTTAAAGACTCCCCAGGTGATCCTAACAGGCAGGCAGGTTTGAGAATCACTGTCCCAGGGCATTATTCTACACACATGGGACACAATTGTGTCCATCCTCCAAGTTCACACTTGCAGCTTCTGACATCTGGGCCTGTGTCTCTAGGCCTCTGCCAAGAGCACACCTGTTCTCTGGGGTCTCCAGCGGGCTGGACCCACTGGCTTTCCACTCCTTCACAGGATGTCCCCTTTTCTTTTTTGGTTTCTGAACAAAGCCTGATTTTTTCCCCTTATCCATTGATGTTTTATTTTCTAAATTAATGGATTTTATTTTTTAAAGCAGTTTTAGACTTACAAAAAACCTAAAGTACAGAGAAAGTTTCTGTATTACCACCCCTCCCCTAGTTTCCCCTATTATTAACATTATTAGCTTGCATTGAAAAGTGAAAGTTCAGTATTTCTGTGTCTCTTTTTCTGTTTTGCATATAGGGTTATACAGAAATACAGAACAGACTTTTGAACTCTGGGGGAGAACGTGAGGGTGGGATGTTTTGAAAGAACAGCATGTATATTATCTATGGTGAAACGGACCACCAGCCCAGGTGGGATACATGAGTCAGGTGCTCGGGCCTGGTGCACTGGGAGGACCCTGAGGAGTCGGGTGGGGAGGGAGGTGGGAGGGGGGATCGGGATGGGGAATACATGTAACTATATGGCTGATTCATGTCAATGTATGACAAAACCCACTGAAATGTTGTAAAGTGATTGGCCTCCAACTAATAAAATAATATTAAAAAAAAAAATAAAAAAAATAAAAAAAAAAAATAAAAAAAAAAAAAAAAAAAAAAAAAAAAAGAAAAGTGAAAGTTCAGTCGCTCAGTCGTGTCCGACTCTTTGTGACCCCGTGGATTGTAGGCTACCAGGCTCCTCTGTCCACGGGATTTTCCAGGCAAGAATACTGGAGTGGGTTGCCATTTCCTTCTCCAGAGGGTCTTCCTGACCCAGGGATCGAACCCAGGTCTCCCACATTGTAGGCAGACACTTTACTGTCTGAGCCGCCAGGGAAGTCTGTTAACTTGCATTAGTGTGGTACATTTGTTACAGTTAATGAACAAATATTGAGCATTATTATTAATGAAAGCCTATAGTTTACATTAGGGTTTACTTTCTGTGTTGTACAGTTCTCTGAGTCTTGACAAATGTGTAACGTTGTGTATTCACACTATATTATTTTACAGAATAGTTTCACTGCCCTAAAAATTACCTGTGCTCCACCTGTTGATCCCTCTCCCTCTTTCCCTTCTCTTCAAACCCCTTGCAACCACTGATCTTTTAACGGTATCTATAATTTTACCTTCTCTGGAATGTTATGTAGTGTTGGAATTGTACAATATGTAAATTTTCAGACAGGCTTCTTTCACTTAGCAAAATGCCTTTAGTGTTCCTCCATGGCCTTTCGTCGCAATAGTACATTTCTTTTTAGCATTGAGTAATGTTCCATAGTCTGGATGTACCAAAGTTTATTCACTTACTGAAGGACATGTTGGTTGCCTCTGACTTGGTGCAATTATGAATAAACCTGCTGTAAATAGTCATATGCAGCTTTTTGTATAGATAAAGGTTTTCAGGTCATTTGGGTAAATACCTTGGAGTACAATGACTGGATCATATGGTAAGAATATGACCTTAGCTTTGTGAGAAACTGCAGAACTGTCTTCAAATGATCTGTACCACTCTTACCACCAACGAATGGAAGTTCCTGTTGCTTCACGTCTTTACCAGCGCGTGGTGTTATCTGTGTTTTGTGTTTTAGCCCTTTTAATAAATGTGCAGAGGTGCCTCATTATTTTAATTTGCAATTCCCTAATGACCTGATGTTGAGCATATTACATACGATTATTTGCCATCCGTGTATCATCTTCTTTAAAGTGTCTGTTCACATCTTTTGTTGACTTTTTAATTGGGTTGTTTGTTTTTTATTGTTGAATTTTAATAGTTCTTTGTATTTTTGAATGCCAGTACTTTATCAGATGATATAGACTGAATGTTTGTGTCCCCCCAAAATTTACATGTTGAAATCCCAAGCCCCAGTGTGATGGTATTTGGAGGTGGGGTCTATGGGAGTCAATTAGATCTGGTACAGTGCTTCACCCAAAGTGGGGCCACAGTGTGGATAAGTGGTGTGCCCATTTTATGATGATCTTACTGTAATTGCAGTGTCCATTACATGATGGCAGAAACAGAACTGCCTCTAATAGATTCATTTTTGGTCATCACCTTTTAAGACACTAGATAAAACAGCCTTGTTCTTGTGTTAACTTCCATAACGAGTTTATCAGCTCCTGATGCCTGGAAATTGTAAAATTTTATAATAGAGCCATTCTTGAAGTGTAGTAAAATCAGTAGAGAAGCCACCAAGAGTCATTTCTAAGATGTCAATTATCAGTGAATTTTCTTAGCATTTTTTTTTCTGATTTTTAACAGAAAACTGTTTTGGGGGAATCAAGATCCTATTCGCCCTGTTTCCCAGAGTGCTTTGAAAGCTCAAATGACCCGAAGATTAGAGAGCCTTGCCCAGCCTAAGGAAGTCTCCCACCGATATGTACCTAACAGGTTAGTATTTGTGTGTTTCCAGGTTGTGTGTTTTCAGAAACACAAAATTTATTAAATATTACGGATTCTATATCCATTTCCAATCTGATGCTACAGTAAAACTTTTCCAGAGCAACATCTAATATTTAGCTACTGCAGACTTGTATTATATCTTACAGTTTCTTGGCTTATCATGATTTTGATTTTTTAATAAAATGAGGGTGTTATACAAGGATATATACCAGGCTTCCCAGGTGGTGCTAGTGGTAAAGAACCCAGCTGCCAATGCAGGAGACATAAGAGATGAGGGTTCGATCCCTGGGTCGAGAAGATCTCCTGAAGGGCATGGCAACCCACTCCAGTATTCTTGTCTGGAGAATCTCTTGGACAGAGGAGCCTGACAGGCTACAGTTCATAAAGTCGCAAAGAGTTGGGCGTGACTAAAGCAACAGAGCAGATGCATGTACAATGTATAACGCTATTGTGTTATATACTATATATATAGTGTTATATACTATATATATTGTGTTATATACTATATACTATATATAGTCCAATATATAACACTTATTTTATTTGTGAAACTATGAATTTTGTATAGCACCTATGGGCGTGGTTATAATGAGTTAAGTAGGGCATCTAAAAGTAATAGTGTTGTTAAGACTTTTGATGCCCTTTGCAAATTTGTTTTCTTTGGATGTTTGTTGAATGACTGCACTTTCTGCTAGTTGGCACTTTGAGGAAAGATGATAAGGTGTGGGGAGGATGGGTACAGGCATGAGGGAAGTTAAAGTAAAGAAAAAAGCGAAGATAACCATTATTTGAAGTTTGGTTTATATGATAATTGAGGTAGCCATTTCTCTACCTCCTTCAATATCCAATTTAGTTAAAAGTCAGCAAACTTTTGCTGGAAGGGGCCAGATGTAAAATTGGCCATAAATTATCTGCTGCAACTCTGAGAAGGCACCTATAGACATATGTAAACAATTGTGCCTGTGTTCCAACAAAATCTTAGAATCTTTGCGTCTGTCTTCATAAGATATTGATCTGTAGTTTTTTTCTAATGTCGTTCTTTTTGTAGTGTCTTTGTTTATGGTAATGCTGTCTTCATAGAATTGGTTGGAAAATGTGTAGAATTTATTACTTCTTTGTGGGCTCCTATTACACTATTAGGCTGGTTGGATTTGATCATTCAAATTCATGCCTGTTTCACTCACTTTCTCTTCTACAACTTGCAGGGTTCAATATTGTTATAGCTGCGGTAGAGAGTCTGTAATCTGGGAGATCCCCTCTCCTGCACTGTTTCACCAACCTTCCAAAAGGATCCAGAAGCTGGCACAGCCCAACAGACACAAGAGAGGGTACCTAACAGACAGGTAGAGTACCTTGAGAATCTCTGTAAATTCTCATCTGATTTGGTGACTGTCACAATATTATTGCTCTTATTTGAGTATACGCAATTTCACAAAATAGAAGTCCACTTGGTTTTCAAAGGATCAGAGTGAAAAATCTAAAGTTTACAGCAAATATAGGTAATCAGAAGATCATCATCGATAATTACATTTGACTCAAATTGTAGTGAAGCTGAAATTCACACCATACTCACCATTGTCAGCGACGTCAAAAATATTCAAATGAAACATTACAGGTTTTTGCAGTTCTCTTATGTTATCTTATGCCCCTGTGACTATAAACGCTCTTCCTTTTGCTTTAAATGCTGGATTTCTACTTGGCTTTAAAAGATCTCTGGGTTGTGAAGATCCCCTGGAGAAGGGAGCAGCTCCCCACTCTGGTATTCTGGCCTGGAGAATCCCATAGACAGAGGACCCTGGCAGGCTACGGTCCATGGGGTCACAAAAAGTCAGTCACGACTGAGCGACTTTCACTTTAAAAGACAGCTTAGGTGATATCTTCCACATGAGAACTATGATTGTAATGAGGTCATTGGAAGAAATGTTAGGTTGTATTAGTGGAATATGTACAAGGTTCACATACAGGAGTGTGATACTACTGCCGTGAACTACTTCAGTCAGAGCACATTAGGTGTACATGTCCACTCATGGATGTTATACCTTAAGAAGCTGACAATAAATTTGAGACTATTCAGATGGGAATGAATAAGATGTTGAGTCTTCTGGAAAGTGTTATATGAATAATACTTAGGAGAAATAATATGTTTAACTTAGAGAAGACACCAAGGAAACAGTGATAACTGTGTTTAAAAGGTGATAGCTGTGTTTAAAAGGTCAGCATCTGAAGGAGGAAGGGAAAATCAAAGTTACTTAATGTTGATTCTAGAACTCAAAGTAGAACAAGGAATTTATAGAGCAGCCAGTGTCACCTAAGTGTACAGAAATCTTTCTGATAGCTATTCAGTAGGGAAAGTGTTTATCTGGAGAAATCAACTGCTATCTCCACCCAAATCCCTGAAAATGTTCAAGCACAAACAGAAATGATGACTTTATGTGGATTTTAAAAAAGATTCCTGCATTCAGGGAGTGGTTGAACTGGACCACTTGAGTCTTTTTCCATCATAAAATCCAGCAAAAGTGGCCCAGTTCCTCCACAAAATTTGCTTATTTATCAATTCATTCAATAAAATCTGTTAATTTAGTTAAAATATACATGTAAATTTGGTAGTTAGAGATTTCAATCTATAAACTAAAAGAATATTTATCTGTCACCAATTTTTGAGACATTTTTGATGTTTCATATTAACCTACAATACCTAACTGACATTTATAGGACAGTATACCCAATAACAGCAGAACACACATTCTTCTCAAGTGTACATGAGATATTCTTTAGGATAGATCATATATTAGGTCATAAAACAAATGTCAATAATTTGAGAAGAATTGAATTCATACAAAACCAGTTCTCTGACCACAGTGAAATGAAATTGGGAACCAATAGCAGAAGGGAAATTTTAAATATGTGAAATTAAATACCTTCCTAAACAAAAACAATGGGTCAAAGAATGAATCACTTTGATATTAATAAAAATGAAAACACAATATACCACAACTTATAGCTAAAATAGCTATTAGCGGGAAATTTTAGTTATAAATGATTACATTAAAAAATAAAAGATTGAATACCATAACTTAATCTTCCATCTTAAGAAATTACAAATGAAAATCAAGCTAATTCAAAAGTAGCAGATAGAAGGAAATAATAAAGATCAGAGTAGAAACAAATAGAAACTAGGGAGATGGAAAAAAATCAACAAAATCAAACGTTGGCTCTTTGAAAAGATCAACAGCAATGTCAAAAACACTTTGGCTAGACTTATCAAGACAAAAAGATTCAAATTACTAAAATCATGAAAGAAAGGAGCTTCCCTGGTGGCTCAGTTGGCAAAGAATCCACCTGCAATGCAGGAGACCCAGGTTCAATCCCTGGGTGGGGAAGATCTCCTGTAGAAGGAAATGGCAACCCACTCCAGTATTCTTGCCTGGAAAATCCCAAGGACAGAGGAGCCTGGTGGGCTATGGTCCACGGGGTTGCAAAGAGTCAGACACAACTTAGTAACTAAACCATCATGAGAGAAAGAAGGGACCTTTCTAAGGAATCGTATGCAAAAGAAGAGTTGCTACTATTGACCTTATAGAGATAAAAAAGGATTATAAGGGATTACTACTCTGAGCAATTATAAGGTCAACAGATTAGATAACATAAATGAAACAGACAAATTCCTCGGAAGACAAACTACTGAAACTTACTGAATAATAGAAAATTTCAAAAGACTCATAATAAGTAAAGAGATTTAATTAATAATTTTTAAAAACTTCCTATGAACAGCTCAGGAACAGATGCCTTCATTGATAAACTTAGTGATACGTGTAGAGAAGAACGAACACCAGTCCTTCAGTTTCCTCCAAAAACTAGGTCATGAGATCCCTATTATACCTGACACCAAAACCAGGAAAGGTCAAAGAGAACAAAATGACAGATGATATCTCTTATGAGTATATATGTAACAGTTCATACCAAAATACTACCTAACCAAGTCCAGATATACATGCAGCAGTCCACACCAGAATACTGGGAATATAAATCTAACAACATATAAAAACAATTATACACCATGACAAAGTTGTATTTATTCCAGGAATACAAGAATATATTGAGTTCAGCATTCTGAAATCAATGTAGTAAACCAAATAGAACAGAAAACCTTCAAGAGATGGAAATACCAGACCACCTTATCTGCCTCCTAAGAAATCTGTATGCAGGTCAAGAAGCAACAGTTATAACCAAACATGGAACAACCGACTGGTTCCAAACTGGGAAAGGAGTACATCAAGGTTGCATATTGTCACCCTGCTTATTTAACTTATACGCAGAGTACATCATGAGAAACGCTGGGCTGGATGAAGCACAAGCTGGAATCAAGATTGCTGGAAGAAATATCAATAACTTCAGATACACAGATGATACCACCCTAATGGCATAAAGTGAAGAGGATCTAAAGAGCCTCTTGATGAAAGTGAAAGAGGAGAGTGAAAAAGCTGGCCTAAAACTCAACATTCAAAAAACTAAGATCATGGCATCTAGTCCCATTACTGCATGGCAAATAGATGGGAGAACAATGGAAACTGACACTTTCTTTTCTTGGGCTCCAAAATCACTGCAGATGGTGACTGCAGCCTTGAAATTAAAAGATGCTTGCCCTTGGAAGAAAAGCTATGACCAACCTAGACAGTATATCAAAAAGCAGAGACATTACTTTCCCAACAAAGGTCCATCTAGTCAAAGCTGTGGTTTTTCCAGTGGTCATGTATGGATGTGAGATCTAGACTATAAAGAAAGCTGAATGCCAAAGAATTGATGCTTTTGAACTGTGATGTTGGAGAAGACCCTTGAGAGTCCCTTGGACTACATGGAGATCAAACCAGTCCATCCTAAAGGAGATCAGTCCTGAATATTCATTGGAAGGACTGATGCTAAAGCTGAAACTCCAATACTTTGGCCACCTGATGGGAAGAACTGACTCATTGGAAAAAATCCTGATGCTGGGAAAGGTTAAAGGCAGGAGGAGAAGGGGACGACAGAAGATGAGATGGTTAGATGGCATCACCGACTTGATGCACATGAGTTTCAGCAAGCTCCGGTGATGTACAGGGAGCCTGGCATGCTGCAGTCCATGGAGTCACAGAGTCGGACATGACTGAGCGACTGAACTGAACTGAACTGAGCATGATTACCTGAATAGACTCAAAAAAAGAACTTAAAGTTTAACACACATCATACTCAACAAACTAGGTATCAAAGTGAATTTCTTCAACTTGATAAAGGACATCTACAAAAACCCACAGCTAACATCATAATTAATGGTGAAAGACTGAATGCTTTTACCCTGAGATCAGGAGTAAGACAAGAACATCAGCTCTTACCATTTTTATTCAACATCATGTGTGTGTGCTCACTCACCAAGTTGTGTCTGACCCTTTTGCAGCGCCGTGGACTGTAGCCTGCTAGGACTCATCTGGCCCTGGGATTTCCCAGGCAAGAATACTGGAGTCGGTTGTCGTTTCCTACTCCAGGGTATCTTCCCAGTCTAGGGATCGAACCCATGTCTCCTACATTGGGAGGTGGGTTCTTTACCACTGAGCCACCAGGGAAGCTGCCATTCAACATCATACTACAGATTGAAGTCAGAGCAATGAGGCAAGAAAAAGAAATAAAAGGTATTCATGTTGGAAAGGAAGAAGTAGAACTCTCTCTGCTCATACATGACATGATCTTATATATAGAAAATCTCAGGAAATCCACGTAAAAATATTGGTGTAGTCACTAAGTTGTGTTTGATGCACAATCCCATGGACTGTAGCCCACCTCCTCTGTCCATGGGATTTCCCAGGCCAGAATACTGGAGTGGGTTGAATAAATGAATTTAAGGAGGCACAGAATCCAAGATCAATATACAAAAATCATACATACAATGGAATAATAATAATATATGCAATGGAATATTACTCAGCCTTGAAAAGGAAGGAAATTCTGACACATGGTACAATAGGGATGAACCTTGAGGATGTTATACTAAATGAAATATGCCAATCACATGCACAAATGCTATATGACTCCACTTATACACAGTACCAACTGCAGTCAAATTCATATGCAGAAGGTAGGATGGTGATTGTGAGGGACGAGGTGGTGGGAAGAATGAGGAGCCGTTTAGTGGACTTAGAGATCTGCAAGATGAAAATTGTTTTGGAGGTTGGTTTCACAACAATGTGAATGCATTTAACACTACTGTATTACACACTTTAAAATGATTAAGATGGTAAATTTTACATTGTATGTATTTTACTATAATTAAAAATAGAAACAAAATACTTAGTAATAAACTTAACAAAAGAATTATAATATATGTACACAGAAAATGACAAACATTGTTGAAAGAAACTGAAAATTTAAATACATGGAAAGACATTCTTTGTTCATAGATTGAAAGTCTTGATTTTGTTATGATGACAAGTCTCACCAAATTGATCTATAGATTCAGTTCAATACATATTAAAATTCTAGCTATCTTTTTTGGGTAGAAATTGACAAGCTGATTCTAAAATTCATATATAAATGCAAGAAACCTAGCGTAGCAAATAAACAGTCTTGAAAAGAAAAGCAAAGTTGGAAGACTTACAGCTTCTGATTTGAAAACTTGCTAAAAATCTGCAATAATTAAAACAGTGTGTTACTGGCATAAAGATATAGATCAATGGAAAGATCAAAAGACATACAGATCAATGGAAAAGAATTGAGAGTCCAGAAATAAACCTTTATGTTTATATCAATTGATTTTTTACAAGGATGCCAGGAAAATTTAATTGAAGAAGAATAGTCGTTTAAGCAAATGGTGCTATGATAACTGGTTTGTTTTTTTTTTTAAGTCACTCAGTCGTGTCTGACTCTTAGTGACCCCATGGACTATACAGTCTGGAATTCTCTAGGCCAGAATACTGGAGTGGGCAACCTTTCTCTTCTCCAGGGGACCTTCCCAACCGAGGGATTGAACCCAGGTCTCCTGCATTGCAGGTGAATTCTTTACTAGCTAAGCCACAAGGCAAGTCCAAGAATATCGGAGTGGGTAGCCTTTCCCTTCTCCAGGGGATCTTCCCAACCCAGGAATTGAACCAGGGTCTCTTTCATTGCAGGAGGATTCTTTACCAACTGAGCTATCAGGGAAGCCCATGATAACTGGGTTTTTCATTCCTTGTATGTTTGGTGTGAAATAGGGGTCCAACTTCATTCTTTTGCAAATGACCCCTACTTCACACCAAGCATAAAAATTAATTCAAAATGAATCACAGACCTAACCTAAATATAAGAGCAAAAATGTAAAACTCTTAGAAGAAAACATAGGCATATATCTCTGTAACTAAGCAGTGGCTTCTTAGATATGACACCAGAAACACATGTGACAAAAAAAATATAATAAATTGGACTTCATCAAAAGCAAAAACTTTCTTTGCGTCAAAGGGCACTCTCAAGGGAATGAGAAGATAACTCATACTTTGGGAGAAAATATTTGCAGATCATATAAGGGACTAGTATTCAATATATATATAAATAATTCTTAAAATTGTACAAAAAAGGCAACCCAATTTAAAAAATAGGCAAGGGACTTCAATAGACATTTCTCCATAGAAAATATACAATAAACCAAAAAGCACATGAGAAATGTTAAATATCATTAATCATCTTGGAAATGCACATAAAAACCATGAGATTCTACTTCACACCTCTGGAGTGTCAATAATAATTAATATACATAAAATAAGTTGTATTGGAGAAGTTGAAACCCTCATACATTGCTGGTGGGAATGTAAAAGGGGTGGAAAATAGTTTTCCAGGTCCTCAAAATGTTAAACATAGAATTATCATATGATCAGCAATGCTACTCTTAGGCATGCACCAAAGAGAATTGAAAACATGTTCACACAGAAACTTGTACATGGTGATTCACAGCAGCATTTTAAAATAGCCAGAAAGTGGAAGCAACTCAAATGTTCATCAGTGGATGCATGAATAAACAAAATATGACAAGTCCATATAACGTGATATTATTCAGCCATAAAAGAAACGACAATTGATACATGATTTTTGAAAAGATGCCGAGTAGAGTAAGCCACACACAATAAGCAACATATTTGTGTGATTTCATTTATTTGAAATGTCTAGAACAGGCAAATCCATAGAGACAGAAAATTGAGTACTGGTTCTAGGGATGATGAATGGAGTCATGGGGAAGGACTGTTAATAGCTGTGGGATTTCTCTTTAGAGCATTGAAAACATCCTGAATTCAGGTAGTGGTGATGACGGCACAATTTTGTGAATGTTCCAGAAAACACTGAATTGTACATTTCAAAAGGGTAAATTCTATGATATGCTAACAGTATTTCAGCTTTTAAATCTAACAGACTAATCCTAGAGGGTAATTGTATTTATTTGAGAAAAACTTTTTCCATACTGTGTTTGTAGGTTTGTTGCTTGACAGATCTCTGTTCTGGAAAAGGCATACATAGGGAAACCACTGTGATAATCGGCCAGGTTGCTGGAAGTTATGGCCAGTACTCTCAGACTGCTCTGCAGAGAAGTCTACCACAGAAGGTTCTCGATAGTGACTGGAATTCTTATCTCAGGGTTTTAATATGAGGTTTTGGTAGACAGTGAAGTGTTTTTTAAACTGCAAGTCTCAACCCATCAGTGGATCATGAAATCAATTCCAATTATTTTTTTAATGAAATCAAATGAAATTTTAAAAATCAGAATATATTGCCTAGGGAAAGCATCATTTCATGATCATTTAGTTTCAGATATGCAAATTTACATATACTGTATCATAATATAAAATGTACTTGGTACTGTGGATCATAGTGAAACAACTTTGAGAAATACCAATCTAATAGAAATAGCATGAATGATTTTGGGAAAAGATGCTCCTGAGATAGAAGCAATATATATATAATTGATTGGCGGTTAATTATAGCAATGAAGAATGGAGTTATGGTTCTTCCAGTGATTATAATATTTCATGTTCCATTTGCCTATAGACCCTTCAGTGATTACTTAATAAGAGATTCTGTTCAATTCTCTGACCCTTCTCCTCGGATATTACGACTCTCAAGAGCCAAAGCCACAAATCCAAACTATGTTCCTCCAAAAAGCGTAAGTGGTCTGTGTGAAAGGAACAGTTTCTATAGACTTTGTAACCTGATTGTACCTGTGATGTGCTCCCCTCTTATTTCTAGGTGGATATTCTCTTTTCTTCCTGTTTATTTTCCCCTCTCATCAAATGAACTTTTCTGTCAGGATTGATGTGAGAAGTGGATTCACAACGAGTATTATGTTAAATTAACCTTAAGAAATTATGGGAGCTGATGAGAAGTCTATGGAAGACTGTCATGGCAGCTGGGACTTGGGTCTGGTCATAGATCTAGGAGAAATGAGAGAGAGTAGGGGGCAAATCAGCAGTTCCCTGGAAAATACTTCAGTGGCCATTTTAGGTTCTCCCGTCTAGGGAATCTCACCTCTTCAGACAAGGGAGGAAGGCGTAGGATACTCCCGGGTACCCAGCTTCACTGGAACGGGCCCTTATGTTTCCAATTCCAATTTTCAAGGTCCAATTCCTTCTCAGTCATTGCCCTAACTTTAACATAGGAGATGGTATAAGTTTGGGAATTCAATTTGCACTGAACTTTACTATTCACAGAAGTAGATTTCAAATTTGGTTTTCAGTATTTTCAGTCCTGTGATCATAGGAGATAAGGATTTATTTTGGGTAAGTCACAAAAACTTTTCCAGTCTCTTAACTACACCTTCAAGTGGGAATTTAAAGCCCTGAGCTGATAATTCTTTTCTCCATTTCTCCAGTGCACTTAGGGGCGATAAATCCACCCCAGACACTTCTTTATTTCCTTAGAAAGATTTCCGTCAGCACCTGCTTGGCTCCCCAAATCATGCTTCGGTTCTATCAGTACATGCCATGGATTGCCGGTGTCTTTTTTTCTTCTTTTTTTTTGACCCCTGGCAATAGGATCATTAATAGCTTTAAATCTAATCTGCTCAGAGAACAAATTCCAGATAGTCTAGAACTAATACAGGCATACTTTGGAGATATTTTGGGTTCAGTTCTAGACCACCCCAATAATGCAAATATTGCAATAAGATAAGTCACGTGAATATTTTTGTTTCCCAGAGCATATAAAAGTTATGTTTACACTACTGTAGTCTATTAAGTATGCTATAGCATTATGTCTAAAAACCAATGTATATACCTTTATTAAAAAATATTTTACTGCTAAAAATTCTTAACCATAATCTGAACCTTCAGTAAGTCATAATCTTTTTGCAATAGTAAAGTCAAAGATCACTGATCACAGATCAGCGTAATATAGAAGTAATGAAAAAGTTTGAAATGTGAGAATTAACCAAATCTGATAGATAGATTCAAAGTGAGTAGATGCTGGTGGGGGAATGGTGCCTATAAACTTGCTTGATGCAGAGTTGCTGCAAACCTTTAATTAAAAAAAAAAAAGGACAGTATTTGCAAAGTGCAATGAACCACAGTATGCCCGAACAGAGCACTCATCCTTAAGTTCTGATCTGGTTTTCTGTTGCCTTCTACCAAACCACACCCAAGCATAGTGATCTAAAACAACAGTCATTTTGTCATGCTCAAGGATTTAAAATAAATTTTTAAAAATTTATTTATTTTTGGCTGTGCTGGGTCTTCGTTGCTGCTCAGACTTTTTTTAGTTGCCGAGTTGTGTCCTGTGTTGGCAGACAGATTCTTTACCCCTGACTCACCAGGGAAGCCCACTCTGCTCTAGGATTTTGAGTCAGCAGCTCTGACAGGGAAGCAGGTGTGACTTGTCTCTGCTCCGTGATGTCTGGAGCCTCAACTGGGAGATTTCTAACGGGCTTGGGTGTCTCAAATGGTAGGGAGCTGAAATCCACTGAAAGCTCCATACCTGCCTTGCTTGGCCTGCTGTGAACAAAATACCGTAGACTGGGTGACTTAAACAACAGACGTTTCTTTCTCACAATTCTGGAAGCTGAGTAATCCAAGATCAAGGTGCCCTTAGATTCTTTTTTTAATGAGGACCCTCTTCTGGGTTGTAACAGCCATCCTCCCGATATGTGTCCCATGACCTATGCTTTGTATGTAAGCAGAGAGAGTTCTGATCTCCCTCCCTTTTCTCGTAAGCACACTAGTCTCTTGGTGGAGGTTCCACCCTCATGACCTCATCCGAACCTAATTATCAAAGGCCCACCTCTAGTGCCATTGCACTGGGGGTTAGGATTTTAACATATGAACTTGGCTGGAGGTTAGAGGGGTGTTGAGGGGGTGGATATAAACGTTCAGTCCATGGTTGTGATTCAGTTGCTAAGTCACGTCCAGCTATTTGTGACCCCACGTACGACAGGCACCTCTGTCCTCCTGGAGTTTGCTCAGATTCACGGTCAGTGATGTCATCTGACCATCCCATCCTCTGTCGTCCCCTTCTCCTCCCGCCTTCAGTCTTTCCTAGCATCAGGGTCTTTTCCAATGAGTCGGCTCTTTGCATGAGGTGGCCAAAGCATGTAGAACTTCAGCATCAGTCCTTCTAATGAATATTCAGAGTTGATTTCCTTTAGGGTTGACTGGTTTGATCTCCTTGCAGTCCAAGGGACTCTCGAGTCTTCTCCAACACCACAATTTGAAAGCATCAGTGCTTCAACACTCAACCTTGTTTACGGTCCAGCTCTCACAGCCATTCATGACTACTGGAAAAACCATAGCTTCGACTATATGCACCATTGTTGGCCAAGTGATATCTCTATTTTTTAATATGCTGTCTAGGTTTGTCATAACTTTTCTTCCAAGGAGCAAGCGCCTTTTAATTTCATGGCTGCAGTCACCATCTGCAGTGATTGTGGAGCCCAACTTTTCCTCCATCTATTTGCCGTGAAGTGATAGGACCAGATGCCATGATCTTCATTTTTGAAATGTTTGCCTTTAAGCTATTTTTTTCACTCTCCTCTTTCACCTTCATCAAGAAGCTCTTTAGTTCCCCTTCGCTTTCTCCCATTAGAGTGGTATCATCTGCATATCTAAGAGTGTTGATATTTCTCCTAGCAATCTTGATGCCAGCTTGCGATTCATCCAGCCAGGCATTTCACATAATATACCCTGTATAGAAGTTAAATAAGCAAGGTAACAATATACTGGAGAAGGAAATGGCACCCCACTCCAGTACTCTTGCCTGGAAAATCCCATGGATGGAGGAGCCTGGTAGGCTGCAGTCCATGGGGTCGCTAAGAGTCGACACGACTGAGAGACTTCACTTTCACTTTTCACTTTCATGCACTGGAGAAGGAAATGGCAACCCACTCCAGTGTTCTTGCCTGGAGAATCCCAGGGATGGGGGAGCCTGGTGAGCTGCCATCTGTGGGGTTGCAGAGTCAGACACGACTGAAGAGGCTTAGCAGCAGCAGCAGCGTATTCCTTTCCCAGTTTTGAACCAATCGGTTGTTGCATGTCCAGTTCTTGACCCACATACAGGTTTCTCAGGAGACAGGTAAGGTGGTCTGGTATTCCTATCTCTTGAAGAATTTTCCACAGTTTAATGTGATCCACACAGTCAAAGGCTTTAGTGTAGTCAATAAAGCAGATGTTTTCCTGGAACTCCCTTGCTTTCTCCATGAAATGATAGCTCGCAATTTGATCTCTGATTGAGTCCGTTACAACAAACTATTTGTAGTGCCCCCAGCTGGAATGCCTTGAAGGTTAAACTCAGCTGGGACTGTCTACAGGGTGACCTTTGTATGGCCTTTCCATGTGGCTTAGACCTCTCTCAGCATGACAGCTGTATTCTGAGAAGGAATATCCTAAATTGTAATGTTCCAAGGGTGAGCCTTCCTGGAGAATCAGGTAGAAGCTCCATGTTTTTCTTATGATTTAGCCTTGGAAGTCATATTATGTCCCTGCAGGCATATTCTGTTGATTGATACAGGTACAAGTCTGGCCAAATTCAAGGGGGCAGGGCTGCAAACCTCACCTCTCCATGACAGAAGTGGCAAAGAATTTATAGGCACTTAAGAAAAAAACTTCCACACCCAGTGATACGAGTCTTTTGGTATCCTTGAGCATGATTTTTGTATGCAGAAAATATTGTGCAAAGTTATGCTCTTCAGTAATTAATGGCCAATTTTTTTAATTTTAAATTAGAAAATCTATTTCTTAGGCTTTTAAGTTTAGTTTGGTAGTTTTATTTTTCTATTTATAATTCTAGAAGTTTTTGACAGTAACTTTTAAGAGTCCTAAGTAATATTTGATACACACTTAATTAAATTCATTCAAATAGTTTAAAATATATTTATACATGCTTACTTGCTCCATCGTATCTGACTCTTTGCCACCCCATGGACTGCAGCCCACCAGTCTCCTGTGTCGATGGAATTTTCCAGGTAAGAATACTGGAATGGGTTGCCATTTCCTTCTCCAGGGGATCTTCCCAACCCAGGGATCGAACTTGCATCTCTTGTGTCTCCTGCATTGGCAGGCAGATTCTTTACCACTGCACCACCTGGGAAGCCTAAATATATTAAATTTGATTTCTTTTAAAGTTACTTTATGTCAACCATCTACATTAATAAAACCTCAAATATTAAATAGTTATTTAAAAATAGAAGACATTAAACTTATAAATACAGTGAACCTGAAGTTTTTCTGAAGTTTTTTAATGTTGTAAGCATTAATACTGGCCCAGGTTCTTGGACTCTTTAATCAACAAATGGATAAGAGGCCAGATGAAAAATTCAGGCAAGGCTTCATCTGGAAAACAAGTAACAGGTGCCCTTGCTTGCTTCCTGAGAGGGGGGTGAGCTGCTCCCTTAAACAGGGTGAGGGTAGGGGCGGATAAAGTTTCCCAGGGGCTCGGTGGTAAAGAATCCACCTGCCAGTACAGGAGAGATAGGTTCAATCCCTGGGCTGGGAAGATCCCCTGAAGGAGGAAACAGCAACCCACTCCAGTATCCTTGCCTGAAGAATCCCATGGCCAGAGGAGCCTGGTGGGCTACAGACCACGGGACTGCAGAGAGCTGGACTCAGCTGAGTGCCCGAGCACAGAGGTAGGTGACAGGAAGGGTGGCTTAGGTGGTCTGCCAGCGCCCTTGGTGGCGCTGCGTGCAGGGATCATGCATAGCATCCTGCTTTTGCTCCTGGTATCTCAAAGTGGCAGTTGAGTTTTGGCCTTTTTGTGTCTTCTACTTAGTCATAATTTGCCCCAGCTGTGCACATAAGTGGTTCTTTTAGTCCCCTTATAATTTCTTTGTATTCTGTTGCTCCAGGAGGCGTTTGTCGAGGTACAGGCACTGCAATAAAGGGTCCCGGTCCCAGCCTGTTTCAGAATCACATAAAGTTAAGATTTCAACGGAATGTCATCCTTCTAAGTCAGTTACTCCATGATACACTGCTAATTGCAGTTGTAATGTTATCATTCTTACAGGCCAAATTCTCTTAAAACGTGTGCCTACTTTTTATTCTAATATACGCTTATTTTTTGTTTTTTAGTAACTTAAAATTTACTGACAAGCTGCAAAAATTAAAGTCCATTGGCTTTGTCGTTCTCTGTCCTCTGTGTAGGGTGTGTGTGTGTGTATTTAATTTTTTTCCCGGAATCACTTTTCAGTTCACATGTTTTCCTTTTTCGGCCACCCTGCACAGCTTTTGGGATCTCAGTTCCCTGACCAGGGATCATACCTGGGCCACGGCACTGAAGGTGCCAAATCCTAACTAGATCATCAGAGAACGCCCTCCCTGAATCATTTTTGAAAGTTAGTTACAGACATCGTATACCCCTTTTCCTCAGTGCTTTATTGTGTTTCCTAACAATAGGATATTATCTTTTAGAACTACAGTACTGTTACCAAGATCAGGAAATTTAACACTGATGTAGTACCATATCTATTCCACAGTCCCTGTTCAAACTTCATCAATTTTTGCGCATACTTATTCTGAAGTTAAAGTGTTATTTCTATGAGTTGTATTTTCTTAGCTATTTGACAGTTGATTCTAAATCGTCTAAGAGTTTAAAAATAACACAGCCCACAAAAGAAGTCAAGTTACTGTTACAAGTACCTGAGGTTACTTGCCACCAGAGACTTTGGATGGATACAGTGTAAGAAGTCCCTTTACCTCTGTGAATGTCATCCTACGTCTTTTTTAATGGTAACTGTTAGGATTGTTGTTGTTCAGTTCTTCCCCATCTTTAACAGTAGGTTCCAGAACAGCTGAGTTTGAATCTATACAACCTAGTTTCAGAAGGATGGAAATTGATGCTTTCGGCTATAATCATGGGTTACTACAATATTCTCATCTCTTCTGTTGAATGTACTAAGAAGTCTGGTCCAGCAATCAGACGCTACTTTGTAACTATGACCTAGATAGTACTTAGTGTCTGATGTTTATAAGTACTGTTTTCTTTTTCTCCCCTAGATTGAAACCAAGATTTTGTCCTCTACCCTGGCTGCTATTGCAGCTCCTAGAATTGTGGAGCTTGCCCATCCACGGATCAAGATAGAGGGTCTGTGCTTTGAAAGAGAAAGAAGTGAAAAGCCCATTCATCCTGTAAGCCATCACTACCTTGGCATCCTTTAGTTCACTTTCTGCTCATTCCCAGGTGTTACTTTGCCTCTGTAGGGCATAGACCAAAGTCATTGGATAAGGAAACCTTGAAAGAGTGGTCTGTGGCAGGAAGGAAGGCCTAGCTGCAAGATATGGAGAGAGGTTGAGGGTTGCAGATGAAGAGCATCATGGATTTGGGAGTCATTAAGAGCTGGGTTCAGGTTCCTGCCTCACTACTGCTAGCTCTGTGATGTGATAACCTTCTTGAGCCTTATTCATTTAATAAGGATTTGAATCTCTACTGCGTGCCAGACACCATGCCCAGTGAACACAAAAGAGGGAGAAAAAGAAATACGTAAACAGATAAGATGATGCCAAGTAGTGATAAGTACTATGAAGAAAATGAGAAAGGAGTGACTATGGCTGAGGGCAGAGAATATGCTTCTTGTGTATGGTAATCAGGAAAAGCCTCTTGAATGAAGGACTATTTGAGCTGAATGAGAAGGGGTCAGCTAAGAGAAGAGAAGAGAATGTTCTCGTCAAGGGAAGAGCACATGCCAAAGTCCTAAAGCTGTGATGGCATTGTGAGCAAGGGGATTGTCAAGATAATAGTTCCCAGTTTCAGGTCTGTTGTGACTTGTGATAATCGATAAGGCAGAGCCTTATCGAGCTATCTTTAGCACAGAGCCCAACACCTTTGGTGGTTTCCCTCACTCTTCCTCCTGGACACTCCCCTCCACTCACTGTAGTGGCTACTTGACTTCTAATCCCAATCGAGTTTTCAATAAATAGCTAATGATCACGTTGCCAAAGGAAGTCAGACCAATTTCATCATTATAGGAATCTGAGGATTAGATGTGGAATTCTATTAGGAAATCCCCTAGGAAATAAAAAAAATCCTTGAGAGAGTGACTTGAGTTTGCTAAAATGACTTGTGACCTTTGGACAAATCAAAACTTGATTCTCAGTTTCCTTGGTATGTGATTATAGCTGTCTTTAGTTGCTAGAATTGTTTGGGAGTTTAAAAAAAATCTTTTAAAAAAATGATTCCACTTGCCAATGCAGGAGACGCAGGAGATGAGGGTTAGATCCCTGGGTCAGGAAGATCCCCTGGAGAAGGAAATGGCAACCCACTCCAGTATTCTTCCCTGGAAAGTCCCATGGACAGAGTAGCCTGGTGGGCTGTAGTCCATGGGGTCACAAAGAGTCAAACATGACTGAGCAACTACTGCAGATAATCATATTCTTGAGAGAGAGAATAGTAGCTATATGTCATCTTTCCTATTTTATCAATAAAGCAACATAATAGAAAGGCCTCCTGCAGATGTGGTTTCCAAAGTAAGACGGAAAGGAGTCAATGAGTCAGTCAGTCAACATATCTTTATTCAGCAATAATTATGCACCAGAATCTAGTCTAGTTTTGGGCAAACAGGTATATCTCCCAAGCAGCTTATACTCTGGTGGGGAGAAGCAGACAATAAACACACCAACAATAAAATAAATGAGCTAAGGCAGGTGTTGGTGAGTTCTGGGAAGAAGATTAAGTATTGTGGAAGAGGGTAATTAGAATGGCTGATATATCTTGGATAGTCAGGGAAGAGCTTCTTGAGAATGTGATGTTTGAGTCTAGAGACTTGAATGATGAAGAGGAGGCATGACAAGAATGGGGAAAGAAAGTTTCAAGCATAACTAGCAAGTGCAAAGGTCTTGAGATGGAAAGAGCTGGGCCAGAGGGGCCTGTGTGGCTGGGGTCTTAGTGATCAAGGGAGAGATGGAAGGAAGGTGAGGTCATGGACAATAGCAGGCAGATCATGTAGGGCCTTCTTGGCCACAGTAAGGAGCCTAAATGTTATTCTTAGCAAAATGGAAAGCTGCTGGAAGGTTTAAACCCTGAGGGTGACATGATTTGACTTGGGCCTTAGAAAGTACATCCCTCATCAAGTTATTATGGTGATTGCATGGGAATGATACAGGCAGATCACTGAAAACACTCTCTGGCTCATGGAATACGCTTGTTAAAATGCACCTTCTCGCCCTCAGTAACTGCTGTGTAAAGGCTAGATTGTACGGGGCAAGAAGGGAAGCAGAGAGGCCAGTTCGGAGAGTAATCAGGAGAGAAATACTGGTGACTCGATAAAGGCTATACCTGGAAAGAGAGATGTGAAAATTTTCTGTCATTGTTTCCACTATAGGTCTCCCACGCTGCCTTGCTGGCCCACCCTAGCTCTCGAATACTAGCTCTAGCTAAGGCCAAGCCTCTTCATAAAGATTATTTACCTCCCCGCGATGCCATCTGGCCAGTATCTTATGCTGCTCTCCATTCCAAGATATCTCCCAGAGTTCAAGAACTAGCTAACCCAAATGCAAGGTACGTCAATTAAAGGCTAAGATGGGGCAGGAGAGCCTGGGGATATTGAGGGAAAAGCTGATCTAGTAAGGTCAGTGAAATGAGTTGTAGGAAAACAATAGATTTTTTAAATCATCTCACTTGTTACATTTATTGTGGTAAATCTATGGTCTTCTTACAATGAATTGTTGATAAGACTTCAATTAAATAGGGGACTAGTATTGAGCTTTAGACCTAGGAAACAACTCTGTTATTATGGATATGGGATTGTTTATCTATATTATTAGGGGAATAATCTGTCTCTATTGTTGGGACTTCCCTGGTGGCTCAGGTGATAAAGAATGGGCCTGCAGTGCAGGAGACCTGGGGTTGATCCCTGGGTCAGGAGGATCTCCTGGAGAAGGGAATAGCTACCCACTCCAGTATTCTTGCCTGTAGAATTCCATGGACAGAGGAGCCTGTTGGGCTACAGTCCATGGGGTGGCAATGAGTGGGACAGGCCTGAGTGACTCACACACATCTATACTTATATTGTTAAGGAAAACAAATTATAGGACAGAAACATAATTGTTACAGTTTCCTTCATTGCAGGCAGATTCTTTATATTATCTCAGAGGAGTACATAATCAGCTGGTAACAGTGGTTACTTTGGGGGCCTAGGGAGCTAGAATGGGAGGAAGACTTACTTTTCCCTAAATAGACTTCTGTAATTTTTGAACGTTTTTGCATCATGTACATGGATGAACTATTTCAAATAAATCGGAAAATATATTAAACAAAGAAAAACTTGCCTCTAATTCCTGTTCCTTTTTCAGAAGACCTCTCAACTTGCCTGAACCTCAATTCATTTCATTACCTTCAAGGGATAATACTTGATCCCCTTTTTCTAGCACCATCAAGAAAGCATAACTGAAAAAGTTGTAGTAGTCTTGAGCTCAGGGAATAGGAAATATATTCAATGTTATATAATAAAATATTTTAAAATTTTGCAATAGGTTTTTTCTTTTTTTAAAAAAAAAAAGTTAAACATCATATGAAATGGCACTCATTCTCCGTACATTGACAAAGGAAAGGGAAGAGTAAGATCAGGTACTCAAGATTCTATCCTGGTAGCAAAATTCTTATTTGGTGGTTAAGGATGGAAACTTCAAAATAACATGATTTCTTCAAGTTCACTAGTGAACTATCTGGCTTTGTTTTAACATTGCCAAATTATTGAGGAATTTCCAGAATTTGCTTTCTATGGAAAGAGGAAAGGCTTTGGAATCTGACACAAATCTAGATTTGACCACAGGTCATTCTTACGACTTGCCTGAGCCTTCATCTCCTTACCTGTATAGTGGAGGTCAATGATACCTGTTTTATGAGATGCTTATGAAAATCAAAACGGGATAAAAATCACTTCTCGGCCTTTTGGCTAAGATCAAGTGTAAAACAGGATAATATCACAGTGCCTAACATATAGTGGATGCCTGAGGAGTGTTAGTTCTCTTTCCCTTTCATCCTATTTCAAGTCGAATCTTTTTTTCCATTTCAGGACTCCTATGCATATTGTATATTATGATCCAGAAGTCTTTAAAGTCAAGCCAGCTGCTTTGAAAACACAATGTTCTCCGAGGATCCAGGAGTTGGCAGAACCTATTACACGTTAAAACCAGAAAGCCGCAGTTCCCTAGTCTGGTGCTGTTGGTTTGTAGCCCCCACCCCTCAATACACACAGGACCTCCAGGGAACACGCTGCTGTGATCTGTAATCATGTCTTTAGCAGGTCTGGGGACTCCAGCATGCTTTAAAGAGAAAATGATAGCCCGCCTTACTATCCTTACTTCTTTCCTCGTGCATGTCTTAGCGGTCTCATTGCTCAGACTGACCTGAAGAAACAAAACCTTCTTATATTTGCTGGTTTTGCTCTTCTTTTCCTGGTGAGATCTATGTTCTCCAGTAGCCGGTCTCATCTCACTGTCTTCTCAGATAAATCCTGAAGACTGAAATCATTCTTCGTGTTATTTTTCCATTGCCCCCTCATTACCAAGAAGTAACACTGAAAAACGGTGAAGCCTTTGTGGATAAGTCAAAATGCTTTCTATAATCTGTAGATGAAATTTAGGAAACAGGTTACTATATTTTTTTGAATGAGTAAGTGAACATTTATTCAATATTTTTGTGGCAAGTACTGCACTAGATACATATAAAAGAAAATTCAGTAACCTTATGAGATAATTATTATCATCTTCAGTTTACAAGCGAGAACATTGAGATCCAGAGTTTATATGCCTAGATTATATTGCCATAGAGTTATAAGTCAAATTGTAACTTTCAGCTCCAAATTGAAGTATCATTTTATAGAAAAATATAGTTATATATTAAAATCAAGTTATTGATGAAGTTGGTAATTTCTGCTTACTCTGGATCAGAATTTTTTAACCTAGAGTCTGAAGACAGCCTTTGCAGGGTCCATAGATCTTCTATGAGTTCATGTACAATTGCACGTATGTCAGTGTGCTGGGAATAGCACCCATGGTTCTTTATTTGAGCTGGGTCTTCTTGCTGCTTGTGGTCTTTCTCTAGCTGCAGCACCCAGGCTCTGTAATTGTGGCGTATGGGCTTAGTTTCTCTGGCAGCATGTGAAACCTTCTCAGACTAGGGAATGACCATGTCATCTGCACTGGTCGTTGGGTTCTTTATCACCAGACCACCAGAGAAGTCCACATCCATGTTCTTATCATAGTCTGAAACTAATTCACGACCTGGAAAAGGTTATGAAGCAGTATTCTGGATGATAGCTTTTCATTTCTCAAGATGTTTGATTAAACCAGTAGACTTTATATTTTACTACTATTTATTTATCATCACAACTCGAAGCAGAAGGGAGCCTTGGGTAGCTTTTGTAGTTCAAAAGAGGACTGATTCTTCTGGGGAATAAGGTGATGGAGTCTTTTGGTTCTTGGGGTTGCTGTGGTGGAGTGTTTTGGTCTCCATTTTGCAGAAGCATAAATGTCATGCAGCCAATGGTGAAGACAGTGCTGCCCCCCCCCCCCCAAAAACAGTGCTGCCTCGTGATTCCACAGGAAATAGATTAAATGATTCCATCTCCACCAGCCTCTTCCTTCTCTCATGCTCAGAGTCATTTATCATGAGTGACAGAAACTAGGCATTTGGTAAGCACTATAATGCATTTTCAAACTGCATCCACCCAGAATTTTTTTAATTTAATTTGTTTTATTATCTCCATGGATTAGTATTTTATGGAGTAAACTAACTTTTATGGCCTATCTAGATTTGCATGAAAATAAGCTTGTTTGGAAACCAGTTTTACAGATGATTGAGCTCTATCTCTAAAGCCTTTATGTTAAGCTAATAACTGGTGTCATGGAGAGGTAATAGCATGCAGTAATTTTGGCTGTTTTTTGTTTTGGTTTGATTTTGGGGGGTTTTTGTTTGTTTTTGTTTTTTTAGATAGAAAGAAAAGGAAAAAAGCTAGGTTTATTGGTTAAAATGAAATATGGGGAATTCCCTGGTGGTTCAGTGGCCAAGACTTCATGCTCCCAATGCAGGGGGCCTGGATTCCATCCCTGGTCAGGGAACTAGATCCCACATGCTTCGACTAAAGAGTTTGTGTGCCTCAGTGAAGATGGAAGATCCTGCATGCCACAGCTAAGACCTGGCACAGCCAAGTGAAACAAAAATTGAAGTTTCTGGAAATGACCCTTAAGACAAACAGCAAATAAAGAAACATCTATTCAAGGATATCTGTGAAAATTCAGTAAGAAAGGTGAGAGTCTGTGACATTCAAACTACTTTTAGGCAGATTGCGTCTTGCCACAAATTCCAGTTCTGTCTTTAAAGCCCTAAGTTGTGTTCACTTTTTACCTGTCTCCTCCTTTGACTTACTTGCACACAAGAATCTTAGCGCTTAATGAATGTAATGTTCAAATGTGGTGAGCCTCCTCAGCAAATAAAATTCCTGGCATCGTGCCTAATCATAGCAGGAAACCAAAAAATAACAGCTGCTACCATCATCACCTCCACCACTACCCCAGGAGATTGACAGCTGGTCTGTGCCGCTTTTCTGCTTGGTTACTTGTATCAATACTTTAATCTGAATTTGTTTTTATTTGCTCCCTGGAGTGGATATGTGTGTGTTTATGTTCATATATATGTGTGCCTGTCTTTATTTTGTGTTTGTGTATAAATTGAAAGTTTCCTAAATCCTTTAAAGAAGCAGTTATTAAATAAGATTATTGAGGAATTATACAGAGGCTTGTGATTAACTACCAAAAGTTATAATAATTTCTCTAAGAAGCTTCAAATGTCTTCTCACCCCTTTTAGCTGTCAAGTGTTACAGCTGCAAATGTTCACCGTTCTGCAGCTTTTATTCCCAGATGGTTGTATTAACTGTCTCTGTTAAGCCTTGGAGTGATTTTCAGCTCCTTATTAGCAGAAAGTGGAGAATAGTATTATTAGATTTGTGAAATTTGGGTAAGTTAATATTGTCCATTTTGGAAAATGGCATCAATGAGACTATTCATAGTCTACCAAAACTATCAAAGGATTTTTTTTTTAAAGCCACTAGTTCAGAAAGTCCTGAAATTTTTCAGGACACAGGATAAAGGTTGAAACTGTTTTATTCTGCCTCTGATAATATTCCGTGGTTCACTCCTCTGGTTTTAAGATGCAGGTTTAATTAAAGTTCTCATTAGGTAAGCTTAGTTAAACCATATTAAAATTATATTTTATGACTATATTAAAATAAAGATGAACATATTTTTTATATTTTATATTGACTATTTTTAAACTAAAAATTCATATTTTCCTTCTCATATAAAAAGAACTAAACCATCTTTGTAAGTTCCTAGAAGTACTGTGGGCTGTAGTCACTGAGCCTGCTCTGCCCGGGAGGCAGTCCACCGCGTTCAGGTAGGTGATCCTTGGGTCTGGATGGCAGCGTAGAGACCTGAGAGCTGCCAGAGATACACATGTGCAAGTCATCTCAGCTAGCTGTGGTTGGGACTGGGTGTTGCTGAGACGTAGGACCAGGAGGCGAGGAATCCTGCTTTGGTACTTGCTGGTATTGGAGAAGTGCTGTTGATTATGTTTAGGAGGGTATTGATATGGTGGTTATGCTTCTAAAAGCTTTTTTAAAAATATTATGTTTTAGCTGTGCTGGGTCTTTGTTGCTGCGAGTGGGCTTTCTCCAGCTGTGGCGAGTGGGGGCTCCTCTCTAGCTGTGGCGAGTGGGGGCTCCTCTCTAGTTGTGGCGAGTGGGGGCTCCTCTCTAGCTGTGGCATGCAGGCTTCTCCCTGTGCTGGCTTCTCTTGTTTCGGAGCACGGACTCTAGGGCCCACAGGCTTCAGTAGTTATGGCGCATAAACTTTAGTTGCTCTGAGGCAGATGGAATTTTCCCAAACCAGGGCTTGAACCCGTGTGCCCTGCATTAGCAGGCAGATTCTTAATCACGAGGCCACCAGGGAAGTCCTGGTCATGCTTTTAAAAGCAGTTCTTTTAGAGATGGAAGCTGAGACATTTGTGAATGAAGTGGTATCTAGAGTTTGCGTGTGTGTGCTGGGTTGATTCAGTCATGTTCAATTCCTTGCAACCCACTAGGCTCCTCTGTCCATGGGATTCTCCAGGCAAGAATACTGGAGTGGATTTCCATGCCCTCCTGCAGGGGAGCTTTCCAAACCAGGATCAAACCCGCATCTCTTATGTCTCCTGCATTGGCAGGTGAGTTCTTTCCCGCTAGTGCCACTTGGGATGCCCTAGCTAAAGTCTGCTTTGCAATAATCCCAATGGGAGTGGATGAGACATATAGATGAGTTGTGAGTCGGTGATTGTTGAAATTAAGTGATGGAAGCTTAGGGTTCACTGTAACATTCTCTCTTCTATTAGACATGCTTGAAGTTTTACATAATGAAGTGGAATGTCCAAGGGGAGCAAGGATGGACAGTTACAGGTCTCAACAGAGGCTTGAGAGGCCTGAGCAGCACAAAACTCCCGCAACACTGCCCGCCGCCAGCCTGGTCTGCTTGCCTCCCACATGGTTGGTCTTAGGGCTAAGTAAGTGGGAAAGTCAAGTAATTTGTCTGTATTCCATGGCTGGTGTAGGGGAGAAATAGCATATACAAGATGGTAAGATATTTCATAATTTGGTGGAAATACCCACTAAAGTAAGGTAAAATGAGATAAACTGGTGTTCCTACCCCAAATCCAGGGAAGTGGGTGAGACTTAGAACTTTCAACACACTGCTGGTGGGAAAGGGTTTTGAGTCAACCCTAACTGAATTTTCCAAGGTCAGGATGCCTCTGTTGATCTCTGGGTTCCAACTGCTTGACTGTTAAGAGGTGAAGAACAAGTGGAAACAGAGAAGAAGCTGACTTTTGTTTGTTAACCTGGACTTGGTTGAAGGAAGGAAAATGGGAGCATAAATGTTACACGGCTCCCTGCAGTCTAGGAGAGAGCGGGTGAAGGCGGTGCTGTTTCTGTTCAAAGTGGTTGGTTCCGGAATGAGGCTTCACAGAGTCTTAGCTGCGCGACCTTGTACAAATTACTTCTCGATGAAAAGGAGCTAAGAGTGTGTGCTGTTGAGGTTTGAAAATCTCCAATAAATTACACCCATCCTTTCCTTGCTGTAGTTCAGAAACAGTCGAGAAACCCAGACAGATGGAGTTCAGCATAACTCCTTTACCACCGATTAAGCTGTTTGGAGAAAGTGATTTTAGTGAACCAACTGGATTTCTAAATACCCCTCCTCCAGGCACAGTTGCCCCCAGAGCAGACAGAGCACACTGCTTATGGCTCTGAGATCTCAAGGAAGAAGAAACGCACTCCTTCTTCTAGATTCACCAACAGAGGAGTCACTGCTCCCATGGGAAGGAGGAAATAGGGGTGGGTGAGGCCAAAATGAGGGAGTTCTCTGGGGAATTCTCCTTCTCCACATGGAAACAGGAGCATTGGGAGATGTTTATCACTGGGTTCCCGTGAAGTGCTTAGCCCAGTACCCAGTACATGGTAAGTAGGCTTTATCTGCTTAGTCATTATTAATAGTGAATATTAAAAAGCTTCCCGCGTCTTTGTTGATAATGGAGTCACTTCCTCGTTGTACCCCCAGTGAAAACACAATACCCCTATCAGGAAGTGTAGTCCACTCCCCCACGCCTTGAGTCTAGGGTCCCTGTGACTTGCTGAGATTGACAAGAGGTGGCAGAAGTGACTTCCAAGGCCCCAGCGAAACTTATAGCTTCTGCTCTTGCCTTCTTAGATCACTGCTCCAGAACAGCGTAAAGAGAAACCCTCGAGAGACCTTCAGAGACTTCCTGGAAAGAGAGGTCCCATCCCAGCGTCCAGCTCGCCCTCTGCTGAACACATTCACGTGATCAAGCCCACAAGACCAACAGAAAGACTGCCCAGCCAATCCACAGAATTATCAGAAAAGAAAATGGTTATTGTTTAAAGTTCCTGTTTGGGGTTGATTTGTTATTCAGCAACAGAGAGCAAACAGGTAATAAGCCGGTGGAGCAAGAGACTGAAGCTGTGGTGGGTGCGGAGGGCCACAGGGGTTGCTGATTGCAGTGGGCTGATGTCCACAGTTTGTGAGCAGGTCCTTGGTTCGGGTCTGCTAAGTGAGTGAGCACACACTTCTCCTCAACCAGCTGTTGTAAGTCTTTTCGTTGACATATGTGATCTAACCTTAGCAGACCTGAACTTAAGTGGCTCCTGGTGGGTCAGTAAGAAGCTGCGTGAACTTAGGCAGACGAGTGCACTGGTCACTGGCAAAGCTGAGCCCCCCACCTTCCTAACTTCCCCCAGAGGATCTTGCTTCCTAAGGTCCTGTCCTGTGACCGCTCTTAACAGCAGAGACGCGGCCCAGGCAGTAAGGAGATGGAGCCCGAAGGCACACGTTCTTCCACAGTTTGTGTTGGGTTTTCATCTCCATCTGGGAGGTGCCGCCAGGTCGGAAAGCTTCCCCGCCCATTGCAGCAGGCATCTGCCTGCCTAGTCTCCTTTGCCAAGGCGTGGTCTGCTGGAATTTCCAGGACGTTGGACTTCCTACTTTGCATTGCAAGACAGGGCTGGCAGCAGGCTGGAGACAGAGAAAGTGGGCTCTGGGGTGGGGAGCAGGAAGAAGCTGCTGGTCTTCAGTGTGAAGTGGGAGTGTGTTCACCCTGGGATGCCAGGGACATGATGGTGGTGGGCAGGCAGTGCTCTCTGAATGGGCAAGGGTGGCTGAGGCAGATGGGCATCAAAGGAAAGCAATAACAGGCCCCAGGTAACACACTGCTTTTTCTGTAATGATCTCAGCAGGCAGGAGTGTCCGGGGGCTTGGATAGCACCACAGTCCTGGCTTCAGCAAAGTTTAAAGCATAGCGTAGGTCAGAGAGCCATACATTTTAAGTTCTGGCTCCTCTGTGATTTTTAAGTGACCCATGATTGTCAGGTTGGGGCTTCCCAGATGGCACAGTGGTAAAGAATCCTCCTGCCAATGCAGGAGATGCAGGAGACGTAGGTTTGATGCCTGGTCAGGAAGATCCTCTGGAGAAGGAAATGGCAACCTACTCCAGTACTCCTGCCTGGGAAATCCCGTGGACAGAGGAGCCTGTGGGCCTCAGTCCTTGGGGTCTCAAAGAGTCGGACATGACTGAGCATGCACTCATGCACACTATTGTCTAGTGTGAAGCTGCGTGGATTGAGGCAGAGGAGTGCGCTGGTCACTGACAAAGTGAGCTTCCCACATTACCTAACTCTCCCCTCTTTCTTCCAAAGGGTTCTGAAACCTATCTGAGGAAGTCCTGGCCTGTGACCACCTTTGTCAGCAGAGACACAGCCCAGGCAGTGAGGAGAGGAGCCTGAGGGCACATGTTCTTTCAGTTTGTATTTGTTTTTCTTGGTTGATCCTTGGTAGAGGAAGAATAAGTGACTGTATTACATGATTTCAAATGTAAAGAGAGGTGGTGTAGATGTGACTGAGAGTGTGCTTTCTAGAATCTGAATGGCAGGATTTGAACCCTGGACCCACCACTTACTAGCTCTGTATCTTTGGATAAATTAACTAAGCCTCAATTTCCTAATTTGCAAAATGGGTATAAGCATGGTGCTGTCAAATGCTGCTCCACAGGGCACCGCGAAGGAACTGGTGGACAAAGCGAAGCTGAGTTTGTAGCTCGCTGAGATCAGGGCGATCCCTTCCTCAAAAGAGTCTTAGCAGCATCTCGTGAAGAGAGGGTAGTGGTGGGGGATTTATAGGTTTGGGGCTTTTATAGGGGGATTTATAGGTTTAGGACTGAGCAAGGGCTTAACAGACACAGCAGGGCAAGTTTTCTAAAGGAACTTTTGAGAACTGATAAGATCCACAGAGTACTTTTAGGACAGTAGCAAAAATTGTGTGTAGCTTTATCTCCCTGGGCAAGAGTTTCCTAAAGCATGTTACTGGAGGCAGTGGTGAAAGTCATGCTAATACAGACAGTGGACTGTGTGGGTACAGATGGTTTAGGTTCAAGTTCTCCCGATTCACTTCCAGCATTGTTGTGAGGATTAAATGAGACGATGGATGAGGTGCTCGACGTATAGTCATGTGAGTGCTAAGTCGTTTCAGTCGTGTCCAGCTCTTTGTGACCCCACAGACTAAAGCCCACCGGGCTCCTCTGTCCATGGAATTCTCCAGGCAAGAACACTGGAGTAAGTTGCCATGCCCATCTCCGGGGAATCTTCCTGACCCAGGGATTGGACTCACATCTCTTACATCTTCTGCATTGGCAGACAGAAATATTCAGTAATAGTTACCATTAGTAGCATTATTTTCCAGTCCAGCCCCCATTTCTCCTGCCAGTTTGGTAGTACATAAAATGATTTCACCTCCAGAAATTGTTTTCTCGTGACCTAAAGACTTTATCCCTTTTTAAAATGCAAACACAGGAAGAAAGGGCTCAGCAAATCTAATCAGGTATTTACACCTCAGAGTTTATAAAATCCTAAACAGGAATCCTGGAAGCTTAGAATATAAGCTTTACTAAGCCCTCAGAGAAATGGCCACATACATCCTTAAGCTGTTCTGAAGGACCCTTGCATATTCCCAGTCCATGTAAGACTAAGGGCAATAACGCCAGGTCCAGAACCCCTGAATTTCCCCCTTTCAATCCTGGTATCAGGCTGGTCCCATCTAGTAAGATGCTGTTAACTCCGTGGTGTTTGTGCTTGTCCAAGTTTTTCTAGAGAAACAGAAGCAGAAAGAAATCTTTCTTTCTTCCTATCTTTGTTCCTTCCTTCCTTCTTCTTTCTTCATATCTATCTAAATGGAGTTTATCATGAGAAATTGGCTCACAAGATATGGAGGCTGAGAAGACCCACGGTCTTCCATCTGCAAGCTGGAGACCCAGCCAAGTTGGTGGCGTAATTCAGTTGGAGTCTGAAGGCCTGAGACCCAGGGGAGCTGATGATATAAATCTCAGTCTGGGGACTTGAGATGATGAGTTGAGATGTCTGAGCTCTAGAAACAAGGCAAGGGAAAAAGGGGCAAATTCCACCCGTTTCTGCTTTTTTGTTCTACTCAGACCCCCAATGGATGGGATGAAGCTCAGCCACCTGGAGGAGGGCCATATACTGAGTCCACCAATTCAAATGGTTAATCTCATCTGGAAACAGCCTCACAGACACACCTAGAAATAATGTTTGGTCTGGACACCTCAGTCAAGTTGATACATTAAACTAACCATCACACCAAGTCATAGAGAGGAACTGAGGATTTGCAGGTAGAAGAGGGATGGGTCATGATTTCTAGAGGAGGAATCCGTCTTGCTCTTGAGATCACACACTACTGATGAGGCCTCTTATGTTAGGAGGTTAGTAAGCTGCCTCAGTTTACCCAAAGTACCCACACTCAGTCCTCTCTTCTGCAGGTTTCCAGACCACGTCAGCAGGCTCTAGACCTGGAGAGCTCAGCCCAGGCTGTCCCTTAGAGTCAACAGGGCAGCTTTAGAAAATATCTAAACCGGCTCTGCCCTTGCGGCCGCTGCCCATTCGACCCTCACCCAGCTGAACCAGAACACCATGGTGAGGCCCAGGCAGTGCTCTTTTACCAAAGCCGCCCAGGTGATGGCTGGTGCACAACCTGAGAAACACTACTCCGGATCAGTACTGCTTAAACTTTGGCTGCACAGGTATCATTCGGAGGACTTACTAAAACACAGATTTGGGGTTTCACTTCCCAGAGATTCTGATTCGGTATGTCTGACTTGGGGCTTGAAAATGAGTACGTCTAAGATGCTCCCAGGTGATGTTAATGCTCCGTATTAGTTTTTGAGGACTGCCATAACAAAGAATCACAGACTTGGAGACTTAGACAACAGAAATTTACCTTCTCACAGTTCTGGAGTCTAGAAGTCCAAGATCAAGGTATCAGAGGGTTGGTTTCTTCTGAGGCCTCACTCCTTGCCTTACAGACAGCAGCCGTCTTTCTCCCTGTCCCTTCACACGTCTGCCCTCTCTGCATGTCTGTGTCCAAACTCCTTAAAAGGGCACCTGGCATATAGGATTAGGGCTGACACTAATAACCTCATTTTAATGTATCTCTTTAAAGACCCTACCTCCAAATATGGTCACATTCTAAGGTCTTGGCAGGGGGTAGACACAGTTTATCTCCTCACATGCTGTCTCCTGAGTGTGAGAACCCCACCACTTTCAGTAGCAAGGCTCTAAATTACACAGATCACAGAAATAGTATGGGTTCACCAGGCAGTGTAAGATGTAAGTGTTAATAGCTCAGTCATGTCCGGCTTTTTGTGACCCCAAGGACTGTAGCCTTCCAGGCATGAATTTTCATTCCAAAAAGATAAAACAAAAATAAACAAGTGGGACTAGCTCAGCCTCAAATGCTTCTACACAGCAAAAGAAACAATCAGCTGTGTAAAAAGGCAATCTAGAGAATGGATGGAGAAGGCAATGGCACCCCACTCCAGTCCTCTTGCCTGGAAAATCCCGTGGACGGAGGAGCCTGGTAGGCTACAGTCCATGGGGTGGCGAAGAGTCGGACACGACTGAGCGACTTCACTCTCACTTTTCACTTTCATGCATTGGAGAAGGAAATGGCAACCCACTCAGTGTTCTTGCCTGGAGAATCCCAGGGATGGGGTCGCACAGAGTCAGACACGACTGAAGTGACTTAGCAGCAGCAGAGAATGGAAGAAAATATTTGTAAATTGTATATCTGTAAAGGGGTTAATCTGATTAATCTCTAAAATATGTTTAAAAACTCCTATAACTTCCTTGTTAAAAAAAAAAAAGAAAACTCATCTCCATAGGTTTGATACACATGGAGTGGTTCTTTTTTTCCCAGCATTTTACTCTGTATTGGGGTATAGCTGATTAACAATATTGTGATGGTTTTAGGCAGCACCTCAGAGTCGCAGACAAGGCTGGCAGGCTGGGGTTCTTCAGCATCTATATTACTGAAACAAATGTAAGAAGGTAGCTGAAAAATGGCTGTTTCAAAGCCTTTTCCTGCAGCAGCAAGTTGTAAGAACTGCATGGAAAATGGCAGCCCACAGCTACAGCCTGCCTCCTATTTCTGCAAAGTAACTCTCAAGGAAAAGAAAATCATAGCCCAGTAATCAGACTGATTCTTACACAGCCAGGACAAAGCCTCTTTAAATTAGTTGCTGTTGTTTAGTTCCTTGGAAGTTTTTCATGTTGAAAAAAAGAAAATCCTTAGATGTTAAATAGACATATTGTGATCATTTTGCAATATATACAAATATCAAATAATTATATGTGCTCTTGCAACTAATAGGGTTAGTCAAAGCTATGGTTTTTCCGGTAGTCATGTATGGATGTAACAGTTGGACCATAAAGAAGGCTGAGTGCCAGAGAATTAATGCTTTTGAACTGTGGTGTTGGAGAAGACTCCTGAGAGTCCCTTGAGCGGCAAGGAGATCCAACCAGTTCATCCTAAAGGAGATCAGTCCTGGGTGTTCATTGGAAGGACTGATGCTGAAGCTGAAACTCCAATATTTCAGCTACCTGGTTCGAAGAGCTGACTCCTTGGAAAAGACCCTGATGCTGGGAAAGACTGAAGGCGAAAGTAGAAGGGGACGACAGAGGATGAGATGGTTGGATGGCATCACCGACTCAGTGGACATGAATCCGAGCAAACTCCAGGAGATAGTGGAGGACAGAGGCGCCTGGTGTGCTGCACTCCGTGAAGTCAGGAAGACTGGGACAGAACTTAATGAACAACAACAACTTGAAACTAGTATAATGTAAATTTTCTTAAAAAATAAAAAAGTAACACATCAATTTTCTTAAAATCATTAAAAAGATTACATTCCACACACACACAAAAATGTTTTTTTGGTGAGCAGATAAAATGAGTTGCAGCTTGAAAGGAACAAAACAGACTTCTAATGTTTTTAAGGCGTATATGAAATTCAGATGGCTGCATTCAGCTGCAGAATTGCATGGTAAGCAAATTTGATTCTTGTGAATCTAAAATGTTAGAAAGGAAAAACTTCTCTACTCTGTGAGGTTTAGCATCTGTGAGCCTGTGAATTAAAGAGAGATTAACACAAGAGAGATTAACAAGAGAAAAGGGTTTATTTGTTTGCATATGAAAACCAACAAAAGAAGCAGTTCTTTAAATGGTTTAAATTAGAGGTTTATAGACTTAGCAGGAACAAGGGAGGGAGGAGAAAGGGTTTCCTTAGGAAAGACATGTGGATTTTTAGAAGAACAAATGGGATAAGACGTTTGTAATAATGTTTGTTTATGCAGGTGCAGTACTCTTTCTGCCTTCAGAGCCACAGAGGGGATTTATGGCAGCCTCATTTCCCAGAAGCTACTGTTTTTAGTCAGATAAGGGAAGCTCTGAGAAGGTTTCTTTCCGCATCTGCTGAATCTCAAACTTAAATCTTAAAACTGCTAAATCTTCAGTTTAAAAAAATCTTTGTATCAACTCCAGGTCCCAACAATGGTGGTATGATATAGAAATACTGCCTTGCTGCCTAAGGAAGTGACTTGTGAACTGTTCTCTCTTGCTGCCAGCACCTGGCAGAGTCCTGTTAGCTGGCAAGCTGTAGTCCTCTTCATCCTCAGCGTCAGCAGAACTATGGTTACTTGAAGACATCTGGAATCCTATTTGTCATTTTAGCATGAATTATATTGTTATCCTGACGTGCCTGCATGTTCAGTTGCTCAGCGGTGTGTGACTCTTTGAGACTATTCTGACATTTGCTATTGCTATAATTTGAAAGGCTTTATAAATCCTATCAAATACTATTCAAGTCAGGATATTGCTAAAACTAAGCCTTGGAAAATACAGCTATAAGTCAAAAACTACAGAATGAAAGTTATATATGATAAATTGTATTTATAAGGCCATCAACCAAATTAATACCATGCTATTAAGGCTTCCCAGGCAGCGCTAGTGGCAAAGAACCCTCTTGCCGATGCAGGAGACATGAGACGTGGGTTTGATCCTTGGGTTGAAAAGATCCCCTAGAGGAGAGCATGGGAACCCATTCCAGTATCCTTGACTGGAGAATCCCATGGACAGGAGAGCTTGGCGGGCTACAGTCCATAGGTTTGCAAAGAGTTGGACATGACTGAAGTGACTTAGCACACATTAAGAGATAGCCCTGTGGGAAAAATTTTAAATAGTGCTTAAAAATTAAAAGGAGCATAAAAGTAAAAATGTGCTGCAATAGCTACAGATTTTTGTACTCTAGGAATGAACTCCTCATACACTATTCCTTTGGGAAATGAGCTTGACCTATGAAAGAACTACAAAAGCTTGTTCCTTGAGTAAAATATGGACAAAAATTAAGACCTCATTTAGTTCATGAGTAAAGAATCAAACTGATTCAATGGCAAGTATTTATGTAGAAGAGCTAGAAATTGAACAAACATCTAAAAACTGTAGGGCAATTAATCCTGCAAAATCGTGGCAACTATGAAATAATTCATCTTTAAAATTATGACAAGATTAGAGATGATAAGTATGTGAACTCTGCTTGCACATGGCAATAGATCTCTGAAATAATGTTGACTGAAAACAATTAGAATTCAAAATAGTACAGTTATTTCAACTATAGACAAAATACAAGCTTGCCTACTGGCAAAGATGGGGACTTAATTTAAACCTATGTAAATAGTGCTGACATTTACGAGGTCCTTATTTTCTCTAGAGTTGTGTTAATGATAAAAGTCAATTGGAGTGGTAGACAGTTTTGGGAGGGGAAGGGAGGAAGGACAAACTGATGGAGCACAGGGGATTTTTAGGGGAATGAAGCTATTCTGCATGATATTGTAACAGTGGATGTGTATTATTATGTATTTGTCAAAATCTGTAGGCTACACAACACAGAACCCTAATTTAAACAGTGGACTTTACTTAATAATAGTGTATCAGTACTGGCTCATCAGTTGTAACAATTGTACCACATTAATAAAAGATATTGGGTTTCCCTGGTGACTCAGACAGTAAACAATCTGCCTGCAATGCAGGAGACCTGGGTTTGATCCCTGGGTCAGGGAGATCCCCTGGAGAAGGGAATGGCTACCCATGCCAGTATTCTTGCCTGGAGAATTCCATAGACAGAGGAGCCTGGCAGGCTACAGTGCTTGGGGTTGCAAAGAGTTGGACATGACTGAACTTAGCAGGAGAAATTGGGGGGGTGGGGAGTAGCGGTGAGGAAGTATATGGGAACTCTGCACTTTGATCAATTTATCTGAAAATGCAAAACTGACCCCCAGTTAATAAAGTATGTTCATTAAAGAAAAGAGGTAAATTGGCAGTTAAAGAGATGGCTGAGCCTTAGGGAAATCTTGAATCCTCAAGGCTAAAACATGCTTCCAGTTCTTTGTTTACTTTGCCTAAAGGTGCATTGTTTATTTTGCAAGGGCATAAGGATTAAGAACAAAATGAGAGCAATAGAATGTCTTGCTCCCATTACCAAAAGGAGCTTTCTCATTTGGGTGACTGTTATGAACATTGAATCAATCTATTCAGAGGAACAAATTTTACCCTTTATAGGATAAGTTCCAAATCTTCTTCAACTGATTTGGTAAGAAAACTCTGTATCTTTGCAATTCTCACTACAGGAGTCACTGTATCAGCAAACATATTTGAAGGTGTTTAGCAAAGTGCTTTTCTGTCAGTATCTTGTTGATCAGCGATCTCACTTCATCAGAACACAGCTTTTGCTCAGGGGAGAACCAGTTCTGTAACCCTTTCTCTGCAGTAGAAACTCCATAATGCTGGAGAATTCACACTCATTCTCACAATCAGACCTCAGTCTCCTCCAGCCCTGGAACCACATACCCACTCCCCGCTCTGGCCACTCACCACCTTCTCTGCCTTGAATCCTGGGCATAAACTCAGGTCTATGAAACAAACACAACCCCAGGTCTTTATTCTAACTCAGCTTGCTTTCTGACCTCAAGCCTTACTATGCTGAGAAGGTGGAAAAACAGCCACCCATCTTTCTGGGGTTCCAGGAACCTCTGAATGCCAAGACGCTGAGTGGTGGGGATGGGGTGAGGTGGGGAGGATCCTTTGGACCTTGGCCCGTGCAGGTTACTGCTTAGACATGTCATCTCTCTCCACAAGCTCCTTACAAGGCTTTCCGCTTTCCGCTGGTTTCCCTTGTGACTGGCGTGTGGGAGTCTTTGGCAGGGCTGCCTCTGATCCTGTCTGTCTCGACACAGCCGTCTTCCCTCTGGGATTGTTTGCCTGAGTTGTGACTGTGCGCAAAGTCGTGACTGTAACACACAGTAGTGCTGTGTGCGAAGTCGCTTCAGTCGTGTCCGACTCTTTGCGACCCTGTAGATTGTAGCCCACCAGGCTCCTCTATCCATGGGACTCTCCAGGCCTCTCCTCCAGGGGATCTTCCTGACTCAGGGATGGAGGCCAGGCAGATTCTTTACCACTAGCGCCACCTGGGAAGCCTGCTGCAAAGGCAGGCACAGACCTTTTCTGCTCCTGGAATCCACCACCTCTCATTTTTTCCTCTTGACTCCCACCTGTTAAAAACACCTTCCAGTCTGGAGATGACATGGATTCTCTTTCTTAATTTTTTCTGCAATGTCCTCCACCCCCAGGATTCTCTAAACGATTAAGTTTTTGGAACAAGAAGCAAAAATACTTTCAAACTATATGTTTTCTCCCCTGAGAAACCCTTCCTCAAGGCAATGAGGCCAGAGCCCGCTGTGATGGAAGGAAGGGAAAGGAGCCCTACAGAGACGAAAAGGAAGAAATCCATATTTGAAAATATTATTTGGCCACATATTTTATTTGCATGGAGGCTCATCTCTGTTAATGTATTTTAGGCTGTCTGATAGCGTGACTGGTTTTCCTATGTCCGCCCCAGCGCCTGTGGAGTGAGAAGGTGTGCTCCTGACGACCTCTGGTTGTTTTTCCTTTGAGCTTGCCCAACTTTGAAGCAAGCTCTGAATTGCTTCTGTGGGGCAGTGATGGTCACATCCTGGCTACTAAACCCTAAGATTTCCCTTCCTAGTCATTGCCAGCAATTACATTTTTGGCCACCTTTGCAGACACTGCATACCTCTGAACACAGTCCACCAGATCAGGTGGATTTTTAAAACTGTTTTTCATCAGATGGAAAGGCTTGAGTCCAAATCATTAAGAGGATGGTGATTGTAACAACTATATTACTATGGCGGGGGAGGGAAGGGGTGGAAACCTTACTACATTGCGTTTCCTGCCCCTAAACGCCACAGTGCTTCCCCAGCAACCTCACATCGAATACTTCTCTAAGATGAGGCACCAGAGGCCTGTCTTAAAATGTAAATGTGCTCTTTGGTGATGCTCTTAGATGACGTCTGCCTGATACTTGGCAGAGAGCAAACCCTGAAGGAATGAGACACCAGACAAATAATTTTTGATGGAAGAAAGTGAGAGGGAGGAAGGAACAGACCACAGCAACACCCACCCCCACCCCCCCGCCACCACGGGAGACTAGGGCGAGAAATGGAAGGGGAAGGGGTCTCAGAAACCAGCCCAAAGGTTTGTAACTTTGTCCAGCATTGGTAGGCCCTGCATCTGCGGAAAGGGCATTGTGTGAACACATCCACTTTCTTTTTTGTGAGTTGTCTGATGACAGCTTTAGTCATTTTCTGATCAACTCCTTAGGGAGCCTGCCGCTGTGTGTGAAAGTGGAAGTCACTCAGTCGTGTCTGACTCGTTGTGATCCCACGGACTGTAGCCCTCTGTCCATGTAATTCTCTAGGCAAGAATACTGGAGTGGGTTGCCATTCCCTTCGCCAGGGTATCTTCCTGACCCAGGAATCGAACCCAGGTCTCCTGCACTGCAGGCAGACTCATTACCATCTGAGTCACCACGGAAGCCCCTGCCGCTGTGCATATTTAGTGGTATTTAGCTTCCCAGGGTTTTGGCAGTGTGGGCTGGAGTCCCAGGGCCCTGGGTGCCTCCCCCTGGGAGGTACCGTGATGATAGACAAAGGGGAATAAGTGCTTTTCTGCTCCAAACTCTTCTCCTCTCCTGCTTCCACCACCTAGGGCTGAAGGAATTCTCCATGCCCCCTACCCCTCAAAACCCTGAAACTTGTCAAGGCCATTAACTTTTTTTTCAACTATATCAATTTAAGAAATTTTATTGAGATGTAACTGACATCTAGAGTTATATTAGTTTCAGTTGTACAACATAATGATTGGCTATTTGTATGAAATGTGGAGGCTGGGTGCTGAGCAGCCTGTCCAGTGAGAGTGGTCCAGGCCTCATTCATCCCTAACCCCCGGGCCCAGCCCCGTGTCTGCCACCTGGGGGCCATCCCCTCCATGTTTACTGTATTGAAATGAGCTGCATTTAGTCTGTGTTTGGGGGATTTGGGTGTACCTCACCAAGCTTTTTAATATCCTCTAATAAGTCACAGATTCTAAAAAAGGTAAATTAATTTTACTGAGTGACTCAGATGGTTCTAATTCCTTGCTTTGCTTTTCTAATTGTTCTCCATGATCCTCAAGCATCAAGGAGTGCAATGGACAAAGGAGCAGAAAGTGAAGGAAAAGACCCCTTATAATCTTCAGACAAGACAGTTATGTGCTTTTATGGAATAAATATTTTATACCAGGACTGGACAACAAAGCGGACTCCTGATGAGAAAAGATGAAAAGAATGACCGCATTGGCCAGGGCAGGAATACCAAAGGTTCTCTCTCGCTTTCCTCTGGCCAGCTGCTCAGCTCCTGGAAGCAAAACAACCCTTCTGTCTGGGATCTGAGTTAGACCTGACCCTGCTGTGGCTTTTCTCTCTGCTTAATATCCTTGTTTAGACACAGTTAAGTTCATAAACAGGAACTCTTAGGTTGCTGCTATTTTGAAACTTTCTGGGCTTTTGAAGATGATCTATGACTGAGACTTCCCTGGTGGTCCAGTGGTTAAAACTTTGCGCTCCCACTGTGGGGTGCTGGGGTTCAACCCCTGGTCAGGGAACTAGATCCCGCATGCGGCAACTAAAGATTCTGCATGCTGCAACTTAGACCTGGGAAAGCCAAATTTAAAAAAAAGCAGATGGTCTATGACTGATTTATTAATTACCAAACCTCTATTCTTGTTTCATTAACTCAACCCTTGTAGCTCCCAATTATTGGTGCAAATGGAGTAATTTAATTGAGATGCAATTGAATTATTTAAACTTGCATAGATTTTAAATGGTTGCTGTTTGACCTTGTGGTATATATGTGGCAAACTGTTTTCTTAATGTGATTAACATGAAAAAGGAGATTTGAAATCAAGACTGTCTTGGGAATGTATTATATGGTCCCTTTATTTATATTGCATATTACTTGGATAATGAAGTTATTTGCCTAACCTTTTTGTGTTTAGACAGATATTATGACTACTTGTATTCTGTAACCTCATACCAATTTGAAGGTACTGCAAACAGTTGTGGGTAAGAGGAAGATGGGAAGAGATAAACTGGTTGAGGTGCTTTGAATGAGTGTTTTGGAAATATGGGTACTACTGATCTAAAATTAGTTATTTATATTTTATTTTTATTACATAGCATATATTAATATGCACATCTATTTACATGTTGTATTAAATTTAATGTATTATATTAATACACAGTGCATTAATATATTATGAACATATGCTTAATTCATTAATAAATATATTACTTTACATTTAATATATTAATATATAATATAACATATAGTGTATGTTATATTAAGGGCTTCCCAGGTGGTTCAGTGGTAAGGAATCCGTGTGCCAATATGGGAAGCACAGGCTTGATCCCTGGGTTGGGAAGATCCCCTGGAGAAGGAAATGGCAACCCACTCAAGTATTCTTGCCTGGTGGGCTACAGTCCATGGGGGTCACAAAGAGCTAGACATGACTGAGCGACTGAGCATGTTATATTAAATATAAATTATATATATATATGTACATATATATGGCTGGAAATCCCTTTAGTAAATAAAACAACTTGTGCTGTGCTGGCTCAATGAATACCATTTGCTTAAGCACCTGAATTCCAGTGGCCAGGTTGTGCTAGTGGTAAAGAACCCTCCTGCCAATGCAGGAGATACAACAGAAGTGGGTCCAATCCCAGGGTTGGGAAGATGCCCCGGGGTAGGAAATGGCAACCCACTCCGGTATTTTTGCCTGGAGAATCCCATGGACAGACGAGCCTGGCAGGCTTCAGTCCATGGGGTCACAAAGAGTCGGATGTGGCTGAAGCGACTGAGCACTTCAGAGGCAAGAGCGCTTGGCTGCCAGGGCCTTAGTCTAGTTGATCGTTTTTCCTTGTGTTGCCTTTGCGGAAAGTCATCATATGAGTTATCTACTGTTGTGTGATAAACTACCCTACAACTCAGTGCCTTCAAATAATAAGCGTTTGTTACCTCAGTTTCTGTGGGTCTGGAATCTGGGTGCAGCTTAGGTGGGTGCCTAGCTCCAGGCTGGCTGTTGACTGGAAACCTCCCTCAGTTCTTGGAGTGTGGGCCTCTCCACAGGGCAGCAGGATCCCTCAGAGTAAGAGTGAGCAAAACAGAGCAAGCAGCAGTCTTTCTGTCACCCAATCTTGGAAGTGACACCCCATCGCTTTTGTCGTGGGGTCTAACCCAGTCAGGGGTAGGGGATTCCACAAGGGCATGAATCTCCAGCATCGGGATTTGGAGCCATCTCAGATGCTGCCTGCCCTAGCTAAAGAGAGAAAAATGGCTATATTTATCAAAATTAGTGTCACTTAGATATGATACCAAATACACAAGTAATCAAAGAAAAATAGGTAAATTGGACTTCATCTAAAAACTTTTATGCATCAGAGGACACTATTGAGAAAGTGAAAAGACAATCCTTAGAGTAGGAGAAAATATTTCTAAAACCATATATGGAATAAAGATCCAACAGCCAAAATATATAAAAAGCTCTTACAGCTCAACAATTAAAAAACAAAAACAAATAACCCATTTTAAAAATAGGCAAAGGATTTAGACAGACATTTCTCTAGAGAAGGTATTCAAATGACCGATAAGTTTATGAAAAATGCTCAGCAAGTTAGTCACCAGGAAAATGCAAATCAAAATCACAATGAGTACCACTTCATAGGCACTATATGTCATTTTAAATGGAGAACAATAAATGTTGCCAACAATATGGAAAAACTGGAATCCTCACATGATGACGTATAAAATGGTGCAGCCACTGTGGACACAGTTTGGCAGTTCCTCCAAAAGGTAAATACAGATTTACCGTGTGACTCAGTCATGCCGTGTCTAACTGCGTATTCACCCATGAGAAACGAAAATATACATTCACACACACACAAAAAAAAACTTGTACATGAATGATTGAAGCAGCAATTTCCATATTAATTGGAAATAATGTACATGTCCATCAACTGATGAATGTATACCCATGGAATGTTATTAAGTCATAGAAAGGAATGAAGCTCTGATACATACAACAACATGAATGAGCCCTGACGACATTACACTAACTGAAAAAGCCGGACACCAAGGCCACGTACTGTATGATTCCATTTATGTGAAATGTCCAGAATAGGTAAATTTATAAAGAGAAAAAACAGATTAAATGGTTGCCAGGGGTTTTAAGGAAGGCGGAATAGGGGCTGTCTGTTAATAGAGTCTACAGTGATGAAAATGTTCTGATATTATATAATAGTGCTGGTCACACAACTCTGTGAGTATACTAAAATCCCATGAATTAAATACTTTAAAATAGTGACTATTGATATATGGCAGAAACCAACTCAATTTTATAAAGCATTACCCTCCAATTAAAAATAAATAAAATTTTTAAAAAATGGTGAATTTTATGTTATGTGAATTTTATCTCAATAAAAATTCTTTTTTAAAATTACTATGACCAATGGTAACAAGTATTTACTGAATGTTTGGTAGCCTGCTAAGTTCCCTGCTGGGTTCTGGAACTTAGGTCAGTGGTTTTCAACCTTGGCAGCACATTGAAATCATGTGGGAGATTTTAAAAATCTTGATGCTCAGGCCACAGCCCAGACCAATTAAATCAGAGTCTCTAGGGTAGAATCCAGACCTCAGTGGTTTTTAGGGCACCATATGAAATCCAACATGCAGCCAAGGTTGAGAACCACCAGCCTAGAGCATCAAACATGCATGCATGTTCTGTCGTCAAGTCATATCCAACTCTTTGTGACCCCGTGGACTGTAGCCAGTCAGGCTCCTCTGTCCATGGGATCTCCTAGGCAAGAATACTGGAGTAGGTTGCCATGTCCTCCTCCAGGGGATCTTCCCCACCCAGGGATCAAACCCATGTCTCCAGTGTCTCCTGCATTGGAAGGCAGACTCTTCACCACTGAGCCACGTAAGAAGCCCAGAGCATTGTGACTTCTTAGCAAGTTGGGTTCCTTCAAGAAGTGACCACTCTCATGCCCTATCTTCTTTCCATTAACATTAATCAGCAAAGATAGCTGCTTGTCCTCAAGGACAGACTCCTCCTCCAAGTCAAGAAGGTCCCTTAGTTTCTCCTAATTCACCATTATTTTCCTTTCCGTGGGTGACTCAGAATGTTCAGTAATTTAAAGAGGGGTATTTGATGCTTTGAAGTTTTTTCTTAGTTTGGATTAGTTTGCTATGACTCAACTGTGGGCAGAGAATCATTTGTTCCCTTTGGAGCAAAAGTTGAATTCTGTCCAAATGGGTTGGCGCTTTTGCCCTGAAAAACCTGAATTTTATAGTTTGTGAAGTTCTGAGCAAAAATCTAAGATGAAAGGAGCTAGAAATGTGGGGACTTTCATGGGCCTATTTGCTCTGTTTTGTATTTCTTATCTAACTGTAATAGTTTATTTAACCATCTTCATCTTGGCTTCCCAGAACCTTAGCTTTTAGTGTCCTAAACCCACCATTGCCAGCAGTTCACCAAGCTGCTTTTGTACGACATTCATTCTGTTTGGCAAACCTATGTGGACTGTGTCCCAAACCACAAGTTCAGTTCAGTTCAGTTCAGTCACTCAGTCATGTCCAGCTCTTCGCGATCCCATGAACCGCAGCACTCCAGGCCTCCCTGTCCATCACTAACTCTCAGAGTCCACCCAAACCCATGTCCATTGAATCAGTGATGCCATCCAACCATCTTATCCTCTGTTGTCTCCTCCTTCTCCTGCCCTCAATCTTTCCCAGCATCAGGGTCTTCTCAAATGAGTCAGCTCTTCACATGAGGTGGCCAAAATATTGGAGTTTCAGCTTCAGCATCAGTCCCTCCAATGAACACCCAGGACTGATCTCCTTTAGGATGGACTGGTTGGATCTCCTTGCAGTCCAAGGGACTCAAGAGTCTTCTCCAACACCACAGTTCAAAAGCATCAATTCTTTGGAGCTCAGCTTTCTTCAGAGTCCAACTCTCACATACATACATGACCACTGGAAAAACCATAGCCTTGACCAGATGGACCTTTGTTGACAAAGTAATGTTTCTGCTTTTTAATATGCTGTCTAGGTTGGTCATAGACCCTGTTTAAATCCACCAATCAAGGTACTAGAAGCTGAAGCCAATTTGTGAAAAAGATGGAAATGGGCAAAAAAAAAAAAAAAAGAAAGAAGATTTCAAAGAGACATGAAGAAAGGATCAGCAACAGCTACATTTGGCTACAGAAGGGCAATGAGGTTTTAGCTAGTAACCCACCTGGTGGTAGGTGAAGTGGGTAAATATAGTCAGAACTCTGAACCCCAGGGTTCCACATCCACAGAATCAACAAACCATGGATCAAAAGATATTTGAGAAAAAATTCCAGAGTTCCAAAAAGCAAAACTTGAATTTGCCATTTGTAAGCAGCTATTTACATATCATTTACATTGTATTTGCAACAATCTATACAGTACAGGAGGAGAAGGGGACAACAGAGGATGAGATGGCTGGATGGCATCACCGACTCGATGGACGTGAGTTTAAGTAAACTCCGGGAGTTGGTGATGGACAGGGAGACCTGGCATGCTGTGGTTCATGGGGTTGCAAAGAGTCAGAAACAACTGAGCGACTGAACTGAACTGATACAGTATTTATGGGGCTTCCCAGGTGGCGCTAGAGGTAAAGAACTTTCCCACCAATGGTTCAGAAAATAGGTTTAACTATCTTTAGTTAAACAGAAGATATGTTTTAACTTTAGTGGATACTATCAAACAATTTTTCAGAGGTGGCCGTATCATTTGACACATTCACTAACATTGAGAACTCCAGTGGGTGTTTTTGAGATGAAAAGAAAATCAGTAAATACCTTAACCTGAGCCAAGTTCCTGGTTGCATAAATTTGCCATGATCTGTGGGATATGAACTGGCCATGCTTTGCAGTTGAGTGATGAAAGAAGAATAATACGCAGAGGCCATGGAGGGCACCTGTGACTATCCCACCCCAACCAATGCAGCAGGAAGAAAATCCTGCAGCTATTTTGGGGTGGTTTCCTAGCAGGGACATTAGCTAGTTATTAATAAAAGGGAAAGGGATTTGACAGAATGGGAGATGCTAAAGTTGTTTCCAGTTTGTGTGTTGAAAATGGGTGATTTTTTTTTTTTTAAAACAGGCTAAGTAGCAATGTCCCTCGAACTTTACTGGGAGGAAAGCTAATTAAAAATTCATAATCTGCAATTTTAAAGAGTTACCCCCAGGGATTTCCCTGGTGGTCCAGTGGTTAAGACTTGGTACTCCCAATGCAGCGGGCATGGGTTCGATCCCTGGTCAGGGAACTAGATCCCATGTGCTGCAACTAAAGAGTTTGCATGCTGCAACGAAGACTGAAGATCCTGTGTGCCACAACTAAGACCCAGCGCAGCCAAATAAATAAACAAATATTTTTCTAAAAAGATACCCCAGGTGATATCACTGGTGTTTCAAATACTACTCCAAAACATTGGTTAGAGGTTCAGCAATACTTGCATGTAATGTGTGCTGGGGGTAATAGCAAGAATATTTCTGACTCATTGTACATCAGAGCACCTTGTTGACACTGATCTTTTTGATTCTTAAATGCTTTGTTGAGTATTCTTTATAAACACATAAAAATTGGGGGAAAGCTTCTGCCTTTCATTTTGCCCCCGGGTGTCATCTTCGCAATGCAGAGTTTACATATGAGAATCAGCTTCTTTCCTCACTTCCTCATTGCCAGGGAGGACAATCAACACAGGTGACTCCAGTCCTCTTTTAAAAGGATTTACTGTTAGTTTCAGTGTAGAGCTGTAAGGAGATATCAAAAATTACTGATACATCACTGCAAAGTTAAAGCTATTTTGGAACATAGTAGGTATTTGACGCTTCCCTGGTGGCTCAGATGGTAAAGAATCTGCCTATAATGCAGAAGACCTAGGTTTGATTCCTGGGTTGGGAAGATCCCCTGGAGGAGGGCATGGTGACCCGCTTCAGTATTCTTGCCTGGAGAATTACATGGACAGAGGAGCCTGGCAGGCTACAGTCGGTGGGGTCACAAAGAGTTGGACACAACTGATTGACTAACACTCACTCAGGTACTTGACAAATGTTGAGACAGTTAGATTTATTTCATTAAAAAAATGTTTAAGATTTTGAAGGAGGAGCAGAAATAGAATGGGGTATTGGGGGCAGAGTAACAGCAAAAAAAAAAAAAAAAAAAAAAGTCAGCCACTTGTCATCTCTGCTTCCTTGGGGTAAAAAGCTGCTGTTGAAGGAATTCCTTTATGTGGCCGTGATTAAACCAGGGAGAGTCAGAGAGTTGGTTATTTCAAAGAACAAAGGAAGAGGACAAAGAGTGAAATATTTCCCAGTATAATGAAAAAAAATGCGTTAAGTGCCTGTTGTGCCATAGGCACTATACTAAAGCAATGAATCAGTTCAGTTCAGTCGCTCAGTCGTGTCCAACTCTGCGACCCCATGATCCACAACATACCAGGCCTCCCTGTCCATCACCAACTGCCAGAGTCTACCCAAAGCAAGGGATACCTGGTGGAAAAGAGAGAGGAAATTTCTATTCTCAAGAGGTTTTCATTCTAATATGGAACTGTGTTAGTCAGGGTGGGATGACTTCACTAACAAAAGCACACAAACAAACAGCTAATTCTCAGTGGCTTAGCACACATGCAAAAAAACTGGATTCTTCAAGCATGAAGACAGGTGTTCTGCTCCATGTGGTCTTTCTGGGTCCAAGGCTCCTTCCACATTCTTTTATGTCTACAGAATCCTCTCCATTCAGCCAGCAGATCCGAAAGAGAGTTTAGGAGCCTGCATGGGTAGTTATCATGATAAGGCCAAGCCTGGAAGTGCAAACATCACTTCACCCATGCCACATTGACCAGACTGAGTCGGATGGCCACACCCGACTGCAGGGGAGGTTGGGAAACATAGCTGAGCGCATGGAAAACAAAGGAAAGAGTTTAGTGAACACACACAGTCTCCACAGCAGGGGACGACAGTGACGTACGACCTGGTGTGGCAAGTGCTATGCTGTGGGGAGGTAAAGAGTGCTTTTGATAATACACGGGAAAGACACCTAACCCAGACTGGGCATTGAGAGGGTAACAGGCAGGAAGGCCAGGGGTCTCCAAACAGAGGAAATAGACTGCAAGTGCCAGACATTTTTATCTCTCTTAAGCAGCAGGAGGAAACAAACTAGCCATATTTTTTTCCGTTCTCTGTACAAATTTAAAAGGAGGTTTCTCTTAAAATACTGTGTTGCCATGACACCTGGTTTCACCTGAAGCTAACTATTCTCAAAACCTTGAGTTAACCAATACATTTTTCTTATGGAAATGTTTGTCTTAAGCTATGTTAATGTGCTATGCATTTACCCCAGACTCTGTAAGTTCTGCCAAACGGCTCAGAACCTACTTGACAGACCAGTATGTTATACTCAGATATTGTTCCCCTAATCTATGTAAATGAAACTATTTATTTGGTAATCTGCCCTTCTACAAGATTCAAATCAATCATTTTATGGCCTGGGATGAATTGTCTGGTGCCAGGATTATCGCAAAATGCAATTTATGGATGAGGGGCCTGGTGCCATTCTGAGTTTTAAGACATTCCTTTCTTTCACTAACAGACTGCGAGTGACTATATACCATCCAGCTGAAAACTAGTAGGAGGGTACTCTTTCTGCCCCCTTCTGATGCCTATGTTAGAAGCTTTCTCTATCTCCTTTATACGTTAATAAAACTTTATTACACAAAAGCTCTGAGCAATCCAGCCTCATCTCTGGCCCCGGATTGAATTTGTCCCCTCCAGAGGCCAAGAATCCCGGCGTCTTATTGTTCCGCAACAACCTTTCGGTGTGGGCAGAGAATATCCTAAAGGAACTGATGTCTCAGCTGGGGAAGAAAAAAGTTCATTTCTCTCTAGAACATGGTAACCTCTCCCCTAATAAGATACTACTCCCTTGTATGAACAATTTGTTTAAATCCAAAGAACGTTTTTTTTCTAAAGTAACTATTAGAGAGTAATAACCTCTTTCTTGGGTTGCTGTTTTTCTCTGCTTAAAAAAGAAATGGTGTGGGAATTCCCTGGTGGTCCACTAGTTAGGACCTGGCACTTTCACTGCCAGGGCCCTGAGTTCAATCCCTGATAGAGGAACTAAGATCCCACAAGCCACTTGATTTGACCAAAAAAAAAAAAAACGAAGAAAGAAAAGAAATGACTTGGACTTCTCTGGTGGCACAGTGAATAAGAATCTGCATGTCAGTGCAGGGGACATGGGTTCAATCCCCGGTCCAGGAAGATTCCACATGCCACAGAGCAATAAGACCCATGTGCCACAAGTACGGAGCCTGTACTCTAGAGCCTGTGAGCCTCAGCTACTGAGCTTGTGTGCGGCAGCTACTGACGATCGAGCACCTGGAGCCTGTGCTCCACAACAGGAGAAATCTCTGCAATGAGAAGCTGGAGCGCAGCAGGGGAGAGCAGACCCAGCTTGCTGCAACTAGAGAATGCTCGTCCAAAGCGACGAAGATCCAGCACAGCCAAGAAATAATTAATTAAAAAAAAATAAATGGCTTAATGTGGCACATGCTGTTTGCTGACTGCTCAAAATCCATTCCTGCCTCATTTCTTTTAAAAATAATTTTATTTATTTATTTTTGTCTGTGCTGGGTCTTCACTGCTGCACCGGCTTTTCTCTAGTTGCGGCTAGCAGAGCCTACTCTATGAATAGTGGCTGTGCATGGGTTTCTCATTGCAAAGGCTCCTCTTCTTACGGAGCACAGGCTCTGGGGTGCAGGCTCAGTAGTTGCGGTATATGGGCTCAGTGGTTGTGGCGAGTGGGCTTAGCTGCTCTGAGGCGTGTGGGATCTTCCCAGACCAGGGATTGAACCCATGTCCCCTCATTGGCAGGCAGATTCTTTACCACTAAGCCACTAGATGAGCCCCTTCCTTCCTCTTTGATAAGAAAATACAAATTTTCTTCAGCCACCTAACAACGTGTTCTAGGAAAATGAATTCTAGGAAACAGACTGTAATTAGTCTAAGGCAACCTTGGCAGTTCAATTCACCTGTCATTTATTTGGCAAATGGTAAATGAGCTTCTGCTAGGCCCCAGTCTGCTCTAAGTGTTGATTTATCTTTGCTAGTTATAAGCGTGGAGTGGGCATGTGGTGCAAATTCCAGACAATGAGGGGCGAGGGGAAGACTGCTGGGGGCTTCTGGGGAAGGCTTTTTCTTTCTAGAAGAGTAAAATGAGTGCTACTTGAAGAGAAAGCCAAGGCTTTCCTTTCCTGTGTCTGGACGGTGTTATGTGAGAGGTGATGCTTGGAACTGAAACAGTAATCTTGCAACCATGAGGAGAAAGAGAAGAGAAACTCAGAGAGGAGGACACAGCACTCTGGCCTAGTTAGGTGGTCGAATTAGCCAAACCTAGAGTCACCTACTTTTTTTTCTTTCTTTTTTTTTTTTTTTTTGGACTGGGAAAATAACTGTTCTGTTTGGAGAAGTGGGCAGGGGGTCCAGTGTCAGAACTTCTGGACCTGCTTCTTGGTGCCTGCAGCCTTGGTGATCTTGTGCATGTGGAAGGGCGCCGTCTTGCTCGGGGGCCAGCAGTTGCCCTCTGTGAAAGTGTCCCTGATCTGGACGCCCCTAAAACAGGGGGAAAGGTGCACAGACATGTTCCTGTGACCCTTCTCAAAGCGGTTATGCTTTCCGATGTAGTGGAGGTAGTCTGGGAGGATGAGAGAGTGGTCCTCTTCATCTTCATTTTGGTTACTAGACAGAACCTGCCCTCGGATGGAGACATTACCTGTGAAAGGGCATTTCTTGTCAATTAGTTGCCCTCGATGGCCTCCTTGGGTGTCTTGAAGCCCAGACCGATGTTTTTGTGGTATCACAGGAGCTTCTCCTTGCCAGTTTCCCTAAGCAGGACCCTGTTCTTATTTTAAAGATGGTTGGTTGCTTTTGGCACGCATGCTCAGTCTGAATGTCTGCCATCTTCCCCGTTCCCTGAAAAAACGAAGGCCTACCTTTCTTCTATGAGAAAATAGAAAGCCTGATAAGACAATTTCAGTTGGATATTCACTCACTTGGAGCCTAAAGCATCCTGACAAAATGTGCATGATTTTGTTGGCGTTGTTTGCTTTGTATTAGAAAGAGTGAATATTTTAATAAATGGATGAGGACTCATATTTTTCATTTTCTTCTCCACTGTGTTGTTTGATCTTAGAGGAATTTATATCCCAGACATCTTTATGGATGAAAGTCATTTTCCTTGATCTGTCTCTTCCTTCAGCCCCTGCAGATCCCTCCACAGGAAGCTGACGTGTCTGGCAGCAAAGCTGCATTCTCTGCTGGGTCTCCTAGTTGTTTAGCCTTGCGGAGCACTCCAAATTGAGGGTATTTTGATTTTTTAATGTGGAAGAGGCAGCTCCTCATTTGAGGAATCACCTTTCTTACTGTGAATTTGATAGGCAGTTTCATTCCTTACTCCCTCCCTCTCTCGTTAACCTTCCTCCTTCTCTTCCCCTAGCCCCCCACTCCATCACTCTCTCTCACACACACTCTCTCCATTCACTGTTTTTTCTCTTTCCTTCTTTTACCCCAGATGAGTTAGGCTGTGAGCTGTACTCTTTGTGACCTGTGAAATTTTTGGAGGCGCCTTGAATCTTGTTCAAACAGAAACCTGGCAAATTCCAAGTTCTAATTCAAAGCTTCCTGGCTGAACTCAGTCGAACTCCAGCTAAGGAATTAAGTTGGTAAGCCAGTGATGTTTGAAATGAATAATGGAGATATTTGGGGATAAGCTTTAATTTTTGAATAAGTGTGTCAAATAGCTTTTGCTGGAACAGTTTTAATGTAAAGTTGCAAGTATTTAACATGCCACTTGACTTCTCACCATCTTGATGATGCCAATAGAGGGGATAGATTTCCCGTGCACTATGAGATCTGGGTGCTAATCTCTGTTTGCTCTTTTATTTCACTGTTGATCTAAAACATCATCACCATCCTTCTGAGATTTTCACATCTACCCATTTCTTACATCATCACTTATTTTGACTAACAGCTATAAGTCCAGGGAGGAGTATTGTATTGGTTTGGGTACTGACAGGAAATAGATATCAGAAGTAATTAGGAGAAGGATGTGAGTTTGAGCAAGATCTGGGAGTTGGTGATGGACAGGGAGGCCTTGCGTGCTGCGGTCCATGGGGTCGCAAAGAGTCGGACACGACTGAGCTACTGAACTGAACTGAATGAAAGGACTCTACAAGGATGTCAGGGGTATTAAGAGAACCAACAAGGAAGTGAAACATGGGGGATGATAACAGTTATTACCTCTTGGATTAGAATGGATCAAGGAGAGGAAGAGGTTACTGGACGCTGAAGAGACTTATAGCTGTGAAAGTCCCTCCTGCCAGAAGCTGTGGCCTTGACTAAAATATAGGTCCATTCATTAATCTATATGCCTTCATTGCTTAGTATAAAAGCTAGGCTCTATAATAAGAGATCCCCAACACTGTGACTTAGTCAATATGTAAGTTTATTTCTCTACCAGTTATCATCCTGCATAGAATTCCAGGGTCGGTGTAGTGAGTTGATGGTGTTGAGTACTTTGGTGGTTGCTAGTTCTACGAAAAAGTGTTTCCAGTCTTCTTCCACTGGGAATAGGAAGGAATGTGCTTCTCTGCCTGCTTGGGGTTAGTTGTGGTCATGCAGCTTGCTTTGGCCAGTGAAATGTGACAGAGAATGAGATGGTTGGATGGCACCATCAGCTCAACGGACATGAGTTTGAGCAAACTCTGGGAGATGGAGAAGGACAGGGAAGCCCAGCGCGCTGCAGCCCGAGGGTCACAAAGAGTCGGACACAGCTTAGCTCGTGAACAACAGCAACAACAATGTGAATGAGTGTGAGGTGTGTCACCGAGGCATTTAGATGCCAATGCGAGGCTCTCGTGCTTATTTTCCCTTCCCCTGAAATTTGTGGGAGAACTATTGACATGAAGGACAGCCATCCCGAAGAGTTTCTCAGAACTGCCTCAGATTTGTGGATGTGAGAAATACAGCATAGATCTCAGGCCACTGAGATCAGAGGTTGCTAGCACAGCTAAACCTGGCATTTCCTGACTAATCCTGAGGCCCGGGCTCTTTCTGTTCTGTTGCCCTCCTGAGCCTAAGGGGTTGCTGTCATCTACGAGCTGAGACAGCTCAATGCCTTGTGTGGATGGTGCTCAGCTGTGTCCGACTCTGTGCGACGCCATGGACTGCAGCTCCCCAGGCTCCCCTGTCCATGGGATTCTCCAGGCAAGGATACTAGGGTAGGTTGCTGTTTCCTACTCGAGAAGATCTTCCTGACCCAGGGATGAAACACGCATCTTTTGCATCTCCTGCGATGGCAGGTAGATTCTTTACCACTGGGCCACCTTTCCACTTACTGAGACACTCACATCCTTGATCATGGGATACTCACATCCTTGATCATGGGAAGTGGGAAAGAGTGACAAGAGAGAACACTTACTCTTCGTAGGAGCATTACCTGGAAGTAGCACACATCACTTCGTTGGTCACATGCAGTGCTTTAGTTATCTATTGCTGCATAACAAATTATCCCAAAGCTTAGCAGATTAAAACAACAGACCTTTACCCCATCAAACCATTTCAAGAGCAGTGTAGCTGGGTGATTGCGGTTCTGAGGTTGCAGTTATCTGAAGGCTAGACAGGGGCTGGAGGATGTACTTTCAAGCCTACTCATAGGGTTCTTGGCAGACCTCTATCCTAACTGGCTGTTTTCAGGGGTCCCAGTTCCACATGGCAGCTGCCTTTCCCCAGAGCAACTAATCCAAGAAGCAGGGAGAGAGAGAGAGAGAGAATAGCTGCAGTATCTTTTAGAAACTAATCTCAGCAGTGACACATCATTTCTGCTTTTTTTTAAACTGGCCACACAGACCAGCCCTGGTTCAGTATGAGAAGGGCCTATGCAAATACATGAATACCAGGAAGCAGAGCTCGATGGAGGCTGGCTAAAAAATCTAACTACATGGGAAATGACACTATTTAGTCTTTAGCTGGAGAGCCATTCTCCTCAGATAAAATTACAGGAAGAAAGAGAGACATGCTAGTGTACACACAACCAGCTAAACAAAAACCCAACAGCACGCACTCAAAAAAAGAGAGAGAGAAGGCCTAAGGGGACAACCAGCGTTCTCTGCCTCAGCTCTCCCCCGGAGAAAGGGGACATAAATATACGTGCATACTCCTCTCCTGGTGCATGAACACACATTCTGTATCTTGAAAAGATTCTGTGCTTCTGGATTATGATTCCTATGCTGTGCCTTGAGGATTCTTATCCTCAGCATCACTATCGTCAGAAACTTGCCTTCTTCGATCCTAGGCAGTGTCGAATTCCAAGGTACAAGGTTTTTGTTTTTTTTTTTTTAAATAAAAAGCAGGGGGAGAGGGAGCTTGCATCTAGAAGAAAGAGAAAGAAAATCCTTCTGCATTGCTCATCTGGAACTCCAAGGATGAGTCACATGAATTGTGAGTCAGTTAGTCATGAGTATTTCGGTAGTTGGATGCGTTACATAAATTGAGATTCAAGTCCAATGTTTCTCATATTTTTCTAAGTTTAGGTGGTAAACTCTTATAAGAAGTCACATGAAAACTCAGGTTTATAGGAGTACATCCCCAATGGAGCAGTGCTCAAACATTTGTAAGATGACAGCTGATGGTGAAGCTGAAGAAACCTTAACTTCTTCATGCCTATAATTATTCACAGACACCACACCATTAAAGCCCTGGGCTTCATAAGACCAAGAAATCTTATTCTCCTGCCTTGTCAATAAAAGCATGGCTCATGTTCCGTATCCTTGCCTGACTTCTGTGCACCCCGCTACCTCCTAGGACTTCCATCATGGGAATAGAATATGAAGGGTTTTTAAAAAATTATTTGTTTATTTATCTTTGGGTTGCACTGGGTCCCTGTCGCTGCAAGCAGTCTTTCTTTAGTTGCAGTGCACACGCTTCCCATTGTAGGGGCTTCTCGTTGTGGAGCACGGGTTCTAGGCAGACGGGCTTCAGTAGTTGCAGTGCATGGGCCCAGGAGTTGTGGTGCATAGGCTGAGTTGCTCCAAGGCACGTGGGATCTTTCTGGATCAGGCAAATTCTTATCCACTGTACCACCAGGGAAGTCCAAGAATATGGCGTTTTTAAAATGACTTTTCTTATTACCGTTGTTATTGCTAGTTACTCTGGCATTGAGTTTGGGCAGGGATACGTTTGAAACAGTTTGTTGAGGTTTTCAAATGACCCTTTAGTGGAAAGTGGAATATGTGGGACAAGACTGCTGCATGGAGATGGCCAGGGTTGAGGGAGAGTAGCCAAATGTCCCCAAGAAGGTAACAAAATCTTATCGATCAAACATTTGCACTTAATTACAAAAAGTATGTATTTAATGTCCATAAATTATCTACCTGTCAGTGGTCATCTTTTCCTTTAACATGCAAAAATAACCTTTTTCTCAAGTCCCCATCAACTGAGAATTGTCTGGTGTTCTGTCCGGTTATTTTTAGGGTTTGTTGGCCTCTGTATTCCTGGCTTTCTTTTAGTCTGAATTCCTGCTTCTTCTGGATTCATAGTTACACTAGTGGCCAGAATTCCTCCTTCTATGCACTCCTCTCTTCCTTTTTTCACTCTCCCATTAGTTAGGATTCTTTCTGTTGCAAATGGCAGACACACACCAAGAAGGGGATTCACTAGTTCACAGACCTAGGATGGCAGGGATGCTCTTTCACTCTCTGTGTCTCTCTCTTTCTAATTTCCATCTCTGCCTGGCTTCATTCTCTCATGACATTCTCTCCCAAGCTGGGTCGATGGCTGCCTGCAACCCCAGGCCTCCACCCTCACGACTTTCTAAGCACGAGGACAGTAGAGAACTACCCCTACCATTCCAGCTGGGGAAACTCTGGTGAGGGACGTTAATTGGCCCAGCTTAGACCCAAAGCCCGTATCTTGGTTCAGTCCCCAGGTGCGAAGGGACATGGTGTTGTGATTGTCTGGCCTGGGTCGTGTGTCTAACTCTGAGTAGGGCAGGGAAATGGGGATGCTATGATTAACTGCTCTACCACATGAAGTGGGAGGTGCTCCCCAGATGCAAAGGGGTGTTGTTACCCCTTCACAGGAAGACAGCAGACCGCAACAAGTGCTTCTGCTGCCCACCGTGGGCCACAGACATGGCCCAAGCAGTTCCTGCCCGCTCCACCCACCAAAGCATCGCCAAGGCAAGGCCAGTTTGTGCAACAGCCCCGTCCTCGAGGTGACGGATAACAAAGATCAGTGGTGGAAAGGTAGCCGCTGTGCAGTGTTAATATAAAATGGCATTTAAACGTCCCTGAGCCCACCCCACCAGCCTGCTGGGTCAGCGGGCATGTTGCTGGAGGCTGTGCTCTGTCCCAGATCATGCTCCTCCGTCGCTCCCCTCGGCGCCTGAGGGCCCCAGCTAGCCGCCCACCTGAGCATCCATGGGACACAGCCCCAAGTTTCTGCTGCTTTCTTGTACACAGCCACTGAATTCTTCATTTTCTTCCCTTCTAGGCTTATGTTTTATGGCCCCCACAACTCATCAAGATGTTTTCATAAACAAAAGAGCAAATTCTCCCTTAGGAAGAATCTTTCTAAGGATATTGTGATCTCATGATTGTTAATAAGTAATATATATGTTTGCTCTTCATCTAGCTCCTGGCACGCAGCTCCCAAAACCCTTGTAATTTCCTAAGTGATAAGAGCAATGGGAACGTCTTCTTATTTTTTTTTAATAGTATTTAGTCTTTTGCCCTCAAAGAGCTCCAGTTCCTGAAGTAGCTCCAGAGTGAGAAAGGCAAAAGGAACCTCTTTGTCATGAATAACAAGGACTTCCCTTGTGGCTCAGATGGTAAAGAATCTGCCTGCAATACAGGAGACCCGGGTTCAATGTCTAGGTCAGGAAGATCTGCTGAAGAAGGAAATGGCAACCCACTCCAGTATTCTTGCTTGGGGAAGCCAATGGACAGAGTAGTCTGGCAGGCTACAGTCCACAGAGTTGCAAAGAATCAGACATGACTGAGTGAGTTTCACTTCACTTTCAACCACACCTGAGTTTGTGTTATGGAGGTGATTTTTGGAAAGCCCTTAGCTAACCACAGGATGAGGACTGGTCACCGGGGAATCAAGCAGGTGGTTAGCTGGAAATTTCAGCCCCCTCCGACCCTCCCACTGCTGACCTCCAGGGAGGGGATCGGGGCTGGGGATTGAGTTTAATCATGATTGGCTAATGATTTAATCAATCACACCTATATACAGAAGTCTCCGTAAAAAGCCCCTAAAGTGCAAGGTTCAGAGAGCTCCTGGCTTGGTAAAGAGGAGAAGGTGCTGGGAGGGTGGCGCCCAGAGCCAGTCTGGGAACTCCACATTCTTCCCTCGTGCCTTGCCCTCTGCATCTCTTCCATCTGACTTTTGCTGAGTTACAGCCTTTATAATAAACTGGTAATCTAGGGAGTAAACTTTTCCCAAGTTTTGTGAGCTGCTCTGGAAAATCAATCCACCCCGAGGTGGATGAAACCTCCAATTCACAGCCTGTCCATCAGAAGCACAGGCCGGGCTTGCTCCACTTGCCGAACACTAAATCAGCCTTAAGGCTGATGACAACAAGAAATGCGGGCAGTGGGCAGACCACTGAAACACTAACAGAAACACCTGGCATAGTGGTTGGTTGCAGTTGTGCAGTGGTTAAGGACCATGACAACGATATCATCAAGGAGTACTTCAAATGCAAGAAATGAACAAACAAAAACCCTGACCCTAGTTAGATACATATATTAATTGAGTAATTAATTTGTTAAAGGATGCCTGATCTCATTCCCTTCCAGCACCTGCTATTCAAGGATTCGACTCTTGGGCCAGATAAACACAGGAAGTGATCCTCTATCATAAACATGCTTCTCAACTCCAAGCCAAAGGCGCGCTTTCTGCTCAGCTGGTTAACTCTTCTCATCCTGGATGGCTTGTTCTTGAATCATTTCTCTAGTGTGTTGATAGACTTCTGAGCTGGGGCTGAGACCTCTCTCATTGCCTGACATGGGCACATCTCCATGCCCTGTCTGGGTGTGCTTCACCTACTATCATACTAACAGTGCATTTTTTCCCTGTTAGCTCGTGACTATGAAAGCACTTTGAACAGTAAAGAATGCTCTCCCTATGCAGGTGTTTATGAAGTACACACATTCCTGTGCATCTCCGTTCTTTCTTTCCAGAACATGATGTCAGCATCGAGCCATGTACTGACAGATTACCACCGACGGGGCTGTAGCGGAGTCTGCCAGACGAGGCTGTTCTGCTCAGACGCTGGTTCACTGTGAATTGTTTAGAGAAGAAATGCTTTCAGGTAAAGGACGAGGAAGTTTGCCAAGGATGTTCAATGGGATCTTGTAAACATTTGTATTCCAAATGACTGTTATTGTTTCTTATTCCGGGCTCTTTTTAAAGAACTGAAAAGGCTGTGTCCCCATTGTCGGTAAGAGTTCAGACGTGCAGGCCAGCCTCATTCTAGGCTGGGCTGGCAGATACTGCTAGTGGTCTTTCCACTATCCATCCTCCCCTTTCGTCTCCTTACCAAGAGAACCCTAATTTTTCTTAAGGCAGCATGATGCCCAATTACATATGCTCACCTTCCCAGACTCCCTTGCAGTCGGGAGTGACCATGTGACCCAATTCTGGCCGATGAGATGTAGGTGCAAGTCCCTAGGTAGGGGCCTCCAGAAACTTTTAAAGGGAAGAGTCTTACCTCGCGTTTGCCTTTGTTTTTTCCTTTTTTATTTAAAATGCACCCATCTTGTCTCCATGAACACAAAAGTCGCATGCTAAAGATAGGAAAGTAGGAAAATAAAATGACTGCAGTTTCTTGTCACCCTTACCTACTGATGTCTTACGTAAAAACAGTCAATTAAACAAACATATAGAAAGCCTATTTGGTTAATCCATTGTAATTAAGTTACTGTTCCATGCACTCAAACATAGTCTTAACTGATAGACCCCGCTAAGCTGTTTCATGTGCCATGTATAATAGAAAATGGATGCAAATTGACTGTAGAGTTTTTCGATCAGTGCTACTCAAGCTTTCATGTGCATGTACATCACCTGGAGAGCTTGTTGAAAATGCAGATTCTGATTCAGTAGGTCTGGATTGGAGTTGAGATTATGCACTTTTCTCACAAGCTTGCAGCTCATGCTAATGACGCCAGTCCTGGGCCACACTTTGAACAGCAAGGATTAGAAAATGACAGCTCTTTTGTCAGGCTGCTCCTACGCTAAGCTACTCTGCTCTCCTTTGATATGCTTATGATTCAGGTAAAAATCTGCAGAGGACTCAATGCATTTTCACAAAATGTTAAGGTTTTATTTAGAACATCATTTCAGAGACAAAAAGCAGTTCATGTTGTTTAGCAAAATAAATCGACAAATGTATTTAAATAAGGGGAATTCAAGACTTTTGTGGATTTTTCCCCTTAGTTATTTGATTTTTGCCAGTTGGAATTTCTGTCTTCCAGCCTGAGTGCTTTCCAAGTTAATTCAGCTATAATCCAAGGAACTGCTTTATGAAATCCACATGACTCAAAGTCCCTCTGTATTCTCACTCAATGTATTAAATGAAACATAAGGAAAATGACTTAGGGAAGTGGAATTAGAAGGAAATACGTCTTTCTCTTGGTCATGTTGTCTTTTCAACAGAAGCCTTGACCATTCTGAAATGGATGTTAACAGTAAATTGTTACTGGGAGGTGATGGTCAAAAGGAAACTTAGGTGGTTTTTAACACCATCTGTCATCATGACTCAAAAGGAAATGCCAGCCACACCATTTGCAGCCACACCTCTGCTTTAAACAGAAGCTGCTGCACATAGCTTCCTATGTGCTTGCACACTGAAAAATTGTTATTATCTTCTCTAGTTATGTACATTTAAAAAAATACAACATTGTGTTAAATAGCAGGACAGCGAACAGTGGGACACAACAATGCTACTGAAAAACCAAAATAGCTTGATGAAGCTGAGAAGAGAAATAGCAGATGGTCTTCATGAAGGGGAGCGCCAACGTCCACCACCTCCTCAGTCTGTGACGGATCTGCACTCAGAGGGTAGGCCTTCAGACCGCCGCCACTGGGCCAGGCGCTGCTTGAACCATTTCTGGAGGAGGGAAATGTGCAAGATTACTTGTCACCGATTGAAAAATGTCCATTCCCTTTCTCCCTTTCTCAGAGGAGCTTCTGTGACCCAGTTGTAAAAAAGGAAAGTAAGAATGAGCCCATGGGTCTGGATCTTCTCACTGTGATCCTTACCTTTCTGCCTCGGGCCCTTTGCACATGCTATTTCCTATGCTTAAATAAAACCTTCTCACTGAAGCCTTCCCTGACCATTTTATCTAAAGTAGATTCTCTAGCCATCTCCTTAGTCTCTATTTTAATACTTGGTTACCTTCACAGAACTTTGAATATCTGTAATGAATTCATTAACTTGTGCATTCACTTGCTTTTAGTCTACATTTCATTCTAAAAGATAAGAGCAGTCTGCATCTGGCTTATCACTATTAGCCCCTCGCATAAGGGCTTAACGGAGATTAATCAAAGTTTGTTGAATGATAAAAGAAATCAAAGCATCTCCTTGTTGCCCCAGATAAATCTATATAGCTGCTTTACCTCATCAATGTGGGGTGATCCCAAGGGCCTCAGTCATCCACCAGTGCTTCATTAGCATTTGTCGAATAAAATGAATGAAAAACTAAGCACTGGCCAACCTTGGGGCACTTCTTTTGGGGGAATCTATGGAGGGGTCTGGCCCAGTCTTTCCTGCTCCAGGGCCGCTGAGCAGTGAGGAAAGATAGAGTAGAACTCCCGTTTACTCAAAATCTTCTAAATTTGTGTGACCCAAATATTCATACCTCACAAAATTAACCATGGATTTAGAAAAGCCCCAGATGGGATAGTTCTAGACATGGTACCAGGTGAAGGCTAAAACATTCTTCATATGTTGTAAAACTGCCTTACAACATATCAGTCAGTTCAGTTCAGTCGCTTAGTTGCTTCTGTTTCTTTTTGACCCCATGGACTGCAGCATGCCAGGTTTCCCTGTCCATCACCAACTTCTGGAACTTATTCAAACTCATGTCCATTGAGTCAGTGATGCTATCCAACCAACTCATCCTCTGTTGTCCCCTTCTCTTCCCACCTTCAATTTTTCCCAGCATCAAGGTCTTTTCCAATGAGTCAGTTTTTCACATCAGGTGGTCAAAGTATTAGAGTTTCAGTTTCAGAATCAGTCCTTCCAATGAATATTCAGGACTGATTTCATTTAGGATTGACTGGTTTGATCTCCTTGCAGTCCAAGAGACTGTCAAGAGTCTTCTCCAACACCACAGTTCAAAAGCATCAATTACAACATATAGAGATGCCTTTATTACACCATTGAGATTATACCATTGGAGAAGGAAATGGCAACTCACTCCAGTATTCTTGCCTGGAAAATTCAATGGACAGAGGAGCCTGGAGGGGCTATAGTCCATGGGGTCACAAAGAGTCAGACACAACTGAACATAAGTAAGTGTTAGTCGCTCAGTTGTGCCCGACTCTTTACAACCTCATGGACTACAGCCCACCAGGCTCTTCTGTCCATGAGATTTTCCAGGCAAGGATATTGAAGTGGGTTGCTATTTCCTTCTCCAGGGGATCTTCCCAACCCAGGGATTGAACCCAGGTCTCCTGTACTGCAGGCAGATTCTTTACCGACTGAGCTAAAACATGCTTGTATATTATTATATCACTGAGGGGTGAGGAATTCTGCAAAGGGGAAATGAGGAGATCCATGCTGGGGAAGAGTCTGGGGTATGAACAAGGTTGGTCAGAAGGGATCTGGACTTTTAAGAAATCAGCATTGAAGAGGGAAGAGTAAAGGCATAGAAGCAGCAAGCGTTGATCTACATGGGAGATGATAAGACTCTATGGGAGGGACGGAACCTCTAGGCTTTACTCTCCTGTGCTTCCCAACCTTTCACACAACATGACGCACTGTTTCTCCACCTCACGGCTTGAGTAGGTGACCGCTGGGGGCTCTGCAGTCCTGCGCCCTGCCAACAGGAAGCTCGATTCTAATCAACTGGCTCTGAGAACTTGGGGAATTTAGAGTGCCAGTCAGCTCAACTTTAAGTGAAGAGGGAAGCTTAGGGAGTTTCTTTTGTCCTGGTTAGGGTTTCTAACACTTACCTATTCCTGGGACTTCCCTGGTGGTCTGGTGGTTAAGAATCCACCTTGCAATGCATGGGATGCAGATTCGATCCCTGGTCAGGGAACTAAGATCCCACATGCCTGGAAGCAACTGAGGCCATGCACCACAACTAGAGGGTCTGTGCATTGCAACTAAGCCCCAATACAGCCAAATAAAAATTAAATTAAAATAAATTTTAAAAATTTATATTTAATAAATTTAAAAATTAAATTAAAAATAAATCTAAAAATTTATTAAAAAATAAAATGAACTTAAAATGTACCTATTCTAGGGGCCAGTAGATGAGGGGACAGAAAGGAAGCAGTGAGAAAGAACACAGCTGTGGGACAGACGCCAGACCTGGGACGTGCTGATGGAGATGGTGTGGAGAGTGTCTGGGGACACTTAGACATCTCTGACTTAGCACAGCCTCCCAACAAACAGGGTGGGCTCCAGGGCCACGCTGGGGGAGACCTCATCTTTACAGAGATCTAGGGAGTCAAAGGGCACTTCAGCATACACCCAAGATGAGAAGAAAGGGCAAGGACCACAGGGGAAGGAGTGCTTCTGTGTCTCAAGGCCTGAGAGCTAGAGGGAAGCGAGAAGACAGGATGGTCGAGGGTCTGCACCAAGGCTCGGCTGGCTGAAGAGCAAGGGACCACGCCTACGCCTCTATGTCACCCTAACTGTTCAACAGAGTCTACACACTGACGTCATTAACACAGTCACTGAGATCTGCGGTCTTACACACCTTTGTACTGTTGGTGTGGCAGCATATTGCTCTTAGGGAAACCTTCTCTTAGGGCTTGCTTTCTGCATGCAGTATTTCACTCCTGGGGGGTCTCCCTTCTTAAGGAGAATAGAGAACTCATGTATTTTTGGTGGCCTTAACCAATGTTCTGGGTTTCCCTGGTGGCACAGATGATAAAGAATCTGACTGCAATGCCAGAGACTGGGGTTCAATCCCTGGGTGGGGAAGATCCCCTAGAGAAGGCAATGGCTATATACTCCAGTACTCTTGCCTGGAAAACTCCATGGGCAGAGAAGCTTGGTGGGCTTCAAAAAGAGACACACATGAGCGACCACCACTTCACACTGCAGCTCATGTTCTACTGCTAAAGATGGGCATATTCGCTTCGGTGATCCATGCGTGTATTTAGTAACTCTGGAATCTGGTGTGAGAGCGGTATGGTTCCAGTCTCATTAATGAGGGGCCTCTGCAGGGGTTTTGCGGCTATAAGGTCTGATTCAACAGAATTTCCAGTTACTAGAGCTGAATAAACGGCAGAGTTTTACAGACCAACTAATTAAAATTTGGAGGGAGAAAGGCTCATTTTCTATCAGGATTCATTTAGGACAAAATGATTGAGCTGGACTCATTCAGAAGAGCCAATTCTTACATGAGTAATGAAGCAGAATATTAATATACAGTTACCGAAAATAACTTCAGCAATGACCACATCTGTGAATCGGTGAGTTGGCATCCAAATGCTTAATAAATTGAACCCTAGCATTGGGAGGTCAGGGAGGCTCAAGAAAAGCTCAGCTGTTTTCTAAAGATATATATTTTAAATCACACACATGTATAATAATTTAGCAAACCAGCAACAAAAAGCATTAAACACCTTGCTTGCTTTTTTTCACCTTCAGAGTGAAATCTTATCACATCTCACTCATGTTGAGACTAATTTTCCACCTGGTTTTTCTCCTCTTCTTTGTTTTGGTCAGTCATCCCCTGGGAAAGACATTCATCCCTTGCTTGCTTATAAATGGATGCCCTCATTAGCCTCGCCCACTGATGGAGATTTATTTACTCCAAGGGAACAGATGATAATTAGACCCTGTGATGTAGAAGGGTTAAGGCAAAATAACATTGTTCCTGTCCTTTTCTCCAGTAACTAACATTTCATTCTTTTTAGGAGGAGACCTTTAAAGGTTTTTTTTTTTTTCACTGATGAAACATCTAACAACTAAAACCAGGGTTCTGGGAAGAATCCCAGGATGTTAAGAGGAGATAAAAATTCTGGAAACCAATCTAAGAACCAATGCCAACTACACTGGGATTGAATCAGTGATAATAGAAAATGGCAGATCATCCTAACCTCCCAAGGGGCTGATGAGAGCGTTCCCAGCCCCTTCTCACACTGAGTTCAAAATAATAAAAGACACAGGGATTGGGATTCTGTAAAGTTTATCTAATTTAAATATAGGGGAAATCTAATTACTGTCATGAGAAAAAAATCCATTCTGGGACTGAAGCTGAAGCTCTAGTACTTTGGCCATCTGATGCAAAGAACTGACTCATTAGAAAAGACCCTGATGTTGGGAAAGATTGAAGGCAAAAAGAGAAGGGCACAGCAGAGGATGAGATGGTTGGATAGCATCATGGTCTCGATGGACAGGAGCTTGCTCCAACTTTGGGACCTACTGAAGGACAGGGAAACCTGGTGTGCTGCAGTCCCTTGGGTCCCAATGAGTCAGACATGACTGAACAACAAGGATGCCAGCAAATGCACCTTAAAAAGTTATTCCCATTAGAGCATCCTTCACGTCATGCTGGGTTCCTGCTGGTGTCCCCTCCAAGTAGAGAACATTGTCCTACAGTGGGACAGCCATAAAGGTGTCAGAGTCCCCAGTCAGGGGACAGTTTAACCTTTTAGTCCTTGTTACTCTTGCCAAAGTATCAGCAGTGTGAATCAGCTTGAGTTAACTGTTAATATCTCACAGTAGCATAGCATGCTTATTTTTCTTTTCCTAGTATTCCTTGTTCTAGGAAAAAGAATATGAATCCAATTCTGGAAGTGGGTGGTATTAGGCATAAAGGGAGCAAACATGTGAAATAAATATTATCTTGGCTTTGACGACCTGTTCTTATGGAAAAAGGCAACATTAATAAAGAAAAGAAACAGAGAAAGCATTGATACCAGACACTGCCTATACACAGGCCCAGCACACACTGGCCTCCATCAGTTATTTAAAGGGTCCCTTCAGGGAAACCACTTCCACCCACCAGTGCCCATGGGGGTGGGAGGGCTGGCAAGAGGTTAAAGGGATGGCGGTGGGTGGGGGGGGAGGATGGGAAGTGGAAGATGAGATCCAATCTGATAAGAGACGACAGAGGGTCACCTAGGAAGCCTCTTCCTCTGAAATTGCTAAATTTCGCCTCTCTCTGAGCTCTGGGGTCTCAGATGCTTCCTTGTGGTTGGTGCTAGAAGACAGAGGGGTAAAGCAGAGCTGTGGCAATGTCGGGGAGGAAGAAGGTGTTGGCCTTGTGGCAGGAAAAGGAAGCGAAGGGCCCTGCTATGAGGCTGACTCATCCCCGCCAAGGCTCACTTCCGAGCTGGGTCGACCATTTGCCCATTTGAGGGTGGAAGAAGAGGTGAGATGGGAGAAGGGCTGCCTGCGAGGGTGGAGGAAACTGCTGTGTAGGGGCCTGAACTGGCTGACCTTGATTACAGAAGGGTGCCCTCTCTTTCTTCCTGCCTCAAACCTGATTTCAGTTCAGTTCTCTCATATAAGGCATATCCTGAGGAAAGACTGAATGCAGCCTGAGATGACTGTCATTTATGGTATAGTTTTTTTTTTTTTCAGGAAGAAAGAGAACATAAATTGGATTTTCAGTCCTTTCCTCCCACCCCACCCAGTTGTTTCCATTTCTCTTCTGTGGGGAGAAAACAGAAAGGTGTTTCAGCATCCAGGCCAGGGGGCCAGACTGCCAGGGAACAGATCCCAGCTCTGCCACCTCCCAGTTGTGGTCTTAAGCAAATTATTTCTGTGTCTCATTCCCTTATCTGTGCCATGGGCAAAAAGTACCTACTTCAAAGCATTGTTGTGGAAAACAAAGGATTTAATACTTAGAGAATACCTGGAACAATAGGTGGCAAGTATCATCTCTTCTAAAGGTCAACGTAATTATTCTGTTTTATGGTAAGGGAATGACAGTAACTTGCCAAGGGAGAATCTGACTCAGATGATAAAGAATCTGCCTGCAATGTGGGAGACCCAGGTTCAATCCCTGGGTGGGGAAGATCCCCTGGAGAAGGGAACGGTGACCCACTCCAGTATTCTTGCCTGGAAAATCCCACAGACAGAGGAGCTTGGACATGACTGAGTGACTAACACTTTCACAGAGCCCACAGTGAATCCACAGCTTTCTTTTTAAGAAGTTGAGTTACTGTCTCTGAGATCACTCCTCTTTTCTAAATATAGCGTGGGATTTTAAATGACAAAAGTTCAGCAGGCTGCCTCCTGGGGAAAGAGGGAGTGGTTCACAGAAACTGGAGCTGTTAGACTTGGGTTACACTAAATCACCTTCTATTAAGTTCTGGTTCTGGTTAGCCAGACAGCTGTTTCCTTCTCTAAAAAGATACGTTTGACTTTCTGTTTGACCTAGGAATGGGAGGATCTCCTACAGGCAAATTCTCCAAGTTAGTCCAACTCTTTACAACCCCATGGACTGCAGCCCACCACATTCAAAGGCTTAGTTAGTAAAAATCATTTTGGACTTGGGATCCAAGATGTATCTTGGGGTCTTGATTCTAGGATCCACTGAAGCACCCATTTACAAGCTCTTGAGCTCCATCTAAGTATGATTCATGGTGAGGAGAGAAAAAATATCTGATGCCCTGGTCTATAAAATGGCAAGAATAAGAAAGTCTCTGCATTAGACCTGAGACTACTGGTGTGAAGTGCTTTGGGTTCCCATGGGAGAGATGCTAGAGGAGTTCCAAGTGGTATTATCAAGCATAACTAATTGTCTTTCCATGACCAAAGGGAAAACAGAAGTCAGAGTTTAGGCAAGGGTTAAAAAACAAACAAACAAAAAACCAGTCGGTTGAAGAAGCCAGTACTCCTTCAAGCCAGCTCCTAGTGGTTAAAATCCTGGGCAGTGTTACATTCTCTGTCCTAAACGATTTTCAGGATAATACAGAAGATTTTAAAATAAATGAATCAACGCACTTACAGTGACATCTTTCTTCACTCCCTTCAGTTGTGATGTTAGATGTCTACCTTGTCATAAAACTCCAGAAAAAGAAGATCCTAGATCTCCTTGGAGCCGTGGAATTTTTAAAAATCAGAACCAAATCTCCCTGACTCCCTGCAATTTTAGGTCTGCAGCTGAGCGGAAGCTGCAGCGAGATGTGGTGGAAAGAGCATGCATAACGACCTGGGCCATCATGACAATTCCCTCCCTCTGAACCTGCTTCCTCGTTTACCAACCCCGAAGACTGAATTTAGAGCTTATCACTAGGATCCCGTCCAGCTCTGACACTCCCGCTGGGAATGGATTCGTGGACGCCGGGCTCAGTGGGCGCCCACGGCGCCTCTCCGGACGGTTTCGCTCAGAGCCCAGAGGAGAAACTAAACCCGGGAAAACGAGACAAACGTGGGCCCAGAGACGCGGCTCCCAGCCCGGCGGGAGGAGAGCGTGCTTTCTCTGGCTGTAGGGGAGAGAGGAAAATCAAGCAGACGGGAGGGTGGGCGTGGGGTTTCTAAGCAGCTCCTGCGGGAGCCACCCTGCTGGGGTGCAGGGCAGACCCGGCGCGGGTGGAGCCGAGAAGCAGGGATGCTGCGCGGGAAGCGATGCAGGTCTGGGCTCCCGGGGTGCGGCAGAAACGCTGACAGATCCGGGGGAAGAAGGCCAGGCGGGAGCCGAGGGTGAGGAGGCCCTCACCTTCCCGAGATCGAGGCTGTCCCCAGGGGCGGCAGTGCGGGCGCGCGGGGCGCGCGCCGGGGCTCACCTGGGTCTCCTCCTCGGAGAGGCCTGCCTCCGCGGCGATCAGGCACAGCGTGGTGGGGTCCGGGTGCTTGTTGACCTTGTTGAAGTTGTACTCCAGGATCTCCACCTGGTCCTCAGTGGGGCCGCTCGCGGTCTCGGTCGACATGGTCCCGGCGCGGCTGCTGGAGAGGGAGAAGCGGCGGTGATGAGCGAGGCGGTGGGCAGGGCGCAGGGGGGACGGCGATTCGGGTGCTCTCAGCCCGCGGGGCTGTGCCTGGAGCCTGCGCGGGGCCCTTGGGGGGGCGCGCCCAGGGGGTCCCCCGGTAGACCTGCGCGTCCTTCGGCCTCCCTCCTGACCCCAGTTTTTACAACAGGTTTCCCCGGGGCCCCCGCTCTGGGACAGCGGGAGGAGGAGGCGGCCGCGCCCTCCCCGCCTTGAGGCTTTAAGGAAGGAGTGGAGGAAGAGCGGCGGTGATTTTTGAAAAACCGCCTTCAAACGCTTCCTCCGGGCAGAGGGAGCTGCCTTGGGGACAGTCCTGACGGACAGCTGGGCTGGCAGCCCGGGTCCACGGCGGGACGCCTCACCCTTGCAAGCCCTGCTGCCTCTAAAGCGGTTTAGCACTTTGCAGCCTCTCCAGGGAGGGCGGTGCACCCCACACCTCCTTCAGAGAAATGACCCAGAGGACAGAAGTTACTTTTCAAAGTTTTAGAACTGGGGGCGGCGCTTTTAATCTCTCCCTTTTACAGTGGAGATAGGTCCGCAGCGCTTCACCCTGCACTTCCCAGGGCCAGGGACTCAGGGCAGGAGATATTTACACCTGAGGGCTTGTGTGAGTCACCCTGCAATCTGCAACCTCCTCCATCCCTTTAGCCTAGGTTTTTCAAACTAAAGCTGTGAGTAGGAAGTCTCCTGTCAACCGGGTGTTCATGGCCCAGCGTGGCCTGGACATGGTTCTGGCAGGGTACAGTAGAGTCCACTTCACTATGAACCTCTCTAGATGAGGATTTCCAAGACAGAGTCCAAACCCAGCTGAGGAGGATCTACAGCAACTATCTTTTAATCAGACATCCCCTGTGATTGTATTAAAAATAACTGCAAAGTCAAGAGGACAGGTCTGTGACCAGCTTCAAGGTCTTCTATATTTCCTTATTTTAGAGTCAAACATTGCTCTAGCAGGGGCTTCTCAGATGATGTTAGTGGTGAAGAACCACTTGCCAATGCAGGAGACATAAGAGATGCAGGTTCAATCCCTGGGTCAGGGAAGATCCTCTGGAGGAAGGCATGGCAACCCACTCAAGTATTCTTGCCTGGAGAATCCCATGGACAGAGGAGCCTGGCAGGCTGCAGTCCATGCGGTCACAAAGTCGGACACGGCGGCAGCAACTTAGCATGCATGTATGGATTGCTCTAGCAGATTTGAGGCAACATGACTTCCTGCTACATGTCTCATACTTAAGTAGCCTCTGAAATGGGGCTAAAAAATGGCAGATGTGCACCCCTCCCCTTCCCCCAGTTTAAGATGTATTGAGATATAGGAAGTTAGAGTGTTCAAGTTCTTGGCTGAGGACTTGGGACAGACAGGTCAGGACTTGCCAGCACTGACAGTAAAAGACAAGCACATGTGTGGGAAACACCTTGGTTTGTTGTTTTAACAAACAATTGCAAAATCAGCCAGCACGATCCTGAGTGGATTTTGATGTAGTTAGTGCCTGGGGGTGAGCCGCAGTCCACTGACCCGACTGCATAACGTCCCCGAGGCTGTGATACACTTTTCTGCTGTGACCTGCATCCTGGGCTCCCTAAATGTTTTTCTGTCTCCTCTTGGTCACTTGAAGAGGGTTTCCGGTGAGACAAGAAATCATTCTACTGTGAGAGATCTTGGGGTCAAGCCAGTTGTTAGGTCACAGTGAAATCTCGGTGTTTTTAGGCAGTTCTGTGCTCCCCAACTTTAAAATCTGTCCCAGTGATGCCTGTCACAGTGCTGAGGCAGGAAGAGGTTAAGCCAGGCTGTAAATGCCTCTTCTCCTGTTGGTACCTGTCCCCCTCTTTCTTTGACACAGAACTTCCAAGCTGGAAAGAACCTTGGTGCCCAGCATCCTGGAATGGAAAGCCTTGGCTTCTGTTTCAGCACTGTGCTCTTCTAGACCCTTCTCAACAGGCCATCCTGTCTTCAGTTTGGCAGAAAAAATCAGGCAGGGGCTTGTTGCTCTTTTGAATGGGCATTGACTGACCTCATAGGATAACCGCTCCAGCCAAAGCTGCCCAATGGAACCACCCACCACTGCTCATTTTGCCTGGAAAAAAAAAGAAAAGAAAACAGAGGCAAGAGGAAACTGCTGCCTCTGAGTTTATTCCTTGCCCTAGAAAGAATCCAACTATTTCCAGTGACACAGTTATGGTGGCTGTTCCAGGAAAATTTTTGCGGCTTCTTTGTAGAATCCCTGGTCTTTCAGAAGTGTTCATCAAACGCACAGATTTCTAAACTGAGCTCAGATTCAAGGACTGTTCCTCATGTACTCTTTTCCTCTTTTTGTTTCTTAACCAATATAATATTCAAAGGTGACACGTTATTAATCGGGTGCATTTTCTCTTATATTTTTGTGGCTCCCTGTTACAGGACTTCGCATGAGGTTTTATGGATAGGTGCACTTGGCTTTAAAGCACTCCTTGAGTTACTTACTGAGGGCATTGGACTTGGTTGGTTGCTATGGGAGGACCATTAGAAAGTACCTACTTCTCTAAGGCACACCAAACAAACTTGATTTCTAGAAATGAGGATAGAAGATGTAACCACAATGGAGATCTCTACCTTTTATTCCACAAAACTCAGTCTCCGTTGTGTCAACTCCCTTTGGTTAACATGTGTTTGCTGATGCTCCTCCATTTCTTCTTTCCCTCTCTTTCTTTCAAAGGAAATTTATAAATCACATCACCCGAGTAACCTTGGCCTTATAAAACTTCTCAACTCTTTCCAGTAAGGAAGCGGTCGAAAAAATATCTCTGAAGGTAGTCTAAACAATGTCAGATGAAAGGAACTAAAAATATTTTAAAGCTTCTTAAACTTTACTCAGCACAAGTTGTATCGTTACTGTGGTTATTAATATCTTATGAAACATTCAAAGAGTCCTGGGGTTGTGTTTTCTTTTGTGGTTGCAAGAAGACAATACATAAACATTTGCACGAGGTTAAATGAAAACTGCTGGCTTTTTTATAAATTTCAATGCCTGGAGAGACATTTGTGCCAATCTTACAGCTTTACCTTTGTCCCCTAATCCTATAGCCATTTACTTATTTATTTATTTATTTATTTTTAAAGCATCTACCTATATGGACCAGCTCATGGAGAGTGTTACTAGCTGGAACCTGCAGAAATCTCTCTGGGCTCACATTTACCATCTTCTCCCCTTCCCAGCCATTCTGACCTCTCTGTAATGCCACAAATACCAAACTAAGAGAAAAAGGTTGTCAGTGGCATGGGACTTCTTGGACTTTTCTGGTGGTCCAGTGGCTGAGAATCCTCACTCCTAATGCAGGGGCCCTGGGTTCAATTCCTGGTTGGGGAACTAGATCCCATAAGCTACAACTAAGACCCAGTACAGTCAATTAAATACATTTAAAAAGAAAGTGATCAGTGGCAGATACTCCTCATAAACCGTCCCATGGTGAACCGACAAAACAAAGGAAGCAGAAGGATCATTCTTCAGGGTCATCTCCCAAGTTACTTTAGCCTGTGTCTCCATGTTCACTGTGGACTTTCTGGGAGCAACGAGCGCCTGAAGCATTCTGTATTTTCCTAAGTGAAAACAATAACATGCCACCATTTCTCCAAGGAAAGTGGTGGGTCTTTGGAAGCAGAGTTTTCACTTACTGAGCTACTCCGGATGGAGCGCCGGGGGGATCGCCCCGGCTGCCAGTGTCTCTCAGAAATTGACACACAGGGGTAGAATATTGATCTGCTTCCTCAGGCTAACACAAGCCTGTGTTAAAGGAAAGGACTTTTCTTGTTTTCATTTGTTCTTCAAATATGAACCTGGTGGTTAATGTCTTTAAGCTTAGAACAGTAGTTCTCATGCGTGCTGGGACTTACAATCACCTGTAGAAACGTCCAGGACCACTACAGACCTCCTGAACCAAAACCACACTGTAGGAAGCCAGCATGGCAGAAACACGAAAAGTATTTCGGCTCGCACAAGCTTTTGCAACTTAATCGTTAAAATCAACTATAAACGTTTAGGACTTCTTATTTCTCATGCTGTAAAGATGCTTTAAAGTACCTTCTAACTCTGCTGCTGTATATCATCTCAACACTTGAGCAGACAGTGGGTTGAGGTAGTTTTAAAGGAATAACTTCTAAAAATACACATTGGAGAAGAAATTTAGACATTACACTATACCTTTACCTTTACACTATACACTTTACCTTTCATATGAATTATTACGAGAAATTTCACTATGCTTTGAAAAATTCAGAAATAATATAAAACCCTTTAAAAATCTTTTTCAAATAGAACATATCCTTGGGCTTCCCTGGTGATTCAGTGTTAAGAATCTAAGATCCCATGTGCCAAGGAGCATCTAAGCCTGTTCCACAACTACTGAGCCCATGCTGCAAGACAAGCCATCGGGATGAAAAGACAAGCCGCCGGAATGAGAAGGCAGAGCAGACGATGAAGAGCAGCCCCCGCTCACCTCAGCTAGAGAAAGCCTTCATGCCGCAGCAAAAACCCACCACAGCCAAAAACTAAAATAAATCTTAAAAAAAAAATTTTTTTTCTTTCAAGCTTTTTCTTTTTTTTTAAAATTGGAGTAAGATTGCTCTACAATGTTGTGTTAACTTTCTGCTTCACAACTAAGTCTATACATATATCCCCTTCCTCATAGAAAAACAGATTCCTGTGTCAGACTAGAATTTTTTAAAATTTATTTTTGGCTGGGCTGGGTCTTCTTTGCTTTGCACGGGCTTTCTCTAGTTGTGGTGAACACGAGCTCCTCTTTGTTGCGGAGCACGGGCTTCTCCCTGCGGTGGTTTCGCTTGTTCCAGGGCACAGGCTCTAGAGCTGGGACCCAGCAGATGTGGCCCACGGGCTTAGCTGCTCCACGGCTGTGCGATCTTCCCAGACCAGGGATCCAACCTGAGATTGAGATTTATAAAAACAATAGCACACTATATATAATTCTGTGAATTGCTTTGTCCATCAACATGTTTCCAAAATTCATTCATATCTTAGCATGTAGAGAAGTTCATTCATATTCAGTTGTTTCCATTTAGTGAATATACTACAGTGTATTTATGTCTTTTCCTGTTGGTGGATATTTGGGTTGTCTCCAGTATTTTGCTATGATGAACATGGTGTCCCTTAACATTTTTGTATATGTTCTCTGAAGCACTTTTAGGAGGATTTCTCTAGGAGTGGAACTGGTCATAAGGTGTGTGACTAGTAACTTTCCAACATTATACCAACTTCTTTTCCAAAATTGTTGAACAAAACTATACTATACCTCTCATACATACACTATTGATATCATGTATAAAATAGATAACTAACAAGAGCAGGGGGCTCATATAGCACAGGGAGCTAATATAGCTAATACAGCACAAGGGGCTAATATAGCACAGGGGGCTCACATAGCTAATATAGCACAGGGGGCTAATATAGCTAATATAGCACAGGGGGCTAATATAGCTAATATAACACAGGGGGCTCATATAGCACAGGGGACTCAGTGCTCTCTGGTGGCCTAAATGGGAAGAAAATCCAAACAAAAGGGGGGATATATGGCTGACTCTTTTTGTTGTACGGTAGAAACCAACAACATTGTAAAGCAACAATACTCCAATAAAGATTAGTTTTAAAAAACTGCAAATGAAAAAAAAAAAAGAAAACCTGTGCTGCTACCAGCAGTGGACACCATTTCCTTTGCTCTACATTGTCAAACTTTTTAATTTTTTTCCAAAATGGTTAGTTTTTTTTTTGTCCATGAACAATATCTAAACCTTCTTGAAGCTGTTTACGTTTCCATCCTGCTTAACTTCTTGATGCTCTAAGTTTCCATACGTTTAGTATGTAGTGTATAAAAAGAGCGTTTCCTGCTGGAGCCCAGAAGGAGATATGAGGTATTTTTGGAGAGTTTAGACTGTCTTCAGGCTAGCTCGTTATTTCCACTGGTCACCAAGAACAATAGGAAAGATAGATGGAAAACTAATTACAGCAGACCTTTTGTCTGTATAATGCTAAAAATGTTTCTATCTTCCCTTCTACAGAGCTCCTGGGAGTCAGGACTTGACTCTGCACTTAAAAAATGTGTTAGCCGTGTCAGTTTATTGTTACCTCACCCTTAAAGCAAATATCAAAGTCTCCAGATCAACACAACAGAGATGGACTTAAAACGACTGAATAAGGAAGAAGAAAGGAGGTAGGGATAGGCAGGAAGAATAAAAGAGATTATTTGGCTGTGGGCTTAAAATAGGATATAAACATGGGAGATCAACTAATGTGCTCAGTGTTTGAACTGCAATACCATGATCATGAGGGTACTGCCTTCCAGTTTAAAAGTGGGTTCCTATTAGTTCTTTCAGTTTTGCTCACAATCCTCTCTTAGAATCAGAATGGAAGTGGTCCTGTTTTGTGGTCAAAATGGAGAAGGAAATGGCAACCCACTCCAGTACTCCTGCCTAGAAAATCCCATGGACGGAGGAGCCTGGTGCAGGCTACTGTCCATGGGGTCGCAAAGAGTCGGACACAACTGAGTGACTTCACTTTGTGGTCAAGAAACGTTAACTAACTTATCTACAGTGTCAGAGGAAGACTCAGAATTCTCCTTTTTATTCTGGCCATAGCTGTAACGTCAGCTCTTGATGTGATGAGCAAGATTGATGCCTACTTCCAAAATGCAGTCTTCTTACACTCTTTTGATGTCACAAAAATTCTAAGATATGATTACATTACCTACTTGGCTCTTTGAGCTCCAGTTATAGTCATGGCCTTTCCCTTTAGTGAAGAACTGGAACTGGGGCAGCCAGGCCATTTCTGACTGACAGGTCTCTCCAGCCTCATTCCCTTACTGGTGGCCACAGCCCAACCCTCTTGCAGAATTCCTCACCTCTCCTGGGAAAGCCCTAGTATCTACACCAAGGCAACAGAGAGAATGAAGTCACCCCCTTTCAAGTTTTGTTCTGACTCCACACTTTGAAGTACATTTTGGGGAAACATTCAAGTTTTTCTGGGAAGATCTGAACTCTTAAATTCTGATCCAGTGTAACAGCTATGGGCACACATGGAACCATCTGCCAGCTCACAATGACAAGCACGCTTTATTCTCCCAAAACATGCTGCACTTGACTCCATGGGGCAGGAAGGCTGAGTGCTTGAATGCATTTATTCCAACTGGTCACCAGCAATGCTACCATCCAAAGTACCTCTCGTTACTCAAAGTTTTGTTAGGCGAAGGTATCATCAGATTTAGTTTTCAGTGTTTCAGCCCTGCTCTGGGGTTGCATATCTCTTAGGAGTTAAGCCAAGACTTAAAAATATGAAATGCTGCCTTGCTTTAAGTTCTGTATATCCTATGTACACTTTTATTTGGGTTCTGGATATTTGCTAATTTGGCTTAGTACTTTCCAGATCCTCCTCTTTAGACTTGCTTTCCTCTTGCCTTAGAAGCTCCTCTATTTCAGGAAACCCAGCAGAATTAAAAGCAAACTGAAACTTGAGTTAATGTAGTCAAATGGTCAAATAACTAGAAATCTTGGGCATTAATTGTTTGAAATATCACTTTGCTGAGCCTGCATTTCTTTCATGGAAAGAAGGGGTAGAATAATGCACACCTGAGTCTAGTTCACAGCTCTGTTGTAAAGTTCATATGATATCGTTGTAAGGAAAGTGTTTCTAAACTGTAAAGTGTTTGCTTATGGAAAATACTATTTTTTAAAGTAACTAACTTATTTGGCTGTGCCAGATGTTCCTTATGGCATGTGGGATTTTAGTTGCAGCATGTGGGATCTAGTTCCCTGACTAGGGATGGAACCCAGGCCCTCTGCTTTGGGAGTGCAGAGTCCCACCCACTGAACCACCAGGGAAATCCTTATGCATGTCTTCATGCTAAGTCACTTCAGTTGTGTCCGATTCTTTGCCACCCCATGGACTGTAGCCCGCCAGGCTCCTCTGTCCATGGGATTTCCCAGGTAAGAATACTGGGGTGGGACTTCTGGGCATACACACTGAGGAATCCAGATCTGAAAGAGACACGTGCACCCCAATGTTCATCGCAGCACTGTTTATAATAGCCAGGAATGGAAGCAACCTAGATGCCCATCAGCAGATGAATGGATAAGGAAGCTGTGGTACATATACACCATGGAATATTACTCAGCCGTTAAAAAGAATTCATTTGAATCAGTTCTAATGAGATGGATGAAACTGGAGCCCATTATACAGAGTGAAGTAAGCCAGAAAGATAAAGAACATTACAGCATACTAACACATATATATGGAATTTAGAAAGATGGTAACGATAACCCTATATGCAAAACAGAAAAAGAGACACAGAAGTACAGAACAGACTTCTGAACTCTGTGGGAGAAGGTGAGGGTGGGATGTTTCGAAAGAACAGCGTGTATATTATCTGTGGTGAAACAGATCACCAGCCCAGGTGGGATGCATGAGACAAGTGCTTGGGCCTGGTGCACTGGGAGGACCCAGAGGAGTCGGGTGGAGGGGGGGTGGGATGGGGGATCGGGATGGGGAATTCGTGTAACTCTATGGCTGATTCATGTCAATGTATGACAAAAACCACTGAAAAATTAAAAATTAAAAAAAAAAAAAAGAATACTGGGGTGGGTTGTCATCCCCTCCTCCAGGGGGTCTTCCCTGACCCAGGATAGAAGCCATGTCTCTTGTGTCTCCCGCATTGGCAGGAGGGTTCTTCACCACTAGCACCACCTAGGAAGCCCCAGTCCCTGTACTATTGTTTTTTTAAAAACCATAGTTCAGTAGGGCATCTTCTGGGTAGCAAACTGATAAGAATCGTAAGTTTTACTCTTTCTGAGTTTCAGTCCCTTTTTTAGCTTTCTGGAATGGTAATGCACAATGGTTGAAATCAGAATTAAAAAAAAAAAAAAATCAAATGCTGTATATATTGCTCCATCTTAAGAGATATTCCTAGATGGAACTTCTCAATACTAACCAGATGGGGGTGGCAGGTTTTCTCATTAGCAGTTCTACACATTGTATATTGATTTGAAATTAGCTGTTGATATTTTCCATAAATATTAGTTTCTTTGCTCATTCCTCACCACCACTCCTTAACTTATACTTTCATCTACTAATGAGAAAGCATTACTAGGACAGAAGTTGAGTAGTGAGGAAGTTAATAAGCAGGAACAATTATTCTATGAATTGGTGAGTAGGGTTTTTGAGTCTGTCTTAGCCTGTTAGAATAATGACCAAATTGAAGTCGTTTTGAAATAATTTGTTCATGGGCTTGTCTTCCCCACCAAATTATAGGCTTTCCTTGGTGTTTATGTCATCTCTTACACATTTCCATCTCTCCAGCATTCATTAGGCGTGCCTACCACTTAATAGGTGCTCATTGTGTGTCTTTTGAACTGAATGTAGCCAATGTCATCTGGCATGACTTGATTTAGGATAAAAGTTAGGAAGACAGTGCTCTATGTTTTCAATAATCAGGACCTGCCATGTTTAAAACCAAAACATAACACTGGAAAAATTAACATTCTAGCCTCCTAATAATGCCTTTTGGTTCTCACTGCCCCAAACAACACAGAGCTGATTCCTATTTTCGAATCAGATACAGAAACCTCACAACAACATATGTATTGAGTAATTATTATGTGCCAGGCACAGTCCTAAATGTCTTAGACATATTGACTCATTTAACTGGTAGAAGAACAGTAATACTATGTGATAGACACTCTTATTGTCTCCACTTAATACATGTGTAAACTGATGGAAATTATACACTTTCCCCAAGGAGATGTGTATAACTTTCTCCGAGTCACAAATCAAGTGAGTGGCAGAATAGGCATTAAAATGCAGAAAGTGTGATTTCTGCATCCATGTTTTTAACCACTACACTGCCTTTACTCTGTGTACAAGCAGCCAGGTAGATAGAAGCGCCTTGACAGGAACGCCCGCGAGAAGCGGGCGGTCAAGCTGAGTGGTGCTCCAGGGAGGAGTGGAGCTGTGTCCCCTGTCTGCTCCGGTTTCCGTGGGGTGGGGCTGGTCTGAGAGCAGAGCTTCCTCCCTGTGACACGCTTCTCAACCCTGGTGACCAGACATGACTCTGACCCAGCTAAATGGATTAGTTGTGATTTCAGTTAATACCAGCAGCACCACCAGTCAGGCTAGCTTTCCACGCTCCCCCCACCATATGCTCTTCTTTAATTGGTACAGATGTAATTGAAAGATGACATTATATGAATAATACAGTATACAAACGAGGAAGAGTTACAGCATCTGACAGAATGGGTCAGATGGGTTGGCTCCAACCAGATCAGCTGGATCTTAATGAGTATTGCTGCTATTTTTAACCCCTACATGTACACAGTTTTGTTGACTTGATTAAGGAACCTCCTAAGACTATTGTTGGAACAAATCCTTCAGCAGTCCAGACCTTCTATAGCCATTTACAGAAAATAGCAAGATATGAAAAACTGTTGGAAGTGAATGACTTCCAGCAGTGAATTAATCATTAATTAACTCTGGACATAAAATTCTTTGCCTGAACACTGAGTTCTTTTCACTGATAGCCCAACTCATGTTCTAATCCAAAGATTTGTATGTGGAAACATGGGAAAACAGTGAAAATCAATAATAAAACCTCAAACTCCTTTTGTGAAATAAGTAGAGCACTCAGTGTACCTCCTTGGAAAGAAATTGGCAAATGAAAGAGGGCAATCCCATTTCCACAATCTTCTTAGCGGAGATCTCCATTTTGTAAGCAAGTTGCTTTTCAAAGGTTTACTTCCACTATGATTGTTATGAATTCAGAAATTTTTCTCTAGAAATAATACTATAAACTATAGTATTATAATGATAGTAGATAGAATCCCAGGCTAACCCACAAAAGAGAGTGTAACTGGAATGCTATATAATTCATAACTAGAAAAGAATAGAAAATAATCCTGATGAATTATCCTAGTGAAATTTAATAAGAGATCATTTCTTTATTTTGAAAACAACACTTAAAAAAAGGAGTGCTAATTAAAATTTGACTTAGAGAGATGAGGTTTTGGTGCAGATATGAAAGGGGTTTGGCAGGGAAAGTTTTGAGAATATTAAAGGCTTATAGCACAACTTTGATGCATGTGAAGTATGCAGAATAGTACCTGACACTTTGTTGAGTGTGCAGTGAAGGCTTATGATCAAACGCATGTTGATTCAACTTTATTTTCACTCAAAAATTACGGCTTTTCTTTGTCTTGATATGAAGGCATAGTAATTAGAGCTACATTTTGTCTGTGTGTCCTAAATGAACTAAGGAGGGGGAAAGAGGAAGAAAAAGAAGAGGGGAATGTTGAGAAGGATTGATGTGAAAAGTAGGTCATCTGGGATATGATTAATGATGTGAATGGTAAAGAAAAAGACAGAGGTTATGTTGCATGGTCCTCTCCTCCTCATCCTTTTGCCCAAGATACAAGGAAGAAGGGGGTAGAAAAGATTTTGTGCCTCACATTTCCTTAGCCAGTCCCTAAGTGGTGCTGTCAGACAAGAACAGTTTAGTTGCTGGCCAGAGCTCTTTGTAGGTGGAAAGGGAAAGAGAAGCAGAAATAAAGTTCTTTCGAGTATGTAGCTTTAGTTAAAGAGGGAATGTTTGTGTTTCTTTAACAGATGAATTATATGTAGGAGATACATGTTAAATCCTCATGAATGAGTGAAAATACTAAACTGGTATGGAATAATGGAAAGATCACTGAGCAAGAAGTCAGAGCTGATTTCAACTTTAACACCTCTACTTAATAGTTACATTACCTTGGCTGAGGTTTGGTTTTTTTGATTTGGGAATTTTTTCTTTTAACTTATTTGAAATTTAGTTCTCGTCTCTGTAAAATGTGAATAAAAACTTCCCTTCCTGCCTACTTACTCTGGTTGTGATCCAGTGAAATTACTGAATATCATGCTCATGAAGCAACTTAGAAAGCTGTAAAATAACATACACAATTCCAAGAGTGTTATGATTATTTCTTCAGCCAGAAAAAGTAAAGTTATTGGGTCAGATGACCTCTGAGATCGTTTCTCTTTTTAAATTCTGGTGATGAGAATGGCCTGGGTTTTGAATTTTCATGTTATTCTTCCTCAGCAGTTTAATGATGTCACAGGTCTGAGAAAGGGGAGTACAGTGTCCCTCTAGGCCATGTCCATGATCTACTCAACACTTTGTACCTAGTTTCTACTTCAAAGGACATCCAAGGGATCCAAGAAACATTTTGAGCCACGGTGCTTTTTTAATATTCAGTCTATCTGTTAAATTAACATGGTCATATAATTTGTCTTCACTTGAGTGGTGACATTTAAGTGTAAAAAGGATACTTGAATAATTACACCAGAACAACAGGCATATATCAAAAATATCCAGGCAAACCTGGACATCTAGTCCCCTCATTACATGTAAAATGTTAAATTTCTCACTTTGGTGTGGGATAGTAAAAATTCTCCTTTGAATTTAGGAATCTGAGCTACTATTATGTATTAGCAAGGTGTAGGCCTTATTAGAATCTTGAGGACAGACCACATATACCTACCCAAAGTATTGAATAGGAGGCTGCTAGGCTTTCAAGAAAGCATACTGTTGCAGCTCTATGGTTAAAAGGTAAGAGGGTACACTATAGCTTCAAATTTCCTAACTTTCCTCTTTATTTCAGTTTGAATACACAGAATAGAATTTATCTCATAGGGTGAATAATGCTTGGGCTTCTGCCTGCTTTGGGTATTGTTAGCAGAGTTGTACTAGAGCTTAGTAAGTGTGAATACCTGTTACATATCAAACAGAGATTGGTCATATGATCAAACATAAATAACATGAAATGGCTTGTACTAGGGATTTCCATGATACAGAGCCAAGCCTTTTCAAACCAGATAACACAGGAGGCATGAGACTTGTACAGAAATCTGAATCATCAAACCTTCTCTTTGAAAAATGTCTGATGCTCTAACACACGAAGAAATTAGACTTCTGTTATGGTATTTCTAAAGAAAACCATTAAACATAAAGAGAAATTTGCACTACTAAACTTAGAATCAAGTAACATAAGATCAATTTTCTGAAGTTTGTGGAGAAGAAAAATGGCACAAATAAGTCAAAAGGGCAGATTAACATTCTTTTTATGTTTTAGAGTATATTTTTAATATTAGTTTTTGTGTCACCCATTAAGCTTCTTAATTACCTTTTATTTAGAACATTAATTATATTAAGTCAGTATTGAGGTGCATGTGTTTGTTGCATAGAAAAGGAAGAATGCCCAAAAACTTAAAAGTTGGGACTTCCCTGGTGGTCCAGTGGACAAGACTCTGCCCTCCCAATGCAAGGGGTCTGGGTTCCATCCCTGGTCACAGAACTAGATTCCCCATGCTGCAACTATGATACCTCTTAAGACCTAGCACAGCCAAATAAAAAAATAAACATAAACTTTAAATGCTGATGATGGAAATCAGTCTAGTATTTTAAAAATTTGGTCCCTCTAAACCATGCATAGATAATTGAGAATAAAGTAGAATTGTCATATTTCTCTGTGGCCATTCTGTCACTTTAGAATGTTAAAAAATTAGTTTCTTTCTGAAAATAATCTCACTCCTGTGCCTGACTCTGAAGAGGACTGTTCATTTGTAATTCTGGTGACGTGTCATCATGATTTATTGTTTTTCAAAATGTATTCTGGGTTATATAGTATTTCTGCCTGAGTCCTAATTACCTGGTAAGGAACAGTGGTTGGGCACCTTCATGGGACTACGCACGCATGATCAGTAGATGTTCAGGCTGCTGGCTCATAGGCTGTTGAAACCTGCCCAGTGCAAGCAGGCGGAACTTCCTCAGGTTGTTTGTGCATTTGCTGGAAAGGTTCTTTGATAGAATGGAATTATCTCTTTGCACACATACACTTGAATCAATTATTATTTTTTATGGTCCAACTACCATTCTTATTTTATGACTGTACTTTAAGTAATGGATAAAATGACACACACCTGGTTTCTTTGTAGAGCTCCAAATTATGCCAAAGTCCAACCATGCATGCTGCTTGTTGCCATGATACTTAGTTATATGGGCCTTATTTTTCCCCCCATTGAGTGGTTTTTATGAACAGGTGTTCAGCTAATGGGATAAACAGAGGGCGTGCAGCTCTAGCCTAACCATTAGCATCACAAAATAATTGGAAAGGACAGATACACCAGAAAGCTAGCTCTGAACCTGCAGTAGATCTTTTCTCTGAGCATCAGATATAATTTTGCAGAAAGAGCCTGGATGGAGCATCAGAAGACATGCATGCTCCTTCCAGCAGTAGCACTTAAGTCTCCAAGTGACTTTGGACAACTCACTTAATTGTTTTGAACCTCCATTTCTTCATCTATAATTGAAGCTATAATCCTACTCCACCTGTCTTACAGGGTTGTTGTAGGATTCAGTGAGACAGATTAAGTTTATGAATATCACTATAAATTATAAACATGTTATAGATATAAGATACCATTGTTAAGGTTCTAATCCAGCTTTCAGTGGTTCAGGATACAACATTGGGCAACATCAGGTTTTGCGATCATTAATGTAGCAAAACACCATAGAAACTTCACTCTGATTTATTCCTAATAAGATTTCTTAAAATATTTCATTTGGTTTGTCCAGTAATCAGTCAGCAATACAAAGAAATGAAATGCTTCTAAAACTGCCAACTCAGGTTTAAGAAAATAACAATAACATTGAGAAGGAGTGATTGCTGAAGATCATGCTCTTTAAATTCTAGAAAATTATTTCAATCAGGTTTTAAAGTCTTATAAAAGAAACTTAGTGAATCTTCTAAATGTTTGAAATACTAGAATACTGCTGCTGCTAAGTCGCTCCAGTTGTGTCCAACTCTGTGCGACCCCATAGACGCCAGCCCACCAGACTCCTCCATCCCTGGGATTCCCCAGGCAAGAACACTGGAGTGGGTTGCCATTTCCTTCTCCAATTCATGCATGCATGCCAAGTCACTTCAGTCGAGTCCAACTCTGTGCAACCCCATGGACAGCAGCCCACCAGGCTCCTCCATCCACAGGAGTCTCCAAGCAAGAGTACTGGGGTGGGCTGCCATTTCCTTCTCCGTGAAATACTAGACTAGAACTTACAATATCAGGTATCTCCATTTCGTATGGGCGATTCAATATTCCATATTGCTTAGAGAAAACACAGGCCATCTAACCCACTCCACTTCATTCCCGTCTTCCACCAACCAGATCTAAACGGTGGTTGAATATACCTGTGACAGTATTCATTATGGCAACATTTGTGAGAATTGTAGGCAGAAGAAGTGTCTAAAACTAGAGGATTAGATAAACCAATGGATTAAGTAGCAGACTATTAAAATGGAGTTAGAAATAATGCATTGGAAGTATTAGAAATATAATTGGCAACATAGGTAGACCATAAAAACGTGGTGTTGGTGTTGAGTTAAAAGAGAGAGCAAGAAAGAGGGAGACTGGGAGAGCAAAAGAAATAGAATGAGATATAAAACCTAAGAAGAGTCTTGTGTGTACTCTGAATTAAGGAATATGTTAATTCGACATGAGCTTAAAGACAAAAAAAAAGACTTCAAAGACGAAAATATTGCTGGACTGCCCCATCTTTCAGAGCTTGCCTGTATGATTCTTTCCAATGTATTTGCTGCATAGCGAGGGAATATTTCACAGCTTACCTCATACCCTTCATGCCGCAGCCCTCCTGGGCTGACTTTTCTCCCTGAAGTGCAAGGTGAGTAGCTGGCCATTGACTTCCATGTCCATGTACCCCATGCTCTTCAGTACATCATCAAATGACCGTCTAGCCTCCTCTCACCCAGGTTAAACAGCATGGGGCCTTTTGCCACTTCTCATAGACTTATTTCTTTTGAGCTAGTTTGTAAGACTCTTTCCTTTTAAACTGTGGAATCCTGAACTGGGTACCAGGCTAATGAAGGCAGGAGAAGACCTCCCTCTTTCTTCACACATGCTTCATAAACCTCAGTTCTAGTCAGCTCCAAAGGATGCTATTCTACTATTCACAAAGAGCGTGAAGAACACATAATAAAGTGATAGACACTTCCAGGCATAAATTCTTGAATTAAAGATTTTTTTAAAAACAGATTTCACTCCTGGACCAGTAGACTAGAAATTTGGAAAGGAGAGAGGGAATATAAGCACTAGGGAAAATCGTTGATGTAAATTTCCTCAGGGAGCAAGCACACAGGAAGGAAACCAAAGTACATCAACAAAAACTAGACTATCTAAACAGATCTGTCATGCCCTTTAAGAATTACAGGAAGCTTCCTTCATGATCCATCTAGATCTAATAGCTGGAATGACCGACGTTAGTTTCCTGCCCAGTGTACATGAAGAGATTAGAGGGGATCAGTGTCTGCCTTACGTTGTATGTGACTTTGTTTTTGTTTTAACATATAAAGATAGAATAGTTCATTCATGAATGATCCGACCGGATTTTTATGTTTGAGCACTTTTCATCAAAACCACCAGAAGTAAATTACAAGAAATTATATGAGGACGGGTAAAAGTAATGTGCGTGCCAAGCCTCTTCGGTTGTGTCCAACTCTTTACAATCTTGTGGACTGTAGCCCTCCAGGCTCCTCTGTCCATGGGATTCTCCAGGCAAGAATACTGCAGTGGGTTGCCTTGCCCTTCTTCAGGGGATCTTCCCAACCCAGGGACCGAAACTGAATCTCTTAAGTCTCCTGCATTGGCAGGTGGGTTCTTTACCCCTAGTGCCACCTGAGAAGCTCAACTTCTCTACTTTCAAAAGAGCTTCTATCATGTCCTAAACATGGCCACGCGCTAAGAAGAGCCTAAAGCAAATATCAGAGTAACTTGACTGTGATTTGTTGATCACAAGTTTCCTTGAACCCCTAGCATTCATTTTGAACTTCTTTTTGGTGCGCCGATATAAATAAACCAGCTCTCTGGCCAGGCAGGACGGATACAATGCTTCCCACAGGCAACCTGAATCATTGGGAGTGACTTGGCAGAGAGGCTGGAACGAGGAATGGGGAGGCCTGGGTTCACAGTCAGCTCAGCCTCCATCTAACCCAAGATACAGGGCAACTCACCCTACTCTCTTGTACCTTCATATACTGTAGTCACAGGTGACCAGATAGTATATTGCTCAAGGTCAGGTGTTTTTGAGAATGAAAGGAGGCACTAGTAGTAATCCACTGGAACAACGGATGTTTCAGGCTTTTCCCTCCCGCTTTAAAATTCCATGATAGCTAAAGTAGAGCTGAAAATATAAGTGGTTCCTGACCACCAGACTCCTGCTCTGCTTCCCAGGCTAGGCTGTCTGCACTGCGAGGACCTGTCTACCCCGGAGGTCTGTGGAGGAGTGTTCACTGTATCACCTAAAGATCAAGGCACTTGCCCAGCCATGAAAAAGGACAGCCTGATCTGCACCCGCTTGGTCAGGCACTCATACACCCCAGACCCTGCCTGTGTTCAGAATCAACAGCACTGAAACCCTAAAGCCACATCAAGGTCCCCGGCAGGCAGGGGAGGCTAAGGGAGCTGGGCCAGGAAGAGGGCAGATGCGGGCAACCCCCGCGTGAGACAGGCCCTTTCCTTCGCAGCCTCCAGCCTGTTCATGCCCAAGGCCGGTGGACAGGATGGGTGTGGTCCAGCTGCCTTGGGATCCTCAGTTGCTGGGTTTTCCTGGGGGTTGGGGGGTGCAGCACCACATGGAATGCAGGGTCTTCGTTCCTGACCAGGGGTTGAATCTGTGCCCCCTTCGTGGAAGCACAGAGGCCCTCCTCAGGTGTTGATTTTTAAAAAGCAGGTTAGCATTTCATAAACCACTCCGGGCCACAGGCCAGCCCTCCAACAATTTCACCATGGCATAGCCGTGTTCACCTGGCTTTTTCAAGTTGGAGTAAGCCGTAAACAAAATCCAAAACCTGATCTGGGTGACAGATCACGACACAGCCTTAAAATATATGTGTATATCCAAGAAAAGTAAGCCTTTCCACACTGAGAGAATTTAGAAATAAAGATCAAGGGAAAATATTCAGACATGTCATCCCAAGAAGGTAGAAATTTTGTCATTGTTTTACAGCCCTATTTCATCAGTGGTGCAAAACTGTCACTTATTTAAAAAAATTTTTTTTTTTTTTTTTTTGTGAAACTCTGCATGGTAAGAAGAAGAAACATTTGGCTTCATCAGCAGCATTAAACCAAATCTGAGGGTGCTACCCGCTGGCAACGGTCTAATCCTTTCCCCAGAGCTTGGGTCTGCAGTCTCCTGGTCCCCAGGGGCCCAGACGATGCTCACCTTTCCCCTCCGCACTCACGGCTGTTCTCACCAGTCGGGACTCTGCCGTGTGGCTCCTATATGTGGCAGATTCTGCTTCCCCAGAGAGAGGTTCAGAACACCCCGACCACACCCCTCTTCAGAGGCTGGCCCTACCTAGTAGAGCTGCCACTTGCCAACAAGAGCGGCAGCAGCGAGCTTTCCAAATGAAAGAAAGTCTGTCAGTCACAGGAACTAAGGGGACCCCTGGACCCAGGCTGCAGGACAGGGTCCCCAAGGGAGGAGGCCCCCTATCACCAAGCCTGGGCACGTTGCTCTGCCAGGGCCAGCCTTCTGCCCTGAGAAGGAAGCAGGTAGCATTTATAGAGCCCTGGGAGCAGAATTTATTGACTTCTTAATCTCTACTGTAGTGACCTGGTGGTGACTTTCCATTTCTCAGAAAGATAAATGAAAGGCAGCTGTCTCTGAGGAGGACGAATGCATTTAACAAAGAATAGACTCATTCAGAAAAAGAAATCTCTTAGGGCTCACAATGTGTCAGAAGGTCCATAGGGGAAGGGACTGCAGGACTTCTATTGAAAACTCCCAATCTTGGTATAATTTCCCCCAGCAAGTTGCCTGGGATCCTGAGTAATAGGGATTATGTTGATGGTGTTGGTTTAGCCGCCAAGTCGTGTCCAACTCTTTTGCGACCCCATGGACTGTAGCCCGGCAGGCTCCTCTGTCCATGGGATTTCTCAGGCAAGAATACTGGAATGGGTTGCCATTCCCTTCTCCAGGGGATCTTCCTAACCCAGGGATCGAACTCAGGTCTCCCGCACAGCACATTTTGCCTAAAACTTTGATTCTGCTGATTACTCCCAGTGGTAATTATATTCAAAGAACTCCCAGATGCGTTATCTTGCTGGAACCTATGTAATATGCCAGAGAGGGACATAACTCATTAAACAATCATTGTCTATTAACATTATAACTTTAATTAGTTTTCCAGAGCTGGGTAAGCAAAGCCTTAAGGGGATGAGACCCTAGAAACTATTGGACTTGGAGGAGAAATGGAAGAAACCACCCGAAACATGGCAGGTGGCCCAGGCAGAGCAGGTGAGGCTCTGTGGCCCCAAGGGCAGCCCCACAGCCTCCCCTGCATGGACACAGGTGCCAAGGTGAGGGCCCCCAGGAAGAGCAGAAACCACAGACTCCTCTCCACTCATGTTTCTGCCCGAGCTGACCTGGGAATCATGATGAAAAGACCCATGGTGCCAAATAGACTCATCCCAATGCTGAGAACCCAGGCTAGCTCCTGAAAGACCGACTTGGCTGTCCCCCAGAGCAGAGTGCCTGGTGCATCCGCCCTGATTCTCTTCAATAATTATAATCCCCTGGCTTAGACTAGATATTATGTAGGAAACAAAAGGAAGCTTTAGTTTTGAAACATCCCTTCTCACACGTTAGCACAATCCTTAAATAATGCACCTTTGAGGCTCTGACTAATTCGTCCCGCCTGCCATCGGGAACATGTCTGGGTTCCAAGAATTTGTGGGAAACGCGCCGGATACCCTTCCCTGGCTCAAGTTGGAAGTGTGGTGCTGAGGACCCAGAAGCAGTGGTCTGGGGATCCCCATCCTCTGAGGTCCTATCGCTGTCCTCCCTGGCCCCTGGGACATGGTGATGGGGGGCCGTGTGGCCGAGGGCAGGCCCTGCCCTGTCCACGCATCTCATGAGTGGCTTGGGTCTCGCTGGTTCCCATCCCAGCTGCACAGGAGAATCACCTGCAGAGCTTTAAAAAGTCGTACTGGAACCACACATTTCTGGGTTCTGATTTAATAGGCTGGGGCGGGGCTCAATCCCAGGTACTTTTCTCCAGGTGCACAACCACTGCCTTAGATGATCTCTGGGGCCCTTCCAGTTCTATAAACGTCCACAACCCTGATGGTTCGGGCCTTCACTTTATTTACTGAGATAATTTTTTACCAAAATACTCGGTTTTCATTTTCATTATGTTGCATAGGCAGATTCTTAGAAATGCTTTTCGTTATCTAAAAAAAGGTGAATTGTTAAATTATTGCTTGTTGAGTATAACTGGCTTCTAACACTGCACGTTTAAAGTGTGCGATCTGATCAGTTTTCACAAGTGAGAAATGGTTGCCTAATCATAACAGTGAAACCCATCATCCCCAAACCCTCCTAATCTGTGTAACTGTTTGAGGTAACCACTCAGGTAACCACTGAGCTGCTTGCTGTTACTATAGAATAGCTTGCATATTTTGTCATTTTGTGCCATGCAGTATGTACTATTTTTTGCTTGACTTCTTATATCCTTGTACTTGAGTCTTTACTTAGGGTCATGGACTGCTGGATCCAGAAAACGAGCATCCAGATGAGAGTTGCGGGCAGAGGGTAGGGGAACTACATGGAAAAAGCTCTTGGATTTCCCCAGATTTTTAAGCACCAGACCCTTGATCCAAAAGGAGGAACTATGGAATTCCGGGTTTGATCCCTGGATCGGAAAGATCCCCTGGAGAAGGGAATGGCAACCCACTGCAGTATTTGTGCCTGGAGAATTCCATGGACAGAGGAGTCTGGTGGGCTACAGTCCATAGGGTTGCACAGAGTTGGACACGACTGAGCTACTAACACACACACATGGAATTCACATCATGCTTCATTCCTTATTCTAGTCCTATGCATTTATGAATATGATGTCTAATTATAAACCCCCTACTATCTGCTCCCTCTACTTTTTCCTTCCCCAATCCCTAGTACCTGTGTTTCGTTTTCTGGACTCTGGTTATTCTTAACCCTACTGAACTAAACACACTCCAGGGCCCTGTTGACTGTCAGTGCTACCTCATGGAAATTTTTTTGCATTCCTCATCTAAGATCCTCTCACCTAAGCTTTGTGGTATGTTGTGCCTTTTAATTATTATTCCACTTTACTTAACAATCTGCCTAGATACCTGGTGCTCAAATATCACAAAGTTACATTTCTGCAACGCCCCAGAGCATATTTATTTTCATCTTAAACAAGATCAATGTTTTCACTGTTATCACTGATAAGGGTTATGAGAACCAGAAGTAACAACAAACAGCATTGCAGATTCTCAGCAGAGCCACCTCTAATCAACCCAGAGACACCTCCCCTTTTGGAAATTTTGACTCCTTTTGGGTCAAAAAATATTTTTAAATCATACTACTTCTGATTTTAGACTAAGATGTAGAATAGCAGTATGGACTTCTAAAGGATAGAAATTCATATGCATTGAGCACAGTCCTTCAAGCGCTGCTTTTACTGTGTCTTTCAGAGATAGGAGAGAAAAACAAAAACATCTCACCTGCTAGCCAAAAGGTCAACACAGACTCCCCCCAGCTCCAAATCCCCCTCCACCCCCAGACCGGGTTGCAAACGTCTGATGCCTCACACCCCTCAGCATTCTCTGGCTCCCTGTCTGGGGCCAGCTCTTTAATTCTCCCTTTTGCCTCTAACTTTTCCCATCAGATTAGCAAACACGGTCACGACAGCATTTCAGTGCAGTCTCTACACAAGTTCATTCCTCTGCCCGAAAGGCAAACCTCTGAAAGTTACTTACGTGGAAGCAGCAAAAGCAAGCCCTGGATTTGGATGCTGAGTTAGCTGATGCCAGCCTGCTTAAATAGCTGGGTTGGCTGACGCAGGCTGTGGATAGCACGTTTATTTACGCCTGTGAGTGCACGCTCAAGCAGGGACCTGAAAAACCTGCAGCGTGGGCGGGAGGAGGACAGCCGAGAGTTCCAGAGTTCCGTCTCTCCTGGTTATTCAGGTTTGGTATTCAGGCGGTGACTTCTGAGAGTCTCATGGAACTGCCTTCTTATCCCTGATCTCTTTCTTGGCAAAGGAGAACTCTTCACCAAGATTGGATGAGAGAGGTGCCACTGAGAGAAAAAGAAGAATTGCAGGATCCTGGACCCTTGGCCTGAGCTCCTTATTTTGAATGGACTTCCAGTGAAATGTTGCCTCATTTCAAAGCTTGGTGAGGTTGAATTTGCAGCTCCGTGGACTGGATGACAAACTAAAGACCTGGGCAACAGCCCAATCAATGAAAAGTTTTTTTTGTTTTTTTTTCTTCAGGCACAGAACGTACAAATAACAGTTATAAGGGAGGATCAGGCTAGGATGATACAATGTGAGGTCCCCTTTGAAAGAGATTTTAATTTCTTTCCCTCTGCATCTAGACTGTCCTCCCAGTTGTCCCTCCTCTCCCTTTGTTAATGAAATTCCTAGCTGAGAGTTGCAGGATTCCCCATGAGAGCTCAAATAAATAACCAGTGTGTGAGCAAGGCTGTGGGAAGATGCACTTTCAGGGCACATGTTCTGTGATTTGTGTGGCCATCAGGGTGAGGGTATGTGTGTGGGTGTGGGGACCCAGGTAGTCAGTGTTTATCTGGATTTTACAGCTAGATACAGGAGTTAATAGTCAACTGCATGACACTAAACACGTTAAGTGGGTTTGATTTTAAGAGGATGAAGGAAGGGAGACAGGGTTTGGTGAGATCATTTATGAGAGTATCTGTGTATATTTGCTGGTATGTAGCCCATACTGGTAAGTACCATCCAGATAAACACAACCTATATTTTTCACTTCACTGGAGAAAGAAAAGGCCCACTTGATTCTCCTGGGAACTGCAGCTGTAGGTGAAAGAAGAGCAGCAATCATTCAGAATATTTCTTTCTCTCTCGGAAAAGGGGGTTAATGGTCATAAAACATGTGTGGGAGAAAAGCAGAGACAGGGAGCCTAGCCCACCCCATCCCTGGTTACCAGAGGAATTCTTTTGTTTCTCCTAATTCATTGCCTAACTTCTGACTGTTCTGTGGCCAAATCTGGATTCTCGCCTCCCAGGTTTCTTGAATACAGTCTATGTCTTGTTCATCTTTTGACACCCACAGTGCCTGGCACAAATTCTTGTGACAATGAAGGTGATCATCATCATCATCTAGAATTTAGAGAAACTGACTATGTGCCAGCATCTGGGCAAAATGGTTTACAGAGAGTTTGCTTGCTTATTTAATCCTCACAATTCTATGAGTTAGGTTTTTTAATATCATCATTTCACAGATGAGGGAACTGATACTCAGAAAAAATTAAATGACTTTCCCAAGGTTACAGCAAGTGGTAGAGGTAGAATTTGAATCCCTACCTCTGGTTCCAGCATCTGGCTTGATACTCAGGATTGATTTGAAGCAATATTTTGAAAGTTGCCTAAGAATGTTTTCACCTATTCTTATTTGTTTACTTGTTTACCATGGGTCTCCCAGAATGTGATTTCCTTGACCTTAATGACCTTGCCTACTTGTCCAGTCCTGTAACTCCAGCACCCAGTACAGTATTTGGCACAAAGCAGGCGCTTGCTCAATAAATATGCGCTACTTGTTCAGTTTCTAAATTCCTCTGAAGACTGTGCATCCCAAGAGACAGAGTCTGACCTCAGCAGAGTCTTCTCTTGCTCCAGACACATCTCTTTCGCTCTTGTATAATGCATTGGTTTCAAGCTGTTTCTCTTTATCCAGTGTATCATGGAGATGCAACTGAAAGTGGCTGAAGCCATAGAGCAGTTTTACATCAGTTAAGAGCTCTGGAGGCATGTGGTTTCAGTTTGTCCAGTGGCATGATGAGGTCCTTAAGACCCAGACTTTCTCTATTTTTCATTCTGTAGCCTTCAAGTGGCAGCGTTAGCACCCCTCTTGTGGCAAGGTTGCTGCAGTAGTTTGGTACATTTCTTCCTTAGATGAAGCTGAAGCTCCAGTACTTTAGCCACCTGATGTGAAGAGCCAACTCACTGAAAAAGACCCAAATGCTGGGAAAGACTGATGGCAGGAGGATAAGGGGGCAACAGAGGATGAGCTGGTTGGATGGTATCACTGACTCAATGGACATGAGTTTGAGCAAACTCTGGAAGACGGTAAAGGACAGGGAAGCCTGGCGTGCTGCGATCCATGGGGTCGCAAAGAGTCCGGCATGACTTAGCGACTAAACAACAACAAGACAGGTAGGAGGATATGTGGGCTTTCTCCTTAGTATCTCTCTCTTTGTCAGAGAGGAAGATCTATCCAGAAACCATCAACAGATTTCCAGTTATGTCTCCTTGCCGAGAAGTGGATCAAATGAACACCACATTGGCTAAATCCATTATCTGCAGAGAGGAAATGAATCACACTGATCAAAGTTTATCTGATGAGCCCAGAGGAAAGGTTCCATATTCCTCAGACAAGTTTCCCTGTTATCTAAACAAAACCAGGGTTCAGTGAATAGAGATGTAGTAGAGAAGTGCTACCAACAGTTCTGTCAATCTAAGACGTCCTTTGAAGTACAATAACTTCAAGACTTTAGTGCTTAGGCACCATCCAGGCCTCAAAAATTGGGTTTTCAATTTGTGTAGGTGTGTTTTAAGTGGGGGCTTCCCAGGTGGTGCTAGTGGTAAAGAACCCGCCTGCCAATGAGGAGACATAAGAGATGCAGGTTCATAAACAGACATTTCTCCAAAGAAGACATACAGATGGCTAACAAACACATGAAAAGATGCTCAGCATCACTCATTATCAGAGAAATGCAAATCAAAACCACAATGAGGTACCATTACATGCCAGTCAGAATGGCTGCTATCTAAAAGTCTACAAGCAATAAATGCTGGAGAGGGTGTGGAGAAAAGGGAACCCTCTTACACTGTTGGTGGGAATGCAAACTAGTACAGCCACTATGGAAAACAGTGTGGAGATTTCTTAAAAAACTGGAAATAGAACTGCCATATGACCCAGCAATACCACTTCTGGGCATACACACTGAGGAATCCAGATCTGAAAGAGACACGTGCACCCCAATGTTCACCGCAGCACTGTTTATAATAGCCAGGACATGGAAGCAACCTAGATGCCCATCAGCAGATGAATGGATAAGGAGGCTGTGGTACATATACACCATGGAATATTACTCAGCCACTAAAAAGAATTCATTTGAATCAGTTCTAATGAGATGGATGAAACTGGAGCCCATTATACAGAGTGAAGTAAGCCAGGAAGATAAAGAACATTACAGTATACTAACACATATATACGGAATTTAGAAAGATGGTAACGATGGCCCTATATGCAGGGCAGAAGAAGAGACGCAGAAGTACAGAACAGACTTTTGAACTCTGTGGGAGAAGGGGAGGGTGGGATGTTTCGAAAGAACAGCATGTATATTATCTGTGGTGAAACAGACCACCAGCCCAGGTGGGAGGCATGAGTCAAGTGCTCGGGCCTGGTGGGCTGGGAAGACCCAGAGGAATCGGGTGGAGAGGGAGGTGGGATGGGGGACCAGGATGGGGAATTCGTGTAACTCTATGGCTGATTCATGTCAATGTATGACAAAACCCACTGAAAAATAAAAAATAAAAAAAAAGAAAGAAAAAAAAATAAAATAAAATAAACAAATATTTTAAATGATAAAAAAAAAAAAAAAGAGATGCAGGTTCAGTCCCTGGGTCGGAAAGATCCCCTGGAGGACGGCATGGCAACCCACTCCAGTATTCTTGCCTGGAGAATCCCCATGGACAGAGGAGCCTGTGGGGCTACAGTCCATAGGGTCGCAAAGAGTTAGACAGAACTGAAGCAACTTAGCATGCATGTACGCACATGTTTTAAATGAGAAAATCTTGCTTTGGCTCTCAGCAGAATCAAAATTATTTCATCAACCCACAATTAAGGGAAGTAGCTGACCACAGTGGTTTTTTTCTATAGAGTTAGATCCTAGGTCTTTATATGGCCACTGATTTTCTGCATGTCCAAGGAATAGCATACAATCTATTAGCCTCTCATCTTCTCCTATGTTAAATGGGGTTGATGAAGCTGTTGACTTCTTAGAAACAATAATCAATAGAATTAGAAACAGAAGTCAATAATGCAACTAATTATAAAAAGGATTGCAAAACAAGATATGGGGGTTTAAGGTTCAGTTTCCTGCTCCTCCTCTTATCTATTATATTTTTTATATTTTGGTGAACAACATAATCCCACATGTTTGCACCTACCTCTGCCTGAGAGCTGCAGTTATTGCCTGGGATGTGTGAATTAGAAATATATGGTTGATATAGTAATTCTCACATGGTTTTTTTTTCTCCTGGTGGTTAACAGACTTCAAATTAACACCTGCAGATGGGTAATTACTTTCCCTTGCTTTGCTATTCTAGACTTCTTCCCTGTGGTGAGCTTCAGGAATTCTCTGCTGTCAACATCAAGAGAATTAGGCTGGCTCTCAGCCGTAGCGCCATCTTTTGAGAAACAGCAGAGCGAAGTGGAGGAAAAAAGTGAAAGTGCGGGCTAAAGCGCAAAAGAAAGATGAGGCAGAGGTCCAAGTAAACTTGTACACCGCGGAAGCCACCAAAGCGGAAACAAGAGAAGCCAGAGGCCAGGGATGCTGGTACAAATTGTTGAATTGCCTACTATCTAGAACTTCTCTCAGTGGATCTGGAACATCTATGGCCATTCTGATCCCCTTGACCACCTTTGGGAGACTCACCTTGTTCACATCAAAGCCGTCTCTTTTGGTCCTTTGCCCTGGACCTGTGACACTCTGGGCTAGTTCTCTTCCCAGTTGTGGCTGAATGTAACGTACAATAAGTCATCTCTTTTGCTGTCTTAGCAGAAGGAGAAAAAGAGAGAGAATTAGGATAAAGGATGAAGTGAGCTAGATGTTATGCTCTACAAGGAAAGAACGATGTCTGGGAATTGGTTAAAAAAAAAAAATAAATTTTTGCCAAGGGCCTGGAAAAATGGTGGAAAGGAAAGAGTATGGGCTTCTGAATCATACAGACTTGGATCCAAGCCCCACCTCTGCCACTTTCGATCCATGTGACCCACGGAAATTTGTGTAACTTCTCTCAGACTTAGTTTCCTCAGCTGTAAAATGGGAATAATGATGCTTATCTCACAGGTTTGCCATAAAGACCAGATATAATAGAGGTAAATTATCGTAGCATAGTGCCTAGAACATGGTATATGATCAACAATTAGTAGCTACTGCGAATACTTAAAACAGGTGCCCAGATTTTCCTTAGTCTTCTTTGTGGAACCCACACATGGTGGCTATAAAGTATTTGAGCCTAAAACCCCCAAGTACTACAACAAACAAAGGTGTTTGGTAGAGACACATAGAAGGCAGTGATATCTGAACAGCTATTCTCTTCCGATCCAAAGCTAGACATCACTGGGTGCATCCCCTTATGAATGGGGAGTGCATGCAACTGAGCAATACTGCAGAGAGAGGTCATTCCTTGGGAGTCAGGAAACTATCAAAAGCATTTAAGAAAATTCACTGTGAAGGATACAAACCTCCCCAAGGCCAAAATCTGACTTATACAGAAGCAGATGGGGAAGAGGGGGTAACTAGAATACAAAAGCATACTTGCTGGAAGTTCTGCCCCCAGGGTATGAACTTGTAGACAGAGAGGCTGAGAATTCTCTACAGGTGATGTGGAAGTTCTGACTCCTGTATGCCCTTCCTGGTCCAGCCTGTCCAGGATGCAGAACAGAGCAGCGTGGGAGGCAGAAAATGATCTGCCTACGACAGAGAAGCTGGGTCCAGAAGAGGGTGCCAGTTGGCCTGGGTAGGAGGTGTCTCCCTCGGCTGTTCCCATCAGTGGGTGTCACAGCTTCCCTGGTGAAGTGGGGCTGCCGGTTACAACATAGCCACACTCTGTTCGTTGTAGTTTGTTGTATACCTAGTAGTGATTAGGTCATTCTCTCGGTGAACCATAGGTATTCCATCCTCAGTGTGGAATCCATCCTCTTACCTAATCCATCTGTTGTCCATACGGAACTCTGAGTCAGCGGATGACTGGGGGCGAGACAGCTGCCGCCTGTAAGGAGCACCCATTAACAAAGTGGCCTGGGTAAGGCTGCTCCCTCTGGTGTGGCCTGTGATGCCTTTTCTTCTCATTCCATTTAGTTTCATCCAGAGTCTAGTGAATGGGGAGGGCAGGGGCCTTGTTTTCCTTTGAAGTTCCATTCAGCTAATGGTCAGAGGGGGGAAGGCCCTTGGTAATGAGGAGCATCACGCTGTCTGTGGAATGAGGATGGAGGGGGCATCTCTTCAGCCCAGATGCCTTGCTTCACCCCTGACTCCTTTAGCATGAGGACCTACCATCCCTGACATGAGCTGCAAGAGAAGCAGCGTGGCGACTTTCTCAGGGTGGAGCCTCACTGGAGAGGCTTCCTGGTCCGTGAATAATGGGAAGATGTTGCAGGTTGGGGCCACCTCAGCCTGCTTGTAATCCCCTAACACATGGGGTGAGGAAAGAGTCCCCACACACACCACTGAAATTTCAGGGATGGGCCCTGTGCTTTTAGAAAGCAGGTGGTGGGGAGGGGAGTAAAGAAAAGCAAAACCCTTAGGGAAAAACTTGCTTGACCGGGTGTCCAACCCAGGCACAGCTCACGTTCCTGACCACTGTGTGGGATGATCTTTACAGCCACTTCTTTTTTAAAAAATAAATACGTCTATTTATTTATTGATGGTTGCACTGGGTCTTGGTTGCTGCTGGGGCTTTTCTCTAGTTGCGGTGAGCCCGTGAGCCACAGCTCTTGAGCCGATGGGCTGCAACTACTGAAGCCCACGCGCCCCAGAGCCCGAGCTGCAGCCTCCTAACAGCGACTTGCAGAGCCCCAAGAAGGAGAGGAAGAGCGGCCCCTCCTCCTCTCCGCTGGCCCCCCCAGCTCTGAGCTCCGTCTATTTAAGACACTTGACTTCCCTGAATGATTTGAGTTGGGAACAGAGAGGAGGAAGAAAGGAGGACAGAGCTAACAAAAATATGATGTTTGAAGACAAAACAAAACAGAGAGATCTGCATGTTTTATATAGTGGAGGGAAAAGGGTTGAAAATAATTCAGGCTAAAATTGTGGGTCAGCAGAAGGGAGGGGAGAGTTTTGACCAGAAACTACAGATCTTCCTCCTCCTGCCTCCTCCTCTCCACCCCAGAGGCGTCAGTGGCCGCCCGGGCTGGCCGCGTTGCCAGCGCTCGGCTCCTCCTCCGCCTCAGCCCTGTGTGAGCAGGGAGTCCAACTAGGTGATCTCTTCCAGGCCCTTTCTATTTTAATCTTCTGTCCCCCAAGGAGACAGAGTCAGGCGCAGGTGGGTGGAGAGCAGGGACCCCCAGCAGCTAGAGTGGGAGTACGGCTCCCCCACTTAGGGCTCAGAGGAGACTCAATACCCATGCACAGCTTTACTAGTTGTTATAACATTGAAACCCGCCACTCCTTTATCCTTGGTAAGTATCCACTCCCTGGTCCTCCCCCTCAGTAGCCTGGGACCGCCTACCCTCCCAGGATCCAGCAATGAGAGGATAACCCCTGACACAGTGTGTGTGAGGGGGACCACCCACTCAGGACTGGGCTCCAGCGGCAACACTTCCACCACGTGTTAGTCAATCATTGTTTAGTCTGCTGTCATCCATGGAGACATCTTGAAAGAGAAAGCCTGGGGGTGAGGGTGGGGGGAGAAAAGAGGGAAGGGACTGTAGACCATCCCTGAAAAAAATATGCTGTGGTCTGATTTTGTAAACTAATTCAGCTCAATCCTACTCTGTGCATTTCAGCAAAAACCTGACTCCTCCATGGCCTTCTCTGAGGTTTCTGTAATGAGGCCCTGGCTGTGCAGTGGGCAGTGATTTGAGGTCTCCTGTAAGTGTCTCATGATGTGAGGAATTGCATTTAAGTGCTGGTGCGTGCTCTTGTGTCTGGCTTTCACCTCTCTGCAGAGGGAGCTCCCGGACTCATCATCCCAGTGGTTCTGAGAGGAGCCTGCAATTGGGTGTCCCAAGCTGATCTCCCAAATCTGACAGCCCTGACTTTGTTCTCTGACTCAAAGGGAAATGAACTCTGCATTTTGCAAGGTGTCCCATCTGTTCCAAGGTCAGAGCTCAGGCTGAGGATGATTCAGGGTTCAGGGGAAAGGCTCTAGAGACCTGGTTCAAACCTTGGGCAAACAATCTTCCTGCCTTTCCCAGCATTGTGCTAGTTTTAGCTCTCAGCATCCCTTGTCCCAGAAAACCCTCTAGTCCTATGCAGTCTGGTATGGTCACTTGACCCTCGTTCTTTTACTTCAGCTAAAGTGTCAAAATGTTAGTCTGCTCAGCTGTGTCTGACTCTTTGAGACCCCAGGGACTCTAGCCCGCCAGGCTCCTCTGTCCACAGGAGGCAAGAATACTGGATGGGTTGCCATTCCCTTCTTCAGGAGAACTTCCCAAACCAGGGATCGAACCTGGGTCTGCCCCATTGCATGCTGATTCTTTACCGCCTGAGCCACTGGTGAAGCTGGTAATTTAACCTCTTTGAACATTTGTTTCTCCATATGTGAAATGAGGATAATGATAACAACCTTATATGGTATTTGAGGACTGGGGTTGATATCCACCCAAAGATTGTTCAGGAAGAAAAGAGGATTGGGTAAGAAAAACTATATTCTCTGGTCCCAGAAGGAGTGGATGTCTCGTCTCCCCAGGTGTTTTTCCTTTTCCAGATACAGGCGTGAGGACAGCACTCGAAGATTCTGGAATAGTCTGCAGAAAGTCTTGCAGGCCCTGGCTAATGTGAAATGGCAGATTAAGAGCTCTCCCAGCTCTATGATTATCTGATTAAGTGTAAATGGCAGAAGCAGATGCCTCTCTGCAGAAGTCACTTTTAGCAGCTACCACTTGGGAGGCACAAATAAGGGATCATGAAGCTTCTTCAATTTCTTTGCTGCCCCTTAGCTATTGTCTGCAGAGTGTCTTACCTAGTAGCCATGTTCCGAATATCTCCTGGTAACTACTGTTTCAGGGCTGAAAAAGGAACAGAAGTCAATGTTTTCAAAAGATTCCTTTGCGGCATTTGCAGCACAAGGGTGAATTTCACAGGCATCTTAATCCCTGGCAGATGGCTGAGGGCTGTCTTGGAGACCAGAAGCATCAAGCAAGAACTTGGATGACAGAAGAGAGGCGGGGTGGTGGGGGTGGGGGGTGGGGATTGTGTATTCAAATGCCCTGATAGAAGAAGGCCTTAATCAAAGACGCTATTGTAGAAAACAAGCCACAGGCTGATAGGGAGTATTTGGAACATGAAGGTGTCAAAGGGATCCAGGCTTTCTCTGAAAGGAAAGAAATGACTGGGGGAAATGGTCTTTCATTAATAGAGCAGAATTCTGTCAGTGCTAAGGACAGGAGGTGACCCTTTTTAGGAGAATCCCAATGTCGGGGGGTTATTTAAAGTACAAACATCATCACCACTCCAGCCCTCTCACCCTCACTGCAAATGAAATAAGAATCATTACAATTAGTGCTAGGGTCTAACTGAAAATAAAGTCTTCAAAAGTTGGAAAATTCAGCATGCAAGACTCTGGCACAATGATAACTAACTAGCTTGTGTCCAAGGCAAGTGTTAGTCACTCAGTCGTGTCCAACTCTGTGACCCCATGGATGGTAGCCCGCCAGGCTCCTCTGTCCATGGGATTCTCCAGGCGGAAACACTGGAGTGGGCAGCCATTCCTTTCTCCAGGGGTCTTCCCAACCTGAGGATCGAACCCGGGTCTCCTGCATTGGAGGTAGGTTCTTTACTGTCTGAGCCACAAGGGAAGTTCAAGGCAACTGATGGAATAATTTTGCATACTTAGGACACCTTTGGGAGTAGAAAGAAAAAAGAACTCTGCAGTGAGGAATTTACTGAATTACACAAACAGGAGTATAACCAGAGGTGTCAAAGCCAGCCTACAGTACCTCCTTCACATTTCATTCTCTAGCAAAGGGGCAGAATGTCAAGGAGAGCAACAGTGCTGACTTTAGGGGGTGTACAAAACTGCCCCCCAGATTCTGGGGAAATCTGAGAAGTAGATGTTTCTAGGTTATCAGATCATCTTTTCTCCTATGTGCCCTACTCTTTTCTAAAGACAATTAAAATCTAGAACAATTAGTTTAAAAGTCAAGAAATTTGATTTTCAGAGTAGCCTATTAAGCCATACCCATTAGCAGCATGGTGCTCAAAGGACAAAGAATCCGCCTATAGTGCAGGAGACCCAGGGCTGATCCCTGGGTCAGGAAGATCCCCTGGAGAAGGGAGTGACAACCCACGCCAGTATTCTTGCATCTCCTAAAAACCTCTAAATTTTAAGGAAAGGTTTTCATTAAGGCTGTTAATGCCATTAGAATATTTTAGGATTTAATGTCCTTTTTGTTAAAATGTAAAGATCAAATGTTGTCTATGGGATTTCATCCCCTCCCAAATTTTCTATCGTCCTAATACCCCTAATTATGTAACTTCACACGGCATAGAATTTTTCACGACTTTATCCTCTTTGTAACCTGGGTTTCACATATGCAGCAACCTAATTTATTTAAGGAGGCTTAAACAACTGGATGGCATCATCAACTCGATGGACATGAGTTTGAAGAAGCGCCAGGAGTTGGCGATGGGCAGGGAAGCCTGGCGTGCAGCAGTCCCTGGGGTCACAGAGTCGGACATGACTGAGCAACTGAACGGACTGAAAGAATAATCTATTGACTTCGGGGATTTGATATTGGTCTCTCTCAATATTATACACACATTTTAAATTTTATTTTCTTTGTATGCCTAAAGCAAAAAAGCAAAAAAAAAAAAAAAAAAAGGCTCATCCCACTGTCTCATTAGGGAAGCCACAAGTCTTTGGCTTTCCTGACCTAGCACTTACCTTGCACTTGTTGTTTTCAAAATACCATCCAATCATTAATAGTCAGAACCCACTACATCTTTGTAAAATGTGAACATTCTTGCCATTTTTAGTAAAGGACATTGAAGCCAAGGCACCAAGGTGACCTGTGCAAGGTGATGTAACAAGTCAGGAGTAGACGCAGAGGTCTGCCATTCCAGGAACTAAAGCTTTGTCCAGGGCAAGCGCAGGGGCAGATTCGCATGGCCACATCCTTGTCTTCTCTTCCCAGAAGCCACATGCCCACTTTCCCCTTGCTCTGCAGTCATTAGAGGGGCAGCAGGAAAGGCAGGGTTTGGCACATGCCCAACAAACAAGGAGGGTGACTAGCAGATACCCACTGAGAGTGGGTTTGTTATTAGTGTTTGTAGGACTTCCCCTGTAAGGCCCGGAAATCTTAAGGAAAGGCTTTGGAATATGAGTCAGCAGGTGGGCATCCCAGAGCAATTTCTTTGGTACTTACTGAGTAGTGAGATCTGGGAACTTTAGGCCATATGGTAATACTACTACTAAAGATATGGAATGTATTCCTTCTAGTCCTATAACACTGTCATCTTCTTGATCACTGACTCTATTAGAAACTTACCCGCCCCCAGTACTTCGGTCTTGTGCTATGCGAAAAACAATAATAGCAACCTTTATTCTTAATTCAAGGAAGTTTCTGCAGGAAAGGGTGCCAGACATCTTATGTGGCAGCGTTTCCCTGAAGACTGGTAGACACATAATGCCCTGGAGTATTTACAAAGTTCTCAGTTATTTCTCTGGTGAGGAAAGATTGCATGTAATTGGCTGGTCTTATACTCGAGTGAAGGGAAACCAATGGCATGCACATTATCTTGTTTAAGATAATTCAAGATGCCACTCAGACCAGCATGTTCCTCTTAGGCAGACCATTGAAGCAAAATTACATTTACCAAATTACATTCTCCTCTCCTGAGGTATCAAACATACCTTTTCCTTGCTTTTTTCTTTAGTCATTTACTTTAAAACTGTGACTGACTTTTTACTAGACAGAAGTATATTTAGTAAAGTATGCTTCACTTTGATTATATGATACTTTGATTATATGATACTAAGGTGGAATAGCACATGATGTGGACTTCTTTATGAGCAAGAATATAAACTGAGGCATCTCATATTCATATCAAGGTACCATCTTTGTGTCTTGCACACAAATCCTAAGCATGTGGATATAATCATTTAGACCTATTTTCATAATCAATACTAGGAGATTCATCCTATTTCTCATTTCACATTGGCTGCTGAATAACTCAGAGCCCAATTTAGTGCTCAGTTTCATTATATAGTCTTAGTTTAGGTTTTCAGTTATAAAATCTTCACAGTGTTTTGCGTGCGTGCTAAGTCACTTCAGTCATGTTTGACTCTTTGCAACCCCTTGGTGGACTGTAGCCCACCAAACCCCTCTGTCCGTGGAATTCTCCAGACAAGAACACTGGAGTGGGTTGCCATTTCCTACTCCAGAGGCTCTTCTGGACCCAAGGATTGAAACTGCCAGCTTTGGCAGGCAGATTCTTTACACTTGCCCCAGCTGGCTTGCTTTGTGTTATTGAAACCCCCTGAAACCCTATCAAGTATGTGTTATCATCCTTAACTTAAAAGAACTGAATCTCAGAGAAATGAAGAAATGTGTCCAAGGTGACAGAAATGTGCCATAAGAAATGTGCCCATGCTGGTAACAGTCAGGGAAGATTTAAATTCCTATCTTTGACCTTAAATCTATGCTCTCCCTTGTTACCCTAGATTCTTCTCTGGAGGAAGTGGGACTTTGCAGCGAAGAAGAACGAGAAGACAACTGGCTGGTCCAGGTACCCTGATAGAGACCTCTCAGAGGACGGATGGCACACGGGGTTCCTCTCTGACTGCCAGAGTCAGAGCTTCTGTTTATAACAGTGCTCCCATCACTCACCCTTAAAAACTGCAGTCACTCCCAACCCCTCGTGTTCCCTGGCTCCCAGCTCACCAGTCACCTCATTTCTGCTCTAGCGATGCCTCTCATGTCCTTTCCATTCCACCCATACCTTATGCTAACACTTCAAGTTCACATTACCTCATGTCCAGACCATTTCGAGGGCCTCTTAGCCCGTCTCCCAAGCTCCATGTCACCCCTTCCACCACCACATTATTCCTCAAGAAACTGCTTCCATCATGTGATTTCACTGTTCAAAACCCCCTAATGACTACCCAGGGTCTACTGAACACAGCTCAGCTTTCTAGAACAACATTCAAGTTCCTTTTTAATCTAATTCCAATCTTCATTTCTAAATGTCTTCCTCAGGACTCCTCTGTAAGAATCCTATGATTTAGCCAGGACTGATTCCTTGTTATTCCTTAAACATGCTATTTCTTTCCCCACCTCCAAGCCTGTGGTGGTGCGTTCTCTGTCGTGTCCAACTCTTTGTGACCCCACAGACTGTAACCCTCCAGACTCCTCTGTCCATGGAATTTTCCAAGCAAGAATACTGGAGTGGGTTGCCATTTCTTTCTCCAGGGGATCTTCCCGACTAAAGAGTTGAAACTGTATCTCTTGAATCTCCTGCATTGCAGAAGAGGTTCTTTACCACTGAGCCACCTGGGCATCCAAGCCTTTACCCACTCCATCCCCCACACCCGGCTCACCCTCCACTATCTGTCACAGCCCAGCTCAGCCCCTCTCCCCTGTGATGCCTTCCCTGCTCACTCCAGGGATTGGAGCCTCTCCCTGTTCGAATCACACCGTGCATTCAGCACTCAGCCCCTACTGCCGCATGTTACCAATTAGCTCTTAGCTTATGCTTTACTTTTCCTGTTGTGACTGTCTTACAGCCAGAGGACTGAGGGAGAGGGGTGGTGGGAGGTCTGTGACATGGAGTACAGTGGTGCAGGTGGGTGGTTATGCTCTCGAGCTCAGAAATCACACAAGCTAGGTTCGCCTCTCAGCTCTGCACTAACTAAAGACACAATCTTATTAAGACACCTAATCTTGGAATCCAAAATCACTGCGGACAGTTACTGAAGCTGTGAAATTAAAAGAAACTTGCTCCTTGGAAGAAAAGCTATGACAAACTCAATGGACATAAGTTTGAGCAAACTCTGGGAGATAGTGAAGGACAGGGGAGACTGGCATGATGCAGTCCATGTGGTCGCAGAGTCAGACACGACTTAGCAACTGAGCAACAAGAAAGCTCTCAGTGTCCTCATCTGTAAGATGACGATAATGACAATCCTTTCCTCATAGTGGTGTTGTGAGGATTAAATGAGTGAATATGTAAAGAGCTCTTACCCAGGACTGACACACATTAATAGATAAAGCTCAGTTAATATTCAGTTCAGTTCAGTCACTCAGTTGTGTCCAACTCTTTGCGATCCCATGAATTGCAGCACGCCAGGCCTCCCTGTCCATCACCAGCTCCTGGAGTTTACTCAAACTCATGTCCATCGAGTTGATGATGCCATCCAGCCATCTCATCCTCTGTCATCCCCTTCTCCTCCTGTCCCCAGTCCCTCTCAGCATCAGGGTCTTTTTCAATGAATCAACTCTCCGCATGAGGTGGCCAAAGTATTGGCGTTTCAGCTTCACCCTCAGTCCCTCCAATGAACACCCAGGACTGATTTCCTTTAGAATGGACTGGTTGGATCTCCTTGCAGTCCAAGGGACTCTCAAGAATCTTCTCCAACACCACAGTTCAAAAGCATCCATTTTTCAGTGCTCAGTTTTCTTCACAGTCCAACTCTCACATCCATATATGACCACTGGAAAAACCATAGCCTTGACCAGATGGACACTTGTTAGCCAAGTAATGTCTCTGCTTTTTAATATGCTATCTAGGTTGGTCATAACTTTCCTTCCAAGGAGTAAGCATCTTTTAATTTCATGGCTGCCATCACCATCTGCAGTGATTTTGGAGCCCCCGAAAATAAAGTGTGACCCTTTTTCCACTGTTTCCCCATCTATTTGCCATGAAGTGATGGGACCAGATGCCATGATCTTAGTTTTCTGAGTGTTGAGCTTTAAGCCAACTTTTTCACTCTCCTCTTCCACTTTCATCAAGAGGCTTTTTAGTTCCTCTTCACTTTCTGCCATAAGGGTGGTGTCATCTGCATATCTGAGATTATTGATATTTCTCCCGGCAATCTTGATTCCAGCTTGTGCTTCTTTAAGCCCAGTGTCTCTCATGATGTACTCTGCATATAAATTAAATAAGCAGGGTGACAACATATAGCCTTGACCTACTCCTTTTTCTATTTGGAACCAGTCTGTTGTTCTGTGTCCAGTTCTAATTGTTGCTTCCTGACCTGCATACAAGTTTCTCAAGAGGCAGGCCAGGTGGTCTGGTTTTCCCATCTCTTTCAGAATTTTCCATAATTTATTGTTAATATTAGTTACCTTTATTTTCATTATCAAACAAAAGAAGGTTTATGATGTATCAATACTAGACACTGTATAAATGATCTAATTTAATCTGGACATCTACCCTATGAAGTAAGAGAATCATGCCCTAGCTAGCCCCACTGTGGAACCCTCTGACTAGCCCTGAAATGCTAAATCAGGACTTTTACACAAGACAGAAATACACAGCAGTCATATTTAGGCCATGTTTAACATCCCTGTTGCAGCTGAACTTAATTCTAACAGTCAGGGTTCCTGTCACTCTGGTGCTGCACGCAGCTGACATCTCTCTGGTGGCCATGAGACACTTCTAGGACTTTTACAAAAATTCTGTTAAGAGGAAATGATCCAGTTTAACTGTTCAGCTCTCTCTTTGGAGTGAGCAGGAAGATATTTGATTGAGGAATAAAAGAGAAACATAGATTCTTTCTAAATGGGTGGGTAAAAGTAGGACTAAAATTAGGGACTCTAGGCTGCCACCACCCACGACACCATGGGGACACGGGGTCACACTGTTGGCTTCGTCTCTTCAGGGAAACACACAGAAGCGTCGGAAGTGGATGTTTCGAGCTACGTAAATCTAAACCCAGCCTCAGATCAGGAGCACGACTAGAGCTGGCTTTGGGTCGTGATTTAGCAGTTAGTGTTGTCACGACCTTGATTTGCTCTTCGTGTATCCACACCTTAGAGATAAAGACGAGTGAAATATAAAAACAATAAGTAGCTGGTCGAATTAGTGGCACTACACCCCTTACCCCACCTCATCCTGACTTGGTGGGGGTGCGTGTCCTTCAGTAGAGCTGTGAATTGTAGCTACTCACATCCTCAGATTCTCCTGCAGCATAAGGCACAGGCATGAGATCCAATTTAGTACCACTGACCTGGGACACCTGCTGAGAGCCTTATGGGAAGCTCCTTCTTTGCTGGATGTATTCTGGTTGACACGTGGTGCCTGGAACCGCTGCAGCCATCTTGTGAGTAGGAGGAGACACGGTTGAGATACCCAGGAAGGCAGAGCCAAGAGATGGGAAATATCTAGATCCATGAAGACATCTTTGATCCAGTCCTTTAAAGTTGGACTGAGCTCTCTTCTTCTTCTTCGTGAAAACACCAAATGGCGGATGATGCCGGTGCTGCGGGAGGGCCCGGAGGCCCGGGGGACCCTGGAATGGGAGGCCGCGGTGGCTTCCGCGGAGGCTTCGGTAGTGGCGTCCAGGGCCGGGGTCGTGGCCGGGGTCGGGGCCGGGGTCGTGGCCGGGGTCGGGCCGGGGCAGAGGCCGCAGAGCTCGCAGAGGCAAGGTCGAGGACAAGGAGTGGCTCCCCGTTACCAAGCTGGGCCGCCTGGTCAAGGATATGAAGATCAAGTCCCTGGAGGAGATCTACCTTTTCTCTTCGCCCATCAAGGAGTCTGAGATTATTGACTTTTTCCTGGGAGCGTCCCTCAAGGATGAGGTTTTGAAGATTATGCCCATGCAAAAGCAGACCCGTGCTGGCCAGCGGACCAGGTTCAAGGCATTTGTTGCCATCGGGGATTGCAACGGACACGTCGGTCTGGGTGTCAAGTGCTCCAAGGAAGTAGCCACTGCCATCCGCGGGGCCATCATCCTGGCCAAGCTGTCCATCGTCCCCGTGCGAAGAGTCTACTGGGGGAACAAGATCGGCAAGCCCCACACGGTTCCTTGCAAGGTGACTGGCCGCTGGGGCTCCATGCTGGGGCACCTCATCCCTGCCCCCAGAGGCACTGGCATCGTCTCCGCCCCTGTGCCCAAGAAGCTGTTGCTGATGGCCGGCCTCGACGACTGCTACACTTCTGCCAGGGGCTGCACCGCCACCCTGGGCAACTTCACCAAGGCCACTTTTGATGCCATTTCCAAGACCTACAGTTATCTCACCCCTGACCTCTGGAAAGAGACGGTGTTCACCAAGTCTCCATATCAGGAATTTACTGACCATCTTGTGAAGACCCACACCAGAGTCTCCGTGCAGAGGACCCAGGCCCCAGCTGTAGCCACCGCATAATTTTATAAAGAGAATAATAAAGTGAATGAAACCGGTTTAAAAAAAATAAATAAAGTTGGACTGAATCTAGGTTTATTGCTATGTGAAAGAATAAATGTCCTTATGCTTAATTAATTTTGGTTAGATATTCTGTGTGTGCATGCCAAGTCGCTTCAGTCATATCTGACTCTTCTTGACTCCGTGGGCTGTAGCCCACCAGGCTCCTCTGTCTGTGGTACTCTCCAGGCAAGAATACAGGAGTGGGTTGCCATGCCCTACTCCAGGGGATCTCCCGTCCCTGGGATCAAACCAGAATCTCTTAAGTTTCCTGCAGGGGCGAGCGGGTTCTTTGCCACTAGCGCCACCTGGGAAGCCCCATAGATATTCTGTTATTTGTAGAGTAACTTACTGATACAGTAGTCAAAACCATTTTACATTCTAAGCTGTGATGCTACATCTTTAGTACCTCTTTAGCTACATCTTTATAGTCCACCCTGTGTCTTACCCTTTTTGGCATACTGTTTCCTCATTTTCTGATGACAAGCTAGGGAAATATGTTATATCCATTTAATGGAAGATTATTCAGGTAGGTGATCTATGTTCAAAGCCTGACTTTACCCTCGTGACCTTGGGAGAATTACTTTTTTGTGCCTTGGCTTCGTCATGCATTAAGTGGCGACAAGAATTATCTTGCCTCATAGGACTATACTGAGGATCAAGTGAGCTAATGATAAACAATACTTAGAAAAATGCCTGGCCCGTAGCAGGTCATCAGTCAGTGCACATTAGCTCTGTGCTCATCCTCCCCAGCAGCGGCCCCTTCTACATGTTTCTGAGGCGTTTTGCTCTCACACTTTGCATCCTCGTTTTCCTTTGCCAAGCACTGCTGGAAAGAGCTGGAAAGAGCTGGACAGACATGGTCAGCACAGTCCTTATGCTGGCTTGCATTGCCAGAATCATCAGCAAAGAAGCCTCATGAACAGAAAGGAAGAAATATTTAGTCTGGAAACACCATATAGAAGCCAAAATTCCCTCTGCTCCCGGGATCCCACGCTCTGGATGTCCTTCACCCCGCGCACTGTGACAGAGATGACGGGGGCTCCCGGGGCTGGTTTCCCACAGGCCCCTGGGCCGCGTCCTTGGCACCGAGTGTGTCCTTCATACACATAAAGCCCTGGAGACTAGAAACGGGAAAACCACACAGATCCTCTTACATCACTCGCAGTCCCCTCTCCTCAGCTTTTTGCTGGGCTGAGAAATCTTCTAGTCTTCTTTTGGGAGATTCCATTCCCATCTTTGTCTGGCTAAAACCCCCTGCCCCCCGCCCCTCCAGAGAGTGCAGAGGCCATTTAAGCTTCTCGTGTCTGCGTTAGGCTTGTCAATCTAAGTCGGTTTTCAGCCAAGACTTCTGTATATCTCATCTGTAGAGCCCTTGGCAGCTTCCAAGTTGTCAAGCCCTTGGCCGAAGTTGTCTAATTTTCATGAAAATCTTGTACGGTGCATGTTTTTACCCCAAACCAGACTCCTTGGGGCTTTCCCCCTTTCCTGTAGCGATCAAGGGCAGAGGGAGGTAGGACAAAAATACTTCACTTTCTTTGCAGCACAGACCTGAGCAATTAGGATCTCATCCAATTTTCCGTCAGCAATGAGACTTTCAGATGGAGAGGAAGCAATGACCCTGCAGAAATCACTCAAAGTGCACCTGAAACCTGAGTACTTGGCTTTTTAAAAAATATTTATTTGGCTGCATCGGGTCTCAGTTGCAGCACACAGGATCTTCTGTTAATGGCCATGGACTCTCTAGTTGCGATATGGGCTTAGTTGCTCCAAGACATGTAGGATCTTAGTTCCCCAACCACGGATCAAACCCACGTACCTTGCATTGGAAGGTGGATTCTTAACCATCAGACCACCAGAGAAGTTCCAGACTTGGCTTTTATAGGAAAAGCAAACACCTTGATCCTTTTCTGGGTCAGAGGATCTGCTCCTGATTTCTCACTGCAGGTCCAGTGCAGATGGAGAGAGAGGAAGAAAGAAGGTTCTGGAAGCCAGCTGGTTTAACAAAGTGCTTCCTGGCATGAAATCATTGGCTGTTTATCTGAGACTGAAGAAGCACAGTCTCTGGCCCCTTCAGATGAAAGATGCTCTATTGATTTATTTATCAGTGTGTGTGTGTGTGTGTGTGTATACTCGTCTCTGACTCTTTGTGACCCCCATGGACTATAACCCTCCAGGCTCCTCTGTCCCTGGAATTCTCCAGGCAAGAATACTGGAGTGGGTTGCCATTTCCTTCTCCAGAGGATCTTCCCAACCCAGGGATCGAACCTGCGTCTTTCGAGTCTCCGGCATTGGCAGGCAGGTTCTTTACTACTGTGCCACATGGGAAATCCATTGATTTATTTACTGGAGAACCCCTTAAACGTTTATACTGGCAACAACTGGGCTAGAAACTGAGGCTTTCACCGCAGACCCGCAGGGGTGGAGGTTCCCATTCTCTGTGAACGACTGATGTGCCGGGGAGGCTTGGTGAAACAGGACTGCCAGTTTGCTGTTTGCGTTCTGGAAGGCAGAAGAAATGGAGGTCTTGGTGTGTGGGCTGGTACCTCACAGCTCTGCTGCCTCAGGGTCTCTCTGAGCAGCCAGACTTATGGAATCACCCCTTTCATGTCTTCAGTTTTGTCCAGGGCCAGGTTGGGATCAGAGGCCCCACCGCCGTGTTCACCAGAGCAGAACGAGTGACAAACAAATGCTGTGCTCTCCTTTTTCACTTTTTCCTTTCTGCCTTCCAGAAAGATTTTTTAAAAAACAAAATAAAAAACCCAGGTCCCTTTCTGCTCTCAAGCACACCCTGTTCCTTCACAGGAACAAGAAGCGCAAAGAGCAGCATGCACTCATAAAGTCTCTATTCAGCCCTCCCGGCTTGTTTTTGGCTCAGGGTTTAGCTAACTTGTTTCCACACCGTGCACACCAGTGGGGGAGGTAGGGTTCACAGCAGGGGACAGTGAAAAGATCTGCTCTTCCAGAATCAGGATAAAACCATACTATCTCTGGATGAGTGGCAGGAAACATAAGGGGACTCTAGTCCCTATTTCCCCCCTTGGATTGAAGCCTGCCCACCTCAAGGCTGGCCAGGCTCTCCTGCCCATTCCTGCCTGTGACGCCCTCTCTCTCAAAAGGGGCTTCCTTGGGAGGAAATGGGCATTTTTTTCATGTCATTTGAATGGACTCCTTTGGATGATTTTCATAGTTGATTGATTCCTACCTTAGAAAGAGACTAGTAAGCCACATTCTAGCTGCTCAGGGTGAAAATTTTGGAATCATCCTTGACTCCTTTCTTCCTCACATCTCACTTCCAGTCCACCAGCCAGTCCTGTCAGCTCCACGTTAGAAATTTGTTTCATATTTAAAACAACCTAAATCACAAAATGTATTCAATATCTGTATCTATATATATGGTTCAACAAGAGAAGCAGAACCAGTAGGAGATGTATTGACAGGAACTGGCTTAAATGATTGTAGGGCTGGTTAGATGAGTCTGAAATCTGTGGTGTGGGCCATGAGGAAGGGCAGGAGAAGACGAGGCATGAGCCAAAGGTGCTGTCCACAGGCAGAACTTCTTCTTCATCAAGGAAACCTTAGTTCCGCCCAGAAGGCTTTCCAGCTGATTGAATCAGGCCCACCCTGAATCTAGGATGATTTCCCCAATTTAAAGTCAACTAAAAGCTTGCTTCTTGGAAGAAAAGCTATGACTAACCTAGACAGTGTATCGAAAAGAAGAGACATCATTTTTCTGACAAAGGTCCAGATAGTTAAAGCTATGGTTTTTCCAATAGTCATGTATGGATGTGAGAGTTGGACCATAAAGAAGGCTGAGTGTCAAAGAACTGATGCTTTTGAACTGTGGCGTTAAAGAAGACTGTTGAGAGTCCCTTGGACTACAAGGAGATCAAACCAGTCAATCCTAAAGGAAATCAACCCTGAATAGTCATTGCAAAGACTGATGCTGAAGCTGAAGCTCCAATACTTTGGCCACCTGATTCGAAGAACTGACTCATTGGAAAACACCCTGATGCTTGGAAAGATAGAAGGCAGGAGGAGAAGGGGATGACAGAGGATGAGATGATTGGATGGCATCACTTACACAATGGACGTGAGTTTGAGCAAACTCTGGCAGATGGTGAAGGACAGGGAAGCCTGGTACAGTCCATGAGGTCACAAAGAGTCAGACATGGCTTAGCAACAGAACAATAGTTAGAAACTTAATCACATCAATTATGTGGGTGGGTTATAATCACATCAATTATACCCAGATCAGTGGGGTTTTTTTTTTAACAATTTTTAAAAATTAAATTTATTTATTTATCTATTTCAGCTGTGCTGGTCTTCGTTTACTGCTCTCGGGCGTCCTCCAGTTGTGGGAGTGGGAGCTGTTCTCCGGTTGCAGTGCACGGGCTTCTCATTGTGGTGCACGGGCATGAGAGTGCGTGTGCTTCAGTAGCTGTGGCACACGGGCTTAGTTGTCCCATGACACGTGGGATCTTCCTGGACTGGGGATCGAACCCGTGTCCCCTGCACTGGCAGGCAGATTATTAACCCCTGGACCATGAGGGAAGTTCCCCAGATCAATGTTTGATTGAATAACTGGGGACTGTAGCCTAGTCAAGTTGACACATAAAACCTACCATCACTTATCCAACCTCAACCCCCTCCTCCGCAACCCCTCCCCTGATCCTGGCCACCAGCATTTCTCTGCTGAATTACTGCTTTAGCTTCTTTACCAGTTTCCCTGTTTTCTTTCTTGGCCTCCCTACCCCTTCCCACAACTGTTTTCAACAGAGCAGAGAGTGATCATTACTCCATTGCTCAAAGCCCTCATGATGGTCAGAGGTTCCCCAAAGATGTTCAAAAATCTGAAAGCTGTTTGAGTAGACTTGGAAAACCACAGCCAGAATTGTACAGTGCTTTCCACTGGAATTAAAGAGTGGGTTTTGACGCTTTTAATGTATGAAAGAAAAATGGATTTCAACTAAATACAGTATCTTAGATTGGTTCCTGGCTTCCCAGGCGGTTCTAGCGGTAAAGAACCCGCCTGCCAACACAGGAGACATAAGACATGCAGTTTAGATCTGTGGGCTGGGAAGATCCCCTGGAGGAGGGCAGAGCAACCCACCGCAGTATTCTTGCCTGCAGAATCCCCATGGCCAGAGGAGCCTGGCAGGCTACTGTCTGTAAGGTCACAAAGTCAGACATGACTGACATGACTTATCATGCACACATGCAGATTGGTTCCTAGAACAGAAAGAGATTATTGGCGAGAAAACTGGTGAAATCTGAATAAAGTCTGGAGTTTGGTTAATAATAATACCAATTCCTTAATTTTGACAAAGTTAAATTTGAAAGATGTTAACTTTTAGGGTAAACTGGACAAGACCAAACATAATTCTTTATACTATCTTTGAAACTCTTCTATAGGTCTAAAATTATTCCAAAATAAAAAGTGTATTTTAAAAACAGGCTTCAATTCCTAGATAGATAAGGAAGTAGAATAGTGGAATGGAAATAGAAACTTTAGTAGAAGTCAGAAAAACTAGGGTCAAATCTAGAGGACCCTGGATTTAAGTCCATGCTTGACTTCTTCCCAGCTGTGCTGCCTTGGCCAAAACACTTTACCTCTCTGATCCCTAGTTCCCTTTTGAACCAATGGTGCTGTCTGGGGAGACAAACAACGACACCAACAATGATAGCCCGGCATGATGCAGCAGGGTGGTAGAGTAGGAAGGAGAGGGAGCTGGTCCAGTGTGGACACCTGAACCGTGTACAAATGACTTCACTCCTATGCTTATGATTGATACTTACTTTTTTGGACTTCTACAAATAAGAAAAAAGATCACCATCATGCGTATCATGATTACAGCCTCTTCAGAGATGCATGTATACGGAAAATCACAAATCACTGTGTGCATGCATTCACCTTTCAGGTAACATTATCTCATTGGTATTTTTAATGTTTGTAATTGTCTTCATAAATATTTTAACTGCAAATATGTATGTATATACACATATTTATATATACCACATATGCATCAAGACCGTGTCTACAGAGTCAGGCTCCTGGTTTGAATCCTGATTCCACCACTGGGTGATGGTCATCCTCTCCTGTCCGTCACATTCCTCAAGCAGAGAAAACATAGCACCTGCTTAAGAGATAACTGAAGTAATAGCTGAATAAGGTAATATATGCAAATAACAGAGACCCTCCCCCCATTTGGGGTCTTTGTATTTTTCTCATCCATCAGTGTGGACTCGATATGGATGGTTTATATTAAAAACAGTAGTCCTGGGACTTCCCTGGTGGTTTGGTGGCTAAGACTCTGAGTTCCCAGTGCAGAGGAACTGGATTCAATTGCTAGGAAGGGAGCTAGATCCCGAAGCAGCTAAGTGTTGGCCTGTCATAACTAAAGATCCCGCCTGCCATAACTAAGACCCAGTGAAGCTAAATAAATAAATAAGAATAAATATATAAAAAAATAATAATCCTTTGTTTTCTTCCTGTTTGCTGGATATTTCCCCTAATCTATGTTTAATTTTTTATTTTTGGCTTGGAGGTCATATGAAGGTTTGACAAATATGATTTCATAGCCCATGTAAACTATATTTCTGCCCATCCCCAGGCTGACTTTCTCTCCTTAAGGAAGTTCAGAGGGAGTGTGTATACAGTATCAACACTTGGAAGTGAAGGGCCAGAATCCTGGGCTCTCCGTATCGCTGTCCATCATAGCAGCACCTTCTGAGGTCTCCTTACTCAAATGTGGTCATCAGTGTGGATCCTTGCAGACCCCAGCCCTGAGGCCTCCTCAGGCCCATGGCACCCACCTCCTCAGGTGCCATATCTGGGACCCTCCTGAGCAGGTCAGCGATCCCTTACTGTTCCGGCAGAAGCCCAGGCCTGTGGGAAGTGAGAGACCCACTCAGGCTTTCTCAGCCAGCACAGGTCGAGTGTCACCCCTCTATGTTCCTGCACTAGGCTGGGCCTCGGGGGCTCCAGGAGCTCCTCCAGACTCATTCTGTTCCTCAATTTTCAGAGGTGTCTTCCCAGGAGGGGGCAGGACCCATTGGAGCCTTTATTTGGGTGAATGCATGTTTGAGTACAAGAAGTTAGAAAGGCGTGGGGATGGGGAAACTCTGGGGAACAGCAGCCAAGTTCAGGCTGAGGGAGAGATTGAATTGCGGTGCAGTTGCTGCAGATGCCCCCACCAGCTCCTCAGGAAGCTTGGACATGGAATGTCCTCGAAAAGTTATTCTAAGTTGAAGCAAGAGGGCTGGACCTTTGTTCAACCACACAGAAGAATCTCCGGTTGCCTCTAGGGAGGGGGCACGCTCTGGGCAAAGCGGCCTTCTGTACACCTGGGGAGGGACTCGGGTGTGAGCCTCGGTGTCAGCACTCCAGGAAGCTGGGGGAAGGGTCATTCCGTCCTGGAGCGGGGTGTGGGCAGCCTCCACAGCAGCCCCCACCGCCCCCAGGCTGGCTCTGAGCTCTCTGTGCGGCTGGCTGCTCTCTCTGCACTCTTCATTGTCTAGTCTGCAGAGGTCACTTGGCTTGTTTATATTTTTCCTAAATTTATTGTGTTTGCTCTGAGGTCTGCGATTTTGAAACCCCAAAGCCTAAAATGAGCCTCTTTTGTTATCCACATTCTGCTGTGTCACCCCTTCCCTGAGACGACAAAACAAAATGCCTAGCTGCCTGAATGTGGGGCAGGGGAGGGGTCTACAGGGAATACCAGGTCAAAAGGTCAATACATGACACAGATGAAGACAGAGAGAAGATGGAGGGATTCTCAAAACGTCCCCAAGCACACCTTGCTAGGGAACACATTTCAGAACCTCCAGGACATGCAGGGAGAAGGGGTGAGAGAGACCTTGCTATTAGCCGAAGGAGGTGTGGATTTGTTATAGCCATGCTTTCCGGGAAACAAACTCACTCAGAAGGACAATGCAGATAGTGGAGTGCAGTTTATTACACCAGCGGGTCCAAGGCAGAGTCTCCTCTTAGCCAAGGACCCCGGCCAGCATTTGTGAAAATCTTTTATACCCCATGTGTACGTGTCCAAACCCACCAGCCCAAATCCCTTGAGGCTTACAAAGGAAGGGTAAGTACAATCACAATAACCCCATCATTCACGTGTTATGTGTTCAAACAGTTAATAATCAACAAGCCCGTGGTTATATTCCAACCAGTTAACAACCGATAAGCCTGTGGTTACATTCAGATAGATACTGTCCGGAGGCAGGGGTGATTAGTGTCTGTTTTCTGTTAACCTGGATGTGATCTTCAAGATTCCCCTGCCCAGAGGGGGTCTTATCCTTCCATTGTCATTCCCACAGGCGCTAAGCACAGAGTTCAGAGTCCATTGGAGAGGCGGCCTAGCATGATCAGCACAGACAGGCCTGAGATGGAGTCCAGGCCCTATGAATTCCTTCTTCAGATTTATTTACAAATACGAGAACACTGCAAAACAGTATGAGCTTTTCAGAGGCGAGATGAGATGGGATCTGGAGACCAGAATGATTCTTGGCAGGAGGAGGGAAAGCTCCTCCCTTTTAACTGGAAAGAAGAGGAACAGTGAGGTGTGGAGGAGGAATAGCAGGGTATTCGGGAGTTGCCTTTTAAGAGGTGTCCTTTTTCATTGACAAGTTACCAGCAGGGTCATTTGATGTGAGTGGAGGAGGAGATCCTCTTGTGGAATGAATTTTAAGAAGAGAACTTTGAAGCAGCCTCATGGGGAGCAAGAGAAAGCCCTTCCCCAGGGACGTGTGAAGGGGTTGGCGGGCAGCACAAGAGCTCTGCGGAGATTAGGCGCCCCTGGCTGAGGTGGGCAGGTTTTCTCCAGCAGCGCTCAACAGCACAGGTGTGGGCCCAGATAAGGAAGTGAGATGCTTTAATTACTTTCCTTTCTTCTTTTTTATTTACATTTTTCTAAATTGATTTTTATTTTTGGCTGATCTAGGTCTTCCTTGCTGATCCTGGGCTTTCTCTAGTTGTGGCGAGTTGGCTTCTCATTGCAATGACTTCTCTTTTGGTGGAGTACGGGCTCTAGGGCATGCAGGCTTCAGTAATTTCAGCTCTTGAGCACAGTAGTTGTGGCACTTGGGCTTACTCCTCAGCCTGTGGGATCTTCCCTGACAAGGGATCAAACCCTTGTCTCCTGCATTGCAAGGTCGATTCTTAACCACTGGACCACCAGGGAAGCCCCTCTTTTTTAAACTTTAATTGAAGTGTACCATATACATAGAAGACTGCATACATCACATATAGTTTGATGAATTCACACAGAGAAGGCCCTTGTGTATCCAAGCCATCTAGACCCCCTATGTTAGTTTCCTATGGTGGATGTAAAAATTACAACAAATGTGGCTTAAAAACAACAAAAACCCATTGTCTCATAGTTCTGAGGCTAGCATCTGAAATCAAGGTGTCAGCTCTAGGGAAGGACTTACCTTGCCTCTTCCTAACTTCCAGTGGTGGTCGTTTAATCACTAAGTTGTATCAACTCTTGCGAGTCCATAAACTGTAGCCCACCAGGCTACAGTAATAATTATTCAACTTTATATATGTCAGCCAGATTTGTCACAGATCAGGGCTGAAAAGAGGGCATAATCTTATTTAAAAATCAGAGCCACACAATCACATCGTCTCATCAGAAGAGCGGCAGAATTACGACAGGTCACTGCCATTTACACAAAGGACTTAAGCCTGGAACCATCCTCTCAGCATGACCTGCTTTAACATAAGCCAGATAAGATAACAGTGGAAATTACCTGGAGTAAAATCCAAGTTAGGACCAACCTAGACAGCATATTAAAAAGCAGAGACATTACTTTGCCAACAAAGGTCCCTCTAGTCAAGGCTATGGTTTTTCCAGTAGTCATGTATGAATGTGAGAGTTGGACCATAAAGAAAGCTGAGCACCGAAAAATTGATGCTTTTGAACTGTGGTGTTGGAGAACACTCTTGAGAGTCCCTTGGACTGCAAGGAGATCCAACCAGTCCATCCTAAAGGAGATCAGTCCTGGGTGTTCATTGGGAGGACCGATGCTGAAGCTGAAACTCCAATACTCTGGCCACCTCATGTGAAGAGTTGACTCAACCCTGATGCTGGGAAAGATTGGGGGCAGGAGGAGAAGGGGATGACAAAGGATGAGATGGCTGGATGGCATCACCGACTCGATGGGCATGAGTTTGAGTAAACTCCGGGAGTTGGTGATGGACAGGGAGGCCTGGCGTGCTGTGATTCATGGGGTTGCAAAGAGTTGGACACGACTGAGTGACTGAACTGAACTGAAAGTCCAAGATGAGGCAAAGATGGTCTGATACTGCTGCCTCTCCCAAGGGTTCTGCAAACCACTGAGGCTTTAACTTGGGATTTTCCAATAGGCTCTTGCATCTCCAAACTTTTCCTCACCTTAAGATTACAGACAAAGCTCCGCAGACTGCTGTCTGAGAACAGTTGGTGCTCCCCAGATGTTCCATGAATTCTTGTCTTAGTTTGAGTTCCTCCCAAGTCAGAGTCTGACAGCAGGACTTGGCCTAGCTATTTTACTGAGGAGGGACCCCTGAAACCTGACCCCTGAGGAGTGAGATGTCAAGAAGGAAAGTGTGTTATCAAGAGGAGAACAGTACAGAAGGTCTCCTACAGCCATTCACCTAATGGTGAGAGAATTTATCTACTAGCTTCTGCCCTTCAGTGGTTGGAAGTTGTCAAGAAGGACATTAACACCTCTGTACTTTGGGGTACTATTATCTGTAGGCTAAGCAGGGTCCCAGGGTGTTGGAGAAGGCCCAGGGGGAAGAACACTGAAGAACAAGACTTCATACAGGAAGAGGGATGGTGTCAGGAGAATAGTATCTGGGCTCTCCCAGGATGGCTGTGCACTGTAGCTGTAGCTGAGGTTAGAGGTGGCCAGGGGTGTGTGATTGTTGTTGTTGTTGTTGTTGTTGTTCAGTTGCTAAGGCGTGTCTCACTCTTTGTGATCCCGTGATCTATAGCCAGCCAAGCTCCTCTGTCCATAGGATTTCCCAGGCAAGTATACTGGAGTGGGTTGCCATCTTCTTCTATAGGAATGGGATGTGATGAAGGCCACTAAGTCAAACTCTTACAGTGCCAGACTCTCTTGCAGCTAAAGTGTGGTCATATGATCCGTGAGTCTGTACAGAAGATATCTGACAAAGGCAGAACCATACTCTTTCTACTCCTTTCTGCTTCACCAGGGAGGCAACAACTTCCAGGTAAGTGAGGGATGGATATAGAAGGGAGTTGTTTCTCAGAGTCAGGCAACAGTTTCAGTAAGGGGACTTGAAGGATTAGGAGTTCTTTTGCTGTTGTTCTTTTTGTTCTGAGGAGATAGATCTAACAACAGATAGTTGACATATTTCGATAGAACCTCTCACTTTCTCATAAATGTACACATAAGCTTAGGATTAACTTTCAAGTTACGGGCTTGAATCTCACTCTGTTCAGTCACTCAGTCGTGTCCAACTCTTTGCCACCTCATAGACTGCAGCACTCCAGGCTCCCCTGTCCATCACCAACTCCCAGAGCTTGCTCAAACACATGTCCATCAAGTTGGTGATGACATCCAAACATCTCATCCTCTGTTGTCCCCTTCTCCCACCTTCGGTCTTTCCAAGTGTCAGGGTCTTTTCAAATGGGTCAGTTCTTCCTATCAGGTGACCAAAGGATTGGAGTTTCAGCTTCAGCATCAGTCCTTCCAATGGATATTCAGGACTGATTTCCTGTAGGATGAACTAGTTTTATCTCCTTGCTGTCCAAGGGACTCTCAAGAGTCTTCTCCAACACCACAGTTCAAAAGTATTAATTCTTCATTGCTCAACTTTCTTTATAGTCCAACTCTCACATCCATACATGACTACTGGAAAAACCATAGCTTTGTCTAGATGGACCTTTGCTGGCAAAGTAATATCTCTGCTTTTTAACATGCTCTCTAGATTGGTCATAGCTTTTCTTCCAAGGATCAACATCTTTTAATTTCATGGCTGCAGTCACCATCTGCAGTGGTTTTGGAGCCCAGAAGAATAAAGTCTTGTCACTGTTTCCATTGTTTCCCCTTCTATTTGCCATGAAGTGATGGGACCAAATGCCATGATCTTAGTTTTTTGAATGTTGAATTTTAAGCCAACTTTTCCACTCTCCTCTTTCACTTTCATTAAGAGGCTCTTTAGTTCTTCACTTTCTGCCATAAGGGTGGTGTCATCTGCATATCTGAGGTTATTGATATTTCTCCTGGCAATCTTGCATAGGAACCTGGAACAATATTGCATAGGAACCTGGAATGTTAAGTCCATGAATCAAGGTAAATTGGAAGTGGTCAAACAGGAGATGGCAAGTGAGAGCATCGACATTTTAGGAATCAGTGAACTAAAATGGACTGGAACGGGCGAATTTAATTCAGATGACCATTATATCTACTATTGTGGGCAAGAATCCCTTAGAAGAAATGGAGTAGCCCTCATAGTCAACAAGAGTCCAAAATGCAGTATTTGGGTGCAATCTCAAAAATGACAGAATGATTTCCATCCATTTCCAAGGCAAACCATTCAATATCACAGTAATCCAAGTCTATGTCCCAACCAGTAATGCTGAAGAAGCTGAAGTTGAACAGTTCTATGAAGACATACAAGACCTTCTAGAACTGACACCCAAAAAATTCATCTTTTTCATCACAGGGGACTGGAATACAAAAGTAGGAAGTTAGATACCTGGAGTAATAGGCAAATTTGGCCTTGGAGTACAAAATGAAGCAGGGCAAAGGCTCACAGAGTTTTGTCAAGAGAACGCACTGGTCATAGCAAACACCATCTTCCAACAACACAAGAGAAGACTCTACACATGGACATCACCAGATGGTCAACACCAAAATCAGATTGATTAGATTCTTTGCAGCCAAAGATGGAGAAACTGTATACAGACAGCAAAAACAAGACCGGGAGCTAACTGTGGCTCAGATCATGAACTCCTTATTGCCAAATTCAGACTTAAATTGAAGAAAGTAGGGAAAACCAATAGACCATTCAGGTATGACCTAAATCAAATCCTTTATGATTATACAGTGGAAGTTAATCTCATTACTTTGGTTTAAGTCACATGTCCATCTCTGAACCAAATACTGTGGCCAAGGTGTGAAAAACTCTGATTGACCAGTCCTGGATCATGTGACATTTATATGTGCCTTGTCTACATCTCCTGAAGGTAAAGGCCAGTGGTAAGTCAGGTTTAAATTCCTTTAATAAAAGGATTTTTTTTAATAAAAGGATTTTTTAAAATGCTGGATAGCAAAAGCAAGAGCTATTCACAACCTACTCTTTTTTCCAAATAAAATTATCGATTTATGACTTGGAGACAGTGAAATATACCAATGTTAAATATATAACTTGATAACTCTTTGCATGTACACTTGGGCAATCCTCCCCCAATCAATATTTAGGTATTTTCAGAACTCTCAAACTTTCCCTTGTGTCACTTCCCAAGCATAACTCTGCAAAGATAACTCTTTGAAAGGGGTATAGACAGCATAGATTATCTTGCCTGTGCTTTACATCATATAAGTGGAATCATACAGTGTATGTTCTTTTATGTTTGGCTTCTTTCGCTCAATATTATGTCTATGAGATTCACCCATTTCATTACATATAGCAGAAGTTTATTTATTTCATTGCTATGTAACAGTCTATTGTATAAAATACTATCTGATGTACTGTTGATAGGTATTTGAATTGTCTCCAGTTTTTTGTTTCTATGAATAAAGCTGGCACAAACATGCTTGTACATGTCTTTTGGTGGACATAAGCACTTGTTTCCCTTGGGTGTGTACCCAGGAATGGAGTTGCTGGGTCAAAGTAGATATAAATATTTAGCTTTAATAGATATTGCCAGTTTTCCCTCCTGCTGGCAGTGTGTTAAGAGTTTCAGTTGCTACACAGTCTTGCCAACACTGAGTTTTTTCAGTCCTTCTAATTACCTACTCTTCTTGATTTGTCAAATACCCTTCTACAAAGAGATACAGATATTCACTAGTAGACTAAAACTCCCAGGCACAGGGAAGGTTCCATAGTCCAACAGTTAAAGGCTGAACTCAAGTACTTGATCCTGACCCTAAGGGCGACAGGAACTCAGGAATGGAAGAAGTCAGCATGGACACAGAGAGACCCGCACTTTGGAGAGGGTGAAATAAGCAGGGCCTTGACCTGTTGGTGGCATTGGAGGATGGGGAACACGGAAGGCATCCTGTCAGAGTGCACGGCTTAAGCAGACAGAGCTTGGAGCAGCGATCAGGAAGAAAACTGACCTCCCCTGAGCAGAGGGTGGCTCTGGAGAAGAGCAGGGCCTCTGGTGACTTGGTAAGAAGAAGTCAGATGTAGGCAGGGGGGTGAAGTCGAGACGTGGGCTTGGGGGATGGGTGACTGCAGTAGGCGACGAGGTGATTCTTACCAAGGACACACATCTCTGAGTAGAATGAGATCTATTAGGTGAGAGTCGGCTGGTCTGGTTCAGTTTCCTCCTTCTCCTCCTTGTCATGGTAAAGAGCATCTCACCATGATGAGTGTGGTAAGCAGTTGTCTTTCAACAGTACCCTGGGTGTGAGCCAACTACTTCATTTTGGTTCTCAGATAAAGAAGTGGATCTGTTCCTATGCCGGAGAAAAACCCAGATGAACCAAGTTGAGAAAGGGTCTGTGCACATATCCTGCACTTTAGAAGCATTTTAAAGGGTCCTCAGGGGGCTAATACTAATGTGATTTATACCCGTGGACTGGCTTCATTAAGGTAGAAGCCTTGTGGCAGGTGTCTGTACAAAGTGACGCACTCAAGCCTGGGCTGCAGGCCCTGAGAATGAAAAGGCATAGCTCCACCTGCCTTGCCCTCCTACTAGAGCTCCCCACACCGGGGCCTGATGGTCCCCCCACATTCAAACTGAGCCCTGCACTGACCAGCTGATTCATATATTCATTCACTGATTTATTCAGCAGGCTTTCACTGGATGCCCAGTAAAGGTCAAGTGCTGAAACTGAAGATGAAAACACAGGGGATCACAGGCAAGCAGGAAACACTGACATACAGCAACTGAACAGGAATAAGATCTGAAAAGAGTTATAATAAAGGTCATGCAGAGGAGGCAATGCAGGAGACGAGAGTTTGATCCCTGAATCGGTAAGATCCCTGGAGAAGGAATGGCAACCCACTCCCGGAGTCTTGCCTAGGAAATTCCACGAACAGAGGTGTCTGCTGGGCTACAGTCCATGGGGTGGCAAAGAGTCAGACACGACTGAGCAGCTGAGCATGCAAACGCGCATGCCAGGGGACGTCAATTTCACTTGAGGAAGTCAAAGAAATGTTTGAAACTGCATCTTAAAGGATGACTTGGAGTGCATCTGGTAGACAAGATTTGGGGAGGGCCTTTCATGCAAAAGTGAACAGGCAGGAAGCCTGGAGGGGCAACCATTATAGGCTGTGAGCCAGAACTATAGAGTCCAGCAATGTTTTTTTTTTTTTTTTTTTTTTTGCCACACCTTGTGGCTTGCAGGATCTCAGATTCCTGGCCAGGGATCAAACCTGAGTCCCGGCAGTGAAAGCACCAAGTCCTAACCACTGAACCACCAAGGAATTCCCTATAATCCAGCAATTAGAAACATCATATGGGCACCAGTGTGGAGGATAAAGCAAAGGGATGAGCAGAGAGACAGGAAAATTAGTGTAAGGTTTACTACATCAGACCTGGTTTAAAAAAGAAAAAAGAAGAGGCACAAGCTTAAAATGGGCCCATGAGATGAAGAATGGGAAATGGGTTATTTAGGAAGTAGAATCTCCAAGTCTTAGGGAGATTAGAGGAGTAATAAAGAGGCTAGGAGAAAAGAATTTGGATGCCTCCTCTATTCTGTTTGGGTGGATGACAATGCTGTCATTTAGGAGAGGAAATGCTGGAGAAAGGGAAAGTTTGGGCAGGACAAGAGAGAGGAGGGGTAGAGGAAATGAGTTTCATTTTGGCCGTTTTGAGCTTGAGGTGTCTGTGGTTTATTAGTAGCATTTAAAGCTGGATGTACAGTTAGGCCCTCAGAGTTCTGACCTAGAGATGCCCATCTAGGATCATCAGGTGATAGAGACAGCCTGGAGTCATTCGGGGGGACTGTAGTTGAAAAGAAAAGAGGGACAAGGACAGAGCCGTGGAGAACACTAGACTTTAAGGGCTAGCGAGCCAAAGTCACCCCACACAAGGAGACACAGGAGCAGTTAAAATGGGAAAGCCAGAGGAAATTTCAACTATGGGAAGGCCATTTCTCTTTGTTCATCATGTATCCAGATTGCGTAGAAGTGTACAGCTCATAGCCTGAAAGATTAAACAAATGAATGGAGCAGTGTCAGAAAGATAAGGAGGCATTTCCAGAAGAGCATGCACTCAAGTGCTGCAAAGAGGTCAGTGATGCAAGATGAGAACTAAGTGTTCCCAGGCTGATGGGCCCTTGAACAGGAAGGCCTGGGACAGCCTCAGCCACCTCATCCTGCAGGGCTGGCCTGAGCCGCTTTCCTCCCTACGTAGGCCAGGCTGTGATTGCTCCAGTGTGACCACAGGTGCTTCTTCCATGATGACTCTCATCCTCAAGCCCTCCCCAGCCCTCCCCTTCTATCCTAGAGCTGGGTCTCTGCTTTTAATTTGGTCCCCAAGTTCCTGATACATTGATAAAATTAGTTGTTTATTGCTGTGTAGCAGATGACTCTAGCATGTAATGGTTTAAAGCAACACACTTTAATTATCTCACAATTTCTAGGCTTAGGCATCTGAACATGGCTTAACGGAGATCTCTGCTTGAGTCTCTCCGAAAGCTATAGTCAAGTTTCAGCGGAGGCAGGATCTATTTCCAGCTGACTCAGTGGTTATTGGCAGTTCTTCACGGGATATTGGAAAAAGGGTCTTAATTCTTTACAGGCTGCTTGGCCCACAGTCTTCACTCAGTTTTTTTCCATAAAGGCCTTTCCACCAAGGCAGCTTGCATCATCCAAGCCAGTAAGGGAGTCTGCCAGGAAGACTGAAGTCACAACCCTTGTAACCTAATCACAGGAGTGACAGCCTGCCATCCCCGCCACAGTCTGTGAGTTACAGACACATCCCCAGGTCCAGCCCACACTCAGGGGGACTAGATTACACAAGGGTATGAAAACCCAGAGGTGGGAATCTTTGGGGCTCCTTTTAGAAATCTGCCTGTTACAACTGCCTAGAAACTTACTCTTTCCTCAAAGTTAGCATCTGTTTTACTGAGAATAATTCTTCTCCGATAGTCACCTACACCATCTTGGTTGAACTAAGGCAGAAAAATCTCATGACCTCAAAATTTCCTGTACTGATAATAACTAATGCTTATATAGCACTGACTACAAGCCAGGCTTTACATGAGCTTTATGACTATTAACTTATTTAGTGCTCACAATAGCTCTCTGAAGTAGACCCTCTTGTTAACTCATTTTACAAATAAAGCAACTGAGTCACAGAGAATGAAGTATCCTGTCAAAGGTCTCACAGCTATTGTGGCAGAAATAGTATTTGAGATCCAAGGGTTTGGTTTCAGAATTTCTGTTAACCATGCTATTCTATAACCTGAGTACAAGCTGGAATACAATGTTAACTAGTCTAAGCATGGTATGACATGCATGACATACATGGTATTTCATGTATGACATGAAAACAAAACATTAAAAACACATTTGAGCAGCCAAACCCCAAATTCCAACATTATAGCATAAACAGAGGTTCAGTCCAGAGCTTCCCTGGTGGTTCAGTGGTTGACTCCATGCTCCCAATGCAGGGGGTGGTGGGTGTGACCCCTGGTTGGGGAAGATTCTGCTGCTATGTGGTTAAAAAAGAGAGAGAGAGAGAGAGAGAGAGAGAGAGAGAGAGAGAGATGTGTACCATACAGCAATATATTTTCTGAGTCTTTTGTTTATCAAGTCTCCCCTACAAATGTTTCCTGAAACCCAACCCAAACTACTTTTTATTTTCTTTTTTCCCCACTTCTCTCTTGCTGTGTGCAATGTCTCTTCAGTTGTGTCCAACTCTTTGTGATCTCATGGACTGTAGCCCTCCAGGCTCCTTTGTTCATGGGATTCTCCAGGCAAGAATACTGGAGTGAGTTATCATGCTCTCCTCCCTTCTCTCTTAGGTCCTTATAACATGGCTTGACTTGATTTTCTGGCTTCATTCTTTAGTATCAAGTCCATTTAGCCCATGACATGAATTTTACAGAGCAAATGGTAACCTCGGAATGGACCAAGTCATCAAGAATTTTCCCCCTTTCCCCCAATGTCCAATCTAGTTTCTCTCTCCCTAGTTCTTTTTCTTAAGTTTTATCTTCTGGCCGAGTGATGCAGCATGTGGAATCTCAGTTCTGCAACCAGAGATTGAACCTGGGCCCCTTGCATAGAAAGGGCAGGGTCTTAAACACTGGACCACTGGGGAAGTCCCTCTCTCTCCCTATTTCTGTATCACAAGAAAAATGGAATCAGTAGACAGAATCTCCTTAGAAAGTAGGAAAGAGAGAGAAGCTAAGCAATAGAAAACTCTCTTTAGTTGATGGAGAGTGTGGAGGGGAGAAAGGACAGTAGGCTAGGAAGACATAAGCTAATAATCTTGTCATAATCACATCCCACAGATGCACATCCTTACTTCCACAAGCAACATTACCAAGCCTCATCTTGTGATGTGAGTCTGTCCCAGCAGAACTGAGAACCTGGCGGGGGGAGAGGGAGAGTGGATGGAGAAACTTCCTTCTCATAGCTCGACCTTCTAGCTCTTTGCTCCAAGGCTGGGGTAAAGCACATGGAGAACCAGGGAGAATAAGAGATGCTTCCAGCTCTCCAAGCCCCTCTGCCAACCAACAGACCCAAGGTCCACACTTTGCTTCTGGGAGCTTGTGAGAGCTGAATTGGGAAAGATGAAGCACCCAAACTTCATTTTCTCTCAAAGTAAAAGAAGGAAACTGACTCTTAAATCCTGTAGCAGCTCTCTCAGCAAAGCCTCTCCAATAGGTCCCTCTTGTCCACTCCTGCAGCCAACATCTCGTTTGTAAATTCTTCTCAGACCCACTTCAACTGCTCCCTAAGTCACCCCCACTTCCTGTCTTTCTCCACCTCAATCCCTTTTGCATAACACTTCTGTTGCAGGAAAGGGGACCCCTTCCAGGGCCCGAAACTGGGCTCCTGTCTAACACTCAGAAATGAATTGTCCGAGGAGAACCATGTGCTGACAAAGCAAGAGATTTTATTGGGAAAGGGCACCCGGGTGGAGAGCAGGAGGGTAAGGGAACCCAGGAGAACAGCTCTGTCACATGGCTTGCAGTTTCCGGTTTTACGGTGATGGAATTAGTTTCCAGGTTGTCTTTAGCCAATCATCTGACTCAGAGTCCTTCCTGGTGGTGCACGCCTTGTTCAGCCAAGATGGATGCCAGAGAGAAGGATTCTGGGAGGTGGTCAGACAGGTGGTGTCTCCTTTGGACCTTTCCCAAACTCTTCTGGTTAGTGGAGGCTTATTAGTTTCCTGTTCCTTACCAGGACCTCTGTTGTAAAGCAACTCATACTATGGTGCCTGGCCAGGGTGGGCGGTTTCAATCAGCGTGCTTCCCCTAACACTTCCAGTTTAATTTTCCCCTTTTACCAGTCTGATCATTACCACTTCCCTACTCAAAAATCTCTCAGTTGTTCTCCTTTTTCTTCATCTGAACCTCAAGACCCTTAAATCCCTCTTTCTAGACATATTCTATGTGTACTCTACAGTCCACCTAAAATAGATGACTCGCTGATTGCCAAGCATCTACACTGTTCAGCTTCTCCCATTACCTGTCTCTAATCGACCTTCCTCCCCTACCCCATGGTACTAAATACAAAGACCATCTGAAAAGTTACCTCCCTTGAGAAGCATAACCAGATAATTACAACTGAATGTCATTTCTGCCTCTTTCATTTCCCATATCATTCATTTGATCATCTTTATGGCATGTTTCTCATACTAGCATATGTATACACTACCCTTTTATTAGAAAGTATGTGCTTTGAGAGAAGAGACGTTTTCTTGCTAACCTTCAAACATCCAACAGTGACCAGCAAAGAGTCATAAATGTTAAACATTCAATAAACAGTAGCTGAATTGAAATGAACTTTTCTGGGCTGATCTCTCTCCTGTCCTAATTTATGGTCCAATTTATTATTTTACATTTTTCATTGGAACAAACAAAACGCATTCCTTTGAAGAGGGCGGGCATGATGGAAAGCACAGTAGAGGCCCTTGACCTGGGTCATGTATGTTTCATAGCTTGAATTTCATAAAACTCCGTGAGCATCTAGTCTCTGGGTGTTTCCTCGTGGGAAACGCCTTTAACTAGCCTGACCTCATGTTTTGCAGCCCTGTCACCCATCAATGTCAGAGGGAGTGTGGCACAGGGCATGACAAATAGGGAAGGGTCTATGTCAAATCTACAAGCACCCATTCATACCTGCTATTAGCAGCACTCTGCTAAGCGCTGGGGACAGAAGGAGGAAAAGAAAGTCATGGTATGGAACCTCCGAAGTATAATTCCCAGAAAAGTAGCAACCATGTGTTGATAGCCCGCTCTTCCAGGCCTGCACTTGCACTGTCACACTTCATCCTCGCCACAGTCCCTAGCATCATCCTCATTTATAGCCCAAAAATGGAGGCTTAAAGAGGTTCAGTATTCTGCTCTGGCTTAGCAGGTAGTGGAGCTAGGATGTAAAACTTGGGTTTATGACTTAACGTTCATTCCTAGAAACACTAACTCTGCTTCCTCCACAGGCTTTTGTTCTGCTCAAAATAGGTTCTTTCTTTATTCTTTGTGTCTTGCAATGTGGCTTTGGGTGAAGGAACATGTAATATAAACAATCTTGTCTTCCTTCCTCTCTGGAGATTCCCCATGTTCATTGAGCAATGTCCCTCTGGATTTCTCTGATATTCCTTCACCTACAATGCTCAGACTGAAACAGCTGGTGAGCAGAGGCAGTGTCTGCACATATATCCTAAAAGTATCACTCCCACCTTTCTCTGCCCTGATACTCTTGGCTATGTATTTCATTCCTTTATTGTATGGGCTTTTGAAAATCTCCTCAAATCTTTTGTGGAACATGATACATGCATGTGTGCTCAGTTATGCCCAATTCTCTGTGAACCCCATGAACTGTAGGCTACCAGGCTCTTCTGTCCATGGGATTCCCCAAGCAAGAACACTAGAGTGAATTTCCATGCCCTCCTCCAGGGGATCTTTCCGATCCAGGGATCAAACCCATAGTCTCCTGCATCTCCTTCATTGCAGGTGGATTCTTAATTCATTGAGCTACCTGTGGAACAGATAATGTATAAGAAAATTAAATAGGCCTTAGGCTTATTGGCTGCTCAATATGTCATGTGAATGTAGATTAATTGATACTTGACAAGTGAAGGAGCCTCAGAGAACATTTTACCTAGTTTTCATTTCATTCTACAGAGATGCTTTTAGGGTTATTGGGCTCCTCACTCCCAATGCTTCTGGAGCATGCCACTCTAATGTCTTTTGCATATAGAACATCCTGGAATATTTCCACAGAAAAATGGATTCTCTGTCTAATAAAAGTTCAATTTTTTGCTGGCACTCTTGTGCATCACTAATGGGAATGTAAAATGGTGCAACCACTTTGAAAAACAGTTTGGTGGTTCCTCAAAAAATTAAACATGGAGTTATCATATGATTGAGCAATTTCACTTCTGAGTACTTAGCCAAAAAAAGTGAAAGAAAGGACACAAACAAATACTTGCACATCCATGTTCATAGCAGCATTATTCGAAATATCCAAAAAGCAGAAGCAACCCAATCAATGGATAAATGAATAAGCAAAACGTGGTCTATACATGCAGCAGAATATTATTTAGACTTAAGAGAAAATTCTAACACATGCTACAACATGTGAACCTTGAGGATATTGTGCTGAGTGAAATGTCAGTCACAAAAGAACAAATACTGCATGCTTCCACTTATAAGAAGTACCTAGAATAGGCAAGTAAGACAGAATTCCCTGGTGGCTCAACTGGTAAAGAATCCACCTGCAATGTGGGAGACCTGGGTTCGGTCCCTGGGTGGGGAAGATCCCCTGGAGAAGGGAATAGCTTCTTCTTCTACATCTTCTCCACTCCAGTATTCTGGCCTGGAGAATTCTATGGACTGTATAGTCCATGGGTTGTAAAGAGTCAGACACGACTGAGTGACTTTCACTTTCATTTTTTCTTTCTACATTCTACAGAATGTAGAATGGTGAGTGTCAGGGGATAAGGAGAGAGCGGAATGACCTACTGTCTAACTTGTATGAATTTCAATTGGGAAGATGAAAATTTTCTAGAGATGGATGGCAATGATGTTTGCACAATAACATGACTATATTTAATGCTACTGAACTATATACACTTAAAAATGGTTAAAGTGGTAAATTTCATGTAATGTATATCTTATCGTATTTCTTTTAAAGTTCAATTTTTGAGACTTTCCTAGTGGTCCAGTGGTTAAGATTTGATGCTGCCAGTGCAGGGGGCGTGGCTTCCATACCTGGTCAAGGAACTAGGATCCCACGAGCTTCGCAGAGAGGCCAAAAAATTTTCTTTTTAAAAATGTTAAATTTCTCTTAGATCAGACAGAGAAAGATAAATACTGTATGTAATCACTTGCATGTGGAGCCTAAAAAAGAAAAAGAAAAGAAAGAAACTGGCAAATATAACCAAAAAGAAACAGACTCACACATATAGAGAACAAATTAGTGGTTACTAGTGGGGAGAGGGAAGCAGGAAGGGTCAAGATTGAGGTATGGAATTAAGAGGATCAAGCTGCAATGTATAAAATAAGATACAAGGATACAACACAGGAAATACAGCCAAGATTTTATAACAACTATAAATGGAGTATAGTCTTTAAAAATTGTGAATCACTATGTTGAATCACTTAAAACTTTATAACATTATAAATCAACTATACTTCAATTTTTTAAAGTTAAATTTCTCATTTAATAGAAGAACCTTAGTTTCAGGGGGAAGAGACTTGTCCAAGGTCACTAGAAAAAGCAGAGCGCACAGCTGGGAGTAGTAGAAGAGGGGCTGCTGGGCATCAGGCCACAGCCCTCCTTGCTGTGATATAGTCCCTTCTCCCGGAGTGGGGAAGAAGTGGAAGCAGTGATAGGTTTTATTTTCTTGGGCTCCAAAATCACTGCAGATGGTGACCGCAGCCACAAAATTAAAAGACGTTTGCTCCTTGGAAAAAAAGCTATGACAAACCTAGACAGCTTATTAAAAAGCAGAGATATCACTTTGCTGACAAAGCTCCATATAGTCAAAGCTATGGTTTTTCCAGTAGTCATGTATGGATGTGAAAGTTGGACCATAAAGGAAGCTGAGCGCCAAAGAGTTGATGCTTTAAAACTCTGGTGCTAGAGAAGACTCTTCAGAGTTCCTTGGACAGTAAGGAGATCAAACCAGTCAATCCTAAAGGAAATCGACTCTTAATATTCATTGGAAGGACTGATGCTGAAGCTGAAGCTCCAATACTTTGGCCACCTGATGCTGGGGAAGATTGAGGGCAAGAGGAGAAGGGGATGACAGAGAATGAGATGGTTGGACGGCATCACTGACTCAATGGACTAGAGTTTGAGCAAACTCTGGGAGGTAGTGAAGGACAAGGAAGCCTGGTGTGCTGCGGTCCATGGGTCACAAAGAGGCGGACACGGCTGAGCAACTGAACAACAACCCCAGGACAAGAGGCCCAAAGGAGACCCCAGGGAGACTCCAGAGGTCATCACCCTCCAGAGTCAGGAAGTGCTTCCATAGCAGTGCTTCTCCCTTGCCCATGGCTTTGCTGTCTTCATTCCATTCTCCTCTTCCTTTTCTACCTGAACTGAATGTTCTTGATGGTTGACGCAAGCAAAGTCCTCATGGCAAGGCCCTGAGACGCAAACACAAATGGAACGGCTCCAATGGAAAATGTATGTGTCACTGGGAGTTTTCCTGTTTTTTTTTTCCCCCACTCTCTTGGCCCTTAACTGTTGGGATTTCATTCATAGTGGACTCTCCAGCCCTAGATTGGCTCCCAAGGCAAGACATTTGCTTTTGCATGTGCATCTTCTAAGCTTACTGGTCATCTCCCGTGGATGCTCCGAGCGTCCTTGCTAATGGAATTCAGTTGAGCTTGAACAGTGCCTGCATTGCTGGAGGAGCATGCCCTGGCAAGCTCTAAGGGCACCTCCCGTCCGATTGAGAGAGGGCACACCCTTGGGAAACAGGTTGTTTCACCCACTGTGAAAACATCTGCTCCCTTAGAGCACTGGGTGTACCGGGGAGAGACCTCAGAGAGACCCAAGCCAAGACTCCATTTGGTCTTCAGGTGGATGAAAGCCTTAGCCCAGGGCAGGAAGGCGACAAAATGTGTTGAGAGTTCAAAAACCACTCTGAGCGCTAAGATGAACCTTCCACCAGCAGAACAACTAGTGCCCTAAAGGGAAACAATTCTTTCAATCAATCTTTGGCCAACTAATATATACTGGGCGCCACCCATGGCCTGGACACTCTGTTGGCAGCTGAGATTTGCTGGTGAGTGAGAGAAGTAAGTCCCCTGCCTCCATGGAACTTACAGTCTACTGGAGGAAGCAGAAGATAAGTAAGGAAACAACGAAATAAGCAAGAACATTATAGAGAATTCTCTAGCGGTCCAGTGGCTGGAACTCCGGGTTTTCTCAGCACTTTCACTGCTTGGGCCTCGGGTTCAATCTCTGGTCAGGGAACTGGGACCTCACAAGCCACATGACATGGCCAAGAAAAAAAAAAATTATAGATAATGGCAGAAAGTGAAGAGGAACTAAAAAGCCTCTTGATGAAAGTGAAAGAGATTAAGAAGCACCGGGAGAGAAAACAGTATAGGGGTGGCAGGAGGGGGCAGCTATGCTGCTACTTTATTTTTATTTTTTTTTATGCTCCTACTTTAGGTGAAGTGGTCTGAAAAGGCCATACTGAGAAAGTGACTCTAAGCTGAGATGGAAACATAGTAAGAGGCCAAATCTGTGAAAAGCCAGAGGAACAACATATGTAAAAGTTACAAGACAGAAAAGGAATACATGTGTGAGGACCAGAAGGGACATCAGTGTGGCTTGAAGACGGGGAGTAGAAGAAAGATAAGAGGCCAGGACATGTAAGTCCTGTGGGCTACATTAAGGAGTCTGGTTTTTATTTCAGTGGGAGTAAGTAAGCCTTTGAAGGTTTAAACATAGATGGAAATGGTTCTGGACAGACCTCACCTCCTTGGCTGAGACCCTCGCCTGACGATTCAACTCTCCAAATTACTAGGTCCCAGTTTTAAATTAACCCGTCTCTGTCCTCCTGCTAAAGGGTAAGAATTGGACTCTCAGAAATTTCAGAGACCCATGAGATTCCAGACCATGGTCCAGAAAGGTCTGGACCATGTTGATCATCAACAAATTTGATGTAAATCAACTTCCATAAGTTTTCATTCTTTTGTCTACTTTGGAGGTGTAAGAATTCAGCACTAAAAGCCTCCTCCTGTCTGAGGTCTGACAAAGCACAGAGCAGGGATCACCAGGCTCACTACATCTGGAACAGAGATCAAGCCAGCTGCTCCTGAAATTCAGTGTCGATTTCCTTTCCTGCCGCCTCTCTATTAACAGCGAAAGTTAAGCAATAAGGAATTGGACTGGTGAATGACACATTCATCAAAAATCTATCTGGGCACATTTTCCTTATTTGCTAAAACTATAATTAACCCTAATTAAAGGTTCACCCATCTGCTCCCCCTACCCCACCCCTACCTACCTGCACCCACAGAGGAAAACCCAACCCTCTCCCCAACCTGTAACCCAGAAAAACAGAAACTGCTTTATGAGAGCATGTGGACCCAGAGCCCTTTACGGAGGAATCATCTGTGTTTTGTTCCCTGTAACACTGGCCACGGACCGCGGGCCACGGAAAACAGATTGACATCTGGAAGAGATATAGGAAATTTATCGGTCCCAGCTGGAAAGGTGGGATGCTGGCCCATTTTCCTTCCTACCAAAGATTGTCTTTCTTTGGTTGCTCCAAGAATTCCTGGCTCCTGCTTGACTTCTTTATTTTCTTTCATTTGTCCCATGAATATTTATTGAGCAGTTAATATATGTCATGCAAAAATGTCTTGCATGAGTTCTTTCTAGAATGATACAGTAAAAAGGAGATGCAGGAGATGCAGATTGGATCCCTGGGTCAGGAAGATCCCTTAGAGGAGGAAATGGCAACTCACTTCAGTATTCTTGCCTGGGAAATCCCATGGACAGAGGAACCAGGCAGACTTACAGTCCATGGGGTCACAAAGAATTGGACATGACTGAGCTATTGAGAACACGCATGCACAACAGAGAAAGCATGAATTCTGAAGTTAAAAGACCTCTGTATAGAGTCCAAGAGATTTCACTTGCCTGGAGTAAAACACTTTACTTTCCAGAGATTTGATATTGGCTTTGGCAACCTAAAGGCTGCTCTGAGGATCAAATATAGTGATGAATATTAAAGTTCTGTAAATTATATTAATAAAGTGATTCAAAATGACAGTTGGGTTTTGAAGATATTGCATTTGTTAAGATGGAGTACTTTATGGTCACTCATAACCTCTAGCCAGGGGAAGCTCATAGAGGTTAACTTCACTGGTGCATGCCCATCCAAAACCCACTGAGCAGCCCTAACAGTGTATTCCAGCAGTCTCATTTCTTTGTAAAGTTTAGAAAATAGGATGTTTTAACAGCAGGGGTTTAAGACCTCTATGTTTTTCCTCTCTGACTTTCTCACCATCAATCTTTTCCTACTGGATAACGCTGAGCGACAGTAGGCACTTTTGGTATCTGGCTAAAGAGAAGTTTTGATGAGGATACATGAAGTTTGAATTGATTTGCATGTATTTCTGTGATTTGTAGTCACTTCCATGTTTGGTTATGTTCTTACCAAGCCTCCTGGTATAGAAATGACTTCTAGGAATACTACTGATCCTACCATGACAACTCATCTGGCCTATGACAGGGACTTCCCTGGAGGTCCAGTGGTTAAAACTTTGAGGTTCCAATGAACAGGGTGTGGGTTCAATCCCTAGTGGGGGAATAAGGTCCCACATTTCATGTAGCATAGCCAAAAGATTTGTTTAAAAATGCAGAGCCAAAGGCAAACTAGTGGTATGAATGTGCCTCAAGTTACCTCACACCAGAAGTAGATGTAATGGAGGAGAAATATGATTTAGAAAATAGGGGACCAAAAAGTTCAGAAAGGTCTTCCAATCATCAGATGTGTACAGTTTTAAGTGGAAGGCTCAGTTCTCATTGAAACCTACTTAAAAGTTTGCTGCTTCAGAAATATACTTGATGATGCAGCATGCACAATTATTAATGAATCATATATTTTTTATTCTTGATAGAAATCTCATAAAACAGAATTGATTACAACTCCTAGGTTTATAGGGCATATATCTGCAGCAGTATTATCAATGGCAAGTACCACTGTGTATGAATACTCATGGTTACTACATCAGATCTGATCACCTCTTAGACTATCTGATGCTTCTCGTGCTGACAAGGTCTCTTGGTTGATGAAAACAAACAGAACATTACCACAGACACAGAAAAATGTCCTGAAGAAACAAGCGCTGCTTTATTAAAAGTCCCTTACTAAGTCAATGTAAATAATATAAAAATAATTTGATTATGTATTTATGGAGATGTATTTATGTATTTATGGAGATCAGTACAAGAAGCAATTTTAAATCGCTCTTCTTTGCATCTTAACTGGGGCTTCCTAAGTGGTGCAGTGCTGAAGAATCCACCTGCCAATGTAGGAGATGCAGGTTTGATCCCTGGGTCAGGAAGATCCTCTGGAGTAAGAAGTGGCAACCCACTTCAGTATTCTTGCCTGGAAAAGTCCTGGACAGTGGAGCCTGGTGGGCTACAGTTCATGGGGTTGCAAACAGTTGGACACGACTGAGCGACTGAGCACACATGCATATGTTAATTTCAGATTAATTTTGTGTATTTTTTAGAATTAGTGAGATATAAAAATGATCCCCAAACATTATAAGGGCACTTTGGGTGGCTAATGAATAAAAATAATATTTTGCTTTTTTCAATTTGATGTTTGTAGTGTTTGCTAGGTTCTTTACATTTGAACATTTCTTGGATTTCTTTCCTTGTTCTAAATAGATATTTATTTTGTGTTCTTGATACATACTTAATTTTATATTCTTTTTTTTAAAGAGGGCCCCCAAACTGTGTATCTTCAAAGCTTTCATCTACCCTGCCTAATCAGTGCAAAATGTGGCTCCTCCACCATGAGGTAAATGCGAGTCCAGTGTCACCTCCCCACTCACTGCTCCTCCTTCACCAAGAGCTCCAAGCCCAACTATAGTAGTAGGGTAGTATTAGTTGTTCAGTCAAGTCCAACTCTTTGCAACCCCATGAACTGTAACCTGCCAGGCACCTCTGCCCCTGGGATTCTCCAGGCAAGAATACTGGAGTGGGCTGCCATTTCCTTCTCCAGAGGATCTTCCCAACCCAGGGATCAAACCCAGGTCTCCTGCCTTGTAGCCAGATTCTTTACCATCTGAGCTAAAGGGAAGTCTGGTAATTCATCAAAACCCCCACATTTTTTGAGTATTTTCTGTATACCAGGAACTACCTGTTGCCAATCCTAGGACCTTCTACCTAGGACAAGAAGCAGAGTGTCCAAGTCTGCCAATGAAAAGATAATCATTAGTGAGCTCCTGAAAGGAAGGATGCAGAGAACATCATAAGAAACGCTGGGCTGGAGGAAGCAGAAGCTGGAATCAGGATTGCCGGGAGAAATATCAATAACCTCATATATGCAGATGACACCATCCTTATGGCAGACAGTGAAGAAGAACTAAAGAGCCTCTTGATGAAAGTGAAAGAGGAGAGTGAAAAAATTGGCTTAAAGCTCAACATTCAGAAAACTAAGATCATGGCATCTGCTCCTGTCACTTCATGGCAAATAAATGGGGAATCAGTAGAAACAGTGACAGACATTATTTTGGGGGGGCTCCAAAATCACTGCAGATGGTGATTGCAGCCATGAAATTAAAAGACGATTACTCCTTGGAAGGAAGGTTATGACCAATCTAGACAGCATATTAAAAAGCAGAGACATTACTTTGCCAACAAAGGTCCGTCTAGTCAAGGCTATGGTTTTTCCAGTGGTCGTGTATGGATGACAGAGTTGGACTGTGAAGAAAGCTGAGCGCTGAAGGATTGATGCTTTTGAACTGTGGTATTGGAGAAGATTCTTGAGAGTCCCTTGGACTGCAAGGAGATCCAACCAGTCCATCCTAAAGGAGATCAGTCCTGGGTGTTCATTGGAGGGACTGAGGGTGAAGCTGAAACTCCAATACTTTGGCCACCTAATGCAGAGATTTGACTCATTTGAGAAGACCCTGATGCTGGGAAAGATTGGGGGCAGCAGGAGAAGGGAACGACGGAGAATGAGCTGTTTGGATGGCATCACCGACTCCATGGGCATGAGTTTGAGTAAACTCCAGGAGTTGGTGATGGACAGGGAGGCCCGGCGTGCTGCGGTTCATGGGGTCACAAAGAGTCGGACATGACTGAGCGAGTGAACTGAACTGAACTGAAAGGAAGGAAGGAAGGAAGAAATATGCAGAGGTTATCAAGGCAAATGCCTCTCAGATAAAAGCCATATAGAGCCAGTTCACAGTGAAGATATTACAAGATTGCTTACACATCTCAATCTCATCCTGCATGATTATTTCTAACAACCATAACCATAGGGAAATATCTCTGTAGTGAAGAATGCTAGTTGTTTGCCAAAAATCCATCCCCTCCCCTTTCTATAGACATAGATTTTAGACCAACCATAGGAACACCTGTATAGAGATTCCACTTCCCAGCCTCCATTGCAGCTGGCGTTATGGCTAGGTTCACCAATGGAACAGGAGCTGGAGAGATGTGTGTAACTCAGGCCTGGTTTGCTTTTTAAAAAGAAATTTCTTCCCTGGACTTTCTTCTATCCCCTCCCTGCCAGCTGGAAAGTGACAGGTCTCACTGTTACACATATGGATGAGAACAATGCCCTCAGCCAGAAGTTCCCAGACTTTCCAGTTCATAGCACTCTTAATGTCTCAGTAATTTTATTATGGTGCCCCTGGGCCAAAAGAAAGAGCTAATAGTTCTGTTTTTTTAAATCGTTTTGTCCAAACAACACAAGTAATAAGTACACGCAGGCTGGCCGCTTTAGTGTTCAAGAGCTGTCAAGGGTCTGAGATTTTATCCTATTTGTAAACTAATGAGTTAGCCAGCCACACTTTCATGGACGTTGGCAGAAGATGTGAGGTGCTTGGGTCAGAGACCAAGGAGTGTGGCAGCAATAGTCAGCATGTCACCACTGGCTCTGATTTCCCGAGCCCCAGTTTCCATGGAGCTACGTGCAGAGGGCAGTGAGACACCTGCATAGCCAGCAGGTTGTGTTACAGGAGAGGTAATCTGAATCTAAGGTTACCAAGCTTTGGCAACTTGAATCTTTTATAATGGGTAGTAAGCCTGCCTGATCTTTGCCCTAAAGGGAGATGTTATGTCTATTATACTAGACAGTAAGCAGACCCACTCTTCATTCCAGAGAGAGTAACTTTCTCTGTCTTACAAGCCTATTAGTTATACAAGCATCCTTGAAAAGATAGTCTGGATCAAAGGTAGTCACTGCCTCTGCTTACAATATATGCAAAACCATGAGAGATTCATGGTGAATTGTCTCCCAACATTTAGCTGACATTTGTGAGAAGTAATATGCATACATTGAAAGACAAATATTTTACTTTAGCAACTGCAATCACGTGGTGATAGAATATGTACACCTACAGGTCACTGCACAACTCCTCAAACCCTGGAATCAAATTGGACACCACTACCCCATCTTCTGTTCCACACTGATTTTCTCGGAGTTCCTGTTTTTTATTACAGCAACCACCAAAAACCTAGATTCAGCAGTATCTCATGTCATCAGAAGGAAATCAGTGCTACCTGATGTTGAGATTGTGAATCTAGAGCTAGTGGTCTATGCAGTGTATGTTACATGCTGAGAGTCACCATGTTTTCCTCAAAATGTTGATGCATCCTCTGAGCTCACTGAGGCTCTTTGGGACAACTTGGGAACCACAGTCCTAAGCAGTGGTGGAAAGAGGATTGATTCTGAATGACCTCTCAGACTAGTGCTATCTTGGTAGTGTAGACTAAATGGTTGTTTTATCAGAGAGAAATAGACTTCTATCCTCTTTCAGCCAGGTTTGTGGAAGTCCTTGTTGCAGTGGCAGAGTCTTTATCCTAACTAGTACAATCTCCTAATAAATGTGACTGTGTCTCAGTGTGGTATTTGATGACATCTTTTTACATGGTGAGAGACAGTATTCGCTGTGTGTTTCTTTTGTCTTTCCAGCCTCAGTCATCACCTCAGTCCACAAGTATTGAGCCCATGCTATGCCTTGGCACTGAGCCAAGCATCCTCTCAAGTCCAAGTCCACTCCTGTGTTCCTCAGTCCCCTCAGCTGCAGACCAGCTGCTCTTGACCGTTTAGACACACCTAACTGAGTCCCTCCCCATTTAGCAAGTAAGGTCTGGAAGTTTCATTGATGCTTTACTCCTAGGAGTAACTGGTTTGCCTTCATTGCTGGCTGGGCTTGGACCTGGAGCTCAGTGATAAGAACCTAGGTGATCTGGGGACTTCCCTGATGGTCCAGTGGATAAGCCTTTATGCTCCAAATGCAAGGGGCCTGCGTTCGATCCCTGGCTGAGAAACTAAGATCCCACACACTGCAACTAAGCCCGTGTGTTGCAACTAAAGAAGCCCACGTACTGCAACAAAGATTCAACATAACCAAAATAAGTAATAATAGTAAAAAAAAAAACAAAAAAAACTTGGGTGATCTGAACTGAAAAGCATGGATCAGTCCTTTTTGGCCAGCCTGGTTAAGACTAAGAAACTTCAGACCGAAAGTCAATCTGACATATCCAGCAAGCATGCTGGGTAAAATTTGCATCAGGTCAAAGTGAATCTTGAAAATTTCTTATCACTCAGAAAATACTGCATACGTATAGTCAGGTATATACTCTCTTAACAATAATATGCATGTATCAATGTGAAACATACACCTTGCTTATATGATGAAAGTTACAGATAAGAAGGGTATTTCAGGATGTTTACATAAGAGAGGGCAAAGGAGAAAAAGGCAAGAGTTGTTGAATTTACGTAAGTTAATTGTGTGCAGAATATAGCGCCCATTATACTTTACACAATTAACACAGAAAGGTGGTCACCATCAGCCTCATTTTGTAGAAAAGTTACAGGCTCAGAAAGGTCAAGTGATGCTCCCAAAGTCAGGCAGCAAGTAAGCACTGGAGACAGGAAGCTAGACTTTCCTGGCACTAAAGGCATTTTTTCTCCTTCAGCACAGTGCCCTGCTTCCTGATCTCTGCCTGAACAACGCTCAGGAGCCCCTCAATTTATGAACATCATGATTTTACCCCAAATCGCCCTAAATTTGCCCTGGTCTTGTCTATGTGAATGTTAAATATGTATGTTTAACATGAATGTTTAAATGATATGTAACAGATAACCTCATGTTGTTATTTATAGGGAGACAAAGTGAGAAACAGCCTCTCCAACAAACCCAAATTCACATATCACTTCAAAATTAACATTTAAAAACAAAATAAAGCCCTTTTAAATATTCCTTTTGAGTTGACTATTTCTCATTATTTTTTATCCAAACTTTGGATGGATTTCAGGCTCAGTTATAAACTCTAGAAACTAGGTTGCGGACAGAAAATGTGATGACAAAAAAAGAAAGAAAAGAAAATGTGATGACTTTTCCCCATGTAGAGTAGGGGAACTGTATTTTAGCCTCTGAATAAACTTTGAAATGTTAAAGAACAGCTCTCTCCATAAATCATGACCCAGAAAATTCTTCCCACTGGTCTGGGAAAGCAGATGTGGCAAGTTATCTTCTGTTTATGACTTTGGGTGTTAGAAATATGTATTTTTGTGAGAAATCAAAGTCCAAGACCTGGGCTTTATACCTCCTATGTGCTGCAGGAACTCTAGGCATATAGGGTAATAAATTAGTATAAAAACTGGTTAGGACCATTGAAACTCTCTGGGGTCTGACCAAATCAAATAGGAAATTGCTCGGTAAAGACATTTCCATTATCCAGGGCTCATGAGAAATTCATAGTAAAAATAATTTTTGCCTGAAGATGAGTTTACAACCAAAACCTCACATCACATTCATGGGATTTTCAACACTCATAGGAAGAGTTGGCAGCAACAACAAACAGGAGACAGAATCTCAGAATTAGAAATAGTCTGAAGGATGGTAAGAATTCAAATATTGCTTTTACATAGAATTTTATTATAGTCTCTTTATGGAGCTGACATATCAGCTAACTGGGTTTCAGTTACTCGTGGAGATCTACTGAGTTTACCTAAGTGCATAAAGAAATCACAGCCCAACTTTCAAAACAGGGGCACTGGAGCCCTGAATCTCCCAGGGCCAGGATAATTTGACTCCCATATTGGAGAGTAGAATTAAGGGTTTATTGAAACCCAGGAATTGGGCTTCCCTGATGGCTCAGATGGTAAAGAATCTGCCTGTGATGAAACCCAGGAATTCTCTTAGAGTCAGAAGCCTGGGTCTCAGCCTTTTTGCTACATCATCATCACTTGCTCCAAACAAATGTGAGGATTATGAGTAGGAAGGAGATAGGGATGGAAGATTTTTCTCTCCATGTTTCTATGTTCTATCAAAGGGAGAGTGAAAGTGTATTTTCCAAATTCATTTTTATTTGATAAAATGAATTACATTGCAAACGATTTTTCTTTTTTTATAATTTATTTTATTTATTTACTTTTGGTTGCACTGGGTCGTCGTTGCTGTTTTCTCTAGCTGAACCGAGCAGGGCTCCTCTTCCCTGTGGTATGCGGGCTTCTCCTGTTGGAAAGCACAGGCTCCAGGAGTGCAAGCTTCAGTAATCTCACTGCTCGGGCTTAGGTGCTTCATAGCATGTGGCATCTTCCTGCACCAGGGATCAAATCCATGTCCCCTGGATGGGCAGGCAAATTCTTATCCACTGTACCACCAGGGAGGCCCCACAAACCATGTTTCTATGAATTGGAAAGAGAAAGACTCTGAACTAGGGCTTATTTTATGTATAAAAGTTAATTTTAATCAAGCTGTTAATGTGTGTGCTAAAAAAGTTTTTCTAAACACATTCATTGTCAATTAATTTGAAGAGCAAGTACTTTGAGAGCAACTGACAACCTAATTCAGAAATGAATATTTTATTCCACAATAATTCTTTGCACTTTAAGCATAAGCTCATTATTAAATTACCCAGTTGTTTCCCACACAGATATCAAAGGATTAGAATATGTTATCAGTGTTACCTGGGACAATTATACTTCGTATTCTTGCTGAAATATTTATGACCCAACTACAGAAGAATTCTGACTTTTATTCATTAGCTGGAGGTAGCTTAAATAAATTTCTCTATTCCTAGTTTTTCAATGGCAGAACTTGAAAACCATTAGATTTGGCTGGCAGAGCAAATGGCCTTGGATTTGGTCCCGGATAATGGTTTAGTCGTGGGATTGTGAGGACCAACTCGTTTTTCAGGCTCTGCACCACCCCTTCCACCCACTTGTCCCCCCATCATGCAGGTCATTCATTCACCCTGCTTCTCTGCCCTCACGGACCCCTCCTACGGGGCATTTGCTAAATCTGGTTTCTCTAATAGACTGAGAGTCCTATGAAATTAGTCATTGTTTTACTAGAAGCAAGTATTACTTTTTTATAGAAATTTCTTGGTTCAATCCTATTTCTTTTTATTTTATTTATTTATTTGCAGCACACGGGATCTTCACTGTATTATGCAGGATCTCCACAGCATGCAGGCTCAGTAGTTGTGATATCAGGGCTTAGTTGCTCCATGCATGCAGGATCTTAGTTCCCAGACCAGGGATCAAAATTGTGTCCCTTGTATTGCAAGGCTAATTCTTAACCATTGAACCATGTGTATTAATTTTAAATATGAATTATTGCTTAATGTCTATGTTAGGGGACAAGTAAAAAGCAAGTTGTTAGTTACTAATACACAAAGAAAGAATAAGGGCACTCACTATATGGATACAAAAATTTCTCAGAGATATACTGTAAACAAAACAAAAGCAAGTTGAAAAAACACTGTGTGTAACACTAGAATATCAATTAAACACCAGTGAGAATGACTAAGTTATAGTTATATCTGTCAATATGGAAGAATCTCACAAACAAAATGTTGAAAGAATCTAGGCACAATTATTCTTATTGAATAATTTGATTTATATAAGGCATACAGATTGCAAAAGTAACCTATGTTGTTAAAAGCTAAGGTTGCCTTATTTGTATAAAGTATGAAGACAGCAAAAGTATACTGTTAAAAATCAAAACAGTGGAATCTTGAAGGATGCAGTGACCGGAAAGGACATTGATGGGGCCGTGAGGTTCAGATAGTCATGTTCTTGAGCTCAGTTCTGGTAACATAAATGTGTCCAGTGTATGAAAACTGAGGTGTGCACAATTCTTTATGTCAAAGGATAAATTAAGTTGGAATAAAATACATTCAATTAGAGAGTTTTTTAAGTGTTTGTAGAATGCTGCCATTTGTGCAGAAAACATCTCTGGAAGTATAATAAGAAACAAACTGCCCCTCCGTTTCCTATGAACAAGCAAACAGTATGGTAAGGAGACAGACTGGGCAACTAGAGGACAGAAACAAGAGGAAATTTCTACATTTACACTCTTATACTTCTTCACTTGACTCTATCACCTATTCAAAACCAACTTTTCTGACAGTTTTTTTTTTTTTTTAATTATTTTTAAGAGTAAGTTTATACTAGCTTGGTGCTCAACACAATCACATTGCTTTGGGAATTCCCTGGTGGTCCAGGGGTTAGGGCTCACTTTCACTGCTTTCACTGCTGGGCCCAGGTTCAACCCCTGGTTGAAAACTAAGATCCAAGGACGTCCCTGGAAGTCCAGTGGTTAAGAATCCGCCTTGCAGTGCAGGGGACCGGGGTTCGATCCCTGGTCGGGAAACTAAGATCCCACATGCTGAAGGGTAATTAAGCCTGAGTGCTGAAACTCAAGAGCCCGTATGCGGCAATGAAAGATTCCACATGCCGCAACTAAGACCCAACGCAGCTAAATAAATTTAAAAAATTAAAAAAAAAAAAAAAAGAAAGAAAACTAAGATCCAGCAGGTGGCATGGCACAGTCAAAACAAAATGAAACAAAATTACGTTGTTTTAATTTTTTATTGAAGCATAGTTGATTTACAGTGATGTGCTAGTTTCAGGGGTGCAGCCTAGTGATTCAGGGATGTGTATATCCTTTATATGTATACATATTCTTTTTCAGATTTTTTTCCATTATAGGTTATTACTATTGTTCTATTATTGTTCTACTATTACTATTGTAATTACAATTGAATATTGTTCCCTGGGTTATACACTAAGACCTTGCTGTTTATCTATTTTATATATTGTGTGTATATGTTAATTCCAAACTCTTAAATTATCTCTACCACCCCACTTTCCATTTTGGTAACCATAAATTTATTTTCTATGTCTGTGAGTCTGTTTCTGTTTTGTAAATAAATTCATTTGTATCATTTTTTTAGCTTTAAGTAATATCAAACGATACTTGTCTTTCTCTAACTTATTTCACCTAGTATGATAATCTCTAGATCCATTCATGTGCTGCAGATGTCATTATTTCATTCTTTTTGATGGCTGAATAATCTATTTTGTGTGTGTGTAGACAATATGCAATATACACCATGTCTTTTAAAAAATCTGTTACTTTTCCCATATAATTTTTTAGTTGATATATTATATTTTCATTTTTATTCTTTTTTTTTTTTGACCACATAACATGTGAGATCTTAGTTCCCTGACCAGCGATTGAACCTGAGCCTGCTGCAGTGAAAGCATGAAATCTTAACCACTGAGCCACCAGGGAAGTCCCCCACATTTTCTTTATCCATTCATCGGACAATGGAGACCTCAGTTGTTTCCGTATCTTGGCTACTGTAAATAGTGCTAATGTGAACATTGGATGCATGTATCTTTTAAAGTTAGAGCTTTCATTTTTCCTGGGTATATGCCCAGGAGTGGGATTGCTGGGCCATATGGCAACTCTATTTTTATTTTTATTTTTTTAAGTTGGAGGCTAATTACTTTACAATATTGTAGTGGTTTTTGCCATACATTGACATGAATCAGCCATGGATTTACATGTGTTCCCCATCCCAATCCCCCCTCCCACCTCCCTCTCCATCCCATCCCTCTGGGTCTTCCCAGTGCACCAGCCCTGAGCACCCGTCTCATGCATCCAACCTGGGCTGGTGATCTGTTTCACCCTTGATAGTATACTTGTTTCAATGCTATTCTCTCAGAACATCCCACCCTCGCCTTCTCCCACAGAGTCCAAAAGTCTGTTCTATACATCTGTGTCTCTTTTTCTGTCCTGAATACAGGGTTATCGTTACCATCTTTTAAAATTCCATATATATGCGTTATTATACTGTATTGGTGTTTATCTTTCTGGCTTACTTCACTCTGTATAATGGGCTCCAGTTTCATCCATCTCATTAGAACTGATTGAAATGAATTCTTTTTAATGGCTGAGTAATATTCCAAGGTGTATATGTACCACAGCTTCCTTATCCATTCGTCTGCTGATGGGCATCTAGGTTGCTTCCATGTCCTGGCTATTATAAACAGTGCTGCGATGAACATTGGGGTGCACGTGTCTCTCAGATCTGGTTTCCTCAGTGTGTATGCCCAGAAGTGGGACTGCTGGGTCATATGGCAGTTCTATTTCCAGTTTTTTAAGAAATCTCCACTCTGTTCTCCATAGTGGCTGCACTAGTTTGCATTCCCACCAACAGTGTAAGAGGGTTCCCTTTTCTCCACACCCTCTCCAGCATTTATTGCTTGTAGACTTTTGGATAGCAGCCATCCTGACTGGCGTGTAATGGTACCTCATTGTGGTTTTGATTTGCATTTCTCTGATAATGAGTGATGTGGAGCATCTTTTCATGTGTTTGTTAGCCATCTGTATGTCTTCTTTGGAGAAATGTCTATTTTTAGTTTTTTAAAGAGCCTCCATTCTGTTCTCCGTAGTGGCTGCACCAACTTACATTCCCTCAACGGTATAGGAGGGTTGCCTTTTCTCCACACACTCTCTAGTATTTTTTTATTTGTAGACTTTTTGATGATGGCCACTCTGACTGGTGTGAGGTAATACATCATTGTAGTTTTGATTTGCATTTCTCTAATAATTAGCAATCTTTTCATTTACCTCTTGGTCCTCTGAATATCTTCTTTGAAGAAGTGTCTATTAGGTCTTCTGCCCATGTTTTGATTGGGTTGTTTGGTTTTTTTTATATTGAGCTGTATGAACTGTTTGTGTATTTTGGAAACTTAAGCCCTTGTCAATCACATAGCTTGCTAGTATTTTTTCCCACTCTGTGGATTGTCTTTTCATCTTGTTTATGATTTCCTTTGCTGTGCAAAAGCTTGTAAGTTTGATTAGGCCCCTTTTGTTTATTTTTGCTTTTATTTCTTTTGCCTTGGGAGACTGACTTCAGAAAACATTGGTACAATTTATGTCAGAGAATGTTTTGCTGAGGGTCTCTTCTAGGAGTTGTGTGGTGTCATGTCTTACATTTAACCCTATAAGCCATTTTGAGTTTATTTTTGTGAATGATGTGAGGGAGGGTTCTTACTTCAGTGATTTATATGTGGCTGTCCAGCTTTCCCAACATCACTTGCAGAAGAGACTGTCTTTTCTCCATTGTATATTCTTGCCTCCTTTGTTGAGGATTAATTGACCGTAGGTGTGTGGTTTTATTTCTCGGCTCTCTGCTCTGTTTCATTGATCCCATCACGTTGTTTTAAATACAGTCTTTTATTTTGGAATTTTCTGCAGCGCCCAAAATTACATCATCATAAATGGTGGCTCAAGGTACCATTATTTAAAAATTGCTGCATTCTGAGATAATTGGTTTTCCAGGTGAAGAATATATTGCAATACAAATTATCAATAGAAAACAGATTTTCACAGAGTCTTCACATCTTGTTGAAGAGAATGTTTTAGACAAAGAAGACTGTTTCAAGAAGCTGAAGAGCAATTGGGAGGCAGTGTATTATGGGATTTCATCTTATGATCTCTAAAAAGAAAAACTGGCCCTGCTCTCCCCGTGCATTTGAATCTGTTAGGAACCCTGGCAGACAAGTTGTCTACACTGTGTGTATGTGAGCCTGTGGATCCATGTTTTTTTCCAGTTTGAGTTCAATCTCCGACCATCATGAGGCTCTTCACACACCATTCGTATCAGTTGCTGGAGTGGTCCATCCGACATCTCCATGCCTGCATGAGGGCTGAGGAACCCCTCGAAGAGGGCTCCTCCTAAAGGAGCAAGGAACCAGACAAAACAAGTTTGTGCAGAAGAGAGTCATGATGTCAAGTTGAGTTTGGTGACTGCCACTCAGTTTGGTGTCTCGGCCCAGGATTTCTATATATTTACGTCTGAGAGCCATGGGAGCAACAGCTGAAAGTACTTTAAGCTAAAGAACACTCACCTAATTGAATGAAAATAAAAAGCTCTATGGGATGGTGAAAAAACACAAGCAAGACTATTGGTCATAATGCTTCCTGAGACTGCTGCTAAAATTACCATTTCTGGGTAGATGAACATAAGAGAAATTTCTTGTGTCATAGTTCTGGAGGCCAGAAGTCTGAAATCAAGATGTCAGCAGGACTGCACCCCCACCGAGACCTTAGGGGACCATCCATTCCTGCCCCTTCCATCTTCGGATGGCTGCCCTGGCACCTCTGAACTTGTGGCCTATTCAATCCAAATCTGTCTCCATGCCCCCTCTCCTCTCTATGTCTGTCTCTTCTCCTCTGTTGTGTTTATTTTACAGGGATGTGTGCATGAGTGCTAAGTCACTTGTGTCTGACTCTTTTGTGACTCCATGGACTGTAGCCCTCCAGGCTCCACTGTCCATGGGATTCTCCAGGCAAGAATACTGGAGTGGGTTGCCATGCCCTTCTCCAGGGGATCTTCCCGACCCAGGAACTGAACCTGGGTCTCCTGCGTCTCCTGCATTGGCAAGTGTATTCTTTACCACTAGCACCACTTAGGAAGCCCCATATGGCTGCAGTTAGGGCCCACTAAGATGAACACCTCCTCTCAAAATTCTTAATTTAATCACATCTGCAAAGACCTTTTTTACCCCCAATAAGAAAACATTCACAGATTCCAGAGATTTAATGTGGATATCTTTGGGGGGCTACTTATTGGCTTACTCCATGGCTCTTAAATACCCTAAAAACAGAGTAAAATTTAAAGTGGAAGACGAGGTACTCTCCCCCTGCCTTGCCCTGCACTTCAGTAGTGCAGGGAACAGTGCAGAATCCTGGCGTCAAAGCCCAGGGACATACACTGTAATTGAGCTGACTTAATCCTAAGGACCCAAGAGACGCTCCCAGTGGGTCTCCAGAATTATTTAAGATGAGGAGGGTGCAGAACTTTGCACAGGGCCAAGATCCTGCATTAGCAAGAGAGGCAAGAAAACCCTATGACTTTACTATTTGAACAGGTTTGTATGTAACAAAGCCAGTACTTAAAGCCTGGGGCTATCTTGGAGGAGGTACAGAAGAGGCCCCCTGTACTCCCTCCTTTGAAGCTGTTGATCCAACTGGTCAACCTCTTGAAAGGGACTCAACTCCTGGCTTCTAGGCCTGCAGCGTGCTCTGCCTCTGGGGGAAGAGCCAGTTTGGTGCTCGTCAAGGCTTCACTGCCTAACCCCAGGCAGCCTGATCCTTCAGGCCAGTCCTGAGGTCTGGATGGTGTGTTCCAGACCCAGCCTGGGGTGAGTTACAAAGGTCTCCCCTGCAGTATCTCAAATCAGCTTGGGCTCTGGGGGATGCAGGATGGAAATGGCCAAAGACCCAGGCTGTACACCAAGCCAGAGGGAGAATGTTGGCAGTTTGGAGGCGCATGCAGTGGGATACACTAAGACATAGTCCGGGGAGTCCTCCGTACCCAGGCCTGCAGGCAGCACCAGCATACCAAACAGTCTGAGAGCTATGGGCAGAAAGGGGAAAATGGTAGGGCTGGTCAGGCTTGACACTGTTGAACACTTAGCCGAGTATCTGGGAAGTTTGGGGATCTCTGAGCAGAACCTGAACTTCATTTTTATTTCGCTTTTAAGAAAGAACAAGTACAATCATGTTACTGTCTTTTTTTCCTGCTGGCCTGTTGCTTGAGAGAATTCAATGCATCTGCCCCAAACACTCAAGTAGCTAAGGAGTGTCCTGGCAGCCAACCATTCTGTTCCGCCCTGATAGTGTGAAGCCCCTTGTCAGACCATCAAGGGGGAGGGATGCAGGTTGAAATCTCGCATCCCTGGAGCTTTGTGTTTGGTCCTGAAGCATGAAAGACTGTTGCAGTGATAAAAAAAAAAAAAAAAAAGCCCAGGTGGGGGTTCAGGTACTAAGGGCCAGGGCTTGACTTTCAGTGATAAGATTTGGAAGGGGGTGGATTTAGTGGAAAGAAATGGGGTTTACTTGCTAGGAGCCTGTTCAGCTCTTCAAAGGCTAAACCTAGGTGCCTTTTTTTTTTTTTTTTTTAATATGATTGTTTGTTTTGATCTCCAACTTCCTGCAGTATCAGTTTCTGTCAGACCAGTTTGTTAAAAAAGCACTTTGAGTAAATACCAGGGGCCAGGATGAAAGTCAAATAGGGAGTCAAAAGTGTTTTGTTTTCATATAACTTGAATTTAATTCCCACTCAGGGTTAAACAAACTTCTCTTCAGAATAAAGAATGCCCATTGACTTGGGCAAAGTTTCAGAGTTGGGGAAGAAGCAGTGATAGCCCTGGAGTTGAAGACCCACCCTATGGAACTGAAGGCATTTGGTTGCAAATGTGGGCTTTAAAACACCAAGAGGGGACTTCCCTGGCGGTCCAGTGCTTAAGACGTCACGGTTCCAATGCAGGGGGCACAGGTTCGATCCCTGGTCGAGGAACTAAGCTCCCATGTGGCATGACCAAGAAAAAAAAATAGAAAAGAGTCATACCTTTTTTATAAACTATGTTCCTGAAAAGTTTTTAAACTGATTTCTATTCACAACGTAATAGATGAGCTCTCCAAAGAAAAAGCTTCATAAAGCAAGGTGTTGACAGGGCCAGGGTTAGAGTGAAGTAAGGAAGAGGTCACCCCAAAGCTCAGCAATCAGTATCAATAACATGTTAATGCAATATTCTAACAAATCAAAATTAACGCAAAAAATCCATGGTGAACAAAGTTGGCAAAATTTTAAATGAAGACAGTTCCTGTCTACGACTTTTTTTTTCCAGCAAGTTAAAAAGATTTCTTACAAATTTCAGGTTTCATATGAAGTCCAGAACCCAGGGCTTATCAAGGGCAATTATACTGTGTCCATGACGCTTTCTTCTCTGAGGTTTCAAGCACCTGCAACTGCTTCAAATGGAGATAAGGTTACCTCTTCTCTGATTGAAAGATGGAGAAAAATTTTCAGGTATCAACTCCCATGATACCTTCATCACTCACTACCTTGATAAAAGTAAGCCCATTCTTTTGTCTCCACTGAATGCAAATACCTTAATGACTGTTGATGTATTCAATGACAGTGCCTATGCATTTATCACATGTTCTTAGTATGTCTACATGTATTGCTGGATTAATTTGAAAGCCTCCCTGGGATAGACTTTCAACTGAAGTCTACAGTGGACAGTTAGACATATAGGCTGGCCAAGAGTGAGGATGATCAGCGACACGCTAGTAACCACCAGTCATAGAGTAGAATTGTTTCATGAAACCTACATGAGGACCACTGTGTGATGAGCAGTGCAGAGACCCAGGTGGGTGCAGAAGCAGAAAATAAAATAGGTTTTAATCCACTTTGACTGTATGTGGGAGCCTGGGCTAGGGTGTGGCCTCTGTCGGGGGCAGGACAGTGACTGAAGCAAGCCATAGGTGCCTGTCACCCAGCAAAGGTGGGACACAGCGCAGGCCTGGGGACCCCCTGCTCTGGCAGTGGCCTTTCCGCTTAGAGAATAAAGCAGCCCTACCTGGCATTTCCTGGTTTTAGATCCTGTGCGCAGTCAAGTGTAGCTGTGAATGAGTGAGCTGTTGGAAGATTAAAGAACAGAGAATCCCCATCAGCATCATCTCTGCATCCTTGAATTTAAAACACTTATTCAAGAATGAGGAGCTTAACCTGCCACTGACAAGGGAAAGCCCCTAGTCAGCAAACACAAACACAGCTCCAACAACTGTGTCTCTAGTGAGTTTTCTGCCGCGTTCCAAAGTCGACGTTCCAGGTCCCAGACAAGATACTCAGTGTCTACACAGCTGGGAAGATGACAAGTGATACCACAGGATCAGGGGACTATTCTGTGCTCACTGAGGTCTGTGCCCTCCTGCATGCTTAACTTGATGCTTCATACCTAACGGCTCCCAGGACACCCCCCAAACCTCTTTTGTACCACCTCTCTCTCCAGGTATTCCTCAACAAGGAAGCACTGTAGCCCTGATGACTTGAGCAGGTAACTTACCACTCTAAGCAAAATCAACCTTAGGATGAAACTAAGGGCAATGGACTGAAAGAGTGGAAAGAGCCTGAATTCTTGAGGATGTCATCCACACTGTACTGGAACTCCTCCTTACTCATGACTTATGCCACAGTGACACAGTGACATCCCTTGTGGTTTCATCAATTTAGTTAGAGTGTTTTGTTTCTTTCAGTCAAAAGCTATGTAACTCAAGAATATTTACAAAAAGTTCACAGCTAACATCATATTGATTTATTGACTTTTAATTATTTCTGGCTGCACTGGGTCTTCATTGCTGCAAGCAGCCTTTCTCTAGTTGCAGTGCATGGGCTTCACCTTGTGGTGACCTCTCTTGTTGAGGCTTTTGGGCTCAGTACCTGTACACGGACTCAGTTGCTCTGCAGTATATGGGATCCTCCCAGACCAGGGGCTGAACCCGTGTCCCATGCATGGCCAGGCAAAGCCTTAGCCACTGGACCACCGGGGAAGCCCAACATCATATTTAATGATGAAAGCTTTCCCTCTAAGATCAGGAACAAGGATGTTTAGTTTCACTACTTTTATTTAGTACAACAGATACACTCACAAATAGTACTATTAGCAATAAACAAGATCAACAAGGTTGTAGAATACAAAATCAATATGCAAAAATCAATAGTATTTCTACACACTAGCAAGACCAATCCAAAAAAGAAATTAGGAAAATAATTCCATTTACAATAACACCAAAAAAGATAAAATATCCAGGAATAAGTTTAACAAAAAAGGTACAAGATCTGTATACTGAAAATTATAAAACATTGTTGAAATAAAATAAAGAAGGACTAAATAAATGGAAGGACATCTGTATTTATAGACCTCAGCATTTAATATCGTGAATATGGCAACATTTCCCAAATTGATCTGTAGATTCAGTGCATTCCCCTATCAGAATATTAACTCTCTTGTAGAAACTGACAAACTTATCCTAAAATTCATATGGAAATTCAAGGAACCCAAACTAGCCAAACAACCTTGCAAGATAATAAAGTGGGAAGGCTCACTTATTTAAAATTTTATTATGGAGATTTCTCTGGTGGTCCAGCAGTTAAGACTCTGCACATCTCATGCTGGGTGCACAGGTTCAATTTCTGGTTGGAGAACTAAGATCTCATATGTCATGGGGCTCAGCCAAAAAAAAAAAAAAAAAACCAACTAAAAATTTATTACAAAGCTACAGTTATCTAGATAATGCAATAATAACATAAAGATAGATCTATAGATCAATGGAATTGAATTGGGAGTCCATAAAAAACCCCTTGAACTTGTGACCAACTGATTTTCAACAGGAATGCTCAGATAATTCAGTGAGAATAGAATAGTTTTTTCAACAAATGCTGGTGAAACAAATAGATTTCCACATGCAAAAGAATTAAGTTGGACCCCAAAATCACTCAGTATACAAATTTTAATTCAAAATTGATGGAAGACTTAAATGTAAGGACGGAAACTATAAAGCTCTTAGAAAAAAAAAATGAGCAAATCTTCACGACCCAAAGTTTTCTAATACTTTTTTTAATATATGGCATGAAAGAACACAAATGATGAAAAAATAGATAAGTTGAATTCCTTCAAAATAAAATGCTTTCATGAATCACAGGACACTACCAATAAAGTAAAAGAAGACACACAGAATGGGAGAAAATATTTGCAAATTGTATAGTTGATAAGTAACTTGTATCTAGAATATACATGGAATTCTTCAACTCAACAACAAAACATAAATGTCTCAATTTAAAAGTGAACACAAGATTTGAACACACATTTCTCCAAGGAGGATACACAAGTGGCCGTGAAAGATACACAAGCTCATGAAAAGATGTTCAACATCATTACTTGTGAGAAAATACAAATTAAAGTCATAAGACAACACTTCACAGTCTAGGATGACCGCTAGAAGACCACAAGAAATGTTGACAAGGATGTGCGTATCTCCAAAACTCTCCTTCAAAACTCTGCCCCAAACTCCAAAAGCCTATTTATTCCTATAAACACTCAGACTAACCACAAGGAGAGTGCTCACTCCTGGGGTGGTTTGCCTGTCTACTTCTGCGTATAAAAACTTCCTGTCTCAGGACTTCCTTGGTGGTCCAGAGAGCAGCTAAGCCCACACACAGCAACTGCTGAGCCCGCCATGACTGGAGAGTCCAAGCAAAGCAGATCTCCACTGCCATAACTGAGACCCGACACGACCAAATAAATAAATATATATATATAAAAATCCCTGTCTCAGAATGCTCCCTGTGTGTGTGCTGCAACGCGCCCCCTGAGTCTCCTTCTGGAATGAAGGCCTTGCTCCTGGCGCTGGAAATGTGACCAAAAGACAGCTCTCAGCTGCCAGCCCTCTTTGAGGACTGCCTCTTAGAGTAAAAACTGCCTTGCTAAGCCAATCTCTTTCCAGAAGTAGGCCACATACAATAACTGATCAACAAAGGGGTGTAAAATCCCAACCCCTCACTCAGACTTGGAGCTCCTCTGCAGAACCATTTTGGACCTGAACCTACCTGTGGGGTTGGTTAAAGCCCTTTGTTGGGTCTGCAGCGTAACTCAGCTTCTCCCTCTGTCCAGCCCTGCTTCCTCTTCTTCCCTTTCAAGGACGATGGTTTCAAGAGCACTGTGATGCCCTACCCAAACACACACACACACACACACACACACACACACACACACATTTTAATATGATGCTCTTCATCCTTGTTGCAAAACATCAAGGGTAGGGCTTCCCCGGTGGCTCAGTGGTAAAGAATCTGCCTGCCAATGCAGAAGACATGGGTTTGATCCCTGGCCCGGGAAGATCCCACGCGCGTTGGAGCAACTAAGTCCATTGAGCACAATGTTGAGTCTGTGCTCTGGAGGCCGGGAGCTGCAACTACATAGCCCAACTACTGAAGCCCGTGCACTTGGAGCCCGTATTCCACAAGAGAAGTCACCGAAATGAGGGGCCCGCACGCCGCCACTGGAGAGTAACCCTTAGACTACCGAAAAGCCTGCCCAGCAACAAAGACCCAGCACAGCCAAAATAAATTAACTAAATAATTTTTAAAAACGCATTAAGGGGTGGGGACCTGGGGCTCTAGATTCCCAAGTCAGTGAGACCTGTGTTCTTCTTATAGGATTGGCTTTCAGTAATTCACCAGTGTGAGCCACATACACACTGGTTTCTTTACAAATGAATACATTAAATTAAACAAATAAAATGTGCACACATACTAGAAGGGACATATTCAACAATTCTCCTCACCCAAGTTCTCATTTTCTTGGAGGGTACATTTTCCTTATTCTTTGGGCAAGAGTTCTTTCCTCATCTGTAAAAGGGAACAAATAACCTCTTCAAACAGTTGAAGATTCAATGAGTGAGTGTACGTGCCCAGCATGCTGTGAGTGCTAGGCCAGAATAGCAAAGGAATGAGAGTACTTCTGAAGAGCAGGTCCCTCTGTTATCCCAGGACTCTCAGACTTAATGGTTGAGGTTCTGCAGTTTCTCTCTGTGGGAGGAGGGTTGCCACTTCGGTCATCTTCACTTGAGACATTTACCTGCGTGTGTGGGAGAGGCTCTTTCCTATAAATTTGCCTCATGAGAATGTATATTACGTTCCCCAGGGCCCACGGCAACATCATCATAGAGGTATGTGCCTTGTGAATCTTGAAAGGGGTGATTGCGGTACATGATATTTCTTAGGCGTATTTGTCCGTGAAATCCACCCCCTCCCTTGATTTTTGAGTCATACCTAGCAACTAAATAGTTTACAGCAGAACACATTTTTGGAAACCCTTATCTCTTCCATCTGATTCTATTAATTTAGGAGAATATTTTCCCCAAATAACAGTAGACTAGCCGCTACATAGAGCTTGCTGAACTCCAGTTTGCCGTCACGACACTAATTGGTAGTCACAGCTACTCTTTGCTGAGCACCTAACTTTGTCCTGAGAGCTTTAAAGGCATCACCCCTTTCAACCCTCTCAATAGTTGTTTTAGAGATGGCTCCGGAAAGTCCTACTAGAGATGAGAAAACTGAGGAGCAAGAAGGTTAAACAGCTTGTCACATGGCAAGTAGTGAAGTCAAGATTCAAATGCAGGTCTATCTGACTCGAAAGCCCATAAATTTCAATTTCTGATTTGAGCTATACATAGTGGTATAGAGGTAGCATCTCTCTTCTTCTCTTCATTGAAATCAGCCAGAAGCAACAAAGATATAGAGAAACAAAGACACAAAATTCCTTTTCTGAGAAATGTTAATATGTCTCACTATGATTGTATTTTTTCTCTTCCCTATTTCTTCTGATTTTTGCTTTATGTATCTTTGTTTCTTTGTCGTTTGGTGTCTAATGGTTTATGATCTATCTTCTTTGTGAATTGTACCTTTTATCATTAAACAACTCATCTTTGTTGTTTCATTTAAAAATAATAAATAAATTTAATTTTTAAATTCTTTATCTTAGAAAGTAGAAGATACATAAAACCTCAGGTCCCAAATTGGTTGGAAGGGCTGCCAGAACCACTGAAGACCAAGAGGACATGTGGGAACAAGAAGAGAAAAAGACCTATAGTAAGGGGACAGAGTGGCTGTGTAACTCAGAAAGAGCTGGATGCCCTTCCCCAAATCAAGGAGCAAAACCTAACCCTCTTGTTTGCAATTTTGGGGCAAACGTGTCTGATGGTACCAAGAATTTCGCTGCACCCTGTTTGGTATCAAAAGACAAAGATGAGCTTCCTGAAGAACAGACTAGCCACATTTTCGAGACGCTCCCTCTCTGTGGCAGCAGAGAAGAGTCTTTGAGTCATTAAAACTCCACAGCTGCTCATCTTTGCGTAGGAGAAGCAAAAGCTAAACAAACTCACTTAAAACCCCAAATCAAGAAAAATTCCAGCTAGTCTGACCCTTCTCCTTCACAAACCTTCTGCAAACAGCTCATCAAGGAAAAATTCATATCCTGCAAGGATGAATAACATAAAGAAAAAAAAAAAACTAGCACAGAAACCTACAGAAAAATACTATAAGAGGAAAAAAAAAAAAAGTAGGAAAGAGCAGGGAACCAGACAGGAGGCAAAGAATACACCCTGTATGTCACTATGAAAGAGATAATAGTTGTGATCACATGTTTCATCACGAATTTTTCAAACTTAACGAAGCAATTGCCTATGAAACCAGAACACAAAGCCAGCAGTGCCAAAGACAGGAAGGAAACAGCGAGACTGACGGGATGAAACGAGCTGGCAGAGTTCAGGTGTCAGCACAAGCCCAGAGACAAAGCTCACCCACTCTCCTACATGCAGCTCTGCTACAGCACAAAAAGGATGATGATAGCAAGTGGAAACAGGGGAGTTTCCTTTTGTGACTAGAGCATGACTGGGCCTGGATGAGCTCACCTAAAAGAAATCCCAGACGGTCTGCTATTGATTTCAGTTCAGCTTCAGGACTCTTGTTACAACTTTCATCAGACATGACCAGTTCATGGAGCTCTAAGGTGGAAACAAGTAGATGGTGTCAAAATCTCTCTTGGCTGGCATATTGTTGCATGGGGAATTTAGTTTAAAAGAATCATGCCGGGGAACTAGATTTCCCATGATACAACTAAGTTCACGTGCTGCAACTAAAAATTCTACATGCTGCAAGTAAGACTCAGCACAGCTAAATAAATAAATGAACATTAAAAAAAAAAAAAAAAAGAGCTGTAACTTTAAAAAAGGAAAAAATAAGTTCACAGGGGGAAAAAGTTCTAAAATTGTATTTATTTCAAATGTTAGGACCAGCTTATATAGTTAAGGTTTGAGCTCAAAATAACATCACCTTCTTATCCCCTTAGCAGTCTAAGTGTAAGCCTGTTATTATGGTCCAGGTTCTCTTTCCTCCTTCCATGTTTAACTCCAAAGGTCAGGCCTTTCTCCATTACAGTGAGTTAGTTCAATTAAACAACCTGCTTATGAAAGAGCGCGCGCGCACATGTGTGTGTGTGTGTGTGTGTCTGTGAAGTTGCTTCAGTTGTGTACAACTTTTTGCGACTCCATGAGCTGCCAGGCTCCTCTGTCCATGGGATTTTCCAGGCAAGAATACTGTAGTGGGTTGCCATTTCCTCATCCAGGGGATCTTCCAGTCCAGGGATCAAATATGCACTGGCAGGTGGGTTCTTTACCACTACCACCAACTGGAATTACATTAAACTTCTGCAAGTATGAAAAAGAAAGATAAGAAAAACACATACCTATACATATATTGAAAATATTAAGCTAGAGCTATAGAACTGGAATGACAGGTAAATGTACTAGAATGAGGCATATTTATATTTAAATTAAAATTTTGTTCTAATATAAATTTACATGGCATTTGGTATAAGACAAGTCCATTTTGGCCAATGCCTAGGGGAATTACTGAGGCAATTGTTACACTGTGTGGCCATCTTACCTAAAATATGTCCTTGCAACAGAGATCAAGAGGGTAGTATTTAATCTCCATTAACCCAATGGCCAATTCCTAATTATCCAAAAGCAATACCCAGCAATTTTCCAAAAATAATATATGTTGCTAACAAGTGATTTTGCATTTTACAAAGGGTTTTCCAGGCGGCACTAGTGGTAAAGAACTGGCCTGCCAATGCAGGCGATGCAAGAGACATGGGTTGAATCCCTGGGTGGGGAAGATCCCCTAGAGAAGGAAATGGCAACCCACTCCAGTACTGTTGCCTGGAAAATCCCATGGACAGAGGAGCTCGGTGGGCTACAGTCCATGGGGTCCCAAAGAGTCAGAGACGACTCAGTGACTGAGCCTGTGTGCAAGGTCTGGTGTCAGTTAGCTCCCTCTCATCATTCCCAAGCCCATTATCTTCATCTTCAGAATGGCCTTCTCCTCCTGGCCCACAATTCACAAGGCCTATATGAAGACAGTTTGTATCTATTCATTCTATCACCCATTCATTTAATAAATGCTCAGTAAGTACTTGGGCTCCCCAAGTGGCTCAGTGGTAAAGAATTTGCCAGCCAATGCAGGAGACATAAGAAATGCGGGTTTGATCCCTGGGTTGGGAAGAGATCCTGGAGTAGGAAATGGCAACTCACTTCAGTATTCTTGCCTGGAAAATTTCATGGACAGAGGAGCCTGGTGGGCTACAATCCATGGAGTTGCAAAGAGTCAGACACAACTGAGAACACACACAAGGTAGACACTCTTCAAAACACTCAAAACAGGGTAAAAACTCAATTCTAGCTGCCTACCACTGCTGCAACAAGTACAGAACATTTTGTGTTTCACAAAGTGTCTTCAAATTACTTCTTTTGCTCTGTGAAATTTGTCACCAAATACTTTAACCTCTCAAAATGAGGCTAATTCCACCCACCCATCTCTAGATTCATAGGATTTTTTTCCCCCTAACTTCAGTACCATTTAATGAGGGTTACTGAGGCCCTGAATTTTCCCAAACGTAAAGAATAATAGTGATAGCTCTACACAGAAAGGCCTGATAGAAATTTCTTATCGATAAGTGGTTACAAATGAAGGTGATGATGCCATTGTAAAATCACCATTTATAAATAATACAGTGCACTTGAAAACTAAGTGCATCTCTGAATAGCATAAATGACGCAAACTGAAATATAGAGAAATAAATGACCAGTGAGTTATGATAATAAGTGCTTTATAAATACCTACTTACATCATATTAAACTTGGGTAGAAAATGGGGTTTGGGGAAGCTATACTTATAAGTATCTCTCTCTCTCTCTCGTTCCTGAATATTTCTCAGGCTTGTCCTTACAAGGCAGGCGTTTGGTTTTAAACTCCACGTGTTAGAGCAATGGCCAAATTTCCTTAGAAGGACCTGACACATTATTGAATAAACTCAAGCAAATGATAATACTAAACACTTTATTAAAAGCAAGAAGAACATTTTGAACATGTAGCAACATTTTCTAAAAATAGATGATTCCTAGAAGCTTAAGGTCACAGAAACTAGCCGATCTGATCACAGGACCACAGCCTTGTCTAACTCAGTGAAACTAAGCCATGCCGTGTGGGGCCGCCCAAGACGGTCGGGTCATGGTGGAGAGGTCTGACAGAAGCTGCAGCTAAAACTCCAGGACTTTGGCCACCTCATGCGAAGAGTTGACTCATTGGAAAAGACCCTGATGCTGGGAGGGATTGGGGGCAGGAGGAAAAGGGGACGACAGAGGATGAGATGGCTGGATGGCATCACTGACTCGATGGGCATGAGTTTGAGTAAACTCCGGGAGTTTGTGATGGACAGGGAGGCCTGGCGTGCTGCGATTCATGGGGTCGCAAAGAGTCAGACACGACTGAGAGACTGAACTGAACTGAACTGGAGAAGCTTAAGGCTAAAAAACAAAACTACTCAAATGATAGTGTGAATTTCTCAGATTTTAAATGTATACATTAGCATTATATTTGCTAAAATTTTATTGTTTGGTTTAATATGAAGAAATGATTTGAACACATTTGATATGGGTGACTGAATGATAGTGGTCATTTGAAACTTGTTTCTCAGAGGCTATATCTAGAGGTCAAGAAATTTAAGATCTAGTTTTGTTTTTCAGTACGAAATGAAGGTAACAAATGTTGAAAGCTATTAATTTTACAGATGATGAAAATATAATGAGAAAGAAAAATGAGAATACTCTTGTTTCCTTACGACTTCAAAGAATCCTATAGACATAACTTCATTCATCTAAGAAAACAACCCTGCTAATTACATTATATGTAATTATATTATTATATATAATAAGCTAATTTCATAGTTGCCAGTTTTATAGAAAGAGGCCTTGGGAGAAGAGTTGTGCAAAAGTGGAAAAACAAGAAAGAAGCCCCTAGATCGTCCAGCTCTTTGGCTCAGAGTAACCCTCCTTGAACACAGAGATGCATTTTCCTCTTTGTCTAACTGATCCAGTGGATTGTGAGCCCCTCCGTGGTGGGAATGTATCTTCTTCATCTCCCTGGTTTCCATGTCACCTCTCACTCACCTCAATTCTCTTCCTATCTCTCCAGTCACTTTTCAGGCTTTAGTAGGTTTCTTTTCTACTATGTACCTCCTACATCTTGCAGTTGTTGCTCCTTCCTTGGCCCTTTTTCCTTTTTGATGCTATTCATTCTCCCTGGGTAAATTTTCTTTCCCAGGTCTTTAACTACCAACCAATGCAGATGGGTCTCAGCTTGAATTTCCAATACCAACTTCTCCTTACTTCCAAGCCTATATAACTACCAACCATATGCAGATGGGTCTCAGCTTGAATTTCCAATTCCAACTTCTCCTAACTTCCAAGCCTATGTGTCCAACTGTCCAGTGAATATTTCCTGGAGTTCAGCATATTCAAAGCTGAGATCCTTGTCTTCCCCTGAAGACGTGCTCTTCATTTCTCCCAGTCGCAATGGATGTCACACATTTACTCAGACATTGAAACCGGAGAACTAGGGATCATCCAAGATTCCCTTTTTCTGACAGCATGTGTGTGCTAAGTGACCTTATGAACTGCAGCCTGCTGGGCTCCTCTGTCCATGGGATTCTCCAAGCAAGAATACTGGAGCGCCACCTGGGAAGCCCTTCTCCCACAGATCCTGCATCAAACAATCAAGTCCTGATCATCAGCTCTTGAAATCTTTCTCAGACTTACCTTTCCCTATCTGTTCCTATAGTTACTGCCCCCTTTTTCCCTAGATTTTCATCATTTCTCTCCTGGATGAACACTATCCTCCTTTACTGGTCTCCCTGACTTCAGACCCAGCTCCTGCCCACCCTCACCATGTAGCACAGTGCCTCCAAAGCAGCTCTAGATGTTAATTCTCTGCTAACTTTCAATGGATCTTCATCTAGGACAATATAACAGAGTCCTTCTCTACCTAAACTTCCGTATCTTATACCAGCTTCATACTTTCACAAATCCTTCCTTGTTGTATTTGATGCTCTGAGAGTATCAAACTCTTTGTAACTCTTCAAATATGCTAGACCTTCCTGCCTTTGCGTGTTCTTTTCTCTCCACCCCATCCCAATGTGCAACTGGCAATGCCCACACACCCTTCATGTCCTGGTTCAAGCATTCCCTCCTCTGTGAAAGGCTTCCCTGACTCTCCAAGGCAGATTTTATCCTTCCTTCTACAATTAAGAGGTGATAAGGTGGAGAAAAAGAGAGGAAAAGGTACCTGGAGATTGGGATAAGGACTCCATGCATAGAGAAAAAAAAACAGAGGCGCCTAGGGTGCAGATTCTTTGTGGGATTTGCCTCAGACCTACTGTACTTGTGCATGAATCGGATTCAGTTCTGGACCTGGGAAGGCTGTGGCAAGAGGATAGAGATGTTTTCCCCTCCCCCCACTTCCTCACAGTAGTGACTGACATTACGGGAATTATCCTGGCCTGCTTGGCAGCAGTTTTCTGTCTTGGATTATTTGGTGCTTTTCTAAGTAAGAAGAGAGCTGAATTGGACAAAAATAGAAGTAAACCCTGGGGCATGTGCCAAATCACCAAACTGCTTTCTGGCCTTGTGATGCAGAGGACTATGTAATTATGAGACTGTCATACACATACATGTTGGCTTGAAGAAATTAGACTTAGACACCCAATTGCCAACAGCAATGAGAAGAGACAGACTTGTTGGAACTGAGTGAATGGTGTGGTTTCCAAAGAAACTTGGAGGCTTGGGTTTTCTGATGAGAAGGTACTGCTGAATTAAATCTAATTACCACAGGAAGTAGCCCCCACTTTTCAAAGCAAAGAGCTAGTAATGATTCTGGCAAGGTTATGAAGGTGTGTCCCAAGATTTCCTAAAAGGATTGGCTGCCAGAGCAGCCCATCGTCTCTTATTTCATTAGGTCTTCTCAAATGGGGTGAAGAAGATCTATTTCTCTCCAAGTTCACCTCAGTTGTGCTTCTGTCCTAGTTAGTGAACAAGTGATGGACCCCTTGTTATAGCTTAGAAACTATGCCACAGTCATTGATTGTAACTTTGGTGTTTTGGGAGACTTAGCACCTCTTTGCTCTTCACCCTTCTTGCCAGTGGCTCTGGCAATTTCTCAACCTAACTAGGATCATAGCATCCAGTCCCATCACTTCATGGCAAATAGATGGAGAAAAAGTGGGAACACTGGCAGATTTTATTATCTTGGACTCCAAAATCACTGCAGTCATGGAATTCAAAGACACCTGCTCCTTGGAAGAGAAGCTATGAGAAACCTACACAGTGTATTAAAAAGCAGAGACGTGTGTTGTATGAAAGGAGAGAAGGTTAGCACTCCTCTTGACAAGGATGGAAGAGGCTCTTGGGCCTGACAACATGCATATGATTAAGGTATTGCCTACCTACTTTGTGGCATTTAACCAAATTTTTTTGTGTGCTTTCCAAAGTAGGGGAATGTATTTTAAAGGATGATTTATCTTGTGAAAAATAAACATTAAACTTGAAAAATAAAAAAAATTTTTAAAAAGCAAAGACATCACTTTGCCAACAAAGGCCTGTGTAGTCAAAGCTATGGTTTTTCCAGTACTCATGTATGGATGTGAGAGCTGGACCATAAAGAAGGCTGAACACCAAAGAAATGATGCTGGGGAAGACTCTTTAGAGTCCTTTGGACAGCAAGATCAAACCAGTCAATCCTAAAGGAAATCAGTCTTGAATATTCATTGGAAGGATTGATGCTGAAGCTGAAGCTCCAATACGTTGACCACCTGATACCAAGAGCCAACTCATTGGAAAAGATCCTGATGCTGGGAAAGATTGAGGGCAGCAGGAGAAGGGGATGACAGAGGATGAGATGGTTGGATGGCATCATCGACTCAATGGACATGAGTTTGAGCAAATTCTGGGAGATGATGAAGGACAGGGAAGCCTGGTGTGCTACAGTCCACGGGGTCGAAAAGAGTCAGACAAGACTTAGAGACTGAACAACAAAGTACGTTTTTGCCAAGAGCCAAGGAAATGCTTGTTGACCCTACATCAAGAAAACAAGGCAGTCACTAGTTCATCTCAGTATAGGGTTGGTGGTGGTTTAGTTGCTCAGTTGTGCCTGACTCTTGTGACACCATGGACTGTGGCCCGCCAGGCTCCTCTGTTCATGGGATTTCCCAGGCAAGAACACCAGAGTATTCTTAGGTTGCCATTTCCTTCTGCACAGTATAGCGTTAGCAGGGCCTTAGTGCTAGAGCTTGAAATACAATGAGTACGTAGACACCCAGGGACGTCTCTTGCAGGTTTCACAGGGGGAGAAAAATTGGGGGGTGAAATGTCCCTTTTCTGTGCTCAAGAGATAATTGCAGATACAAGAATAAATAGGTGTGTAAGAATAAATCCACACTAATGTCTAGACAGAAAAAAGTATCGAAAAGAAATCAAGAGAAATCTGCCTTGCTGGGATTAGCATCTTAGAACCAGGATAATGAAACATCAGTAATTGTTCCCAAAGATCACTCACTGTATTAGTCAAAGTTCTCCAGAGACAGAACAAATAAGACAGAGGTAAAGACAGAGTCAGAGCCAGAGACAGAGGCAGAGGTACAGATAGTTTCATGGAGATTTCTTGTGAGGAATTGGCTCATGTGGTTATGAAGTCTAAAAATTCTGAGATTTGCTGTCTGTAAGCTGGAGACCCAGGAAAGCTAGCGGTGTAATTTAGTGATAGTCCCCAAAACACCAAAGTTATAATCAATGACTGTTCATTTGTTTCTAAGCTACAGCAAGGGGTATATCACTTGTTCAATAACTGGGACTGAAGCTCAGCTGAGATGAACTTGGAGAGAGTTTTTCTTGTTATTTATTTTTTAGTTTAGCACTTTGAAGTGTTTCCTTCTTCACTTGGGTCTATGTGGTGAATACAAAATATTCATCAAAAATTTGTTATCTTTAAATTTGGACTTACTTGACAAACATTTTCATTGAAAAATAACACTGGGGATATTTTTCAAGAGATGGCAAGGAAGAAAAGGATGTGAAGGAAACCCGCCTCCCCCTTACTTGTAGTTCATATTCACAAGGTGTCTATCCCTACACATTTCCTACACTTCCCTTCTTTTTACATTGATCCCAAGATGAGGTGGCCATATTCCCTCTAGGGCGACAGCACATTTATAGAGAACCTCCCTTGTGGTTGCCTTGTATTATCACAGCTCCTAAGGAGGTAGATGCAGACCAGATGGAGCTGAGCCAGCTTCCTCTCTCCAGCCTTCCTGTTTCCTTGCCTCAGTCCCTGCATCGGGGCCCCCAGAGAGCAGGCAATCTCTGCCACAGGGGACAGAGGTAGCCGATGTCTGCCCACAGCCATTTCCCCTGCTTCCCCACTGATGAACATTTGTTTTACTGCAAGCATCAGTATGTTCAGTTCAGTAAGGGTGGTCTATTACTTTTCCCAGCCTCTCAGGTTTTCAGGAGCAGGTGGTTCTGGCTGAGGAGGTGGGAGCAGAAGTTATTGAGCAGGATATCTGCAAAGCTCCTCAAAAGGGGGAAACAGGGACTTCCCAGGTGGTCCAATAGCTAAGAATCTGTGCTCCCAGCGCAGGGGGCCCAGGTTAGATCTCTGGTCAGGGGACTAGATCCCTCACTCGGCAACTAAAAAAGATTCCGCATGCTGGAACTAAGACCCAGTTCAACCAAATGAATAAATAAATAAATAAGGGGGAAGAAGCTTAACTGGGTCCTCTTTCTTGCTTAAGTATTTTAAGCACAAACACACAACACTCCATCTAGTACAAGGAGGTATGTATATTCAACAGCACTTATCCATCACATAGGAGCGGAATGCCTGCAGGGCTGAGTGGCCGGTGTGAATGGAGGGAAGCAAATTTTACAAAAGAGGAGAGCTCTGTACAGTCTGCCGATGCGAAAGCGTTCTGAGATCAGTGCTCATTCACCTCAACTCTGCACCTGATGTCTCGAAGAAAAGAGCCTGGGTGTGGGATGGGGAGGGGAGAGGAGAAAGATAAAGGAAAGCAGTGCAGAGAGTGATTGGCAATAATCCTATGAAACCGCAGGATGATACATGGATAAAATTCATTTGGCATCAACAGACCCAGGAATTCAGGACAGCTCTCCTAGGCTCAAATCTCCCCCGTCTTGCCGGAGTCTGACTTCACCCGGGGAGCTCTCAGATGTCCGGCAGTCGGGCAGCCAGCGCGCTGCGGGTGACCCGGGGGAATTCTCTGCCTGCGGTATCTCGCCCTGAAGATGTGAACAAGAACCCCACGGCGCTCCTGCCGGAAGCACACGGACTGCTGGCCAGCCCTGAGGTCTTAAATCCAAACCCTGGGCTCCCTTTCCAGATCCTCTGTCCTGGGCTTGGGCCCCCACCCAGCCTCGGGGCCTGGGTCAGTCTTTACACAGCTGTCCCTTTTAAGATTCTGCAGACCTAACTTCCTGTTTAGGTTCTGTTCTCCCGGAAAACAGACGGTTGGCTGCCTTCTTCCTCTAGGCAGAGGTGCATACAATTAGATGTTAGGTAAAGCATCGTGGTAAAAGAGAGACTTGACAGGAGAGCCTTGAAATAGAAGCCTCAGGAGGAGCCCGGCAGGCTGCCACGTTGGTAGCCCCAGAGGAGCGAGGCCTCTGGCATTCATGTCCATGTAGACCACTGTTGCTGATTCTCAGGGGCTCTGTGGCCTGTTTTAACCCAAAGGATGAGGCAGAGATGGTAATGGCTAGGTTTGGGGCCTGAAACTTACGAAGGCCTGGGAGCTTCCGCTGTCTGTGCTCTGGGGCAGCCCGCTGCTGAGGAGGAAGGCGGATTCCCCTGAGGCCCTCAGGCTGGGAGGCAGCCCACAGCAGGTTTCAGAGAACTTTGTCCCCCAACACTAGTTAACCAAAGCAAAGAGCTAAGACAGCCACTGTATTTAGGGTTTAAACACAGACTTTGGAAATCCTTCTACAGAAAATATAAAGGAAAGATTTAGGAGGAAAGGTAGTATTTCTTCACTCGAGGGAAAGAGAGTGGTCTTTTGACAAATGGTCTTCCAACCCAAGCTTAAGAGAGTGTGTGCTTCTGCAGAGCTTTGTGTGAATATGTGTTAAGCTGACTGCATGCCCCCTTCTCTCCTTCACCTCCTCTAAAGACGCTGCTGCCTGTCCCCTGGATTTGCCCAATGCTGCTCCCACTCCTATGCATCACCTGTGCTGTACCAACACCTGTATAGGCTCCTCCCATCACTCAGCTCGGCTCAGTTCAGTTCAGTTCAGTCACTCAGTCGTGTCCAGCTCTTTGTGACCCCATGGACTGCAGCACACCAGGCTTCCCTGTCCGTCAGCAACTCCCGGAGTTTACCCAAACTCATGACCATTGAGTCAGTGACACCATCCAATGATCTCATCCTCTGCTTCTCCTCCTGCCCTCAATCTTTCCCAGCATCAGGGTCTTTTCAAAAGAGTCAGTTCTTCACATCAGGTGGCCAAAGTATTGGAGTTTCAGCTTCATCATCAGTCCTTCAAATGAATATTCAGGACTGATTTCCTTTAGGATGGACTGGTTGGATCTCCTTGCAGTCCAAGGGACTCTCAAGAGTCTTCTTCAACACCACCGCTGTGATTCAAAGTCCCACCAGTTCTTGTGAACCACCATGAAGTAGGGCCACTTTATAACTGTTTCCCAGTGAGAGCTCTTCCTTTCCTCTGAACTCCATTCCCATAGCAACTCTAAAATAGAAAATGGACGGGCTGTTAACCATTTTGTAAGATCATTTCTCTTATCTTGAACTGACATGTAACTATATTTTGATTTAACTTTATACTGGTTTATTTCTTGTTCCTTAAATCAGATTGCAGCTTATCAATGACAGGAACATGTTCATCTCCCCTCAATAGAAAGTCAGTAAATATCTGTTGATTTCTACTATGGTTTTCAGCTATCCCCAATCCAAGGGATGCAGTAGTTGCATTTTCTTTTACTTGCTTTCTTTCCTTTTTGGTATGAAACTTGAAATAGTGCTTTTGCAACATGCTGGTTTTAATTTGTTTTTGAAATTGAGATATAATTGACATATAACATTGTATTTTTTATTGAAGTACAGTTGATTGACAATGTTGTATTAGTTTGTAGTATACAGCAAAGTGATTCAGCTGCATATATGTATATAAACATATGTACATATATTAAAAATACATATGTGTATGTATATTAGTTCAGTTCAGTCGCTCAGTCGTGTCCGACTCTTTGTGACCACATGAGTCTTAGCACACCAGGCCTCCCTGTCCATCACCAACACCTGGAGTCCACCCAAACCCATGTCCTTTGAGTCGGTGATGCCATCCAACCATCTCATCCTCTGTCGTCCCCTTCTCCTCCTGCCCCCAATCCTTCACAGCATTAGGGTCTTTTTCAATGAGTCAACTCTTTGCATCAGGTGGCCAAAGTATTCAGCTTCAATATCAGTCCTTCCAGTGAACACCCAGGACTGATCTCCTTTAGGATGGACTGGTTGGATCTCCTTGCAGTCCAAGGGACTCTCAAGAGTCTTCTCCAACACCACAGTTCAAAAGCATCAATTCTTTGGCGCTCAGCTTTCTTCACAGTCCAACTCTCACATCCATACATGACCACTGGAAAAACCACAGCCTTGACTAGACAAACGTTTGTTGGCAAAATAATGTCTCTACTTTTAAATATGCTATCTAGGTTGGTCATAACTTTCCTTCCAAGGAGTAAGTGTCTGTTAACTTCATGGCTGCAATCACCATCTGCAGTGATTTTGAAGCCCAAAAAAATAAAGTCTGACACTGTTTCCACTGTGTCCCCATCTATTTCCCATGAAGTGATGGGACCAGATGCCATGATCTTAGTTTTCTGAATGTTGAGCTTTAAGCCAACTTTTTCACTCTCCTCCTTCACTTTCATCAAGAGGCTTTTTAGTTCCTCTTCACTTTCTGCCATAAGGGTAGTGTCATCTGCATATCTGAGGTTATTGATATTTCTCCCGGCAATCTTGATTCCAGCTTGTGCTTCTTCAAGCCCAGCGTTTCTCATGATGTACTCTGCATATAAGTTAAATAAGCAGGGTGACATACATATGTGTAGATGCATATGTATATATATTCTTTTTCATAATTTTCATAATTTTTTGATATTGAATGTAGTTCTCTATGCTATACAGTAGGACCTTGTTATCTATTTTGCGTATAGCATTGAGTTGGCCAAAATGTTCGTTCAGGTTTTTCCATAATATCTCTGAATGTTTTGGCCAACCCAATAGTTTGTATCTGCTAATCCCAAACTGCTAATTTATCCTTCCTCCGCTCTCTTTCCCCTTTGGTAACCACAAGTTTGTTTTCTCTGTGAATCTGCCTCTGTTTCATAACTAAGTTCATTCCTAACATATTTTAGATGACACGTAGAAGTGATATCACATGGTATTGGTCTTCCTCTGTCTGGCTTACTTCCCTTAGTATGATGATTTCTAGGCCTATCAATGTTGCTGCAAATGACATTATTTCATTCTTTTTTATGGCTGAGTAATATTCCATTGTAACATTATCATAGTTTTCTATTTTCTTTTTAAAGTTTCCAGCCCCTATTAAAATGGTTGTAATGAGGATGCCTTGGTGGCTCAAGAATCCACCTGCTGATGCAGGAGACGCAGGTTTGGTCCCTGACCTAGGCAGACCCCACATGCATCAGAGCGACTAGGCCCATGTGCACAGCTGCTGAGTCAGTACTCGGGAACCCTCGAGCTGCAATAAGAGAAACCACTGCAACGAGAAGCCGTGTACCTTGGTGAAGAGCAGCCCCCACTTGCTGCAACTGAACAAAAGCCCACATAGCAACAGAGACCCAGCACAGCCAAAAATAAATTTTAAGATAAAAATTATATTTAAAATATGGTTGTGATGATTTTAACCCCTTGCCTGAGACTGAGGGGGTTCCTGGGAAGTGGGACCTTCACCATTAAAACTAGCAGGGTCTCTTGCACACCAGGATGAGTTGTCTACCCTCCTTCTACTAGTTGCTGCCGTATCTAATTCACTTGGTGCCCCACCCAAGTTTCAACTGCAGAAACTGCAAAACAGGTGCCTAATCCTATTTTCACATAAACTGCCTCTGCACACTATAAAGTCCAAGCAAGTGGTCTCCTAAACAAGTTTCACTATCATTTACATTTGATAGGAAGGTTTTTTGAAAACTACTTGTGGTAATTATATGTTAGCATAATGATGGTTGTTTTCATAGCAGCAGTTATAAAAAGGAAGATTAAAAACTTGCTGGATTTTCTCCAGCATGGTTGAGAGGGAAGTGATATGGCAAGCACATGCAGTCCAGAGCCCAGAGAGTCTACTCTTATCCATTTGGCAGCAAAGAAAGTCCAGCACTTCACTCATACCTTCATTATAGCATTTATTACATCACATTGTATTCATTTCTTAACATGTCACTCTTTATGCCCTAGTACTAAGAGCTTCTTAAGACACAGACAGGTGTATTTATGACAATGTTTATAAAATATATATATAATATACCAGATAGTGTTCTCTGCTTTTTACAAATGTTAACTCATTTAACCCTCATATCTCTCATCAGATAGATGCCATTTTTATTCTCATTTTATGGATGAGGACACTGAGGCACAAAGGAGTTAAGTAATTTGCCAAGCTAGTAAGTGACAGAGTTGGGATTTGAATCCAGGCAGTCTGGCTCCAGAATGTGCTTCAACCGTGACACAAACCTGTCTAGTTGTTATTTATTGTTGTATCCATAGCACCTAGACCCGCCCCTGACCTAAGACTCAATAAATATGTATTAGAGAATGAATAAATGAGCAACTACCATATGTAAGACAATCATATGTCCAGGATATTATTGGAGAGTTCTAATTTTAAACATTCTGCCATATTTTCAAAACATGTACTTGGACCATGCATCAGACGATGTATCTAGATTTAGGGGTCAGAAACTGTGGCACAGTTTCCATAATATTATGAATTTCATTTATTCTAAGTTCAAATGGATATTCTTAGTCCAAAAAATTATGATGCCAGGAATGAGTTGCCCTGGATAACAAGTTTCAAATACCAGATATTGGAAAAATATCAAGTGTTCTTTGTTCATATTTACTGTGATCAAGTTTGAAGTTGAAATAGTAATGAAAATATCCATTCTATATGATTTTGTAAGGATTTGGGTCAAACAAAGAATTCGAGAGAAGATATAAGAAGGCATCTTCTTAGATCTGTTATTATTAGATGTAAAAACACTTGGAAAATCTTAGAAGGGTTTTCAGGCCAGGAATGCGCTTTGTTAAGAAAGGGGCTGCTATCTCTTGTTTCAATCTGGCCTCCAGAATATTTTCAGCTAAGGACTACCAGGTCCAGAAAATTATCTACAGCAATTATTCTTAAGTATGCTCCCTAACCAGCAGAACCTCCAAAGAACTTGCTAGAAACACAAATTCTAGACCCCACCCTAGACCTATAGAATCAGAAATTCTGGGGTGGGCTGCAGCAACCTGTTTTAACAAGTCCTCCAGGTGATTCTGATGCCAGCTAGAGTTTAAGAATTACAGATCTATAGTAACTAAACTTGGTTTCTTTTTAACTTAATTCTTTAAAAAACAAAGATGATTTGAGAATGAGTGAACCAGTCTTTGCGGTGAACTAAACACAAAATTGTTGAGTTAGAAATGTAAACAAACATATATATTCACACTTGTTATATGTGACAGTGTGACCCAAGTTTAAAAAGTCCACGAAGGGCTGAGAGGTGTGTTCATCTCACATTTAATCAGACCTGCAGCAAAAGCCTTCCATCTGTCTCAATGGGTCCTATTATTTCATAGCATCCCACCAAGGGGAAAAGGTTTCCTAAGACTGAACTGGTGGCTCCTAGTACGGCTCTTTCTTGTCTTTCCTTTATACCATGGCCCCCGCTTCCCGGGCGCAGATTTTGTCCCTGAAGGAGCTGGAAGCCAAGGCGGTTAAGCCCAGCCACCCCTAGAACACTGCTTCCTGAGGACAGTCTCAAGGCCCAATCATCAGTCCAGCTGGCTCTATAGAAGGTCTTACTGTCTCTCTTCTCAGCCTGTTCTTCTAGGCTCGCAGTCCATACATCCAATTTCTACATGTCTGAACTGCAGCTCTACTGGATTCCACCTTTTTCTCACAGCGTTTCTGGATCCCATGTAAAATGAGGGGTGTGTTTGGATGTCCATGTTCATCTGTATCCCCAAGCGTGGCAAAATAGTTTAAAAGCTCTCAGAAACTTCTACGTAATTCTACCTTGGTCCACTATGAACCCCCCAACGCCCCCCCTTTTCTGTCAATGTAGTCTATACTTTTTGATTGTACTCTTCAGTGGCTGCATCATTCTTTTTTGGAAGGAACAATGCAAGACTTCTATGCTGGCCACTGAACATTTGGTCCCAGGTCAAATGTCAGGCCGAGAACAGAACTGAATGGACCTTCACAGCCTTCACTCCTGTTGCTGTTATTTATTATAAGCTTCCTTCATTTCCAAGGTGCTTTCTGTGATGTGCCAGCTGCAGCTGCTACGCTCTTGAAAGGACTTCTCTCTGTATGATTTTTGCTCTGTTTTTATATGACAGGGGCCACAGGGACTGACTTTTGGTAGGAAGAAAACAAATTCAAGTTGTTCAAGCAACACCACAACACCTAGAACGTCTTCCCCAGTGGGCAGGAGACATTGACTTCATTGCTTTTTTCTGGGTGACACTATCAAACTCCCCTTGGGAGTAACTGCTCAACATTTTCCATTTAACAATTTCAGGCCCACTATGTGTGGGCTTCACTTGGCTTAGGAACAAAAGAATATCTGTGTGCAAGGCTTGATGAATGAGCTGTTGGGAGACGGATGGTTACCCATTTAGGGAGGTCTGACAATATCCTACTGTTGTAAAGTAAATGTTTCCCAAAGTTTTATTTTGTAGATCAGCCACCCCAATGTCTTATTTCTCCTACTAAAATACTATTGAACAAAGAACCTGGGGTGAAGTTGTGATGCAGAATAAGCTTGACTTTAATAGCTCCTCTCACGCTCATATAAACCACAGTTTTCCTGCTTCTAGAACCTACCAAGCAGATATTGTATTATCAACCCACTCGATTTACACTGCTAGAACAAGGATGCCAAACAGGTTTCAGCTCATGTGCCAACTTCGATGGGTCTGGGGAGGCTGCCAGGTGCAGTGTGTTGAGGGTTTAAGTCCAGACACCCCAAGAAAGCATGCACGTATGCCATAGACTGGGAATGTGCCAGATTTGCCTAGAATTGGCCATCCCTGCATGAAGAATGTAATATATTACCTTTCAATGGGATATTTGCACATTAAAAGAAGAATGTGAAAGAGAGCAGTTTATTATGACCAACAATAAGTGGATGTTCGGGCATTTTGTTGAAGGCCAGTGGGATATGCATTTTGGGGACTCCTTAGAAAGAGAGCAGAAGAAAGTGAAAGGGAGCTCTGTTGCAAAAGAGAGTCAGTTTGAAAAGGTGCAGAGAAGTCACTAATCCTAGCCTTGCAAACCATCATTTTATAGACCTATAATTAACTCTAATATTTTGGTTAAGTGTAAAAAATGTATACAAGGTGTTTTGATTTGTTTTGCTGCTAATATGGTTTCTATTTAACAGCAAAAACTTTCCAAGATTTACATTACACCCTTTGGTCTATTGCTTGTTTTAGCCTCTATGACATGAGCCAAAGAGCCTGAGAAGGTGGTTTATGGAAGGCAGACTGTACCATACGTCGTTTTCCTACTGGATCAAGCACAGCCTTGGTGCTCAACAAATAATAAACTTCCCAAGTGCTGCCACCTACTCTGTTGTTGTTGATTAGTTTGTAAGTCGTATACGACTCTTTTGCAACCCCATCGACTGTAGCCCACCAGGCTCCTCTGTCCATGGCATTTCCCAGGCAAGAATACTGGAGTGGAACCCACTGAAAAATTAAATAAATAAATAAATTAAATAAATAAGGAGCAAACTAAAAAAAAAAAAAAAAGAATACTGGAGTGGATTGCCATTTCCTTCTCGAAGGGATCTTCCCGACCCAGGAATAGAACTCAGGTCTCCTGCATAGCAGGTGGATTCTTTACTGTTGGGCCACCAGCAGAGCCCCTATTTAGAGATCAACTTTTTTCCAAACAGGGTCTAAATAAGAAGTTCCTCATTCATCAGCACTGAAAATATCAAGTGCTTTTTGAGCCTTTGTTTTTTATGTTCAAAAATGGAAAACAGCAGCCACCAAATCCACTGCAGAAATATGAAGCAAAACTGGTCTGGTGATAGCATTTTCTTAACAGAATGAGCTATTTTCAGAGCACAATGATGAAAAAAAAGAATCCCAAATTTAGAGTCAAAAGATGTGCTGTGCCCTTTAGCTGACCATGACATTTAACCTGTTTCAGATTTTCTCCTAAACCATAAGCATAGAAACACAACAACCTCTAAGTTTCAATCAAATCATTCCTGGTTGACAATCAAAAGAGAAGACATCATGAATTGACCCCTGATTTCCTATAATCACAATGCTATTTCCTGTCACAAAAATTATAAAATTGATAGAAAAATAGGAAAAAACCTCCAAACATATGTGCATTGATTAAGTATATAAACCACACAATTGTAAAAACTATGTAGCAAATGCTTATTTTGTGACATTCTACATGACTTAGACTTGTTGCAGTTTATCAAAATACATAGTTTAGGAGACAAGTTCTCCTAATAAATCAACCCTATGGCAAACAAAGGATTTCTTCACTCCTCGAAAGACTAACACACCACATTGTAAGTTAGGGTAACCTGTCTCACGAATAGTCATTGCCAGTTTTTACATGCATGGGTGCCCATGAAAGTCTTTGAGTGGCAAATGCCTCTACAGAATTGCCCTGCCCTTCCCTTCCTCTTCAGAAAGGAATTCATTCCTGAGCTTCATAAACCAGATTCTGACACTTCCATTCTGCCCACATCACACCCTTTACCCTGAAGCTCAGTCTCTAGGGTAAATGCGATGTGATGAGCTTGGCATTTGGTCCCCAGACTTTCTTTGTTTTCTTGGTAATAACTTTGGTCAGTATGATGGAGTCCATATCTCCAGTGATAAAGTTCACTGAAGCGGGGAGTGAAAAGTCAAATCATTTCAAACGGTGTGTGAAAAACATACTTGAACGTGTTTTATAAAGTATGAAAGACTTTGGAAACTGTAGATAGCCAAGCTATTATTGGATATTATGGATTTTTCTGACTTAATAAATATACTCGCTAGGGCAGAAATTTTAGTCAAGATAAAAGACATTGAACCAGATGGGGACAGGGAGGCAGAAAACCTAGAGAAGAAAGGTTGGTGGCTTCTTCATAAACCTGCCCACCACAGGAAAGCAGTCTTCTCTGAGGCCTGTCGGGTCAGAGTTTTTTGTTCAAGTCAGATAAGCTTGCAGCCTCCTCCTCTGGAAGCTTTTCAAATTCCAGCTTTTCCAGACACAGTCTGAGAGCATTTGCCTAACTCCTATTCAGAGGGTAAAACTGTTTTTATTTGTCATCATTTCACCTAGGTCCTTGACTCCACATTAGCTCCAACTGGACCATTCATCGTTAGTCACAGAAATGGTGTCAAAGACTCAAAGCATTGTTGTAAAGCAATTATCCTCCAATCAAAAATAAATTTTAAAAATTAAAAGTATGAGTCTTTGAAAGCGGTTTGCGAGTCAAATATGACTCTCAGGCCAGTGGCAAGGCTCTAGAGAGACGTCACTCAGCTGGCTTCAGGCTGAGCGGCAGGATCTGCCGGAAGTGGCGGTTCCCAGGGAGCCACTGCCCCCTGTGTCTCCGCGCTGGCCAGGAATTGTTCCATGGCAGGGAGAACACTTGGCAAAGTCTGCAAAAGATTATTTATTGGTGGGCTATTTCTGGCTCTTAATTTGTTGGTTCAACTAAGGTTTCCCTTCTGCTCATGGTTTCTTAAACTATAATGTTACTTTTAAAAAATCAATTTTTAAAAGGCATATTTTATCATAGTTATCAAAGTAGTATATATTCCCTGAAGATAAATGTGTACAATTGTTTAATTTTGTTAACCTTTTGATGTATCTCTTCCTTGTTTTTTTAAATCCTTCTCCATTTAAGGAAAACTAATTTTGCTTGGGGACAGGAAAAAAAAAGCCACAGAACCATTGAATCTAATTTTATCATAAATGTTTTGTAAACATGATCTCTTCTCCACAATAAGAAAAGAGACTTTGGAATATGCTAGAGTACTAAGACACACAATTTCCCTTTTTTTCTTACAAAATTAAAAAATTAAACTTAGGGACTTCCCTGGTGGTCCAGTGGCTAAGATTCCATGCTCTCAATGCAGGGGGCCCAAGTTTGATCCCTGGTCAGGGAACTAGATCCCACATGCTGCAACTAAGATCCAGTGCAGTCAAATAAATAAATTTTTTTTTTTAATTTAAGATGTAAAAGGTAGCACTTTAGGTCATAAAACCTCATACATTTTGCCTGTAATTTCAATTCTATGGATTAAGAATACTGTGAAAGTGAAAAGTGAAAGCTGTTCAGTCTGATTCTATGTGACCCCATGGATTGGAGCCCTCCAAGCTCCACTGTCTATGGGATTTCCCAGGCAAGAATACTGGAGTGGGTAGCCATTCCTTTCTCCAGCGGATCTTCCCAACCCAGGGATCAAACCCAGGTCTCCATCTTGCAGGCAGATTCTTTACCATCTGAGCCACCAGGGAAGCCCTAAGAACTCTGTAGTGAATGCAACTATTAGACCCATTAAATTGAATATTATCTCATTTTCAAGACAGAAAAATAAAACTTCTTGCTCTAAAGATGGACTGTGGGAGCTATGGTAATTTGGCAGTCTAAATGACCCAGTCATCGGCAAATGCATCAGGTGTGATTTCAGATGTGTTTTCACGTGGGATTGGTCACATTTTTATATGTCATAGAGAGATGCTGCTTCTCCCCAATTATGAAGACTGAAGAAACAAAGGCGTTAAGGGAAGAGCTGAGAATGGTCATCTGTGGCTCCAAACACCTTTCCTTCTGTATCTTGTTTGCTGTCTGTGCCATCGAGATGTATATACCGCACAACATAAACATGGGCGACAGTGTCAGAGACAGTTTGGGCAAGATCTAGAATGAGTTGGGAGGAAGTTGACTGTATCTTTAGCTGCTTTATCTGATCCTTTATTTTCTAAAGAGTTCTCAGTCTTTTTGGACTTTCCTGCTGGTCCACAGGTTAAGAATCTTCCTCCTGGCAATGTAGGGGACATAGGTTTGATTCTTGGTCTAGGAAAATTCCATGCGCCACAGGGCAGCTGGGCCCACATGCCACAACTATTGAAGCCCACATGCCTAGAGAAGCCAGCACACACAAAAAAAAGAATTCTCAAATTTTTGATCTGTAGATCACTTTAATTCTATAGGAAAAGTGCCCCACAGTTCATCTACTTCTTGTATATTACTTAAAAATTGTGTATGAATTGATGATCACTTTCAACATACAAAAATAAAACTTCCTAAAAACAAACAAAAACTTCCTTCTGTAAAGTCAGCCTATGTGAATTATGTAATTTGTTCATTTAAAGAATCCATTTATTGGCGATTGCCAATGGCTATTATTATGCATACATACAAAATAATGCTGTATAAAAAACAATTTTAACAAAAAGTCTATTGAATATCAAGCTATTAATTATAGCACCTCAAAATTTCTTATCATTGTTACAACACATTTCTACATGTTAACATGTAGATAATCTGTGCTCTATTTTTGGTACTCTTATTTCTAAATCCACTTTTATTCTTTGAAACATACTAAACTCAAATTCAGACCTAGATGGTAGAAACTATCTATCCCATGTATTTTCACGGGATTTGCACTTTAAACCAGTCTATGGAGATGATCTGAAGGGTCCAGGGAGATCTACCTGACCAGTCTTTAATAAATATAGCTACCTAGGGAGCACGCAAGGGCGGAGTAAAAGATGAGGTCCACATTTCTCAAGATGCATGTTTGAGCAGGCCACTCAGGACGGCTGTTCTCTTGCTCTCTGTAATCCTCTGCTCAACCAGTCCCTGCTTCACTCACAGGACTATCCAACCCTCTTGATTACAGGGTCCAGTCTGTAGCTACCTGTGTGGCCCCAGCGGCTCGTTGCCCTGGTAGCCTGCCATCAATTCCCCTGTAAGCGGTAGCCTCCTTCTCCCTGGTGCAGTGAAGGCTGCTGCCATGTCCCGCCTGCGGGTCCGCCGTCAACAATGACGTGTCACCCCAAGACCCTTTGGCTTCTTGACATTTAAGTTTCCCCACATACTTAGGAAGACGGTGTTCCAAAAGGTTCATGTTGGTCACCTCTAGAGGCTAGTATGGGCAAGACTTTCATTTTTAAAATATATTTCGGTGTATTTTTAACTTTCTGAAAATCACATACTACTTTTATGAAACTTTTAAGCCAAAAATAGCTACAGACATAATGTGATTGTGGCACATTTATATTATACAACTTCCCACTTTATTGCCTCTATTCCACATAAGAACAGAGGTCTGGGAATTTGGAGGCCAGGCTTTTAGTCCACACTGCTTCATAACCTAAGTTGGCTTGCCTCTTGTGGGCCTCAGTTTCTACCTCCTAAGAGGGATACTTGAACTGACAGTAGCTACTATTTCAGTAGTTTCCATAGAACCAAGTGCTGGGCTAAGCAGTTTTCTCATAGCAGCTCCATGACTTGAACATGATCCCTCTTTTCCAGATAAGAAAACAGAAGTCCAAGTAAGTGTTGGAATCAGAATTCAAATTCACATTTAGTCCACTTGCCAAAGCCAGGTTCTTTTCTTCACACTCTCATCACCTCTTGACTCTTGTCTCAGTTTCCTGACCCTAGAATGTACTTAAACCTAGGACTTGACTCAAAATCCTCTGCCTGGACAACAATATCTTTCTAAATTAACCTTTGGTCACTTTTATTATTTCAACATCTATTTTTTATGATCCATCAACTCTTAAGACAGGACGTCTCAACCTCAGCACTACTGACATTCTGGACTGAAAATTCCTTGGTTGTTGGGAGGTGTCCTGCTCACTGTGGAATGTCTGGTAGCATCCCTGGCTTCTACCTGCTAGAAGTCAGGAGCACCCACCCTACAAATTGTGATCCCAAAAATGCCTCTCGACATAGCCCCCGCATCATCTCTAGGGTTCAAAATCTCAGCTCTAGAAGAAGGAAAAGGGCAAGTTCCTGCATTAACTTGAAAGAAAAACTGCATCGGAAGGAATTCTAAAATTTTGTATTTTTATTGCATTTTTTTTTTTTTTACTCTACCTGTTCAGGCTAGAGTCAGTTTCAGCATCTCACATTATTTGCTCTATGCACAACACTGTACCAATTACCATACACTCTATATCAAAGATTCAGGAAAATGGGGAAGGAGACTAATCCTTGACCTCTCAAAAATGACTCTACTTCTCCCTTAGTGAAATTCACCTCCGTCTGAGAGCAAAAGGGCCCTGTGAGGCTGAGTGAGAATGGATATTTAACAGGGAACAGTGGTAACTGAACACAATGCTGATTTTATTCCAACTAAATAAAGCAACATATAAGTAATCTGGGCGATAAGCTTAACTCAAGGGGCAAATGCCAAGAAACAAGGACTTTTTTTGTTTGCTTTAATTATCAATCACTGTCCATGGCTCTCTTCCACATCTCATCTCAGAAAATGTGGGTTAACAAATCTCACACAAAGAAACACAGGAAAAGAGAAATGGGAAAAATAAAATTCATCTAGTATGCGGGGATGTTTCTCCAATTTCTCTTCTGTGAACTGCTCCATCAGCAGGGTCCACTTCGGATTATTTTAATATCACGACCATCTTCCCTGAAAATTGACCAATCATAAAAACACATTTATTGAAACTGTCCCACAAGTTGTATTAAAAAGACCCATGTCATTATACATTATAGTCCTTCCCAGTTGACAATCATTTTTAAAGCTAAATCTAGGGCCTTCCCTGGTGGCTGAGGGGTAAAGAATCTGCCTGCCAGTGTAGGAGACGTGGGTTCTATCACTGATCCAGAAAGATCCCACGTGCTGCGGAGCAACTGAGTCCGTGCTCTAAGCCCAGGAGCCACAACTAATGAAGCCCTTGCACCCTGGAGCCCAGGTTCTGCAACAAGAGAAACCTCTACAATGAGAAGCCTGCACGCTGCAATCAGGGAAAGCCTGAGCAGCAACGAAGACCCAGCACAGCCTAAAATTATTAAATGATTTCTTTAAAAAAGCTAAATCTAGGAAACAATGAAGGTGAAAACCCAACTCTGCCATTTTCCCCCAAACCTTAGGGCACATGGAACTATTCCCCACGAATCACTCTGAGAAGACCTGGTAATTTACTGAAGACTCAGTTCAGAGACTGAACCCCTGAAATACAAGCAGTGTGTCTGGAGGTGGAGTCACAGTCACCTAAGCTGGCCAGGTGTGTTACACAGAGGGCGTCAGTACAACACACTTATTAGTGAGCATTCTAACAGGCAGAGTTACTAAGACCGGTTTTCTGACCAGCAGTGCAGGGTGTGTAGGTCACCTGTACGTGGCTCCTGAGTTCAACAGAACATTTACTATTGCACAGAGTTTAACTACTAAATATATTCTTTTCTAAATTTTTTTGGCTGCTCTGGGTCTTCGCTGCACACAGGCTCTCTCTAGTTGCAGAGAGCAGGGACTGCTCCAGAGTTGGGTGCTTGGGCTTCTCACTGGGGTGACGTCTCCTATTGTGGGGCTCAGGTATAAGCACCCAAGCTTCAGCGGTTGCAGCACAGGCCTCAGGAGTTGTGACTCTCGGGCTCCCGAGCGTGGGCTGAGTGGCGGTGGTGCACGAGCTTAGCTGCTCCTCAGTAGTGGGATCTTCCGGGACCAGGGATGGAACTCTTATCCCCCACCCTGGCAGGTGGATTTTTAACCACTGGTCCACCAGGGAAGTTGTAAATATATTTTTCATTTTGGGAAATTACCCATCCCTGGAGAGTAACATCACTTAATTATCTGGTCTATAACTGATTAATCACACACCTCTTTTTCTAACCTTGACCTGATCCTGTGTCTTTTTAAATATGTCTTAAAACAGAGCTACTTATGTCACATTCGATTCTTATGTCCAAGAAAAGAGCCACAACTTCCTAAGTCATCAAAATGCAAGAGAAACACTAAAGAATATGTGCCTAGTTTATATTGAAAAATTGCTACCTGATTTTCATGCACAGAGTACACTCATTGGGATAAGTGGACAAATCACTTCCACACACAGGGTTGAAGTCCCGGGGACATCCTGGTAATGAATACTGATGGCAGTTTGGCTAAAAAAGAGAAAGGAAGACAGAAATTGGTGAATAACTTGAGACGTTTTTATCATAAGAGGAGGGCAAAGTTCCACCATTAGTCACTCAGTCATGTCCGACTCTTTGGGAACCCATGGACTGTAGCCCACCAGACTCCTCTGTCCATGGAATTCTCCAGGCAAGAAAAATGGAGTGGATAGCTATTCCCTTCTCCAGCGGATCTTCCAGACCCAAGGATTGAACCCAGGTCTCCTGTACTGTAGGTAGATTCTTCACCATCTGAGCCACCAGAGAAGAATTCGGGCAAAGTCCCAAGTTTCCCTATATTTTCTAGAAATATCCTACAGAAAAATTTCTATTTTACACACACACACACACACACACACACACACACACACGGGTTTTTCTAAGCATCAGATGTAGTGTTGAAGCAATGGGTCAATACCTGCTATGTAAAATAAGGACCTCAGCAGAAGGTCTACACTGGCTGATTTTTAAATTAAAGTCCAAGATATGCCACCAACGTACTTTACTATCCTCCAGCTTCATAATCGGTTCTTCACAAGCAACTCCATGAGAATGTCCTGTCACATTCCACCTAATTCCGTGGCATAATGCCTAGACACACTCGGAAATGTAATCTTTTGTCTGGACTTGTAAGATACTGGCATTTAAGCAACAGCATTAAGGAAAGCAGTAGGTTCAGAATTAGACCTCAGGGCTTGTTATGGGTTTAACTGCATCCACCCAGAAAGATATGTTAAAGTCCTAACTCATAGCACTTCAGAATATGACCTTATATGGGATTAGTAGGGTCTTCATATGGGAAATTATCTTAAAGTAAAAAGTAAGGAGAAGAGACCCTAATCCAATATGACTGGTGTGGTTATAAAAAGGGAAGATTGGGGGACTACCCTGGTGGTAAAATTCCCATTCAGGAATTCTTCCCTGGTGGCTCAGACGGTAAAGAATCCACCTGCAATACAGGAGATCTGGGTTTGACCCCTGGTTTGGGAAGATCTCCTGGAGAAGGGAATGGCAACCCACTCCAGTATTCTTGCCTGGAGAATCCCATGGACAGAGGAGCCTGGTGGGCTACAGTCCATGGGATCACAAAGGGTCAGACATGACTGAGGTAGCTAAAACTTTTCTTTTCACTCTGGTGGTGCAGCAGATTAGAATCCAGCTAATCCAGAATCCAGGGACACAGGTTTGATCCCTGGTCTGAGAGGATTCCACATGCTGCAGGGCAACTAAGCCCATGAGCCCCAACTACTGAGCCCAAGTACTGCAGCTCTGAAGCCCACGTGCCCAGAGCCTGCGCTCGGTCATGAGAAGCCCAAGCACCAACAGGAAGAGCAGCCCCTGCTCGCTGCAGCTAGAGAAAGCCTGTGCAAAAAATAAATAAATTTTTTTTTTTTAAACAAAAGGAAAGTTTGGACACAGAGTCACACACAGAGGCAAGATCATGTGAAGACACCAAGAGAATGCCATTCACAAGCCAAGGAATGCCTGAGGCTACGAGATACTGGGAGAGAGGAGTGGAACAGATTCTCCTTCACAGCCCTTAGAAGGAACAAACCCTGCCGACACCTTGAGTTTGGACATCCAGCCTTGAGAGCTGTGAGACAACCCATCTCCGGTGTTCAAGTCACTCAGCTTGTGGCTTTATTACAGCAGCCCTAACAAACTGATGTTGGGTCGTGGAACTCAACCCTCAGATTCAATGGAATTGAGGCCAGAGAGGTAATAGGTCTTGCTCATAACCTCTAGTCTCCAGCAGGACCAGGACTAGAACTGGTCACAGTGGTCACACCAAAGCGTGCAGAGGCTCACTCTAAGAACAGGTGGAATATATGACCTGCTGTATTTGTTTTGTTTTAGTAATAGTGATCGTCTTTCCTCACTTCAGAATAAGTGTTTAGTACTCTGAATAAATGAAATATACCATTTCCTTCATATTCTATGGATTCATAGAGACCTAAGTAGAAGAGGGCATTGGCCAAACTCTGAACTAAAGAGAAACTTTTGCCCCTTTCCACCCTCTGTTCAGCCTTCTATCTCCTTCTAGGAGCCTGATGTGTTCTTCCTGCTCAAGGCTCACTAAGATGATGGCTTCCAGGACAGCTTCCAGAGGAGACTAGACAGTCTCTTTCCAATGAGATTGGGACAACTGGTAACTGGTCAATTAATTGAAAAAGTCGATTAAAGTAGGGAAACGGTAACAAAAACTATAACATACCCTAAACATTTTCTCTTAAAACATATAAATGAAAATAAAATTGCCAATCTTTTGATGGAAAGCCAATGAGGCACATGGCCAGCTGTAATGCTACCTACACTAAGACAACCTCCTTGCAGCTAGGTATGACCGACCACACGATCAAGGCCAGGCCGATGGGATGCAAGTGGAATTACCGCGCACAGTTGCTTCTGTGTTTGCGTTAGTCATTCAGTTGTTCCGACTCTTTTCAACCCCATGGGCTCTAGCTCGCCAGGCTCCTCTGTCCATGGAATTCTCCAGGCAAGAATACTGGAGTTGGTTTCCATTCTCCAGATTCTCCAGGCCCGGGAGTCTCCCTTCAATCCCCAACCCAGAGATTGAACCTGGGTCTCCTGCATTGCAGACCGATTCTTTACCACCTGCTAGGAACCTCCTTTAAGGGGCTTGTCCTCTGCCTTCCCCAATTTTTATTCTGTCTATTCCTCCATCCAGCTCCTGGGTGCATGGAACTCTACACTTTACAGACCAGGATGACAAAGTCCATATCCTAAGACGGCAGTTCTGTGAGCTGTTATTTTGAGTCCTTGTTATCTGCAGCTGAATCTAATCCTGACACAAGACATAAGACTTTTCCTACGAAATGTTTCAACTAATTAGAGTTCTGTGTGCTGTCACTGAAAAAATCATACCCATAATAAATCATCCATGATTTCTTCTTTTGTTTTAAATGAGATTTCACAACTGCATTCGTATTTTGGACCAGTTAATTATTTGTTGTGTGAGGCTGTCTCATCCATGGTAGGGTGTTTAGTAACATCACTGCTCTCTATCCACTAGAGGCTAGTTACAACTTCCTAGTCATGACAATCAAAATGACACTCTGTGTCCTGAGAGGTAAACCTGTCCCCTTTTTAAAATACGGTGACAATTTAAAGACACTGGCACAGCAAGGTAATATACAGTTAGAAAATAATTCCCCAATTACTTACTATTGTTTTACTACACCTAATTCAATTTTTTAGAATTTGTCTTTTAGCAAGTTTTTCAAAAGCATCTGACAGTTTCCATATAAACATTTTCATTTTTTTACACTCATGTTCATACTGTCTCTACATTTTTTATAAATTAAGACTGTGGCTGGCGGAATAGGCTTGAGAACACAGATAACTTGGGTCTTGGTAAGAATACAGCTCCACTCATGGGAAACAAACTCTTATGATTTACAGGAGAGTAGTTAAACAAGATGATGGTCTGTCTCTAACCAGTGAGTAATTGACCTGCTGTGGGAATGGTTAGACAGAAAGCAGAGAGTCATATGTGAGCTACTTAAATACAGAATGGCTGATCCAAATATGCCCTCATAACCATTCACATAGGATGCCTGCCTTTAGTTTCCCACCTCCAGCCTCCCCATGCCAACAGCCTCAATAAGGGCACATCTGATGCCTTCCCTTTTCCCCATTACAAAGCTTTCCCACTTCTGTGCCTTTGAATCTCAGCTAAAACACAAGTGACATGGCTGACTCACTTGCTACATTAAGCTCTGGATAACTAGTTTTTGCTTGCTCTCGTCTGGTTGGCCTTTGTTTGCCTCCACAGAACTTAATTTGAGAATATACATAAAATATCTAGTACAACATGTAACTACTGGGCATAGGACCTTCTAAATCATCAAAGGAGATAGTAAAAGGAAACAAAGCCCTGAAGCCTGCAAGGCCTGAGCAATTTTTAACCAAAATTTACACTGTGATCTGTATCAAAAAGCCTGCCTGAGAATCTGGTTTCTAAAGAAGCAGTCAACTGTCTCAAAAGCGGCAGACCTGAAAACCAGCCCCCACCCGAACCACTGCGGGCTTCACTGTATTAGGAGAAACAATCCAAGTGGTTTCCTACTTACTGAGCTGTATTCTGAAGGCTGACCAAACTGAGCATTGGAAGAGGCTGCAAAAAGGAGACAGACATTTTAAAGGATGTGATTAAGGTTAGTGCTCATTCATAAGGGTTTTTTAAATTCAGCTTGTGATTTAGACAGGCTACATGCCTCCCTCTCCCTCACATGTCTAGCTTCTTTGACCCCTTCCTAAAAAAGTGGATTCAGTTGTGTTCTGGCACCTCTCCTAGCAGGCACACGGAAAACACTCGGTACCCGTTCCGTATCTGACCACCCTAATAGGATTGCTTGGGAAACTCTGGAGCTACCGAATAAAGGTTAGAGAAGTAACTCAATCGTTCACGAGGTTGTTTTCCCCTGTGGTGGAGATAATAAGCGCAAATTTTGACATCGGGTGTTATCACTTTAACTCCACTTCAAATAGACATCAGGTCTGGCTGGACTGAAGCCGCTTTCTCACCAGCCCCACGGTGCTTGGCGCACTTGGCATTCACAATTCCTGATTCCTGGTACACCTGCTGCTGAGGTTCTGCAAGGAAGGCCCCCGGTCCATAACCTGACTCCTAACCTTGGGTTTCAGAAAATCCACCATAAGGGAGAAAGAGCAGCCTGGGAAGAAGCCCAAGCAGGAACTAAAGAAGGCTTGGGCTCCACAACGCCACCCCCAACCCCGGACATCCCCAAGTTCGCGTCCCTAGGCAACTGCGGGGCGGGCCGGAACCGCCAGTAACGGGTGCGCGGAGGGGCACAAAGGCCCCCAGGCCTCGGGGAGGGACAGTAGCGGGCAAGGCCCCCTCTCAGTAACTCCTGGGCTGGTCCTCCGGGGACCAGAGAGACTGGTGAGCGTTACCGGCCGAGTCCCACCAGACCAGGAACAAAACCAAGCGCAGCGCCTTGAGCGCCATCGTGCCTCCGCGGCCGGCCGTCGGGTCCCTGCGCTCCAGCGTCCGCGCGACCAGGGCGGCTCCCGCGCGACTGGGCGGGATGCAGGAGGGGCAGGGCAGGTGGCGGGGAGGAAGGGGGGTGCCGGACGGGGCGCGGGAGGGGCGAGAAGGGGCGCGTGGGAGGGGAAGACAGAAGAAGGGAGGTTGCTAGTCCCCGCCTCCTCGCGCTGCCTAGATGAGAGCAAGCGATTGAAGAGGCCATCCCTCCCTGCAGCAGACGAGAACCTCGTTGGAGCCCCGGATGATCTAGCGGACTGTCAGTCAACCTCAGTTTCTGCAGCATCCGCTCTCTACCAGGCAGTGTGTGGGGCTGAAAACAAAGGAGGTGCCCGCACTCTAGAAGCTTTCTGGTGTAGGTGTTGGGGATGGGGTTACCCAGGGAACTCCACAACAGGTGAATACAGTAATTTCTGAAAGTGCTAGAGAGCGGTGGGGGTAGGGGAAGACTTTGGGAGATCAGGAAAGGCCTTACCGAGGTGGCATTTAAGCTGAAAGCTGAAGGGTGAGAAAGAAGCCTGGTGAAGACCGTGAGAACAAATATTCCAGGCTCAAGGAAAAGTAAGAGCAGAATCCTGGAGACTGGAGCCAACTCATTGTGCTCAGCTGGACCCTAGGTGAGGGAGGGGGCCGTAGAGGGAGTTGGAACCACAAGGCCTTGACCACACGCGGTGTTGTAGGCTCCTGATAAGGGGTTTGGATTTGTTCTGATTGCAGTGGAGGATTTTAGACAAGGTCGTGGCCCTGACATGACTTATCTTTTAAGATAATGGATGAAGAATGAAGGGGATAGGTAAGAGTGGAGGCAGGGAGAGAAATCAGGCAGCTTGTGCAGTAATCTGGAGAAGGAAATGGCAACCCACTCCAGGATTCTTGCCTGGAAAATCCCATGGGCGGAGGAGCCTGGTGGGCTACAAGTCCAAGGGGTCGCAAAGAGTCGGATACAACTGAGCAACTTCACTTGTGCAGCAATCTGGGCAAGGGATGATGGCAACTGGAGTTAGTGGGTAACAGGGGCCTGCTGAGAAGTGGTCAGATTCAGGGTTTTCTTTTGGAAGCGGAACGAACTGGAATGAAGGTAAGAACCAAGGATGCTTCCTGGGATTTTGTCCTGAACAGGTAGCTGTGTGGTGATGCCATTTCTGTGAGGAAGAACACGTGGAGAAGATGCCTGTTAGAACTCCAAGTGGACATGTGGACGAAGCATTTGGAATTACAAATTTGGAGCTAGAGATATAAACTCAGAAGTCATCAGCCTATCGACAGTATTGAAAACCATGGACCCTAAGCCCAGGGGAAGAGTACAGCAGAGGTCAGAGGTCAAAGTCATGGGCACTACTGTATGCAGAACTTTGACAGATATGGAGAAGAAGCCTGCAAAGGAGGAAGAAAACCAGGCTAGAGTCAGGGGTTGCTGAATCGTGGAGCAGTGCTGCAACCATGCCAGTTGCTGCTGTGAGGTTGGGAAGTAGGAGGACTGAGCATTGTCACAAACTTTGGTGAGATATAGTCCCGGGTGACCTTGATGAGAACTTTTGCAGAGAAGTGATGGCATCCAGAGCCCAAATGGTCTGGGTTGAAGGAATGAGGTGAGAAAGTGGTGACAAGGATGTTGACAGCGCTCATGAGTTTGGCTGAGAGTGAAGCCAGACTTGGGGAATAAATGGCCCATGAAACCTCCATGTCTTCTGGGGATCATGTCAAAAACCCTGCAATATCTTTCCATCTCCAGTGTCTTAGGAAGAGAAACAGAATTTCTCGCTGTGGCCTCCAAGGCCTCTGCTGGTCTCTTACTGCTCTCCCCTGACTCCCTCTTCCCGACCCCACTGGCCTTCCTGCTCACCCAAGCACTTTGCACTTGCCTTTCCCTCTGCCTTGTTCTTGTTCAGTCGCTCAGTCGTGTCCAACTCTTTGCGACCCCATGGACTGCAGCACTCAGGTTTCCCTGTCCTTCACCATCTCCTGGAGCTTGCTCAAACTCATGTTCATTGAATCGGTGAGACTATCCAACCATCTCATCTTCTGTCATCTCCTTCTCCTCCTGCTTTCAATCTTTCCCAGCATCAGGGTCTTTTCCAATGAGTTGGCCCTTCATATCAGGTGGCCACAGTATTGGAACTTCAGCTTCAGCAGCAGTCCTTCCAATGAATATTCAGGACTGATTTCCTTTACAGCTGACTGGTTTGACCTTCTTGCAGTCCAAGGGACGCTCAAGCATATTCTCCAACACCACAGTTCAAAAGCATCAATTCTTCAGTGCTCAACTTTCTTTATAGTCCAACTCTCACATCCATACATGAATACTGGAAAAACCATGGCTTTGGCTATACAGACCTTTGTCAGCAAAGTAATGTCTCTGCTTTTTAATAAACTGTCTAGGTTTGTCATAGCTTTTCTTCCAAGGAGCAAGTGTCATTTAATTTCATGGCTGCAGTCACCATCTGTGCTGATTTTGGAGCCCTAGAAAATAAAATTTGTCACTATTTCCATTGTTTTCCCATCTCTTTGCCATGAAGTGATGGGCCCAGATACCATGATGTTAAGTTTTTTGACTGTTGATTTTAAGCCAGCTTTTTCACTCTCCTCTTTCACCTTATTCAAGAGGCTCTTTAGTTACTCTTTGCTTTCTGCCATAAAGGTGGTATCATTGCATATCTGAGGTTATTGATATTTCTCCCAGCAATCTTGATTCCAGCTTGTGATTCATCCAGTCCGGCATTTCGCATGATGTACTCTGCATTTAAGTTAAATAAGCAGGGTGACAACACACAGCTTTGATGTACTCCTTCCCAATTTTGAACTAGTATATTGTTCCATATCCAGGTCTAACTGTTGCTTCTTGACCTGCATACAGGTTTCACAGGAGACAGGAAAGGTGGTCTGATAGTCCCATCTCTTTAAGAATTTTCCACAGTTTGTTGTGATCCACACAGTCAAAGCCTTGTGAAGTCAATAAACAGAAGTAGATGTTTTTCTGGAATTCTCTTGCTTTTTCTATGATCCAGTGAATGTTGGCAATTTGATCTCTGGTTCCTCTACCTTTTCTAAATCTGAACATCTGAAAGTTCTTGGTTCACATACTGTTGAAACCTAGATTGAAGGATTTTGAGCATGATCTCACTAGCATGTGAAATGAGTGCAAAATTGTGTGGTAGTTTGAACATTCTTTGGCATTGTCCTTCTTTGAGATTGACCTTTTCCAGTCCTGTGGTGACTGCTGGATTTTCCAAATTTACTGGCATATTGAATGCAACACTTTCACAGCATCATCTTTTAGGATTTGAAATAGCTCAGTTGGAATTCCATCACATCCACTAGCTTTGTTTGCAGTGATGCTTCCTAAGGTCCACTTGACTTCACACTCCAGGATGTCTGGCTCTACGTGAGTGATCATACCATCGTGGTTATTGGAGTCATTAATACCTTTTCCCTCTGCCTACATGTCTCCGTCCCTTTCTTCTGTTGTAGCTCAAATTTCCCTGTATCAGAAATGCCTTCCCTGACCATCCTATAAAACCATAGTACCTCTCCTTTCTCTTCTCCTGAGCCTGCCTTGTTTTCCTTCTCCCACAGAATTTATCTCAACTTGACTTAAAAAAAAAAAGTATTTATGACACTCTCATGTCAGTTCCGGAGAAGGCAATGGCACCCCACTCCAGTACTCTTGCCTGGAAAATCCCATGGATGGAGGAGCCTGATGGGCTGCAGTCCATGGGGTCTCGAAGAGTCGGACACGACTAGTGACTTCACTTTCACTTTTTACTTTCATGCATTGGAGAAGGAAATGGCAACCCACTCCAGTGTTCTTGTCTGGAGAATCCCAGGGACGGCGGAGCCTGGTGGGCTTCCGTCTGTGGGGTCGCACGGTGTCACACAGAGTCGGACACGACTGAAGTGACTTAGCAGCAGCAGCAGCATGTCAGTTCCTTTAAGGCAGTAATTCGTTTTTGATTCATGCTATATTTCCATCTCCTAGAAGAGTGCATCTCAACAAATATTTGTTAAATGAATAAAGGAATTTCTAGGGGGTCGAGACCTTAGCTTACCTAAAAGTATGATCCACAGAATAAAACAAACCACTAGTATGCATAAACAAAACGATGGGGACTTCTATGGCAGTTCAGTGATTAAGACTCATCATTCCTTGATCAGGGATAGAACCTGCACTCCCTGCAGTGGAAGTGCAGAGTCTTAACCAGGTACCTGCCCTGAACACATATCACACTGGCCATTGTGTTGCTACAGAGCTGGACATCATCAGCCCATAAGCAGTGACGTTTTCTATTTCTCTTCTGTATTCCTAGTGCCTAGCACTGTGCCTGACAGAAGCTCAATAATGTTTGCTGACTTTCCCGGTAGTGCAGTGGTTAAGACTCCATGCTCCCAACGCAGAAGGCACAGGTTCAATCCCTGGTCAGGGTATTAAGATCCCGCATGCCAAATGGTGTTGCCAAAAAAAAAAAAAGTTTTCTGAATAAGTAAATCTTTGAAATTTTAAACTGACATTACAGCAAGAAAGTAGACCAAGAAGAGGAAGAGGATGACATAGAATCCAGGAAACAGAAGTTCCAGCCCAAAGGAGAAGCAAAGAGAATTAGTAGGCAGCGGTATGACAGTCCTAGGGTTCAGCCAACCCAGAATGGAACAAGTAAGAGGCCCCTGGAGGCGGATTCCAGAGGATGACACAGATGAATAAGATATGTGTCTTACCGTAATTGAGATGAGATTGACATCAAAGGGGTAAAGTTTAGAGATTGAGGTACAACAAGTACATAGAAAACTTAACAAATAAAAAATAATTGGCTTCTGGAAAAACAAAGTTGTTCAATAATGTAAATATCAATCATTGATCTCACCAAAATTATGATTCACTGTTTTGGGAGAATGGGGAGAGAGGAAGTCTATATGGGTGGTGGGAGTGATGGGAGGTGAGAAAGAGGTACATCTTTCATAGTAAAAATCAAAGGATCGGGACTTCCCTGGTGGTCCAGTGGTTGAGAATCTGCCTGCTAATGCAGGGGACTCGGTTCCATCCTTGATCCAGGAAGCTCCTACATGCCTCGGAGCAACAGAGTCCCTGACCACAACTACTGAGCCCACACTCTAAAGCCCACGGGCCACAACTGCTTACGTCCAAGCTCCACAAGAGAAGCCACTGCAGTGGGAAGTCTGAGCCCCACAAAGAGGAGTAGACTCCGCTCGCCACAACTAGGGAAAGTGCAGGAGCAGCAGTGAAGACGCAGGTCAGTCAAAGATAAATAAATAAATAATTTTTTAAAAAAAAATCAAGGGATGAAGTCTAAACCTGAAAAAACAATGAGGCATTATTTACATGTTATTTACAGGTGTGAAGCTAACTACTTAGATAATTAGCTAAAAGAGTATAAATTGGAGGACTTCCCTCATGGTCCAGTGGCTAAGACTCTGCAATCCCAATGCAGGGGCCCCGGTTGCAAACCCTAGTCAGGGAACTAGATCCCCGCATGCCTCAGCTAAAGATCTTGGTGCAGCCAAATAAACAAATACTAAAAAAAAAAATGCAAGTTGGATTCTTCCAGAAATTGGAAAATGAAGCAGGAGGGATGGAGTAGGAGTAGTCCACTGCTAGTCTTCTTAACAAACTGTGCCCGAGTTATGGGCTGAATTGCGTCCTCCCCATCCAACGTTATGTACCTGGGTATGTAACATCAGTACCTCAGAATGCGACCTTATTTTGAGATGTAATTAAGTTAAAATAGGGTCACTGAGTGGACTCCCAAGATGACTGGTGTCCTTATAAAAAGATACTAGGACACAGACAACACAGAAGGATAACCATGCTAGGACACAGAAGACAGCTATATGAACGACAAGGATAGGGGCATCAGAAGAAAACAGACCTTGACCTTGGACATCTAGCCTCTGGGAAGCTGAAAAAATATGTTTCTGTTGTTTAAGCCGCCTGGTCTGTGGTATTTTATTAGGGCAGCCCCAGCAAACGAATACAGTATGTACAAGTGTTAAAAGATTTAAAATGTCATTTTTTTATTAAAAGAAAATTTTAAGAAATCTAACAAATAAAAGAAAGGTTACTCTGAGGCACAGCCATCAAGGACATCTAACAGTACCTCATCTAGTATGAGGACCATTTATTTACTGATTTTTTATTCCCTTGAGACACTTTGTTTGACATATTGACTGATTCTACATACAAATTTTTGTGGCACTTTAGCAAACCTTGATGAAAGGTCTAGAGAAGAGAAATAATTTGGCCAAAGAGGCAAAAGTCAGCACATTGGCAGATCTGTTTCTTTCTTCCTCTTATATCTGTTGATCTGTGACATACTCTCCGGTTCAGTCTGGGTCTGGTCTTGAAAACACAGTCTACATCCAGCAAAAGGAGTCTTGAGCCCAAGCGCGGAATTCACTCATTTGAAATAGTATATGTTATGCTCCCCAGCCCCATCCCCGCATCATCCAGAAGTGGGAGGAGGCCAAGTAAGTGTGCAAAGGAAAGTGACTAGTAGCCTTTCTCCCTCAGCTCTTGGTTTAGTGAGCTCAGCTGAATTTGGTGATGTCTACTGCCATCTAGTGAAAACGAATTGAACTACTGCTGCATTTTTATAGTTTTCAAAGGGCTCCCGTTTTATCTTCACAGCAACCTATAAAGTAGACATTGCTGCCCCAGTTTGTGTTAACTTTTTAGAAATAATATTATTGAGCTTATTGTGATCCAGGCACTATACACAAATGATCTTATGTACTCCCCTTATCAATTTTGTGTGATCTGTGCATATTGCCTGTATTGTTATTCCTTTTACAGATGAGAAAGCTAAGGCTTAGCGAATTTAAGAAACATGCCCAAACCCCAACAGCTAATCAGGGTCCAGACCCAGGGAGGCGATGATCACTAACACAAACCTAATCTCCCTTCTCCTCCTCCCCCTCCTCCTTCATTTTCCTTATCAAACCATTGTGATTATGTGCCAGGCATTTTCCTAAGCCCTTTATAGCTATTATATAATTTAATCCTCATGACAACTCTTTTTTTTTTCACAACTCTTATCAGTTAAGTATAATTACTATTCCCATTTCCTAGATGGGGAAATCTAGGCACAGAGCAGTTTAAAAAGTCACCCAAGATCATAAGCTAGGGAAAGCATAGCCAGAATCAGACTCCAGAAAATTTGTGGGTTTGCTCTAGTATTTTTAAAGATTTAAATAAAATTTGCTTCTCTGAAATCTGTGAAGTGAAGCTCCTCTTCCTCATATCTTACTCTTTGTTTTCCAGATTTATTAAGATAACATTCACATAGAGCATCATGCAACTTTAAGTATACAATGATCTGATACACATAGAGTATGTGAAATATTACCACAATAAAGTTAGTTAACACATCCATCACCTCATATAATCACAAATAATATGTGTGATGAGAGCATTTAAAATTTACTCTGTTAGCAACTTTCAAGTACAAAATACAGTATTGTTAATTATAGTCACCGTGCTGTACATTAGATCCCCAGAACTTGTTCATCTTAAATATAACTGGAAGTTTATACCCTTTGACCAACATCTCCTGATTTCCCTTACCCACACAGCACCTGGCAACCTTCAAACTTTATTTCTTTGAGTTGTTTTTTTTTTTTAAGATTCCACATGTAAGTGAGATCAGGTAGCCTCTCTTTCTCTGATTTATTTCACTCACCACAGTGCCCTCAGGGGAACCCAGGGAGTATTGTTCCAAACCCCATGCTCTCAACTAGTTCAACTAGTAAGCAGTTTGAGAAATAGTTAATTTTGTTCTCATTACAAAATCAATACATATTTAGAAAAGTAGAAAGAAAAAAATCACTGTCTCCCCAAAAATATTCTGTCTCCCAAACATAATCAAAATTAATATTTCTCTCTTCTAGCTATAATTTTAAGCTACTTTGATTTTAATATGAAAGTGAAAAAAGTCGCTCAGTCGTGTCCGACTCTTTATGATCCTATGGCTCCTCCGTCCATGGGTTTTCCGGGCAAGAATACTGGAGTGAGTTGCCATTTCCTTCTCCAGGAGATCTTCCTGTCCCAGGGATTGAACCCAGGTCTCCCGCATTGTAGGCAGACATTTTACTGTCTGGGCCACCAGGGAAGTCCATTTTAATATAGGTGTGATCATATTATAAAAACCATTTTGTGTTGTTTCTTTTATTTAACATTTTAATACAGGCATTTTTTATGTCACCCAACTCTTCATAACTGTTACTGTTAATAGGTCCTTTACTGACATTATAACTTGTGGACAGTCATGCCTACAGTGGGTCAGGTATTGGTGTAAGGAATTTCTATGTATTTATTCTTTTAAGCTCTAAAACATAGCCCATAGGATGGAGAGCATTTTTAGCCCTATTTTATTGAGGAAACTGAGGCACAGCTGGTAAGTGACAGAGCCCAGATACCAATCTCCACAGTTTCCTGTTTCACAAGATGAGGAAAGGAAGCCAGAGAGGGATAATTTGCACAAGATCACAATACTAATAAGTGCTGAAGCAGTTTGCCCACAGATTTTTTCACTGTAACTTTAAGATCTCACCTGCACACTAAACTCTAGAACTGCCTTTTCTAAAACTGTAGCCACTGGTCCTGTGGCTACTGAACACTTGAAATGTGACTGGTGTGACGTGAGATGGGCCGTAAGGGTGAAATACACACTGGATTTCAAACACTTAACGAATGAGTATAAAGCATTTCAATGATTCTTATACGGGTTACACATTGAAATTATAACAGTTTGTATGTATTGAGTTCCATTACACTACATGATGACAATTTCACACGTTTCTTTTCATGTTTTTAAATGTGGCTACAAGAAATTTCAAAATACAGACGTGGTGTGCATTACATTTCTCTTAGTGCTGCCATAGGTCAGCACCTCTTAAATCTTAATGGGCAGATGAGTCACGTGGGGATCTGAATTAAAATGCAGCTTCTGATACAGGAAGTCCAGGGTAGACCTAAGACTCTGCATTTCTGACAGGCTCTCAAGGAAGCCAGTCCTACTTGTCCAGAAAGACCACGTTGAAGAGCAAGGTTCTAGATGGAAGGGAGGGTTAGCAACTCCTATGTTTGGGGGACTTAAAAGGAAGCTCTGACAAGGGGTAGGGGTTTAGTGGTCTGAGAACCTCCTTGCAAATCCAGGACCGAGTGCTGTTGGGGAGGCCACGGCGGCAGCATGTGAAGGTGAAATAATCAACAGCCGCGCCTGTGACGAGACGCTACGGGGCCCAGCTGCTTTCTCAGTGAAGAGGCTACTGATGAATGCAGCAAGGACAGCTTCTATGAGTGATGAAGGCTGAAAGCAGACTTCACAATGTTGGGGAATAGGAGACGTGGACTGGGTCACTGTCTTTTTCCTAGAAAGAGAAAAAACAGAGGCTAAGGCTGACGTTAGGGGCAAGTGAGCAAAAGTAGGATGAGGAGCAGAGTGGATTATGGGGACACTTGTTTGCTTTGGTTTTGCAGAGGGAGACGTGAGTCTATGATTTGTGCGGAAAGGGAAAGGTGTTAGGGGGAAGGTGGCCCAGAGAACATGGGCACCTTCCCTCCCAGTAAAGCAACAGGCTTATTGAATATCAGCTGTCAGGCCGCTCGAGGAGTAAATATGACGCAGCCTCTAGGTTCAAGGATCTCAGAGTCATAGTGTCATGGTCTGTGTGCAGGTTGGAAAAGAATTTCCAGACAGGAGGCAGAATGCAAGGAGAATCAAGTTTATTAGATTGGGGGAGGGTGTTGGCTGCCAGTATAGTGGGTGGGACAAGGAGCAGGGTAGGGGTCTGGAGAGTCATTTGCTGATTGGATAGGTGTGTATACTGGGCAGGCGAAGAGTAAGGTAAACATCTTTTCCTTATGTGGGGTAAGAAGGGAGATAGGCCATACTGCTCAGGAAGACTCAAAAATCCCACAAGGGTTACAACATGTTGGGGAAGGGTGTTGAGGGTCTGATTTTTTCTGTTTCTGTATTCCAAGACCCCTCTTGTTCACCTTGTTCTTTCATCCTTGGGGCACCAGACTGCTTACTAAGAAACCTGTATGCCTCTTGGTATAACCTGAGAAGGCAGTGCAAACTGGCATGGATGGGCAATCTTCACATGAGGCCCAACTCAGGAAAGATGTATATGATCCCCAATTTCCTCACAGTTACATTTAAGCATTTTGCTATCCAAGATGGCTGTTCTCTTGCTCTCTCTACATCCGCCGTCCCACCCCACCCCCAGACTCAACCAGGGCCTGCTTCACCAACACCCTACTCACATGACTGACCTTCGTACGTACTTGCCCCAGGCCCCTTGTTCTTATCCAAGGGGCAATGAGGGACAGTCCCCTCTTCTGGTTTCCCTGGTAACTGATGAGTCAACCTGATGTAATTCCCCCGGTAACTGGTAACCTCCCCCTGCTCCTGGGAGTCAAGACCCTACCAGGCCCTGCCTGCTGTCTGCCAGACACCGTGGGGTGTTGCTCTGAGACTTTGCTTCAACCACATAAGCCTCCTCATTCATTAAACCACTGAATCTCCGTCCCTGACTGCAGGCTCTTCCTTTGGTCTAGAAGCTGGGCAAGCACTGGGCTTGTAGGCCTGTGGGCTGCAGCCGAACATTCTTCATCGAAACAAAATGAAGGTTTCTATTTGTATGCTAAAATTTCCCCAACAGCTTCACTAGCAGCACCTACTGCAGTGACCTAGGCGACAACACCACCTCTTTGAAGAGGTGCTGAGTGAGGGGACGCCCCGTGGGATTGGTGAGAAGGTTACCCCAGACTCAGGGAAAATATCTGGCTTCAGTATACAGTCACAGACTAGGAACAACCAAAACCCTCTGACCCCTCGGAAAAGTCTACATTTGGTGACAACTGTGAGGGGGGAGGGTTCTGTCCTTTCAGGGAGAGCACCTGGGGAGTGTGGAGTAAGGTGGAGTGTGCAGGGGGGGAGAAGGGGGTGCCGGTGCAAAGGAGAAATTTCACCCTCCCTTATCTCATCAACCTAAAAACCTCAGCCTCCAAGAGTGACCCACATCAGGCCCCACCCAGCCCATCTTCTGACTAAGGTCTGCTGTCCATTCAGTGGCCTTTGAGATTCCCAGATGAGTTAAAGGTCAATCCTTCAATTCTGGAAATCAGCCCACCTGGGGAATCACATTCTTATGCAAATATTCTGAAGCTCAGAAATCAAAGAACCAGCCCGGGGAAGTAAACAAGCTCTAAACAAACAATGAAGATGCCATCACACCCTTCCCTTTCTTCATTTAAGAGGCCACCTGAAGCGAAGAGCAGACCCATCAAAAAAGACCCTGATGCTGGGAAAGACAGAGGGCAGGACGAGAAGGGGGCGACAGATGGTTGGGTGGCATCATCGACTCAATGGGCGTGAGTTTGAGCAAACTCCAGGAGATAGTGAAGGACTGGGAAGTCTAGCATGCTGTAGTCCGTGGGGTCACAATAAGTCAGACACGACAAGCGACTGAACAACAAGAACATAAAGTCCTGGAACTCTGGAGATTCACCTCGAGCATCTTGGCTTCCTGGGGGTTCAATTGCCTCCTAGCCCTGGGCCAATCCTTCTCTGCCAACTCTCCGGGTCCTTCTTACTCTGCTAGACAGTCTGAGCCACTTTAAAGCAGTCTGGCTCAAATAAAGGAGAGCCATTCCAGTTCTTTCCCTCAAGGGTGAGTGTTTACACAGGCAGAGGTGGTGCCTTTAGAAGCAGCTGGTTTAACACATCTCTGGACAATGATCTTCTATTTCTGTAATGACTAGCCCAATACATCAAAGAAGTGTAGCCACTTACACACCTTCAACAGTTTTCTGACACCTTAATAACTGAGATGCACTTCACCAAGGTGGTTAAAAAGTAAAAAAACTTCCTGTTTTCTTGAAACTTCCCTATTTAAAGCCACTGTCTCTCACCCTGGTTAAGCTTCCTCCTTTCAGCCTTCTCCCCAGCCTCCTAAGCACACCCATCTCCAAAAACCAGTCTCCAGTGCCAGCATGTAAAAGCCTAGCCAAGCTTTGCCCCTTGCATGAAGCATGTCTGAAATTTCAACATTCTCCAAAAGGCACACCTCGCCCTCATGAATGACTTCTTTGTCTTCACTCCTGTGGTTATTTTGCAAAATGTCCTCACTCACACTGGTTAATTCAGAAAATATTTATAAAGGCTTACTGCATGCCAGGAGTTTTTTAAGTTCCACTAACAATTCTAAGATGTATAGAGTAGGCAATGCAACTCATTTCAGCGTTCTTGCCTGGGAAGTCCCATGCATAGATGAGCCTGGCGGGCTACAGTCCATGGGGTCGCAAAAGAGTTGGACACGACTGAGCGACTAAAGGACATAGAGTGGGCAGCCCTGTTCCCGAGGAGCTTGAAGCTCAGTGGGGGAGCAGGACACCCACTCTATGGTAGGTGCTATGTCTGGGATATTCCCCAAGTACCAGGAAAAACCATTTCAGACTTGGGGACCCTAAAAAGGCTTTCTGGAAAAAGAAATGGGGAAGAGCATCCCAAGCAGTAAGCAGACAGGCAAAAGCCCAGACACTGGGTCAGCGAGGCCGGAGCGCAAGGGGAGGTGGGAGGAGGCGGGAGCGGAGCCCAGGGTCTAAAGCGTGGAGAATCTTCTCAGTCACTCTCAGAAGGCTGGTCTTGATCTCTGCGGCAGATGCGCCATTTGAGAAAATTGCTCAGTGGGGAGCTGAGTGCACTGGATGCGGCGAGGGGGCTGCGAGGGTGAAGCAATGGCGCGTGGGGTCTGATGCACGGAGGAACCGCATGAGGGCTTCTTCCTTGAGGAGACGACTTAGGCTCCGCGGTTACCCGGGTGAGAGGGGACTAAGGCCCGAGTTCAGCAGAAGGCGGTCGGCCCCGGGTTTACCTCCCCACCGCTGTGTGTGTGCACGTCTTCTCCTTCCCGGGAACGGAAGCCCCGAGTTGGCAACAGGAGAAGCCCCTGCAATGAGAAGCCCAAGCGCCACAGCTGAAGGAAGCCTGCACGCCGCGACAAAGACCCAAGGCCAGACCCAGGCTGGCCTTAGACAGATAAATATCTAAAAAGAAAGAATTCCTCCTTAAGTTTCTCTTAAGGAGAAAATACACGTGACGAATGAGCTTTACTTGGGCATGCGTTAAAGTACTGTTGACCATTAACTCGGTGTTCTCTCTTCCTTTGTAGCTCAGTCGATAAAGACTCTGCCTGCAGTACAGAAGACCCGGGTTCGATCCCTGGGCTGGGGAGATCCCCTGGAGAAGGAAATGGCAACCCACTCCAGTATCCTTGCCTGGAAAATCCCATGGACCCAGGAGCGCGGTGGGCTACAGTCATGGGATCGCAAAGAGTCGGGCACGACTGAGCGACTAACACACTAATCAACCAAAAACGTGTTAAGCACTGTGTTTTTAAACATAAACAGCCATAAAACAAAGTTATATATTCACTGTTTGACAAAAATATTGGGACAGAGCCTCATAGGAAGCTAACCCTGCATTTTCTCTACAACAATGGTTCAGTATTCACTAATGGTGTGTTTGTGGCCACTTAACAGAATATACTGTAACTAATGTGAATTGGCTCTGCGAGTGTTTGTATTTATAGCATTTTCTTCTGAGCTGGGTTTTTTATGTGTCTCAGAATTCCGCTGTGTGGAGTGTGCCTGTTACTAAACTTATATCTGTCAAGTCAAACCCAGGAAGGATTGCTTGCCAAATACCTGGGTCCTGTAAGTTTGTGGTTTTGAAACCCTCCTGCGGAGCTTTCACTGTCAGCCGCCGCGGTGAGGTTCTTCCAGTAGGGGGCGCTGTGTCAGTCGCTCCGCCGCGTCCCACCCTGTGACCCCGTGGACAGGAGCCCGCCAGGCTTCCCTGCGCATGGGGTTCTCCAGGCAAGAATACTGCAGTGGGTTGCCATTCTCTTCTCCGGGCGCTCTTCTTGACTTGGGGATCAAAGCCACATCTCCTGCATTGACAGGTGGGTTCTTTACCGGGGGAGCCCAGGGGCACGAGAGGGAGACTTGACGGCGGGAGGAGGAGGACGGACTTCGGCTCATAGCGCCCCCTTTGTCTTTACCTGCAGAATCCTTGGACCCAGGAGCCTGGCGGGCTGCCGTCCACAGGGTCCCACGACTGGACACGGCTGAAGAGTCGTAGCACGCACGCACGCACGCCCCTCTACCCTGACAGTAGGAGCGGCTGATTTCAGACTGTTCCAGCGCTCTGAACTCGTGTAGCTCTCGGCAGTCCCTCCTAGAACATGCTACCTGCAGGCTTCACCTCCCTTACCTCGGCGTCCCTTTGCTTTCTTCAGACCTTCAACATCGCTATAACTAATTTAATTTCCAAAGTAAATTCTCTCTGTTGAGCTACTTACTATAGTTTCTATAGGTTTCTTTAACTTTTTCTTAAAAATAATTTTATACTTACAGAAAATACAGAATAATACAGAAATGCAGAATAACACAGAAAAATTCTAGACACCCTTTATACCTTCACTCAGATCCATTTCTCCCCCCATTAAGGTGAAACTCACATAGTATAAAATTAACTATTTTAAAGTGAACAAGTCAGTAGCAATCAGTACATTATAATGAATCTATCAACTTTTATCATTTTCCTACATTTGCTTCATAATTCACTATCTCTATAAATACATATATGTGGATGCTTTATTATGCGTAATATTAATTATTTTTCCTGAACTATTTATAAATTACATACATCATACTCCTTTACCTCTTACTACAATTACATGTATTTTAGAATACATTTGAATATAACCATTGGTTGAGCTTCCCAGGTGACTCTTTGGAGACATGAGTTCAATCCATGACTGAGCGATTAACGCCTTCACTTCACTTTCACTTTGAATTATAACCATTTGTACATCACTTTAATCTTTAGTCCATATTCCACTTGTGTAAAAAGATTCCACAGAGAATGTATCCATCTACAGGGGATACATTTTAGCACTGTTGTTTCTTTATCTTCTTTGTATTCTGTGTAATGACTGTAAGAAAGATAATTTGAAAATAGTGTTAACCCAAGTAGATTCAAAAGATGTGGCTTTTTCAAAAAATGATACACTCAATATTGCAAAATATAATTCTTAGGATTCAAAAAACTTACCTTATATAGTTGAGGTTGGAATCTTAGTTTAATTCTTATAAAGTGCAAGTGTTTTCTTGTCTCTCCCACTCTGAAGTCTAGCTATTTGGCTTTATTTTTAACTTTACAATGCGCATATGTACAGGTCTGCTATAAACAGCTGAATAAAAACTCAGGAAGGTAGCAAGCAGTTCATCTGTTTTACAGACATGGACCCTGGCAGAAGAGAAGAGGAAAAACGGCCCTCAGCCTGATTCTCCTGCATATTTTACTGTTCTTGAGGCATTTTCACTGCCCAAAGGAGAAGGAAAATTGTTTTCCAGTCTTAGGTCGAGTGCCAAAGTTATTCTTGGAATTGCTCCCTTAATCTGTCAGTTTCATTTTTCCCATGGAGATGCGATCAAGGCGGCCATACCTTCCCAGTCAAGAGCTAGGTTGGAACTTGATTGCTCCCATAGACAACTGGTTTGGAAAAAAAAAAAACCCTGCAGAGGGATTTCAATAAGTGACCAGAAACATCAGAGAACCGGTACTAAGATCTGAAGCTCTAACCTTACATGTGACTTCAGTCTTTCTACAGAGCTAGTGGCTAACAAATACAAGGGAATTAAGCACCTCTGTGGAGACTTCCCTGGTGGTCCAGTGGTTAAGAGTCTGTACTCTTATGCAGGGGCATAGGTGTGATCTGGTCAGGGAATTTAGATCAACTTGATCCCTGGATTGGGAAGATCCCCTGAAGGAGGACATGGCAACACACTCCAATATTCTTGCCTGGAAAATCCCATGAACAGAGGAGACTGGTGGTCTACCATCTATAGGGTCGTAAAGAGTCGGACATAACTTAGCAACTAAGCAACAGGGAGCTAAGATCCCGCGTGCTTTGAGGGGCGGTCAAAAAAATCACCTCCAGGGATTTCTTAGGAAAGAAAAGACTGAGGAATCAAATTTCAAAGCTCCTTAGTGTTGGTCTCTAGCTTGGCTCCCAAGTTCTTCATTTTCATTCTCTTTTCCAGTCTGCTCTATTCAAGAATCTGGGTTTTGGTGCCAGATAGACCTCAACTCACATCCAAGCTTTGTCCTTTCCTGGCTGGGGACCACAGGTGAGTTAGTTAGCCTCCCAGAGACAAAGGATCCTCACGGATAAAGCTGGGATCACTACCTTCCTTGCAGTGTTGATGTGAGGATTAAAGGAAGTCAAATGTGTGAGCACAGTGCCTTGCACAGTCCTGACAAATAAGCCTCAGCAAATGCTGGTTTTTTCCTATCACCACTTTTCTACCCTTCTAACCAATGGACTGAAACTCATTCTTCCGGAACTTCTAGTCTTAAGCAGTATTAAATTAGAAAAGAAACATATGGTAAGACAATCTGAATGAAAACTCCAGGCTTTACCTGGGCCTAACTTAGAATTTAGAAATTTTAGAAATATCCATTCCTTTCTAGAAGGTAAGATTTCAAACCCTCAGAAATGCATATTGCAGTGTTTATAGCCATGCTATTAGAAAAACCATACCTTTGAATGGAATTCTGGCAGGTTTTGTAATCAAGTCAAACCTATAATTTATATGTAAATATTTCACAGTCTTGTAAAGCAATTCAGATACAAATGGAATTTTTACAAAAATCAAGTTTCTCCTTTCTTTCCTCTCCCGAGAGAATATATAAAAGGCAGTTCTCAAATATAAAGAATGGTTTTATCATAGAAACTTTGGAATTCTCTGAAATAAGTGGTTTCCAGATTTTATGAACACAAATATACAGTAATGAATGATTTTACTCTGAACTCTTTATTCATAGATATCTAACACAGAGTAACTTTCAACCACAGTGGCAGAGATTAGCTAACTGTTTACCAAACCCACTTCCTTCTCTACCTACACACACACCTGAACTATATTTCCAAATCTTCCTTGTCCTTAGGTATGCCTAGTGGATGGGGTAAAAGGGGTCTTCCCAGGTGGTGCTGGAGAGGAGAGTGAAAAAGCTGGCTTAAAACTCAACATTCAGAAAAACTAAGGTCATGGCATCTGGTCCCATCACTTCATGGCAAATAGATGGGGAAAAAATAAAAACAGTGACAGACTTTATTTGCTTAGGTTCCAAAATCACTGTGGATGGTGACTGCAGCCATGAAATGAAAAGATGCTTGCCCCTTGGAAGAAAAGTGATGACAAATCTAGACACTGTATTAAAAATCAGAGACATCAATTTGCTGACAAAGGTCCTTATAGCCAAAGCTATGGTTTCTCCAATAGTCATGTATGGATATGAGGGTTAGACCATAAAGAAGGCTGAGCACTGAAGAATTGATGCTTTTGAATTTCAGTGCTGTAGAAGACTCTTGAGAGTCCCTTGGACAACAAGGAGATAAAACTAGTTAATCCTAAAGGAAATCAAAAGATTCAATATTGCAAAATATAATTCCTAGGATTCAAAAACTTATACTTTGTAGTTGAGGTTGGAATTTTAGTTCAATTCTTATAAAGTACAAGTGTTTTCATGTTTCTCAACATTTCTCTAAAAATGTTGAGTTTTAAGCCAGCTTTTTCACTCTCCTCTCCAGCACCACCTGGGAAGACCCCTTTTACCCCATCCACTAGGCATACCTAAGGACAAGGAAGGTTTAGAAATATAGTTCAGGTGTGTGTGTAGGTGGAGAAGGAAGCGGGTTTGGTAAACAGCTAGCTAATCTCTGCACTGTGGTTGAATAAGTTAGTCTGTGTTAGATATCTATGAATAAAGAGTTCAGAGTAAAATCATTCATTACTATATATTTGTGTTCATAAAATCTGGAAACCACCTTGAATATTCACTGGAAGGACTGATGCTGAAGCTGAATACTTTGGCCAGCTGATGCAAAGAGTCAACTCATTGCAAAAGTCCCTCATGTTGGGAAAGACTGAAAGCAGGAGGAGAAGAGGACAACAGAGGATGAGATGGCTGGATGGCATCAACAACGCGATGGACATGAGTTTGAGCAAGCTCCTGGGAATAGTGAAGGATAGGTAAGCCTTGCATGCTGCAGTCCATGGGGATCGGAAAGCTGAACATGACTTAGTGACTGAGCAAACCACAATCAGTTCAGTTCAGTTGCTCAGTCGTGTCCAACTCTTTGCGACCCCACGAACCACAGCACGCCAGGTCTCCCTGTCCATCACCAGCTCCTGGAATCCACCCAAACCCACGTCCATCGAGTCGGTGATGCCATCCAACCATCTCATTCTCTGTCATTCCCTTCTCCTCCTGCCCTCATTCTTTCCCAGCATCAGGGTCTTTTCAAATGAGTCAGCTCTCCGCATCAGGTGGCCAAAGTATTGGAGTTTCAGCTTCAACATCAGTCCTTCCAATGAACACCCAGGACTGATCTTTAGGCTGGACTGGTTGAATCTCATTGCAGTCCAAGGAACTCTCAAGAGTCTTCTCCAACACCATGGTTTGAAAGCATCAATTTTTTGGTGCTCAGCTTTCTTTGCCATCCAACTCTCACACCCATACATGACCACTGGAAAAACCATAGCCTTGACTAGTCAGACCTTTGTTGGCAAAGTTATGTCTCTGCTTTTTAGTATGCTGTTTATGTAGGTCATAACTTTTCTTCCAAGGAGTAAGTGTCTTTTAATTTCATGGCTGCAGTCACCATCTGCAGTGATTTTGGAGCCCAGAAAAATAAAGTCAGCCACTCTTTCCACTGTTTCCCCATATATTTGCCATGATGTGATGGGACCAGATGCCATGATCTTAGTTTTCTGAATGTTGAGCTTTAAGCCAACTTTTTCACTCTCCTCTTTCACTTTCATCAAGAGTCTCTTTAGTTCTTCACTTTCTGCCATAAGGGTAGTGGCATCTGCATATCTGAGGTTATTGATATTTCTTCCAGCAATCTTGATTCCAGTTTGTGCTTCCTCCAGCCCAGTGTTTCTCATGATGTACTCTGCATATAAGTTAAATAAGCAGGGTGACAATATACAGCCTTGACGTACTCTTTTTCCTATTTGGAACCAGTCTGTTGTTCCATGTCCAGTTCTAACTGTTGCTTCCTGACCTGCATACAGATTTCTCAAGAGGCAGGTCAGCTGGTCTGGTATTCCCATCTCTTTCAGAATTTTCCACAGTTTATTGTGATCCACACAGTCAAAGACTTTGGCATAGTCAATAAAGCAGAAATAGGTGTTTTTCTGGAACTCTCTTGCTTTTTCGATGATCCAGCAGATGTTGGCATTTGATCTCTGGTTCCTCTGCCTTTTCTAAAGCCAGCTTGAACGTCTGCAAGTTCTCGGTTGTCATATTGCTAAAGCCTGGCTTGGAGAATTTTGAGCATTACTTTACTAGCATGTGAGATGAATGCAATTGTGCGGTAGTTTGAGCATTCTTTAGCATTGCCTTTCTTAGGGATTGGAATGAAAACTGACCTTTTCCAGTCATGTGGCCACTGCTGAGCTTTCCAAATTTGTTGGCATGGTGAGTGCAGCACTTCCACAGCATTATCTTTCAGGATTTGAAATAGCTCAACTGGAATTCCATCACCTTACTAACTTTGTTCATAATGATGCTTCCTAGGCCCACTTGACTTCACATTCCAGGATGGCTGACTCTAGGTCAGTGACCACAACTTTGTGATTATCTGGGTTGTGAAGATCTGTTTTGTACAGTTCTTCTGTGTATTCTTGCCACCTCTTCTTAATATCTTCTGCTTCTGTTAGGTCCCTACCATTTCTGTCCTTTATGGAGCCTATCTTTGCATGAAATGTTCCCTTGGTAACTCTAATTTTCTTGAAGAGATCTCTAGTCTTTCCCATTCTATTGTTTTCCTCTATTTCTTTGCACTGATCACTGAGGAAGGCTTTCTTACCTCTCCTGGCTATTCTTTGGAACTCTGCATTCAAATGGGTGTATCTTTCCTTTTCTCTTTTGCTTTTCACTTCTCTTCTTTTCACAGCTCTTTGTAAGGCCTCCTCAGACAGCCATTTTGCTTTCTTGCATTTCTTTTTCTTGGGACTGGTCTTGGTTCCTGTCTCCTGTACAATGGCATGAACCTCCATCCATAGTTCATTAGGCACTCTGTCTATCAGATCTAGTCCCTTACATCTATTTCTCACTTCTGCTACATAGTCATAAAGGGTTTGATTTAGGTCATACCTGAATGGTCCAGTGGTTTTCTCCACTTTCTTCAATTTCAGTCTGAATTTAGCAATAAGGAGTTCATGATCTGAGCCACAGTCAGCTCCTGGTCTTGTTTTTGCTGACTGTATAGAGCTACTCCATCTTTGGCTGCAAAGAATATAATCAATCTGATTTCAGTGTCAACCATCTGGTGATGTCCAGGTATAGAGTCTTCTCTTGTGTTGTTGGAAGAGGGTGTTTGCTATGACGAGTGCGTTCTCTTGGCAGAACTCTATTAGCCTTTGCCCTGCTTCATTCTGTACTTCAAGGCCAAATTTGCCTGTTACTCCATGTGTTTCTTGACTTCCTACTTTTGCATTCCAGTCCTCTATAATGAAAAGGACATCTTTTTTGGATGTTAGTTCTAGAAGGTCTTGTAGGTCTTCACAGAACTGTTCAACTTCAGCTTCTTCAGCATTACTGGTCAGGGCATAGACTTGGATTACTGTGATATTGAATGGTTTGCCTTGGAAACGAACAGAGATCATTCTGTCGTTTTTGAGATTGCATCCAAGTAAGGTTATGGCAGAAAGTGGAGATGAACTAAAAAGCCTCTTGATGAAAGTGAAAGAGGAGAGTGAAAAAGTTGGCTTAAAGCTCAACATTCAGAAAACTAAGATCATGGCGTCTGGTCCCATCACTTCATGGGAAATAGATGGGGAGACAGTGGAAACAGTGTCAGACTTTATTTTTTTGGGCTTCAAAAATCACTGCAGATGGTGATTGCAGCCATGAAATTAAAAGACGCTTACTCCTTGGAAGGAAAGTTATGACCAACCTAGATAACATATTAAAAAGCAGAGATATTACTTTGCCAACAAAGGTCCGTCTGGTCAAGGCTATGGTTTTTCCAGTGGTCATGTATGGATGTGAGAGTTGGACTGTGAGGAAAACTGAGCGCCGAAAAATTGATGCTTTTGAACTGTGATGTTGGAAAAGACTCTTGAGAGTCCCTTGGACTGCAAGGAGATTCAGCCAGTCCATCCTAAAGGAGATCAATCCTGAATATTCATTGGAAGGACTTATGTTGAAGCTGAAACTCCAATACTTTGGCCACCTCATGCGAAGAGTTGACTCATTGGAAAAGACCCTGATGCTGGGAGGGATTGGGGGCAGGAGGAGAAGGGGGCGACAGAGGATGAGATGGTTGGATGGCATCACCAACTCGGTGGGCATGAGTTTGAGTAAACTCCGGGAGTTGGTGATGGACAGGGAGGCCGGGTGTGCTGCGATTCATGGGGTCGCAACGAGTCGGACACGCCTGAGCGACTGAACTGAACTGAACTGAAGGTGGCGCTAATGGTAAAGAATCCGCCTACCAATGCAGGAGATGCAAGAGATTAGGGTTCCCTGGGTGGGGAAGATCCCCTGGAGTAGGAATGACAACTCACTTTGCCTGGAGAATTCCATGGACAGAGGAGCCTGGCAGGCTACAATCCATGGGGTTGGACACAACTGAGCGCGCACGCGCGCACACAGACACACACACACACACACACACGCGCGCGCGCGCACACACACACACACACACACACACACACACACACAGTCAAAAGTAATATGTAATACTTCCAAGACTGGCCCATTAAACATCTCTGCATTGTCCTCCATGCCCTTGGACCCTCCCAGCTGACAGGAGGGGAGGTAACTCCCAGGACAACATTGGGAGACATCTTTGGAATGTGGGAGCAGCCTGGATCCCAACTAGAAACATCTGCATTAGACTATTTTGTGAGTGGGGAATAAGCTTTTTGTGTCAAGCTACTGAGATTTTGGGAGGTTTATCTCTATAGTAGTACAATACAGTGTTAGTCACCAAGTACCATTTCAAAGTCCTCAAATGTCTTTATACACGTCCCTCCCTGCCTCCCTCTCTTCCTTCCTTCCTCCCCCTGTATTATTAATAACTGAGCTTCTGCTACATTCCTTCCAGGCACTGTTCTAGGCACTGCGGGTTTGGATGAACGAAGCAGATAAATCTTTGTCCTCGAGAAGCTGACATTATAGTGGAGGAGACAGGAAATAAATAAGTGTATATGATGGTTTTAAGTATTGAAAATTGCTTAGAAGAAAACTAAAAAGAATTTAAAAAAGAAAAAGAGAAAGAGAGGGACAAGGAGGGTGTTTTAGACAAGGTGTTTAGGACAGGGCTTTCTGAGGAGGTAGCATTTGACCAGAGACCTGAATAATACAAACAAACTAGTCAAACAAAGATCTAAAAGGGCAAAGAGCTCAATTCTTCCTCTAAAAACAGTGACCTGTAGGAGAAAAGCAAACACAATAATATAAAAGGAAAAACTGAAGTGACTCTGTTCAGTCAAAGATGAGTCACAGAGAGATGAAACTCAAACCCCAGATTTATGTGTTCTGAACCCAGCTTTGCCCTTGGCCAAGGCTCTTTAGCAGTGTCAGTAAGCTCTTCCTTTTATTTTTGGCTGACTACTTCCATCCCTCCCAGTCTTCAATGTGAAGTTTGCCCGTGTATTTAGGCAACTCAAAAAATACAGTAATATGGCAGACTTCATTCTTAGATATTTATAAATACTGAGAACTCCAGTAGGTTGGTTAACTTCTCCAGTTCTTAATTCCCGCTCCTTTAAAAATAGAAAGAATCCCAGTAACTAAGTTACTTCATAGGTTTGTTCTGATGATAGATAAGGTTGTACACATAAAATGCGAGCACAGAATGAGTACTAAAGACACTTTTCAGTAAGGTTAACCTAACCTGCTGCATGTTGTCAAATATTTGAGTCCATCTTTTTAAAACACCAAGATATTTCTGCCTTCTTTTGGGTCACATTCCAGTTCAATCCTGGTCTGAAAGAAAAAGGATAGTCTTGCCTGGAGGCTTTGTCAGCAGCAGCAGCCTACAGCTGGTTCTGGTATGCAGGAAGCTGTATGTTAAGGATGCTTATTCACGAACAGCTGATCTGAGATACCCATCTGACTATCTGAGGCAAAAATCACCTCCAGCCACTGTCCCATACAATCCCAACTGTGAGTTGTAATCCATTTGCCTGTTGAGAGATCAATCTGTGGATCATGGCTGGCATCTTTTAAAATGTTACTGAAGTATAAAATAAAAGTGAACACACAAAACAATGTTGAATTCCAGGGACTTCTCTGGCCATCCAGTGGTTAAGATTCTATGCTTCTGCTGCAGGGGGCCCAGGTTCAGTCCCTGGTTGGGGAACTAAGATCCCACATACAGCATGGTGTGGCAAAAAAAATTTTTTTTGGTAAGTGTTGAACTTCAGAAAAAAAACAAATGTCGAACTCAGGAACTACCTGGGGGGCCAGGTTAGGACTCTGTACTCTCACCGCCCAGGGTCCAGGTTCACTCCCTGGTCAGGGAACTAGGATCTCACAAGCCACACTGCGTGATCAAAACATAAAAATTTAAAAACTGTTGAATTCAATAAATTTTTATAGAATGGACACACCAGTATGGCCAGCCTGACTTGAAGAACAGAAACCCTCCTCACAGGCCCTCCCAGGCCCTGCCTGTCTCCAAAGCTAACCGCTAGCCTGCTTTCTAGCACTAAACATAACATTTTGTCTTCTTGGAGTTTCATTGGAGTAAAATCTTACCGTGTGTGTTCTTTTGTACAGTGCTTCTTTTGCTCAGCCTTGTATTTGTGAAACTCATCCATGTAGTTGTGCGTATCAGTAGTTCTCATTCCCATAGACTATTTCACTATATGAATATACTGCAATTTATCTGTTCAACTGTTAATGAACATCTGCGTTGCTTTCGGTTTGGGGCCATTACAGATAATGATGTAAAAGAATGGCCATTTTACCATGCTCAAGGATTCTGTGAGTTAGGGGATTTGTAAAGGGTTCTGTAGAGATGGCTGATCTCTGCTCCAGTGAAGTCTGGACCTTCAGGTGAAAAGAAGCAGTGGTTGTGGGTGAGTTGGCAGGGGCACCAGCATGTATATGGCACCTGGGCTAAAAGGACGCTAGGACTGACTACTCCCATTTGGGTCACCTCTGTGTGAACTCTGCTGGTCCTCTGACTTCCTCACAGCTTGGTGGCCTCAGGGCAGATGGACTTCTTACACAAAGGCTCAAAACATGAGTGAGAACACTCATTCCAAGCATGAGTGTCCCCAGGAACAAGGAAGACGCTCCGCGGCTTTTTCTACTGTAAGACAGGATAACTGATCTGCCTCTGCCCATCTTAGGTTCATTGGTTTTGAGTGTATGCACTCAGTTGTGTCCAACTCTGCAATCGCAGGGACTGTAGCTGGTCATGCTCCTCTGTCCATGGGATTCTGTAGGCACGAATATTGGAATGAGCTGTCATTTCCTACTCCAGGGAATCTTTCCAACTCGGGGATCAAACCCTCATCTTTTGCATTTCCTGCGCTGGCAGGTGGATTCTTTACCCCTGCACCACACTCCATGTGTTTGCGTTCAGTCAAGTCCGACTCTCTGCAGCCCCATAGACTGTAGCCCGCCAGGCTCCTCTGGAGTTTCCCAGGTAAGAAGACTGGAGTGGGTTGCCATTTCTATAAATTAGACTGACAAAAAAATAAAAGCAGATAAACAGAGAAAAACAAAAGTGTATTCATATATGCTTCGCATACGCGTGGGAACTCTCCATGATGAGTAACACAAAGAGCAGTGAGAACTTGGACTTGTATAGTGCCTTAACCAAGAAGCAATAACTTTTCAGGGAAGTGACAAGACAAATGAAAAGAATTTTACGTTTCTAGGACAGCAAAGTGTGGGGAGGTAAATATATGGGGGAACTAGTGGAAGATAAGGGCTGGACTTATGAGTCTGCTATTGTCTCTGATGATTAACTTCTGTTCTTCCTGTCAGAGCAGAGAGACAGGGCATCATTATACATTTATGTCGTACAAAGTATGAGGAAGGCAGAGAGTTTTCTTATGTTTGCTTTTTTCTCAACTGCCTTCAGCTCAAAGAATCCTAATGCCAAGTGGCACACTACTGGGGAACATATTCTTCTGCCCTCCATTGACTTAACTTTGGAAGTCACACAGCATCATCTCTACACCATTCTATCATTCCAAATGAGCCACAAGCCTGCCTAGGTTCAAAGAAAAGAGGCACAAATCCTACCTCTCCTAGTGAAGAGTCTCTAGGTTACGTTACAGGGAAGCATATGTGACAGAAAAGTTTTTCATAGCCATCTTTGGAAAATATGAATTGCCTCAGCTCTATGGCCATTCTGGGACATTTTCTCATGACCATATGTACATTTCTGTCCAGTATGTATTATACCTTGGAGCTCAGTTGCTGAGTCGAAGTGTATATGTTTGCTAAACTTTAGTAGATAATGCTAAATAGTTGTTTCTGCCTTATGCCAATTTATACTCCCATAATATGTGAAAATTACAGTTCCTCCATATCTTTGCTAACAATTGGCATTGTTTTCCTCAGTTTAGCCATTTGGCAGGACATACAGCGGTACTGCGGGCTTCCCAGGCGGTGCTAGTGGTAAAGAAGCTGCTTGCCAATGCGGGAGACATAAGAACCACGGGTTCAGTCCCTTGGTTGGGAAGATCCCCTGGAGGAGGGCATGGCAGTCCATTCCAGTATTCTCGCCTGGAGAATCCCATGGACGGAGGAGCCAGCTGGGCTGCAGTCTATAGGGTGGCAAAGAGTCGGCCACGACTGAAACAGCAGCACGCATGCGCACGCACATGGTGTTATTGCGTTATGGTTTTAAATTTGCATTTCTCTGATAACTAATGAAGTTGAGAACTTTGTCATCTGTTTATTGGCCACTTAAATATCTTCTTTTGTGAAGTGCTAGTTCAGAGGGACTTTGTGGAAGAAAGTGAAGAAGAACTAAAGAGCCTCTAGAAGAAAGTGAAAGAGGAGAGTGAAAAAGTTGGCGTAAAGCTCAACATTCAGAAAACAAAGATCATAGCATCTGGTCCACAATTCACGACAAATAGATGGAGAAACAGTGGAAACAGTGGCAGACTTTATATTTTGGGCTTCAAAATCACTGCAGATGGTGATTGCAGCCATGAAATTAAAAGACGCTTTCTCCTTGGAAGAAAAGTCATGACCAACACAGACAGCATATTAAAAAGCAGAGACGTTACTTTGCCAACAAAGGTCCGTCTAGTCAAGGCTATGGTTTTTCCAGTGGTCATGTATGGATATGAGAGTTGAACTATAAAGAAAACTGAGTGCTGAGGAATTAATGCTTTTGAACTATGGTGTTGGAGAAGACTCTTTTTTTTTTCCATTTATTTTTATTAGTTGGAGGCTAATTACTTTACAATATTGTAGTGGGTTTTGCCATACATTGACATGAATCAGCCATGGATTTACATGTATTCCCCATCTGGATCCCCCCTCCCACCTCCCTCTCCACCCGATCCCTCTGTGTCTTCCCAGTGCACCAGGCCCAAGCACTTGTCTCATGCATCCAGCCTGGGCTGGTGATCTGTTTTACCATAGATAATATACATGTTTCAATGCTGCTCTCTCGAAAACATCCCACCCTCTCCTTCTCCCACAGAGTCCAAAATTCTGTTCTGTACATCTGTGTCTCTTTTTCTGTTTTGCATATAGGGTTATCATTACCATCTTTCTAAATTCCATATATATGTGTTAGTATACTGTATTAGTCTTTATCTTTCTGGCTTACTTCACTCTGTATAATGGACTCCAGTTTCATCCATCTCATTAGAACTGATTCAAATGAATTTTTTTAATGGCTGAGTAATAGTCCATGGTGTATATGTACCACAGCTTTCTTATCCATTCGTCTGCTGATGGGCATCTAGGCTGCTTCCATGTCCTGGCTATTATAAACAGTGCTGCGATGAACATTGGGGTGCACGTGTCTCTTTCGATTCTGGTTTCCTCAGTGTGTATGCCCAGAAGTGGTATTGCTAGGTCATATGGCAGTTCTATTTCCAGTTTTTTAAGGAATCTCCACACTGTTCTCCATAGCAGCTGTACTAGTTTGCATTCCCACCAACAGTGTAAGAGGGTTCCCTTTTCTCCACACCCTTGGAGAAGACTCTTGAGAGTCCCTTGGACTGCAAGGAGACCCAACCAGTCCATCCTAAAGGAGATCAGTCCTGAACATTCATTGGAAAGACTGATGCTGAAGCTGGAACTTCAATACATTGGTCACCTGATGCAAAGAGCTGACTCATTTGAAAAGTACCTGATGCTGGGAAAGATTGAGGGCAGGAGGAGAAGGGGACGACAGAGGATGAGACGGCTGGATGGCATCACTGACTCAATGGACATGAGTTTGAGTAATCTCTGAGAGTTGGTGATGGACAGGGAGGCCTGGTGTGCTGTAGGCCATGGGGTTGCAAAGAGTCGGACATGACTGAGCGACTGAACTAGAGGGCCAGTATATTTTGTAATGGATTAGATTAGAAAATATCAGAATATACCATTCATGGCAAGAGTAGATATTTTTCCTGAAACATTATTTAGTTTTATATATTGTAGTAGTTGCTCTGATGTATTCCTCAGATTCTTCCATTTATGGTTAAGCACACGCTCCCCAGTTCCCAAGAATGTTGCCTGCTGCTGACTAACTGCTCAAAATCTAACCCTTCCCCAGAAATTGCCCTTGGCAAGTTTATAGGTGACTCAGTGGTAAAGAATCCTCCTGCCAATGCAGCAGACATGGGTTCAATCCCTGGATCAGGGAGATCCCCTTCAGTAGGAAATGGCAACTCATTTCAGCAATTTCAGCATTCTTGTCTAGAAAAATTCCATGGACAGAGGAGCCTAACTGGCTGCAGTCCATGCAGTCTCAAACAGTCGGACATGACCGAACCCCTGAGCAGGGATGCTGAGGGAACTGAGTCACCCAGGATTAAGGCCCCTCCCCAAGGAAAGCCTGCATCCAGTGACCGGTCAACTTGGGAGGTAGGTACAAAGGCCCAATCCTCCTAGAAGTATTCTGGCTTGCCTGGAACTTTAAAATTGAATGTCCTTTGTCCTTGGAGACCTCTCAATCCTGGGTAAATTGGAAAGGTTGGTCAACCCACTCTTGCCACAGTTTGAGATGCTATTGATAAATCAACTTCAGAACTCTTTGTATAATCAATTGAAGCTTCACTTAGATTTCAGGAGCATCACTAAGTTCTACTTTTTCCTCTGCCCAATCCTGTGTCCTTTGTACTTTCAAAAGTACTGATCTTAGAGAAAGCCCCAATAAATGAGCTGCATCAACTCTCCATCCAGAATCTGCTTCCCAGGGAACCCAAAGTATTATATACATGTGTGTGCAAAGTCACTTCAGTCATGTCTGACTCTGTGCTACCCTCTGTCCATGGGATTCTCCAGTGATAAAATGGAGAATCTTTCTGTCCATGGGATTCTCCAATGATAAAATGCCTTTTCTTGCTGGCTCAAAAAGATATGGAAGCCACTAGAGTGGTTGTTACTGTTTTGCCCACCCAGTGCTCCCCTCTTCCTTTAGTGACAGCACCCTGCTTCTTCAGGGGAGATAGCACTACTCTCACTCAAGCCAGAGGTTTTTGTGGGCAGATCCAACTTAAGTATCCCCATCCTCTGCCAACTCTCAAGCATCATCGGAGTGGGTCTGTGACTCCACCCAGGCCAATCAGAATCCCTTCTTAGAATTTTTCTATTCAGCGTTAGAGAAAAAGAGTCATTCCTGGGCCAGCCACCCCACTATAATATTGAACCAGAGGCCATATAACCCATATACAGACAGACAAGCAGGGGAAATGTGGAGAAAGGGATTCCCGTGACATTGCACTTCAGTTCCAAGGCAGCCCGAGACCCAGGTGAACCCCTACCTTCCCCTGGCTCTCCTCCCCTTGGGCTTCTGCCATTTTCAGTGAGAAGGATTCTAACTAGTGCACAGGCTTTTGAGAAGAGCATGTTATGATAAATCATCAGAGAAATAATCAATAGCTGTCCCGCTGCTTCCATCTAATTTTTTTGATGTCTTCTATTTATCTGTCTTCCTTTCCTTCATCTTGTTTTCTCTGCTGAATCAAATTAAATCCCTCCAAGATTTGTTCAAATGCCCCCTGCCTGATCAAACTTTCCTGACACTCCCAGTTTCCATGCATGCAGCCCACAAACATTTTTGAGCTCTTGCTATTCTTATATTTAAAGTGCAGCTGTTGCTAGAGGAGGGGCTCAAGAGGGGGCTCAAGTATACACATATACTTATGACCGATTCACGCTGGTGTAGGGCAGAAACCAACACAACATTGTGAAGCAATCATCTTCCAATTAAAAAATTAAGTGCTATGGTGCTAGCAGTGAGGCCCAAAGCTGGAACAGTGCAAGGCCCAGGCCTCCAGGAGCTTTGGTGTCATAGTGGGGGAAGCCAACCAGTAGAAAGTTACCCTATGAGGTGGCCAGTGCAGTGACAGAGATGTTAGAGAGTCTGCAGGATGGGAAGTGTGGCAGCTAGCCTTCAGGACGGTCCTCAGTGATCTCTGCCTCCTGGTGTTCATACTGTATAGTCCCCCAGCATCTTATCAGGGTTTGTCTCTGTAACCAATAGAATACCAGGGAAATAATGGTGTATGACTTCTAAGGCTAGGTCAAAGGTTCTCAGACTTTTTTTCTAAAAGGTAGCAAATATCGTAAATATTTTAAACTTTACAGGCTATATGGTTTCTATTGTAACTACTCAACGCTGTCACTGTAGCAAGAATGCAACCAGTAAGTAAATGATGACTGTAGTTGTGATCTAATAAAACTTTATTTGCAAAGAAGGTAGCAGAGTAGCTTTATCGGTCACTTATAGTTTGCCAATTCCTGGTCTAGGTCATAAAACACATTGCAGTTTTGACTTGTTCTTTTGAGTCACTTGCTCTGGGGGATGTCAATTGCCGTGTCATGAGGACATTTGGGTAGATAACAAATCAATGCCTCTGCCAGCAGCCAGCACCAAGTTGGGCCAGTCATACGAGCGGGCCATCTTCTAAGCAAATTCTTTAGCCTTATGAAAACTTCTGGTGACAATGCAGCCCAGTGGACACTTTGACTATAACTTCGTGAGAGCTTTCAACCCAGAAGCACCAGGTAAATCTCTCCCAAATTCCTGAAATTGTCTGAGCTAGTTAGCATTTATTGTCGTTTAAGTTTTGACTTAGAGCAGAAATAGAGAACTAACACCAAAGGTTTTTTTCCTACTGACCACTAAGATAACTGTTAAGAAACAGTAAGCTAGGACTTCCCTGGTGGTCCAGTTGTTAAGACTTCGAGCTTCCACTGCAAGGGGTGAGGTTTCAATCCCTGGTCAGGAAACTAAGATACCACATGCTGTGCGGTGTGGCAAAAAAAAAACAACAACAACAAGAAACGGTGGCTGTTGGCACATTATAAATCAACTACATTTCAATTAAGAAAGAAGAAAGAAAGAAACAGTAGCCTTGCTGTAGCCTAGGTTCTTTAGTTAATTCTTTTATTTGAATTACAAATACATAAATACACTCGTGGTGAAAAGATTCAGATAATACAGATGTACAGAAAACAAATAAGAATAGCCTCCTGTATCAGCTCCCAACTGTGGATGAAGAATTTCACCTGTTATATCAGTAAACAAAGGATGTTGGGGCTGTCAAACCATCAGTCACTGTAGCCATCCCCCTTAGGGGCTTCAGGATCAAGTAAAGCAGGATGCTGACCCTGGTATATATCAAAGGAACGATTTCAATGAGCCCATACTCTTGCATCTTCCATGCATAGAAAAGTGCTAAACTTATTAAGTTGAGATGTCAGGTTTTCCTTTTGTTGTTGTTGTTCTGTGGCTAAGTCATGTCCCAACTCTGCAACCCCGTGAACTGCAGCACTCCAGGCTCCTCTATCCTCCACTATCTCCTGGAGTTTGCTTGGATTTATATTCGTTGGTGATGCTATCTAACCATCTTATCGTTGTCTTTAATTAACAGTAATCTCTTAAGACTTCTCTGGCCTTCCAGTGGTAAAGGTTCCACACCTCCACTGCACAGGGTGTGGGTTTTATCCCTGGTCAGGTAACTAGGATCCCACATGCCTCATGAGGCATGACCAAACTAAGATTAAAACAAACTAACTAACAAAAAAAAACCCAATAATCTTTTGATGTTCCAACTACCTGGGGTTTTTGTTTGTTTGTCTGGCTTTTGTTTTTTTGCAAAAATTTCTTTATGTCCTGGCTTCTCCCTGACCTCTTCAGAACAGTCCCTCAGAGCTATTGACAAGCTGTCTCCTGGGCTTAAGTCCTAAGCAGGTTCACTGAGTAAATCATATTTCTCAACTTTTATTAGGTTGTGCTTTTTTTTCCCCCCAGTCGACGCTATCCTCTTTGCCCCAACGCTGCCCTTAGAGGAAGTGTTGGCATGTTTGTGTATCATCTTTTGACCCCTTTCTGCAGCATGGGTGCCTACTGGCTTCTTCCTTTCTTATTTCCTCAGCACCTTGTGCCTTTCTCAAGAGTTCATTTTGCTCTATTTTGTTGTAATGATTTGTCATTTTCTCCAGAGACAGCTTCCCAAATGTGGGACCAGTGTAATCACATGAGGCCCTGTGCGATTAGAAGAGCCCAAACTTTATTTAAGGCTCTGCTGTCACTATATTGAAATTCTCATAACTATACTTTAAAATTCTTAAACATATTTTAACAAGGAACCTCACATTTTCCTTTTATGCTGTGCATGGCTTTCATGTTTATCTTCCCTGAGATTACAAAGACAGGGGCCCTGGGCAGCAATCTTGTGATGGACTTTGAATTCCTCACAGCATCTTGAGAATACCCACAGTAAATGTTTGTTAATATGAAGGGAAATTTTCTTATCTCTGAAGGACTTTTCTCTTACCTTTTTGTTTTCTTTTTGTGAAGCCATGCATAGATGTCTTTGATGACAATCAACAAACACAGAATAATCCAGAGTTCTTATTATCCCAGTGGAGTCCCACTTTCTGTCTGGTTTTTGCATGCTGCTCTGAGCTTCATTTGTTCCAGGCAAAGAACAAAGAAGAATGCGTTCTCTGTTTCTCATTTAGAGAGATCCATAAACACATTCTCAAGAAGCAAGAACTTCAGCCCCTTGCAGCCTGTAAGCTCCATGTCTCCACAAAACCTATACTCAGAGAAGGATCGTGAGTCAGGCATAGTGAAGTTCACGTTTCCAGGCAATCAGTGAGCAGGAGTTAGTGAATAAGTAATGGAGCTTATATCTATGATGTTTAATGTTTTTCATTTGTCTATAATTCAGTTAATGATCCTTCTAGTCATTTCAAGTGTTCGATGTTCCTTGAATTTCAGTCATTAGGAAGATTTACCATAATTTCCTGGAAAAAAAAAAGTTAGATTTCAGGTTGTTCTGGTTAACTTTTTAGAACAACTTATATAAAATCAAATTCTCTACTTTTCCAAATTTATATTCAGGTTATTTCTTTAAACCATGTTCCTCAAGTGTGAAAATAATTTTTCTCCAATTTTTATTACTTAAATATTTTATGCTTTTGAGAGTGTATCTTCTATGTATGTCATGTTTTATTTATTTCTTTATTTTTTGGCCATGCTATGCAGCATGTGGGATCTTAGTTCCCCAACCAGGGATTGAACCCATGCCCCTTACTGTGGCAGCACAGAATCCCTAACCACTGGATCACTAGGGAAGTCTCCTATGTTTTTTAAAAATGGAGTAAACCACACATTCAGCAAAGTAAAATGGTAAAAATTTAATTCAAGTAGTTTTCACATTTATAGTGAAATTTTTGTTGTTCATTCAGTCATTCATTTAACAAGTATCTATGAAGTTCCTTCTATGTGCCAGGCAGTATTTCAGTCCTGGGGACCAGCCAACAAGTTCTCTGCATGCATTATGGTGGAAGAACATAACAGAAATAAGGGCAGGCTGGATAAGTAACATAATAGAATGTTTCATTCTAGCTAGTAATATGTAGTAGGGCTTCCCTGGTGGCTCAGATGGTAAGGAATCCACCTGAAATGCAGGATAACCAAGTTCGATCCATACAAATTTGGATATTGATTTGAAAAGATCTTTAGAGTATAGTTAACCCTTGAACAACACAGGTTTAAAGAACATGTATATGTGGATTTTTCAGTAAACTTGTAGTACAGTACTACATGTTTCGTGCTTGGTTGAATCTATGGATATGGAACCCTGGATACAGGGCCATCTTTAAGTTATATTGGATTTTGACAGCCCAGAAGGTCGGTACCGCTCATCTGCACATTGTTCAAGGGTCAACTATATATTGTTAAATGAAAAATGGGAGTTGCAAAATGATAAGATATAGAGATCTCAGCTTTATAGGGATCTCGTAGGTGCCTAACCAGAAAAAGAAAGCATATACACTAACATTTAAGTATGTAAAATGCTTAAAAAAAAGAGAGAGAGAGAGAGACCTTTTGAATTAGGGATATCCCAATATTAAGCACAAAGAAAATAAAGTTGCTGAGTTCTCTGGGACCTTCAAAATATCTATCAGATTTTATGGCCACCTAGAGAGGAATTTCTCCTGATGGCCTGGAGCCTTACTGACAAAAATAATTGTCACGGTGTTAATTAATGTAAGATCTCTGTTTGCATTGATACGCTCCACCTCTATGGTCAAATTGTCACATTATCTGAAATGCTTTGCGGGTAGTAGGTGCCACATAAGTATTTGCCGCAAGCTGGCAGGAAAGAATGTATGAAGTCGCTGTGGAATGAAAAACAGATGTCACTACTTTGGAAATGTAATCAAACCGCTTTTGAGGTACCAGGAAGAAGCATATTTGCAAATCAGGAAATACTCAACCTCAAGAAGCAGATGCTAATACGCTTTTGGTCAAAACATCTTTTTCATAGAAAGCCCTGGGTCACCTTTTTACTTTGGTGACGTTCAAAGTTTTTAATCTGTCTAGGGAATTTATTTTCAAAATGACATTCTGAGTGACTACTTCCACTCCCAGCGAGTTGAGTTTTACAATAATTGACTTTGATGTCTGTTCTGTGGCTTTTCTCCTTTTCCTCAGCCCTGTCGCTATCAATTACTATGGGAGGCTGCCCGTAACGATGGAGACTATGGCCTCAGTAGAGGCAGTATCCATGGTGCCGGAGGCTGCAGACACTGCTAAAGGCTATACTGAGAGCAGAGGGAACTTCCAAGGGTGTCCTTACACTGAACTATATGATTTTCCTTTCTAAAACATATGCTCATGTTCCTTTAAAATGTATGCTCATGACAATCACATTGTCACGTGATTTTGGGTTGCAGTTTCATCTCAACTCTCCTTTGGCTCCCCAAGCTGTGGGCAAAGTGATTTTTAATATTGTAAGGCTGCATCTGGAGTATTCAGAGGGCAGATAAAGAAAAGAGATCATCCTTAGAGTGATAATAGTGCCCTAGGGGCTATTTTTCATAAACCATTTCAGCTTTCCACACCCAGCAATCTTTCTTGAAGGATTAAGATATTTTATGCTCTACCAGAGAAAGGAACTAACATTTCCTGAGTAATGATTATGGACTGTTGGCTGTATATGGATCAATCTTAATTTTCCCTTATTTAGAAGGTATTATCAGTCTGGGGCCTTCCAGGTGGTAAAGAATCTGCCTGCCAATGCAGAAGACACAAGAGACATGGGTTTGATCCCTGGGTTGCGAAGATACCCTGGAGTAGGAAATGGCAACCCACTCTAGTATTCTTGCCTGGAGAATGCCTATGGACAGAGGAGCCTGGCGGGCTACCATCCATGGGGTCACAGAGAGTCAGACATGACTGAGCACACACATATACACACACATCATCCCACCTCACAAATGAGAAAAATGAGCCTCCCTTAGGGTCTATACTAAGATTTCTTGATTCTAAAATTCATGTTCTTTATACTACAAGGAGAGAGGGGAGTGGGAGTCAAGATTGCTGGCTTCTTTGGTATAGCATGCTCAGTAAATGACACCAGAATGGTACTTCACAAGGATGAGCGTAAAATAATCTAGTTATACCAGAACAAAACACTCACCTTTAATGCATCCTGATTTGGGGGAAATAACTGAAATTTTAAGACAATAGAAAGTGCCCCACTATGAAATTTTTAACAGCTTAATAGTGTCCTGATCCCTAGTCCATCACAACTCTACAATTATCAAGGACCGGGGGCTCCTTTTTCAGATCCTAACTCTCCAGGTTTCCACTGTTGGTCATTTCCCAGTAAGAAAAAGGAAGATGCCAGCTATAATGGACAGAGTTGTACTTTGAGCTCCCACTACTTTCCATAGTTCATCACATTCCAAATATGCCCAAGTAGCAGAAGTTAAACTCACCATGATGAACTTCTCAACATCTTTCTGAGGCTACCCCTAAAATTGTTTAAAATTGACATATTGCTTCCTATAAATGAAACTGAATTGTACTTGCAAATCTGACAGAGTTGCAGGTAGCAATGGATACAAACAATTCTTTAAAACCAAAATATTGTGAAAAGCAGAGACATTACTTTGCCAACAAAGATCCATAGGTCCCTCTAGTCAAAGCTGTGGTTTTTCTAGTAGTCATTTATGGAAGTGAGACTTGAACCATAAAGAAGGCTGAGTGCTGAAGAATTGATGCTTTTGAACTGTGGTGTTGGAGAAGACTCTTGAGAGTCCCTTGGACTGCAAGGAGATCCAACCAGTCCATCCTAAAGGAGATCAGTCCTGAATATTCATCGGAAGGACTGATGCTGAAACTGAAACTCCAGTACTTTGGCCACCCGATGCGAAGAACTGACTCATTAGCAAAGACCCTGGGGCTAGGAAATATTGAAGGCAGGAGGAGAAGGGGATGACAGAGGATGAGACGGTTGGATGGCTTCACCAACTTGATGGATATGAGTTTGAGCAAGCTCTGGAAGTTGGTGATAGACAGGGAGACCTGGCATGCTGCAGTCCATGGGGCTGCAAAGAGTCGGACATGACTGAGCAACTGAAGTGAAATGAACTGAACTGAAGATGTGAAAGGAAAATTATCAAACTCTTGATTGTATAGTACAGTACAAGAACAAATCCTCATAGAAAATGCTAGGTTGTCTACAAGCAGAGAACAATGAGTTCTTTAGAAATAGAAAAAGATGTTTTGAAGTGGCAACCACTGATTTGGGGAGGGGAAAAAAGGAGATATGATAAGAGAAGCCATTTGATTTCTATTTGACTCATGTTCTTGTAGATGGCTTTGTCCCATGACAGTTTAAAATAATGTTTCCCTTCCATTGTCATTAAATCCTACTTATCAATATGAAAGGCCAGCTCTCTGAAAAAAGCTAAATACTTAAAAAGGAGCTTAAACTCTGTAGCAAGTCACTAGTATGAGTATATCAAATGCCACAAATTCTATTTTGAACTTGCAAATCTGATTTTGACAAATATCTGCTTTTGGAAAACATTTCAATGTTAGATTTAGTTTTAATTTGCCCTGCTTCTGTGCAAAATACCTTGGAATTTTTGCACAGAAAAATTCTCCTGCAATTCTCTTAAGTTCCTTTTACCTCTTTTGTACCAGCGCCTCTTAAATTTTAATGTGCAGAGACAGCTTGTCAAAATGCAATTTCTGATTCAGTAGGTCTGGGTTGGGCTTCAGATTCTGCATTTTTAACAAGCTTTCAGGTGATAACAGCATTGCTGGCCCATAAACTATGTTCTGTGTGAGACTTAAGATCACAGAATTCTTAAAACTCAGTGGGACCATGTTTCAAAAGAAGAGACTAAATGGAAGACTTTTAAAAGGGGACATTTAAGAGTAAAAAAAATTAGTAGAAATGATCTTAAGCCAGGACTTGTTGAGGGCTTTACCATGGAGAAACACTGGCAGGTTTTAAACAAGGAGAAACTTGATTAGATTGGTTTACTATCATTCCTTTCTTGTTAAGTAGGAATCTATAGCAACAACACACAAACACCCACTGGGGAAAGTAGCCAGAAAACTGCAACAAGGCTGTATCGAAGTCTTCATCTCTGTCTGTCTCGAAGTCTTCATCTCTGTCTGTCTCCCTCATGGCAGGTAAGTGCAAACTAAGAAATTTCATCAAGTGTTGGAGAAAAGATACAGTCTTTGCTCAAGATATGTATTAATGTGATCTCAAAGCTACAAACTCCCAGGCCTTTACAGTTTTCTAAAATACAAGAAAAATTATTTAAGAAAGATTTCTGGATTCCATAACAAACTGCAATATCTTTTCTCTGATTCTTTTTAAGCCTTGGTATCTTTGCAGTATATCCTCATAGGATCATTATGAGAAAAAAAATACATATATATACAGATATATAGTCTAGATCAAGAATATATAGATCAAGAATCACTGCAGTGGGGATCTTTCTTGGGCCCTTACTAGGCCAAGCAACCTCTGAGCTCTCATAACCCCAATGCCTGCTTTGATCATGACATTTAATACTTTGTATTTATAAATCTTTTTTAGCTATTGGGAAACATAATAATAAAGGTGGCAACCCCCTCCAGTATTCTTGCCTGGGAAATCCATAGACAGAGGAGCCTGACGGGCTATAGTCCATGGGGTTGCAAAAGAGCCAGACACAACTTAGCAACTGAACAACAACAAACATTTATTCAGTACTTACCATGTGCAGGCTTATTCTCAATACGTTTTATCATTACAACAGCCTAATGAAGTAGATGCTACATTCCACGCCCATTTATAGACAAGGAAACTGAGACTCAGAGTTGTGGTAATTGTCCAGGGTCCTTGAGCTAGTTAGTGAAAGGGCTGGGATTAGAGCCCAGGCCGTCAGGGCCTAGAACCCACATTCCACTTGAGTTGATGCTTCCTCAAGCAATGCTCTCATTAATTCTATAGCATAGCACAGTGGGGTATGTAGCAGGCATCCATTTTTGTTGGACTTCACATTGGTGAAATCATCAGGATTTTGCCAGGGATATAATTAAGTTTTGTAGAGTCTAAATCATTTCCAGAAGTCTCAAGTAGTCTTCCTTTTTTTTTTTTTTTTTTTTTTTTGGCTGTGCCACACAGCATACAGGATCTTAGCTCCCAGTTCAGAAATCAAACCTGTGTCCCCTGAAAAGGAAGCATGAAGCCTTAACCACTGGACTGCCAGGAAATCCCTGCCTCATGTCTTTAACTTCTGTCCAACCCATTCAAATCCAGCCAGACTTCTGTCTTCATCTCTCCACACTGTGATGTTTTTAAGTCATGACTGTCTTCCATTTTGCCATATCTAATATATGCATTCTACTCCTTATCTGCAAAGAGATCCAACTAGTCAGTCCTAAAGGAAATTAGTCCTGAACGTCCATTGGAAGGACTGATGCTGAAGCTGAAATTCCAATCCTTTGGCCACCTGATACAAAGAGCTGACTCATTGGAAAAGACCCTGATGCTGGGAAAGATTGAAGACAGGAAGAGAAGGGGATGACAGAGGATGAGATGGTTGGATGGCATCACCAACTTGATGGACATGAGTTCAAGCAAACTCTGGAAGTTGGTGATGGACACAAAAGCCTTTCAAGCTGCAGTCCATGGGGTTGCAAGGAGTCGGACACAACTGAGCCACTGAACTGACTCCTTATCTGACACAGCCTCTCAGCAGCATTTGACCCAGCCCTCTGGTTTCTCTGACACTGTACTGTTTTGTTCTCTGATATCTCTGTTCCCTCTCCAGTCCCCTTTGCTACCTCTTCATTCTCTGTGGGTCTCTAAATACTGGAGTTCCAGTTCGATACTGTATCACATCAACTATTCTGTACTGGTCTTTATTTCTTCTCTCATTCTTTTCCCCACTCCTTCATCCCTGTTTATCCTCATGACTTTAAATGTCTTCTTGATGATGCAAATGATTCCCAAACTTATATTGTCAACCCAGGCCTCTTTGCTGAACTCTAAGCTTAGAACTTTCTTGACTTCTCTACTGGCATGTTTCATGAGCTTTTAAAACTTCTTTGTTTGGGACTTCACTGGTGACCCAGTAGCCAGGATTCCACACTCCCAATGCAGGGGCCCTGGGTCTGATCCCTTGTCAGGGAACTAGATCCCGCATGCTGCAGCTAAAGATCTTGCATACATCAAAGATCAAAGACATCATGTGTCTCAGCTAAGACCCAGTGCAGCCAAATAAGTAAGTAAATAAAATAAAACTCATATGTTCAATATTAAACTTTATTGTACGGTGTAAGCAGAAAAAATAAACCCCATAAGCTGTGGAAACTGAGCAAATCTTTTATCAAAGAAAATGTCTTTTCCCACATGACGTTGACTACAAAGAGGAAACCAAGGAGTAAGGAGAATATTTATTAACTACTTGCCCAAAGTTAAAATATGGCTCTCAGATATGTGTGTGTGTGAGAGATTGGTTTAACTTACCAGTAAGGGAACTGGTGGGTCAGGAAGATCCCTGGAGAAGGAAATGGCAACCCACTCCAGTATTCTTGCCTGGAGAATCCCATGGACAGAGGAGCCTGGCGGGCTGCAGTCCATAGAGTCACAGAGCGCTGGACATGACTGAATGACTAACAAACAAGGGAACTGGTGAACAACAGGGAAGCCTGGTGTGCTGCGTCCACGGGGTCACAAACAGCTGGACATGACTGAGCGACTGAACAATACAAAGAGAACTGGCAGACAGTAAAGCTGTTCCAAAGACCATTTGAAGAACAGAGATTTATAAGGTCACCCAGGAAGGACATCTGTTTCTCGACAGGAAAGCTATGATAAACTTAGACAGTGTGTTAAAAAGCAAAGACATACTTTGCCAACAAATGTTCGTAAAGTGAAGGCATGGTCTTTCCAAGTAGTCATGTGTAGATGTGAGAGCTGAACCATATAGAAGGCAAAGCGCAGAAGAATTGGTGCTTTTGAACTGTGGTGCTGGAGAAGAATCTTCAGAGTCCTTTGGACTTCAAGGAGATCAAACAATCCTAAAGGAAATCAACCCTGAATACTCATCGGAATGACTGATGCTGAAGTTCCAGAACTTTGACCACCTGATGCAAAGAGCTGACTCACTGGAAAAAAATCACCCTGATGCTGGGAGATATTGAGGGCAGGAGGAGAAGTAAGCGACAGAGGATAAGATGGTTGGATGGCATCATCAGTTCGGGGGACATGAACTTGGGCAAATTCCGGGAGATGATAAAGGATAAGGAAGCCTGGTGTGCTGCAATCCGTGAGGTTGCAAAGAGTCAGACACGACTTGGTGACTGAAGAACAACCGCAGCCAGGAAAGACATACTAAATAAATTTGCAAGGTGAAAGACACAACTAGTCAGTGTCCTACAGGCAATAAGACTGTAGCCATTTGGAGATACCATTTTTTGCTGGAGAGGAATCATTTGTCTATCAGACAAAAATCTACAAGTTAACATGTAATTTCCCAGAGTCTGGCAAAAGTGATCATTTCTCTAGAGAATTAAATCATCCTTGGGCAGGCCTGTAAGACAGACCTGAAGTGTGACATGAGAAAGATACACAGCCTTCTTTTTGCCTTATTTCCATGTTTTAGATAATTTTTATTAAGTGTGAGAATCTTTACAAACTTTTTTCTTGAGCACACAGTTTATAATAAATTAACAGAACTGGGATTTTTCTTCCAAAGCTCGTATTTCTTCTACCATACATCACTGACACATGGCTTTTATTTAGGAGAGGTGCTATAGAGATTTTCAGGCTCTAGGGCGGACAACTGAATATCCATTACCAGAAGAGAATGGTCTTAGAACTCTGAAGGTTGAGCCTTATCTGGATTTTTTTTCAAAGCCTGCTCTCTTGAGTCCCATTCATTTTTCTGCTCCCAGAGACCTAGTAAAAACTTCACATTTATATCATTCATTCTCCAGGTTACGCAATGTTTTATTTATTAATGTTTAGTTTTATGTACATGTCTAGTCTTCTCGAGGAGATTGTAGGTCTCTCAAAAGGAGGTTTTCTTTCTTAATACATTACTGTAGTTACAGCTCCTTGTATATGCTCTACAATGTTCAGTAAGGATTAGCAGCATTGAGGCCATACACAGGTGAAAATGAAAGCTAAAGAAGTTGAGAAAAATAAAAGACATATTGTAGGGACATCCCTGGTGATCCAGTGGTTAGGATTCCTTGCTTCTACTGCAGGGGGTGTGGGTTTGATCCCTGGTCAGAGAACTAAAGTACTGCATGCTGCATGCTGCATGACAGAAAAAAAAGACATATTGTCAAGTAAAATAATTTTGCTGTTATTCAGTCTCTAAGTCCTGTCTGACACTTTGTGACCCCATGGATTGCAGCATGCCAGTCTCCTCTGTCCTTCACTATCTCCTGGAGTTTGCTCAAATTCATGTCCCCTGAGTCTCATCACTTCATGGCAGATAAATGGGGAAAAAATAGAAACAGTGACAGATTTTCTTTTCTTGGGCTCCAAAATCACTGCAGCCATGAAATTAAAAGACACTTTCCTCTTGGAAGAAAACCTATGACAAACCCATTCAGCATATTAAAAAGCAGAGACATTACTTTGCCAACACAGGTTCATCTAGTCAAAGTTATCTACGGTTTTTCCAGGGTTCATGTATGGATGTGAGATTTGGACCATAAAGAAAGCTGAGCACCGAAGAATTGATGCTTTTGAACTGTGATGTTGGAAAAGACTCTTGAGAGTCCCTTGGACTGCAAGGAGATCCAACCAGTCCATCATAAAGGAAATCAGTCCTGAGTATTCATTCTAAGGACTAATGCTAAAGCTGAAACTCCAATCCTTTGGCCACCTGATGGGAAGAACTGACTCATTGGAAAAGACCCTGAGGCTGGGAAAGATTAAAGGCAGGAGAAGGGGACAACAGAGGATGAGATGGTTGGATGACATCACTGGCTTGTAGACATGAGTTTGAGCAAGCTCCAGGAGTTGGGGATGGACAGAGAAGCCTGGCGTGCTGCAATCCCTGGGGTCACAAAGAGTTGAACACAACTGAGCGACTGAACTGAACTGAACTGAAATGAGTTGGTGATACCACCTAATCATCTCATTCTCTGTCACCCCCTTCTCCTTTTGCCTTCAACGTTTCCCAGTATCAGGGTCTTTTCCATTGTGTTGGCTCTTTGCATCTGGTGGCCAGAAGAATGGAACTTTGGCATCATTTCTTCCAATGAATATTCAGGGTTGATTTCCTTTAGGATTGACTGGTTTTATCCTCAGTATATACTCATTATAGCACATCAGCAAGCTAAATGACATCCAGAGGCACCGTGACAGTTCACAGGCCAACCATTAAAGACCAAAAAGTGGCCCAGTTTCTATAAATCTGCAACCGTCCCCAAAATAGTTGGAATAATCCTCCTACTCATTAGCCTATGAAATTTGTTCTTGTTGTTTAATCACTAAGTTGTGTTCAACTTTTGCGACCTCATGGTCTATAGCCCACCAGGTTCCTCTGTCCATGGAACTTCGCAGGCAAGAACACTGGAGTGGGTTGCCACTTCTTCCTCCAGGGGATCTCCCCAACCCAGGAACTGAACCAGAGTCTGCTGCATTGGCAGGTGGATTCTTTACCACAGAGGCACCAGGAAAGTCCCCTATGAAATTACCCAGCTCATAAAAGCTAACCATGCCACATTCTGAGGCCACACTCATCCCTGTGATGGCCCACACTGTCTGTAGCGTGTGTTCCTCTCTAAATAAATCCACTTCTTACCTTCCACTTAGGCTCTCAGAGAATTCTTTCTGAGATGAGACATCAATAACCCGAGCTTCCTTAGGTCCTGAGCCAAGTGACTGATCTCAATGGGAAGTCTATGGGTTTGGGCCTGGTTCGAGTCCCAGCATGTGAGTTCAGTTCCCAATCTGAGGTGAATGGTTTCAGTTTCACAGGCAAATCCTGTATTCATTCAGCAATTTAGACTGAATGCCTACTATGTATTAGCCACTGGGACACAGCTGTAAGTCAGACATGGGCATAAACTTGATTAAAGTGTACGGGGGAAGACTAATACTAATTTCACAAAGAGGATTAAATTACTATTAAGAAATTATACTTAAAAGTAAGGACTTCTCTGCTGGGCTAGCAGTTAAGACCCTGGGGTTCCAGTGCAGGGTGTGTGGGTTCAATGCCTGGTTGGGGAACTAAGATCCCACATGCTGAGCAGTGTGGCCAAAAAGTAAAACAAACAAGCAAACAAAAACAATGCAATATATTGGGACCAGGACACCTGAAAACATCAAAAATAAAGAACGTCTGAGAAATTGTCATCACCTTAGGAAACATGACAATGAGTAAATGAAATATGGTGTCCTGGATGGGATTCTGAAACAGAAAAAGGACGTGAGGTAAAAACTAAGGACATCTGAATAAACTACAGGATTTAGTTAATATTAATGTACTGAAGGTAACAAATGCGTCTTGGCTCATTAGCTATAATAAATGTGCCCTTTTAATATAAGATATAACAGGGAAGATTGTTGGGATGAAAGTATATGGGAACTCAGTACTATCAATTCAATTTTTCTGTAAATCTTAAACTATTCTAAAAAAGTAAAGTCTCAAGCAATTTAAATGCTTGCATTGTAAATAAAACAGAAATTATTTCTGATAAACAATAAGAAGGCAAAAAACTGGATGCTTGTTGTTTGTTAGTGTCTCTAAAGGTGGCAAGGAACGCTTCTTGGGAAATCACGTAACAGCTGAGACTTGAAATTTGAAAAAGAGTTGGCCGAGAAAAGAGGACATTAAGACTCTTCTAGGCTGAGATTACAGGGAATTCTAAGACTGAGAAAATCAAAGCAAGTTCAGTGAGGTCACAGCAAGATCCCTGGGCAAAGATGATAAGATGAGGCTGTGACTGCCCCAGAGAGGCCTTGGAGACCAGGCTAAGAATTTTTCAATTTATATTAAAACCAAAAAACCATTTACTCAATTACCGGTATGATCAACATGGCTGTTTGCAGCTCTGCTAAGCTTTTGGCCCTGTTTTTGTTGTTCACTCACTAAGCCATATTGAACTCTTTGTGACCCTGTGGACCGTAGCTTGCCAGGTTCCTCTGTCCATGGGTTTTCCCAGGCAAAAATACTGGAGTGGGTTGTCATTTCCTTCTCCAGGGTATCTTCCCAACCCAGGGATCGAACCTGTGTCTCCTGCATTACAGGAGGATTCTTTACCACTTGGCCCCCTGGGAAGCCCACTGGCCCCATAGCAATGAACAAAACAGTAAAACTCCTGCCCTAGTTAAGACCTCAAGGACAGGGCGGGAGATGCTGGAGGGAGGAAGATGGGGAAATGGACTGAGCACTGAAGGGCCTTTGGTTTTACTCTGAGATGAAGGCTTTTGAGTCAAGGAGTGATTTGACCTTCTTGTGCATTATCTATGAAACCTCACTCAGGCCACTACTCTTCCCAAAATCAACTCCCCGTGTCAGCCACAATGATCTTTTGCAAACAGACCTAGTCATTCTCCTGCTCCTGCTTTAAAGCCCTATTTTTGTCTCCTTGCAAAGACATAAGAATCCAAACTCCTAAAACATTAAAGAAACTCCTAAACACTTAAGACAATTCTGCAAAATATGTCAATCTGAAAAGAAAATGTGATTTTTTTAAAAAATAAGTTTTTATTTATAGTGGTTAAAGGGGAAAAAATTTCCTCTCCAGATCAAACCAGGTCCCAGAGGAATGTTGAAGGCCATTCTGAAAGCAACTGCACATGCAAACAAATGTCCTTTAGTTTATTCTAGCAAACCCTCATCTCAGGATTTTCCTGGTGGCTCGGTGGATAATAGTCCTACCTACAAATGCAGGGGACAAGGGTTCAATGCCTGGTCAGGGAAGATTCCCACATGCTGTGGAGCAACTAAACCCACGTGCCACAACTGCTGAAGCCGTGTACCGCAATCACTGAAGCCTGCACACCTAGCCTCTATGCTCTGCAACAAGAGAAGCCACGACAATGAGAAACCTGTATACTGCAAGGAAGAGTAACCCCACTCCCTGCAACTAGAGAAAGCCTGCACACAGCAAGGAAGATTTTCTACGAGAACTCTACTTTGAGGAGAGTTTCTCCAAGAAATTCAGTTTCATTTTTTAATGTATTTGGTGGGTTGTATATCTGAGCAAATTTGCTGGAAACTTCCTAGGAGATGCAACTGAATAAAAGTGATAAATAAGTACATTTCATTTCTACAACATGATGGAGACAATTTCAGCTCAGCATGCAAATTTTAATTTTGGGGGAAATGCTATAGAATTTTAATAAATGGAATACTGAGAAGTTATTAATAAGAACCAGACATTTGGGCTGATTCATGTCAATGTATGACAAAACCCACTGCAATGTTGTGAAGTAATTAGCCTCCAACTAATAAAAATAAAGGGAAAATTGTATATGTGTATTATAACTAAAATTATTTCCTTCTATCCTGAAATTATCCTTTAATATACATATTATAAATGTATATTGTATATGTATTATTTTATTTATAATATTAAAAGGTTATATTATATTGAGGTTGGGAGAAAGCCTCAAGTGATATGACTATTGATACTACTTATTCTTGAGTATCAGCAATACATAACATTTTAGTTTTCAGATTGTATGTTACTGAAATATTTGACACTTTCTACGAATTTGTTTCTGGTTAGTTGTAAATAACACAAAATAATTAGAATCTAGCATTTATAAAGTGGCTTCCCAATGGCTCAGCAGTAAAGAATCTGCCTGCCAATGCAAGAGATGCAGGAGATGTGGGTTCAGTCCCTGGGTCAGGAACATCCCATGGAGGAGGAAACAGCCATCCACTCCAGTATGCTTGCCAGGATAATTCCATGGACAGAGGAGCCTGGTGGGCTACAGTCCATGGGGTCACAAAGAGTCAGATATGACTGAGCATGCACGCAGACACACATGATTTATGAAGTATGTAATACTTTAGTAATTAAATTCATATTTATAGGAACTAATAAAACAGAACTAAATTAGACACTACGTAAAATGACAGCCAATGATTATACTAGAACTTCTCTCTTGGTGTGAATCACACATTTTATTTGGACTTCCATTTCAAGATGACCTATACTTGTTGACAAATTATCAGTGATTATTCTCAAAAAGGAAGAAGGTTATACCTTCATTCTGGACCTTAAATTACGGAGCTAATCTTAATTATAATTCCCATTACCCTATTTTTAAAAAAGGGCTTACCCAGTTCTTCCTACCCATTTACAACCCAACCCCATTTAGAGCTGATCCATAGTTGCTCTGCTCATCATCCATTCTATGAGTGGGAAAAGAGAGATGACACTTGCCTACAGGCTAAATTAGTCTAAGGGAATCAACTGGAAAGGTCACCATCTGAATATTCTAAGAGGTCACTGAGAAAGTTCCCTCCCCCTACTCATCCCTCCCCACTTATAGGACTCTATAGGAGGCTTGTGGAATCGATTTCCCCTACGATGTCACTGTCCCCTTCAGTAAACATATCTTGACCCAGACTGGGTTGCTGCTGCTGCAGCTGCTAAGTCACTTCAGTCGTGTCCGACCCTGTGTGACCCCATAGACGGCAACCCACCAGGTTCCCCTGTCCCTGGGATTCTCCAGGCAAGAACACTGGAGTGGGTTGCCATTTCCTTCTCCAATGCATGAAAGTGAAAAGTGAAAGTGAAGTCACTCAGTCGTGTCTGACTCTTTGCGACCCCATGGATTGCAGCCCACCAGGCTCCTCCGTCCATGGGATTTTCCAGGCAAGAGGACTGGAGTGGGGTGCCATTGCCTTCTCCACCAAACTGGGTTAGATGTTCCTTAAACAGACCTGGTTTGCTGCCACGCACCTCTTCATCCATCTTAACACTTCTAGAAATGCATTGTCATTTTTCCGTGAAATTCTCCCTCCCCACTAAGCTATGAGCTTCTTTTATCCCTAAAACTTAGTGACCCAGGGATTGAACCTGGGTCTCCGGCATTACAGGCTGAATCTTTATCATCTGAGCCATGAAACCCGGACCTAAAGCCTAGCAGGGACTAGTTATTTGGCCACAGATATTTATTTGAAGGCCTATTCTGTACCAGGTGCTGTGTGAGATTCTGGATTTATGAAGGTGACCAAAACAGTAAAACTGACATGGAATTTAGAGTCTGGTGAGGGAAATCAGTTTTTTAAATTAATACACAAGTAACTAATCAATTAAAATAGTGTTTAGAGCCACAACATCCAAGTAACAGGTGGTAATAGAGCGCACAGAGGCTTCATAGGACTTGATGCAGTTCAGGTGAAGGCTTCCTGGGAGATGTGACATTTAAGGGACTTCCTGAAACGAAAATGAGTTGCCCAAGCAGACTGGGTCTGTGTTGAAGTCGGGGTAGGTACTGAGGCCCAGAAGAACCATCCAGGTAGTTGAAACAACACATGGAAATGGTCTGAGACTGGAAGTGGCCAGTGTGGAGGAGTTGGTGGCAGGAGAGATAGCAGCCCAGGTCAGGCAGCTCCTTATTGAACTTGTTAAGCAGTTCAAACATTGCCCTAAAGAAATGAGAAAGCTGGGAGGGGATTTTAGCACAGGAATGACATTGATCAGATGATCTGATTTGCATTTTTAAAAGTTGAATTTCTGAGGCCTCCAGATGAAGAATGGAATGTAGAAGAGCAGGAATGGGCAAAGGGATTTTAGCTAAGGCAACAGATAATGGTGGCTTAATGGATGTAGATAGCGGAACTTTAGAATCGAAGTATAGGACGCAATGCCTGGAAAGTCCCCGCACATACCTTTCAGGTTCCAGGTTTTATGTCTCAGTGAACAAGGCACTGTGAATTATGCAATACTAGCTTTTTCATAGCAGAGCTAGGACTACAAGCCAATTGTGCATTTTTCTCTTGCTACCTTTATTCATGGACCTCGTGACTCAACAAGCTTTAATTTTAAAAAAGCAGTGCCTTACTAAATGATGGATATATGAACTTCATTACCCTATTCTCTCTACTTTGAGATGTTTGAAAATATTGATAATAAGAGGTTTTATGAAACAATACTTTAAAACCTTTGGGGCACAGGTATGAATTCAGAGCATTTGAAATCAGTTTACCGATGGAAACCGGTCCAGAGCTTCCTGGGGCTCCCACACTCACACGGCGCCCTCTGGGTCCCCACCTGGTAGCCTCAGACAGGTGGTATCTGGACTGAATGCCACAGTCATAGATGGTGCTAGATTTCTGGACTCCACGGCACTTACCTGGGGCAAGACATGGAACCTCGCTTTGAATCTTCTGCACAGTGGGAGTCCATACTGTCAAATGACAAAAATAATAGCATAGTCATGAACTTGATGTCCCTTATTCATGGCAAAACCATCCATGAATCAAGGAGTACACTGTCTTACAGACAGACAATAGAGCACTCTTCCAGAGGGAATCTGAGCAACAGCAAGTTTATAGAGCTTCAAAGAGGAGACAGGAAACAGGGCAAGATAGCCTAGGAGGTCAGTCATTTCCTTATAAGCTTAGCAGGTCCTATTTTCCAGGGTAAGGTGAGCTAGGTGAAGCTGAGCTAGGGGATTGTAATGGGTGTATGTTGACAGTGGGGCATTTCCTGGAGGTGCAGGCTGGCTTAAGTTTAGATTTGTGACTTGCGTTGGGCTGCTGGTGTTAGGGCAACCACTGACCGAAACCACCCACCCTGGCCAGGCCTGATAGCAACTACTTGCAGGAGTTATCTTACAACAGGAGGTCCTGGTAAGGAACATGGAACTAACAAGCTACCACCAACCGGAAGGAGTCAGGAAAGGTCAAAAGGAGAGAGGAGACACCAGTCCATGCATCTTACCAACCTCTCAAAATCCTCACTGGAATGCAACCTGGCTGAGAGATGCATGTGCCACCAGGAAAGACCCTGAGTCAGAACAACTGGCAAGAGATAACCAGGAAACTCACGGCATCACCATAAACCTGAGACGGTGAGCCGCGTGACAGAGCACTTCTCCTGGGTTCCCTCACTCTGCTGCTCGCCACCCCTTCCCAGAAAAGTCTCTGGCTTTATTAGCACATGTCTCCTCAGACAATTCATTTGAGTGTCAGAAAAAAGTCCACTCTTGGGCTCTGGAAGTGGTCCCATTTTCTGCAACAGCACATTTCCTGGTCACTTAACATTCTTTTTTCTAACTCTTCCTAGACATTAAGTAATCAATGTCACCACAGCTGCATGCATAAACCCCCCAAGAGTGACTATACAATTGCCTATTTATGATTTAAATTACATGCTAGAATAAATTTGAAGAAGTTCTGGATTTGTTTTATTTAAGCTAGGGACTGTTACTCATTTAATAGTTTTGGAATACAGAAAGCAAAGAGAAGTGTTTACATTCACTAAAACAACTATATGGAAGGTAGGCTGTGATCATATAGTGGTTAGTATAATCATATAGTGATTAGTACTTTGCACTGTGGAGAGTGGATGTGTGGTGAGGTAATTCTATTGACTTTCAGCCTGAAATCTCTGGATCTTGAAGAGTAGTGGTTGACAGTTAAAGGCATTAGCTTTAGCTATTAGTTTCTCTTAAAGTGACTGTTGTGGCAGGCATTCCTTGGGCTTAGGATCAAAGAACTCTTGAAATAGCATCCTCTATTTTATCTTCTACCCAGTCTTTCTGCACTTTCTTGGTACCCAGAAAACATTTAGTTAGTCATCTCCTTATTTTCTCTCCTTATTAAAATTATTTTTTCACCCTAGTTTTACATTAACAAGGGAAGATACAAAAGAGCAAACCCAACACACTGTAAGTACCAACTGTTAGTGAATGAAACAATTTAGAAGCAAACTTGAACCCTATAATTTGAATATAGCATTATAAGCTGCATAATATAGAAATGCATACTAGAGGTGAAAATTTCCTCTTACATGTGCACTTTACAAAATAATCCTGGCTAATACTTTGACTACTAGTTTTTCTAAAAACACTGGACTGGGTGTTCTTGTATATCTCTATGTGCTATAGGAGGTTATGTTTGGTCAAAATGTTTCTGTGTGTATGTATTTTGGTAGTGTCAACTTACTCTCCAAAAAGTTGTAATAATTTTGACTCCGCTAAACATCGTGTTGTACAACGGTCCATGATTATTTTACTTTAAAAATTCTTGTTTTCAAAATAAATAAATAAATAAAAATTCTTGCTTTCTAAATTATAAAAGTACGTATCCTTTTGAGAAGAGTTGGAACAACTTGGGAACATTTAAAGTAGAAAATTGAGGCATTTCCTATCCCCTAATTTGGCCTTGGAGTATGGAATGAAGCAGGGCAAAGGCTAATAGAGTTTTGCCAAGAGAACGCACTGGTCCTAGCAAACACCCTCTTCCAACAACACAAGAGAACACTCTACACATGAACATCACCAGATGGTCAACACCAAAATCAGATTGATTATAATCTTTGCAGCCAAAGATGGAGAAGCTCTATACAGTCAGCCAAAACAAGACCAGGAGCTGACTGTGGCTCAGATCATGAACTCCTTATTGCCAAATTCAAACTTAAACTGAAGAGAGTAGGGATAACCACTAGACCATTCAGATATGACCTAAATCAAATCTCTTATGACTATACAGTGAAAGCGAGAAATAGATTTAAGGGACTAGATCTGATAGACAGAGAGCCTGATAAACTATGGGCGGAGGTTCGCAACATCGTACAGGAGACAGGGATCAAGACCATCCCCATGGAAAAGAAATGCAAAAAGGCAAAATGATTGTCTGAGGAGGCCTTACAAATAGCTGTGAAATGAAGAGAAGCAAAAAGCAAAGGAGAAAAGGAAATATATTCCCATTTGAATGCAGACTTCCAAAGAATAGCCAGGAGAGATAAGAAAGCCTTCCTCAGTGATCAATGCAAAGAAATAGAGGAAAACAACAGAATGGGAAAGACTAGAGATCTCTTCAAGAAAATTAGAGATACCAAGGGAACATTTCATGCAAAGATGGTCACAATAAAGGATAGAAATGGTATGGACCTAACAGAAGCAGAAGATATTAAGAAGAGGTGGCAAGAATACACCAAAGAACTATACAAAATAGATCTTCACAACCCAGATAATCACGGTGGTGTGATCACTCACCTAGAGCCAGACATCCTGGAATGTGAAGTCAAGTGGGCCTTAGGAAGCATCACTATGAACAAATCTAGTAAGGTGATGGAATTCCAGTTGAGCTATTTCAAATCCTGAAAGATGATGCTGTGAAAGTGCTGCACTCAATATGCCAGGAAATTTGGAAAACTCAGCAGTGGCCACAGGACTGGAAAAGGTCCATTTTCATTCCAATCCCTAAGAAAGGCAATCCCAAAGAGTGCTCAAACTACCGCATAGTTGCACTCATCTCACACGCTAGTAAAGTAATCCTCAAAATTCTCCAAGCCAGGCTTCAGCAATACGACAACTGAGAACTTCCAGATGTTCAAGTTGGTTTTAGAAAAGGCAGAGGAAACAGAGATCAAATTGCCAACATCTGCTGGATCATCGAAAAAGCAAGAGAGTTCCAGAAAAACATCTATTTCTGCTTTATTGACTATGCCAAAGTCTTTGACTGTGTGGATCACAATTAACTGTGGAAAATTCTTCAAGAGATAGGAATACCAGACCAGCTGACCTGCCTCTTGTGAAACTTATATGCAGGTCAGGAAGCATCAGTTAGAACTGAACATGGAACATCAGACTGGTTCCAAATAGGAAAAGGAGTACGGTCAAGGCTGTATATTGTCACCCTGATGATTTAACTTATATGCAGACTACATCATGAGAAATGCTGGGCTGGAAGAAGCACAAGATGGAATTAAGATTGCCGGGAGAAATATCAATAACCTCAGATATGCAGATGACACCACCCTTATGGCAGAAAGTGAAGAAGAATTAAAGAGCCTCTTGATGAAAGTGAAAGAGGAGAGTGAAAAAGTTGGCTTAAAGCTCAACATTCAGAAAACTAAGATCATGGCATCTGGTCCCATCACCTCATGGGAAATAGATGGGGAGATCGTGGAAACAGTGTCAGACTTTATTTTTGGGGGCTCCAAAATCACTGCAGATGGTGATTGCAGCCATGAAATTAAAAGACGCTTACTCCTTGGAAAGAAAGTTATGACCAACCTAGAGTGCATATTAAAAAGCAGAGACATTACTTTGCCAACACAGGTCTGTCTGGTCAAGGCTATGGTTTTTCCAGTGGTCATGTATGGATGTGAGAGTTGGACTGTGAGGAAAGCTGAGCGCTGAAGAATTGATGCTTCTGAACTGTGGTGTTGGAGAAGACTCTTGAGAGTCCCTCAGACTACAAGGAGATCCAACCAGTCCATCCTGAAGGAGATCAGTCCTGGGTGTTCATTGGAAGGACTAATGCTGAAGCTGAAACTCCAATACTTTGGCCACTTCATGCGAAGAGTTGACTCATTGGAAAAGACCCTGATGCTGGGAGGGATTGGGGGCAGGAGGAGAAGGGGACGACAGAGGATGAGATGGCTGGATGGCATCACCAACTCCATGGGCATGAGTTTGAGTAAACTCTGGGAGTTGGTGATGGACAGGGAGGCTTGGCGTGCTGCAATTCATGGGGTCACAAAGAGTCGGACACGACTCAGCGACTGAACTGATCCAGTTTCTGAAATTACTTTGCAACAAGATGACAATGTGGTCAATTTGATTTTTGTGGTCAAAAATCAATTTTAGATTTTTTTCTTCTTTTTCCTCCAGCACATGTAAACAGTATATGTCACTCCTAAGAAATTCTGGGAAAGGCCTGCCTAGGCCTCTGAGTCCTCAGACATGATTGTATTTTGAAAAGCAAGGCTCTACCTTACTGTCAATCATCTTTAAATGCATCTACATCAAATACATATTAAACAAAAAGGTAATAATTTAGCATTTTTTTCTCTTAAAAATACTTGATTATAAGTAACTTTTTGCCTTTTCATACTGTAAAAAAGTAAACAATGGAAACAGTGACAGATTTTATTTTATTTTTTTTGGATTCCAATATCACTGCAGATGGTGACTGCAGCCATGAAATTAAAGGACACTTGCTCCTTGAAAGAAAAGTTATGGCCAACCTATACAGCATATTAAAAAGCAGAGACATTAATTTGCCAACAAAGGTCTGTCTAGTCAAAGCCATGGCTTTTCCAGTAGTCATGTATGGATGTGAAAGTTGGACTATAAAGAAAGCTGAGCACCAAAGAATTGATGCTTTTGAACAGTGGTGTTAGAGAAGATTCTGGAGAGTCCCTTGGACTGCGAGGAGATCCAACCAGCCCATTCTAAAGGAAATCAGTCCTGAATATCCATTGGAAGGACTGATGCTGAAGCTGAAACTCTAATCCTTTGGCCATCTGATATAAAGAACTGACTCATTTGAAAAGACCCTGATGCCGGGAAAGATTCAAAGCGGGAGGAGAAGGGGACGACAAAGGACGAGACGGTTGGATGGCATCACTGACTCTATGGACATGAGTTAGAATAAGCTCTGAGAGTTGGTGATGGACAGGGAAGCCCGGCGTGCTGCAGTCCATGGGGTTGCAAAGAGTCGGACATGCCCAACTGACTGAAATGATTGATAGTCTTTTAATTCAGTAATTGTTAATTTGTCTTGCAATTCATTTTTCAAGCTTGGAGCATAAGCTTTTGTAGGGGTGGCTGATCTGGCTCAGAAATGGAGAGAAATTTATTCTCTCACAGTTCTAGAGGTCAGAAATCTACAATCAAGGTATCAGCAGAGCCATGCTACCTCATTCGGAGGCTTCTAGGGGAGGATCCATTCCACATTTCTTCCAGTTTCTGGTGGTTCCCACTTCCTGGTCTTGTGGCCACATCACTACAATTTCTCTCCATCTTTATACTGCTATCTCTGTTTCCTCCTCTGTGTGTCTCTTATAAGGGCATCTGTCTGTGGATTTAGGACACAATCAGATAATCCAGAATAATCTCCACATTTCAAGATCCTTAAGTTAAGTACATCTGCAAAGGCCCTCAGATAACACTGTTCCAGGCATGTGTGCCTGGAACCCAGTGAGTGGGGTCAAGAAAAGGAAGAGGTACAGTGGGAGATGTTAGGGGAAGGTAGGAGGAAGTGACGAAAGACTTAGATTACTAGTTGTTAAACGGCTTCAGCGTCACTTGAAATCAAAGTATAAGCAGTACATATAATGAGCTGTGAGTTACTTTGTGAGCGTGGACTTAATGTCAGGAGAGATAATCTTCACATCTACTCTGAGTCAAAAAATCCAAGTGAACATCCGTGTTCTAAACTTAGGTGATGCCTCTCTACCTGTCCAGTTCTGTGTCTCAATGCTCTGTGCACAGTGTAAGGTAAACAGTGCCAAATTTTCCCCCTTTGTTTTCCTCTTTTCTAGGTTACATGCAGACTAGCTTCTTAGGGAAATATTCTATTTTCTGAGCACAACACAGGAATTTAGATATCATTTTTGCCCAAGTCAGCATACTGAATTTGGTTAAAGTTTCATGGTGTGACCTTCACAACTGTGATTGGATTAGAGTGGTCTGATTCTGTCTTTCGGGGAGACTTCATCACTGCTTGTTTAAGACTTCCTGGTGAAAAGTGACAGTGTCAGCTGCTCAATTATGTTCCACTCTTTGCGACCCTCTGAACTGTAGCGCGCCAGATTCCTCTGTTCATAGAATTCTTCAGGCAAGAATACTGGAGTGGGTTGCCATTCCCTTCTCCAGGGGGTCTTTCTGACCCAGGGATCAAACCTGGGTGTCCCGAGTTTTGGGCAGTTTCTTTGCTGTCTGAGCCACCAGGGAAGCTCTGAGACTTCCTTGGAATAAGCCAAATTTATGCTTAAAATGGTGTCTGTTCTAGACTAATGCCACACACTTTATCTTCAGTCTTGATTTGCTCCAACCCCAGCTGGCTTGCCACTCTGGTTTACTTGACTTCCCTGCATCCGTTCTTCTGCCTCTTCATCTTTCAATAGAGGACCAGTCTTCTCTCTTCTTGGATGACATATTAGGAATGACCTTAAGGTAACTGATCTCTAGACTGGAATTTCTGTTTATAAGCTGTGTCCATGACTTGCTTACTTCCCTGAAATAAATACTCTTTCTCTTCCTTGAAGCTTAGCCTAGCTAAAAGTCATTTCTCCTCCAAACTCTAAAAACTCTTATTGTTCATGCTTTTACTGAAGCAGGATATGTTTTATTTCCCCATCTAGATCATAAGTTTGGTGAAGGTCAAAACCTTGTTTATACTTCTTTTTTAAAAAAATTATTTATATATTTATTTTTGGATGAACTGGATCTTTGTTGCTGTGAGATGGCTTCCTCTAGTTGAGGCAAGCAGGGGCTACTCTTCGCTGAGATGCATGGATTTGTCTTGTTGCGGAACACATTCTCTAGAGTACAAGCTCAGTAGTTGTGTTCCGTGGGCTTAGTTGTTCCGCAGAATGTGGGATCTTCTAGGACTAGAGATCAAACCCATTTCCCCTAGCAGGTGGATTCTTAATCACGGGACCACCAGGGAAGTCTGTAGTTTATATTTCTTTACTTGCCCTCCACCCCGTACTATGTTTTACCTTAAACAGAGACAATGCTTAATAAATACCTGTTGAATAAAACAGCTTAAAGCATAGGAATTGAATTTATATATAAATTGGTAGAGACTCTCAGGAGGAAAATCAACATCCACAGATACAACATTTTGTGAAAAAATTTGGAACGCTTACCAAAATAATGCAAATAATCAAAACACCCCAACAAAAAAAGTTTCCATTGTTTATATTTTTTCAGGTCATGTTTACTGAGGTATACTTTGCATTTAGTAAAATTTGCCCTTTGAAAATGTTCATGTCAATGAATTTTGAATAATTTTTACAATTATGTTCTATTACCACAGCCAAGATAAAGATCACTTATATCATCCCCCAAATTCCCTTATACCCTTTTATAGTGAACCCATTTCCCTCACCACCAGCTCCGGGCAACCACTAATCCCCTTTGTATCTCTATCACTTACAGTTCAGTCGCTCAGTCATGTCCAACTTTTTGCGACCCCATGGACTGCAGCATGTCAGGCCTCCCTGTCCATTGCAAACTCCCTGAGTTTACTCAGACTCATGTCCATTGAGTCAGTGATGCCATCCAACCGTCTCATCCTCTGTCATCCCCTTCTCTTCCTGCCTTCAATCTTTCCCAGCATCAGGATCTTTTCAATCAAGAGTCTTCTCTAATAGCACTGTTCAAAAGCATCAATTCTTTGGAGCTCAGCCTTCTTTTCAGTCCAACTTTCACATTCATACATGACCACTGGAAAAACCATGGCTTTGACTAGACAGACTTTCTTGGCAAAGTAATGTCTGCTTTTTAATATGCTGTTTAGGTTGGTCATAGCTTTTCTTCCAAGGAGCAAGTGTCTTTTAATTTCATGGCTGCAGTCACCATCTGCAGTGATTTTGGAGCCCAGAAAAATAAAGTCTGACACTGTTTCCACTGTCTCCCCATCTATTTGCCATGAAGTGATGGGACCAGATGCCATGATCTTAGTTTTCTGAATGTTGAGCTTTAAGCCAACTTTTTCACTCTCACCTTTCACTTTCATCAAGAGGCTCTTTAGTTCTTCTTCACTTTCTGCCATAAGGGTGGTGTCATCTGCATATCTGAGGTTATTGATATTTCTCCCAGCAATCTTGATTCCAGCTTGTGCTTCATCCAGCCCAACGTTTCTCATTATGTACTCTGCATATAAGTTAAATCATCAGGGTGACAATATACAACCTTGACCGTACTCCTTTCCAGATTTGGAACTAGTCTGAGGTTCCATGTTCAGTTCTAACTGTTGCTTTCTGACCTGCATACAGATTTCTCAGGAAGCAGGTGAGGTGGTCTGGTATTCCCATCTCTTTCAGAATTTTCCACAGTTGGTTGTGATCCACACAGTCAAAGACTTTGGCATAGTCAATAAAGCAGAAGTAGATGTTTTTCTGGAACTCTCTTGCTTTTTCAATGATCCAATGGATGTTGGCAATTTGATCTCTGGTTCCTCTGCCTTTTTGAAATCCCGCTTGAAGATCTGGAAGTTCACGGTTCACATACTGTTGAAGCCTGGCTTGGAAAATTTTGAGCATTACTTTACTAGCGTGTGAGATGAGTGCCACTGTACGCTAATTTGAGCACTCTTTGGCATTGCCTTTCTTTGGAATTGGAATGAAAACTGACCTCTTCCAGTCCCGTGGCCACTGCTGAGTTTTCCATACTGGGTTCAGCACTTTCACAGCGTCATCTTTCAGGATTTGAAATAGCTCAACTGGAATTCCATCACCTCCCTTAGCTTTGTTTGTGATGATGCTTCCTAAGGCCCACGTGACTTTGCATTCCAGGATGTCTGACTCTAGGTTGGTGATCACACCACTGTGATTATCTGGGTCGTGAAGATCTATTTTGTATAGTTCTTCAGTGTGTTCTTGCCACCTCTTCTTAATATCTTCTGCTTCTGTTAGGTCCATACCATTTCTGTCCTATATTGTGCCCATCTTTGCATGAAATGTTCCCTTGATATCTCTCATTTTCTTGAAGAGATTAGTCTTTCCCATTCTGTTGTTTTTCTCTATTTTTTTGCATTGTTCACTGAGGAAGTCTTTCTTATCTCTCCTGGCTATTCTTTGGAAGTCTGCATTCAAATGGGAATATATTTCCTTTTCTCCTTTGCTTTTTGCTTCTCTTCATTTCACAGCTATTTGTAAGGCCTCTTCAGACAACCATTTTGCCTTTTTGCATTTCTTTTCCATGGGGATGGTCTTGATCCCTGTCTCCTGTACGATGTTGCGAACCTCCGTTCATAGTTCATCAGGCTCTCTGTCTATCAGATCTAGTCCCTTAAATCTATTTCTCACTTCCACTGTATATTCATAAGAGATTTGATTTAGGTCACACCTGAATGGTCTAGTGGTTATCCCTACTCTCTTCAGTTTAAGTTTGAATTTGGCAATAAGGAGTTCATGATCTGAGCCACAGTCAGCTCCTGGTCTTGTTTTTGCTGACTGTATAGAACTTCTCCATCTATAGTTGCAAAGAACCTATAATCAATCTGATTTCGGTGTTGACCATCTGCTGATGTCCATGTGTAGAGTCTTCTTTTGTGTTGTTGGAAGATAGTGTTTGCTAAGACCAGTGCGTTCTCTTGGCAAAGCTCTATTAGTCTTTGCCCTGCTTCATTCTGTACTCCAAGGTCAAATTTCCCTGTTACTCCAGGTCTTTCTTGACTTCTTACTTTTGCATTCCAGTCCCCTATAATGAAAAGGACATCTTTTTTGGGTGTTAGCTCTATAGCCTTTCCCAAAATGCTGTATAAATGGAATCATACAGAAAGAGGCCTTTTGTATCTGGCTTCTTTCACTTAGCATAATGCTTTTAAGATTCGTCTATGTAGTTGCCTGTATTAGTAGCTAGTTCGTTTTCATTGTTATTGAAAATTATTTTTAGCAGAAGACATTTGAATTCCTGAAATTATTCATCTTCCTAAAAACAGAAGTAAGAAGAATTCAATGATCACAAATCCCTTCCCCTAGCGGCCATCTGTGGGATCCACCAAGGATGACTGAGGCTTATCATGGGTAATGAGAAGTCTCCACACTACATGTAAACACATACATTATCCCAGAACTATCTTATCTCCAGTCTGTTCTCCTCAGGTCCATCTATCTTTCCAAAGGTCAATTTGCTTCCCCTTTTTCCCTCCCCTTCCCTCATTGAGAACTCACTTGTTTCCCCTTAAGTATCTTTTTCTCCCTCCCCTTCCCTTATTAAGGTGATATGAAAAAAGGGTTAGCTGCTCAGTCATGTCCTACTCTTTGTGACCCCATGGACTGTAGCCCACCAGGCTCCTCTGTCCAAGGACTTCTCCGGGCAGGAATAATGGAGTGGGTAGCCTTTCCCTTCTCCTGGGGATCTTCCCTACTCGGGCACTGAACCCGACTCTCTGACGTTGCAGGCAGATTCTTTACTAACTGAGCCAACAGGGAAGCCCATCAAGATGGTATAAAGCCCCAAATTCTAATTGCCCCTTGAGTCACACATTTCTCTGCACCCATACCTCAACAAAAATATGGCGATTAAATGTTATTTTTTGTTAACCTGTCTTCTGTCAGTTGAATTTGAAAGATCCCAATCACTGAAGGGGGCTTCCCTGGTGTCTCAGCTGGTAAAGAATCTGCCTGCAATATGGGAGCCCTGCTCAATCCCTGGGTTGGGAAGATCCCCTGGAGAAGGGAAAAGTTACCCACTCCAATATTCTGGCCTGGAGAATTCCATGGACTGGATAGTCTATGGGCTTGCAAAGGGTCCAACACGACACAGCAACTTTCACCTTCGATCTCTAAAGCAATACAGGAAAAGTTTTAATTCCCTGACACTTTATTTCATTGTATGGGTGTATTAAAATTGTTTATCTATTCACCAGTTGGACATTTGGGCTAGTCCCAGTTTTTGGACACTTCCCTACCAGCTCTTTGCATAACATAACATTTCAATTCTGTTCTGGAACAGGATATCCAGATTATATACTTCAAGTCTCTATAGGAAACATCAAGACTGTTTTCCAAAATGGTTGTATGGCCAGTTTGCATCGCCATCATTAATAAATGAAGCTCCAGTGGCTCAACATTTTCATCAGCACTTTATATTGTCCACTGTTTTACTTCTAGCCATTCTGAAAGGTTAAGTGTTAATTTGAAGACAAGCAAGGAAAACATACAGATTACTCATCAAAGAAATACTTATTGATAAAACCAGTGCCTTGTTTTAGCTTCAGCTGAGTTCAACATTTTATCAGATGTTTGATTTCATTAACTGTCAAGTAAGGTCATGTGAAGAACATACGACACAGTACCTTATTTCACAGTCCTCAGGGTCAGGTCAAAGGAACATGTGAAAAAAAAGTGTGTGCCCAAGTATACTTGCTATGGCACACCAGGAGCAGAGCAGAAGCTTTCTACCTCTTTCTCAAAGGAAGAGAAAGGCTTCAAGAAGCGGCATATTTGAGTTAAATCCCCTTTCCCCTAAACTAATGATGAGCTTTGTACTTTAAAATGTCAATCCTATGTCTTCAGTATTTTAAAAGCTATAGAAGTCAAAAAGGCTTCTCCTAGCCAAAAGACAAATAATTTTAACATAAAAGTATCCTTAAGAGTTAAGGAAAGGTGGCTTGAAGAGACTTCCTACCTCAAACACCCTGTCTGTGGGGCCATTGAACAAAGTAGCTCATCAGGTCCAGAGGAATTTTCAGAAAAGGATGTTCCTGGGGCCAGCAACAAACAGAAGAAGACTGGAGAGTTTGAGACAGAAAGATAAGTGGACCAGTTGAAAATCTCTGTCCCTGGGTCTCAGTTCCAGCCGTGCTCCAAATAGGCGAGCAAACCTAGACAAGCCAAATGCTTGCAGGCCTGCCGTTCCATCTATAAAACAGAGCTTAGACCCCTGAGATCTCTTTTGGTTGTGACATTTTGTGGTTTGTATATCACCCGGAGGGAGAATTCTTGAAAAAAGGACAATGGGGAGGGCCTGGGCAAAGAAATGAAATGAGGGGAGGGGCAGGGCTGTGCAGGGAGAGAGGTGTGGCTTGTATGTAAACAGAGGCAAATGGAGGCACTCCTAAGGCTCAAACAGACTCTTCAATTCCACCAAGGCAATGTGTGGAACTAGGAGTATGCCGGGAATACAATATGCAAAATAGCAGGAACTGCTTTTGCTGCACCCCATTGGTTTTGAGTTGTTGTGTTTTCATTGTCATTTGTTTCTATAAATTTTTTTATTTCTTCAGTAACCTGTTGGTTCTTTAGAAACATGCTGTTTAATGTCCATGTGTTTGTGTTTCTCACACTTTTTTTCTTATAATTGATATCTAGTCTCATAGCGTTGTGGTTAGAGAAGATGCTTGATACAATTTCAATTTTCTTAAATTCACTGAGGTTTGATTTGTGACCCAAGATGTGATTTATCCTGGAGAATGTTCCATGTCCACTTGAGAAGAAGGTGTATTCTTCTGCATTTGGATGGAATGTCTTGAAGATATCAATGAGATCCATCTCATCTAATGCATCATTTAAGACTTGTGTTTCCTTAATAATTTTCTGTTATGATGATCTGTCCATTGATGTGAGTGGGGTGTTAAAGTTTCCTACTATTATTGTGTTCCTGTCAATTTCTCCTATTATGTCTGTGAGTGTTTGTCTTATGTATTAAGGTGCTTCTACGTTGGGTGCATGCTTTCCTGGTGGCTCAGATGGTAAAGCGTCTGCCTGTGATGCGGGAGATTCGGGTTCAATCCCTGGGTCAGGGAGATCCCCTGGAGAAGGAAATGGCAATCCACTCCAGTACTCTTGCCTGGAAAATTCCATAGACGGAGGAGCCTGGTAGGCTACAGTTCATGGGGTCGCAAAGAACTGGACATGACTGAGCAACTTCACTTTCTATGTTGGGTGCGTAGATATTTACAATTGTTATGTCTTCCTCTTGGGTTGATCCCTTGGTCATTATGTAGCGTCCTTCCTTATCTCTCGTAATCTTCTTTATTTTAAGGTCTATTTTGTCTGATACAAGGATTGCTACTCCAGCTTTCTTTTGCTTCCCATTTGCATGGAATGTATTTTTCCATCTTCTCACTTTCAGTTTATATGTGTCATGAGATCTGAAGTGGGTTTCTTGTAGACAGCATACATATGGGTCTTGTTTTTTATCCATTCAGCTAGTCTGTGTCTTTTGGTTGGAGCATTTAATCCATTTACATTTAAAGTAATTATTGATATATATGGTACTATTGCCATTTTCTTTTTATATTTTTATTGCCATTTTCTTAATTGATTGGGGTTGATTATGTAGATCTTTTTTCTTCTGTTGTATTTCTTGACTGTATAAGTCCCTTTAACATTTGTTGTAAAGCTGGTTTGGTGGTACTGAATTCTCTTAACTTTTGCTCGTCTGAAAAGCTTTTTATTTCTCCATCAATTGTGAATGAGATCCTTGCTGGGTACAGTAATCTTGGCTGTAGATTTTTCCCTTTCAGTACTTTAAATATATCCTGCCATTCCCTTCTGGCCTGCAGAGCTTCTGATGAAAGATCAGCTGTTAAGCATTTGGGGTTTCCCTGTATGTTACTTGTTGCTTCTCCCTTGCTGCTTTTAATATCCTTTCTTTGTGTTTAGTCTTTGTTAGCTTGATTAGTATGTGTCTTGGTGTGTTTCTCCTTGGGTTTATCCTGTATGGGACTCTTTGTGCCTCTTGGACTTGATTGACTATTTCCTTTTCCATGTTGGGGAAATTTTCAACTATAATCTCTTCAAAAATTTTCTCATACCTTTTCCTTTTCTCTTCTTCTTCTGGGACCCCTATAATTTGAATGTTGGTGCATTTGATATGGTCCCAGAGATCTCTGAGACTGTCCTCAGCTCTTTTCATTCTTTTACTTTATTTTGCTCTTCAGAAGTTATTTCCACCATTTTGTCTTTCAGGTCACTGATTCATTCTTCTGTTTCAGATATTCTGCTATTGATTCCTACCTAGACAGCATATTAAAAAGCAGAGACATTACTTTACCAACAAAGGTCCGTCTAGTCAAGGTTATGGTTTTTCCAGTGGTCATGTATGGATGTGAGAGTTGGACTACAAAGAAAGCTGAGCACAGAAGAATTGATGTTTTTGAACTGTGGTGTTGGAGAAGACTCTTGAGAGCCTCTTGGACTGCAAGGAGATCCAACCTGTCTATCCTAAAGGAGATTAGTTCTGGGTGTTCATTGGAGGGACTGATGTTGAAGCTGAAACTCCAATACTTTGGCCACCTGATCTGAAGAGCTGACTCATTTGAGAAGACCCTGATGCTGGGAAAGATTGAGGGCAGGTGGAGAAGGGGATGACAGAGGATGAAATGGTTGGATGGCATCACCGGGACAATGGACATGGGTTTGGGTGGACTCCGGGAGTTGGTGATGGACAGGGAGGCCTGGCATGCTGTGGTTCATGGGGTCACAAAGAGTCAGACACGACTGAGTGACTGCGCTGAACTGAGAGTATTTTTAATTTCAGTAATTGTGTTGTTTGTTTCTGTATGCTTATCCTTTAATTCTTCTAGGTCTTTGTTAATTGATTCTTGCATTTTCTCCGTTTTGTTTTTTTCAAGGTCTTTTTTATCATCTTTACTGTCATTATTCTTAATTCTTTTTCAGGTAGTTTGCCTATTTCCTCTTCATTTATTTGGACTTCAGTGTTTCTAGTTTGTTCCTTCATTTGTGCAGTATTTCTCTGCCTTTTCATTTTTTTTTTTTAAGTTATTGTGTTTGAGGTCTCCTTTCCCAGGCTTCAAGGAAAGTTGAATTCGTTTCTTGAAGAAGGTTGAATTCTTTCTTCCTTTTGGTTTCTGCCCTCCTGAAATTGGCCCAGTGGTTTGTGTGAGCTTCCTATAGGGTAAGATTTGTGCTGAATTTTTGTTTGTTTGTTTTTCCTCTGATGGGCAAGGCTGAGTGAGGTGGAAATCCTGTCTGCTGATGATTGGGTCTGTATTTTTATTTTGTTTATTGTTTAGATGAGGTGTCCTGCACAGGGTGCTACTGGTGGTTGGGTGATGCAGGGTCTTGTATTTGAGTGGTTTCCTTTGTGTGAGTTCTCATTATTTGATACTCCTTAGGGTTAATTCTCTGGTACTCTAGGGTCTTGGAGTCAATGCTCCCACTCCAAAGGCTCAGGGCTTGATCTCATTTTTTAGGTTTTGATAATGGTTTGTACTTGATGTATTTTACACACCATTCAAGAACTTCTTTACAACACTGACATACTCCATCATGAAGTTTTGCATTAATTTTTCATGTGACTCCTCGCAGAGGTCAAAGGACACCCTCAGGCCCCTCAGTGCCAGCAAGTCTCTTTTAAACAGGCCTAGTCTTGATCCTTTCCCCTTCACAAGGCCTCTCTCTCTCAAACCTGGCATTAAAAAAATTTTTTTTAGCTAACAGAATTCAGCAACACATCAAAAAGCTCATACACCATGATCAAGTTGGGTTTATTCCAGGGATGCAAGGACTCAATATACACAAATCAATCAATGTGATACACCATATTAACAAATTGAAAGATAAAAACCACATGATAATTTCAATAGATGCAGAAAAAGCTTTTGACAAAATTCACCCATTTATGATTAAAACTCTTCAAAAGATGGGCATAGAAGGAACCTACCTCAACATAGTAAAAGCCATATACAATAAGCCTACAGCAAACATTATTCTCAATGGTGAAAAACTGGAAGCATTCCCCCTAAGATCAGGAACAAGACAAGGGTATCCATTTTCACCACTATTATTCAACATAGTTTTGGAAGTCCTAGCTATAGTAATCAGAGAAGAAAAAGAAATAAAAGGAATCCAGATCAGAAAAGAAGAAATAAAGCTCTCATTGTTTGCAGATGACATGATACTGTACACAGAAAAACCTAAAGATAGTATCAGAAAATTACTAGAGCTAATCAGTGAATTTAGCAGTTTCAGGATACAAAATCAATACACAGAAATGATTTGCATTTCTATATACTAACAATGAAAAATCAGAAAGAGAAATTAAGGAATCAATCCCATTCACTATTGCAACAAAAACAATTAAATATGTAGGAATAAACCTACTTAAGGAGACAAAAGAACTGTACACAGAAAATTATAAGACACTAATGAAAGAAATCAAAGATGACATAAACAGATGGTTAGATATTCCATGTTCCTGGGTAGGAAGAATCAATATTGTGAAAATGACTGTACTACCAAATGCAAGCTACAGATTTAATGTGATCCCTATCAAATTACCAATGGCATTTTTCACAAAACTGGAAGAAAAAATTTCACGATTCATATGGAAATACAAAAGACCCCGAATAGCCAAAGAAGTTTTGAGAAATAAGATTGGAGCTGGAGGAATCAACCTTCCTGACTTCAGATTATACTACAAAGCTACAGTCTTTAAGACAGTATGGTACTGGCACAAAAACAGAAATATAGACCAATAGAACAAGATAGAAAGTCTAGAAATAAACCCATGCACCTATGGGTACCTTATTTTTGACAAAGGAAGCAAGAATATACAATGGGGGCAAAGACAGCCTCTTCAATAAACAGTGCTGGGAAAATTGGCCAGGTACATGTAAAAGAATGAGACCACTTCCTAACACCATACAAAAAGGTAAACTCAAAATGGATGAAAGACCTAAATGTATGACCAGAAACTATAAAACTCTTAGAGGAAAACACAGGCAGACCATTCGATGACATAAATCAAAGCAAGATCCTCTATGACCCACCTCCTAGAGTAACGGAAATACAAACAAAAGTAGACAAGTGGGACTTAATTAATCTTAAAAGCTTTTGCACAGCAAAGGAAATGTTACACAAGGTGAAAAGATAACCCTCAGAATGGGAGAAAATAATAGCAAACAAAACAACTGACAAAGGATTAATTTCCAAAATATACAAGCAGCTCATACAACTCAATGCCAAAAAAACAAACAACACAGTCAAAAAGTGGGAAAAAGACCTAAATAGACATTTCTCCAAAGAAGACATACAGATGGCTAACAAATACATGAAAAGATGCTCAACATTGCTTATTACTAGAGAAATACAAATCAAAACTACAATGAGATATCCCCTCACACCTGTCAGAATGGCCATCATCAAAAAGTCTACAAACAATAAATGCTGGAGAGGATGTGGAGAAAAGGGAATGCTATTTCACTGTTGGTGGGAATGTAACCTGATACAGCCACTATGGAAGATGGTATGGAGATTCCTTTAAAAATTAGGAATAAAACCACCATATGACCCAGCAATCCCACTCCTAGGCATATACCCTGAGGAAACCAAAACTGAAAGAGACACATGTATCCCATTGTTCATTGCAGCACTGTTTACAATAGCTAGAACATGGAAGCAACTTAGATGTCCATCAACAGATGAATGGATAAAGAAGTTGTGGTACATATACACAATGAAATATTGCTGCTGCTGCTGTTGCTGCTAAGTCACTTCAGTCGTGTCCGACTCTGTGCAACCCCATAGACGGCAGCCCACCAGGTTCCACCGTCCTTGGGATTCTCCAGGCAAGAACACTGGAGTGGGTTGCCATTTCCTTCTCCAATGCATGAAAGTGAAAAGTGAAAGTGAAGTCGCTCAGTTGTGTCTGACTCTTCGCGACCGCATGGACTGCAGCCTATCAGGGTCCTCCATCCATGGGGTTTTCCATGGAAGAGTACTGGAGTAGGTTGTCATTGCCTTCTCCAGAATGGAATATTACTCAGCCATAAAAAGGAAAGCATTTGAGTCAGTTCTAATGAGGGGGATGAATCTAGAATCTATTATACAGAGTGAAGTGAGTCAGAAAGAGAAAGATAAATACCGTATTCTAACACATATATATGGAATCTAGAAAAATGGTACCGAAGAATTTATTTACAGGGCAACAATGGAGAAACAGACATAGAGAATAGACTTATGGACATGGGGAGAGGGGAGGAGAGGTTGAGATGTATGGAAGGAGTAACATGGAAACTTACATTACCATATGTAAAATAGAGAGCCAACAGGAATTTGCTGTATGTCTCAGGAAACTCAAACAGGGAATCTGTATCAACCTAGAGGGGTGAGATGGGGAGGGAGATGGGAGGGAGTTTAAAAAAAAAACAAACTCTCTGCTCTTCTGGACTTTGGTTCTAGTAAGGAAAGATAAACAATGAAATGGTAAATAAAATTAAAAAATAACATACAAGGTGTGTTTGTTGGTGATAAACGCTAATAGCAGAGAAGGACAATAGGTTTGGGTGCAAAGGGGAGGGGCTGTAATTCTAAAGAGTGTGGTCGCTGAGAAAATGTCATCTGACTCAGGAGTGGAAGGAATGAGCTTGCATGGACAGAGAGGTACTGGACAGTCTTTCAGAAAAGGAACAGTAATTTCAAGTAGTGAGGATTCAAGGAAGCCAGGAATTTGAGTGGAAGAGGAATGGGGGAGAGTAATGCAATGTGTGTTCTGGGCTCCAAGGAGCCGGAGGAGCTCGGCTCCTTCTGGAGCTCCCCGACTCACTCCCTTCCCTCTCTCAGCATTTAGGGAACACCTCTGTGACTCAAGTTGCAGATACTGTCATGGATGAAACCCTGTGTTCTGGTTACCAGAACCAGAACAAGACGTTAGGGCCCAACTGGCAGCAAGGGTACATGAAGGTACTGTCAACAATATTTGAGCAGGACTTAAATCTCTGTCTTCAATTCTGAAGGCCTAATGGTGGGTCTCCTCACAGAGGACAAATGAAGCTACAGAGAAGAAACTAGGGTAGATTGAACTAAAAAAAACCATATAATTTTTCCAGAAAATACCTACAGGAGATTTGAAACTTAACAAAATAAAAAGCACCTTAGATTTCTAAACTGCGAGCATTTTAGATATCACCAGTGCAACTGCTTCATTTTATAGACAAAACTCAAGAGAAATGATTTTTTTTAAAAAATGTTATTGAAGTATAGTTGATTTATAATTTCTACTGAACAACAATGACTCATTTATACATATATATGTATTCTGTTTCATGTTCTTTTACATTATATTATCTCAGATATTGAATATAGTTGCCTGTGCAGTAGGACTTTACTGATTATCCATCCTAAGAGAAGTGATTTCTCAAAGTAACAGAGGGAAGGAGAAACAGTTCTCTAGCCTATCTGGCCAGTGCAGTGTTTAATCTATCACAACTTTTTTTTTAACCTTCACCAAAGTTTCAGAATAAGGTTGTAGAGAGCAAAAAACAATATTTTTAAAATAATTTTATTTATTTCCTTTTGGCTGTGCTGGGTCTTTGCTGCTGTGCAGGCTGGTCTCTCATTGCGGTGACCGGGGCTATTCTGCAGTTGTGGTGGGCAGGATTCTCACTGCACTGGCTTGTCTTGTCACGGAGCATAGGTTCTAGGCACACAGGCTTCAGTAGTTGTGGTTCGTGGGATTATTTCTGGAATCTTCCACACACAACCAGCATGTGGAATCTTCCTGAACCAGGGATCTAACCCGTATCTCCTGCATTGGTAGGCATGTTATTTACCACTGAACCTCCAGGGAAGCCCTTGAGCAATATTTTAAGTTATGTTGTAAGTTCACTGTGAACTAAATGAGGACTAGAAATTGTGCTGACTCAGAAAGCAAAAATTTCAGTGTCAGAGTTTGATCCCTACAGGATCAGTTATATCAGGAGGAGATTCCCGGAGGTGCTAGCAGTGACAGGTACTATTGGAAATGTAGGGAAAATGGGAAAAAGACCCCCAAACATAAGCCCCTGACAAACCAAAGCCATCTCTTTGGCTGTCTCTTTCGCTGGTGACATCAAGAATAGACTTGAAATCCAGTAATATCAGGATGGAGATGTTACACCCAGATTTTTAAACAATGACAACTTTAAGTAAAATGCGACATTTAAAACAGATTATTGTAATTCAATGTAACATTAAATGTAAGTTCAGTCAAATTAGGCTCTTTTCTAAAGAAAAAAACAAAACATGGTTAGGAAGAAAAAGCACATGGAAACTCAAAAACAATATTAAATCAAATCTGTGAAATAAATCTCTAGAGAAAAATATTACTCAGAACATAGAATCACTGTAAAGAAACTATACTCTAATTGAAATTAATTTTTAAAAGACAATGGTAATTAAAATTTTTAAATGATGAATTAAACATATGGTAAAGAATCCATAGTCTAAAAATGAGAAAACCAGAACTCATTCACCTTCCAAGTTCTTTATTTTGCAAAAGATCTTAAATTCTGGATGCAGCAAAGTTAAATACAGCCTCTTGGAAAAGAATTCCAGTTCACAGCACAGTTTCTCCTAGGGAGAGTTCTATTGATTTGTAACTTGGCCTTGAATTTGACCTGTGGCCTTCATGTCATGATGATTTGGGTCACTCTGATTATGACATCTCTGGAACAAGGGCCTCTGCTAATTTTAAATGAATGCAGCTGTCCATTGCCATTCATTGATTTGCACCACAATTTATGGAAATAAATTTGCAATTAAAAAACATTTCCCTTAAGTAGTCAGATTGAGGAAATGAAGGACATTTATCTAGTAAGTTTAAAAAGAGATGTTTCACTTTTCCCCTTTTGGACATGAAAAAAGGAAATAAAAGTTTACGTCTTTGAAGTGCTGATTAAGGCCAGATTTATTCCCTGGGCTACAGCATCAAAAAAAGCCATGCAATCCAAGTTAGATTTTAGTTTAAATTTAAAAAAGAATAAATGTTGAAAATTTCATACCACGCCTACAAAAGTTTTTTCTTCCCTTTTCCTCCTTCCTTGCTTCATTTCTTCCTCTCTCTCTTTAATTTTTCTTTCTCTTTTTCTATTCTTTCCATATTTCTTTCTTTTTTCTCTTTGAGTCAATGAAAATGAATATTTTTTAAGTTTGATTTATAGAGAGCGCTTGCATTTAATACTAAAATCAAAACCTTTGTTAATCACATTAGAGTTTTCATGCCATCTTACATCTGACACTGCAAAAATAATAACATATTGTCCAGATTTAGGGAAACAGGTCTATGAGGAGTAGACCAGGAGAGAAAGGAGTCTGGAGGCTTTCTCATAAGCTAGACAAGTGAAGGGACTTGAAAGAGAAGGAAATGAGGGAGCTCTAGAAAGATTTAGGGAGGCCTCAATACATAGGTTTTGAGGCTTGCTGTTTTCACCGTATATAATGTTCCTTCCATTATCTTCCACTTGTTGAAATTCTAATTCTCCAAAACCCAACTGTATAATCACCTACCGTGAGAAGTTCTAGATATTCTTGCCTGTGTGGATAACAACAAACTGTGGAAAATTCTAAAAGACATGGGAGTACCTGACCACCTTACCTATCTCCTGAGAAACCTGAATGTGAGTCAAGAAGCAACAGTTAGAATTGGACTAGAACAACTGACTGGTTCCAAATTGGGAAAGGAGTACAACAAGGCTGTATATTGTCACCCTGCTTATTTAACTTATATACAGAGTACATCATGCGAAATGCTGGCCTGAATGACTCACAAGATGGAATCAAGATTGTCGGGAGAAATATCAATAACTTCAGATATGCAGATAATGCCACTCTGATGGCAGAAAGTGGAGAGGAACTAAAGAATCTCTTCATGAGGGTGAAAGAGGAGAGTGAAAAAGCAGACTCGAAACTCAACATTCAAAAAACTAAGATCATGGCATCTGGTCCCACACTTCATGGTAAACAGAGGGGGAAAAAGTGGAAGTCGTCACCAACTTTGTTTTCTTGGGCTCCCAAATCACTGTGGATGGTGACTGCAGCCATAAAATTAAAAGATGCTTGCTTGCTTCTTAGAAGGAAAGTTATGACAAACCTAGACATGAACTTTCCTGTAGCTCATACAGTAAAGAATCTGCTTGCAATTCAGGAGACCCAGGTTCGATATCAGGATCAGGAAGATTCTCTGGAGAAGGGAATGGCAACCCAACTCCAGTATTCTTGCCTGGAGAATCCGATGGACAGAGGAGCCTGGTGGGCTACAGTTCATGGGTTTGCAAAGAACTGGACACGACTGAGTGACTAAGCACACACAGAGACAGCATATTAAAAAGCAGAGACATCACTTTGCCAACAAAGGTCCACATAGTCTAGACTATGGTTTTTCCAGTAGTCATGTATGGATGTGAGAGTTGGACCATAAAGAAGGTTGAGCACTGAAGAACTGATGCTTTCAAATTCTGGTCCTAGAGAAGACTCTTGAGAGTCCCTTAGACTGCAAGGGGATCAAACCAGTCAAGCCTAAAGGAGATCAACCCTGAATATTCAAAATGGACTGTTGCTGAAGTTGAAGCTCCAATACTTTGGCCACCTGATGTGAAGAGCCAACTCATTGGAAAAGACCCTGATGCTGGGAAAGACTGAAGGCAAAAAGAGAAGGGGGCGGCAGAGGATAAGATGGTTAGATAGCATTACTTACTCAGTGAACAGGAATTTGAGCAAACTCGGGGAGATAGTGGAGGACAGAGGAGCCTGGAGTGCTACAGTCCAAGGGGTTGCAGAGAATCACACAGGACTTAGCGACTGAACAACGACTCTGAAGCTTCGCAGCACTTGCTGCTCTCTTTACTGTAATACTAGTGATAGTCCAACTCATCTAGATCTGGTTAACCAGGGCCTTAAATTCCATACTAAGGGGCTTAAAGAGGGCCACTAGATTTCAAGGCAAACTAATAAGGCATTTCTGGTGAAAACAAAAAAGAAGAGGGTGCAGAAACTATTCTCTCTCTGCAGCATATTGCTCTGTCAGGTATCAAGCATGGCTACCCTAGTTTAAAAAAGTGAAAGCAGGTTACTCTCCAAAACTTGCTCACTAAGCAGCCTCCACATCCTCACCACCTTCTCTACCCTCTGTACTGCTATACCGAAATGGTGCTTTGTCGGTTCAGCAATGATCCGCTATTTTCCATGTCTAGGGATTTGTCCCACTGACCTCATTCTCACAATTTAAGTCCGTGATCTTTCAGAAACATTTTCTTCTTACACTTCACTAACATGTCGAGGATTTTTCTTTTCTGTATGTATATATATATATGCAATCCCCCCCGCCCAAAGAAGCTTAATACGAAGCTTAATTGTTTAAGGGTGGCTATGGGTGGAGTCTTCAAGAAATTCTGAAAGGTAATTTTGAGCGTTTTAGACATGAAAGGGCGGGTGACAATGCTTCTAAAGTGAAGGGTCAAAGTCTGTAGACTTTTAACAGCGCTCCAGGGCTGGGAATAACTTTCTGTTGTTAGTTTATGAAGGAAATCAACAACTGAAGAGGGGCTCGCGTCTTTTTCTACCTAAGAGCCCAAGTAAGAGACTGGGAGAACTGGGCGCGGTTAACCCCGAGCGCGCCCTCAGCGCAGCCGGGGCTGACAGCCTACTTCGCCCAGGGGCGGGGCGCGCCAGGCGGCTCCGCTTTAGGCCGGCGGAGGGGGCGTGCCCGGCGGGCGCGCGCGGGCGCGGAGGGGGCGTGTCCCGGGAGTGGCGGCGGCGGCGGCGGCGCGGGTCGGGTGCGCGGCGCAGCCTCCTGTGCTGGAATGTGCGGCTCCCGCGAGCTCAGGGCGCAGGAGCAGAGCAAGCGCCGCCGAGGCCTGGGGCCCCAGAGCCCGCTGTGGCTGGCGGCGGCGGCCCGGAGCGCAGGAGGCGAGCCCGCGGCCTGAACACTCTCTGCAGCCCCACTGGGTCTTTGCGGGCCTCGACGGGCCCAGCGGCCAACTTTTCCAGCGCCTCCCTCCCCTCCCCCGAAACTCCTGCAACAAAGAAAAGTAGTCCGTGAAGGAGCGGCGACGCGGGTCGTCGCCCCTCCTCGCCCAGGAAGGCCGGTAAGCGCGGCGCGGTCTGAGACACGGCCGGGTGGGGGCGGCGGGCCGGCCGGGCGGCCGTGGCCGCGGGAAGGGGAGGGCGCGGAAGGACGCGGAGCGAGGCGCTGTCCAGGGCTGATTTGCAGATACTGTGGCTCGGGCGGCGGCGAGCGCCGCGTCGGGCGGGGGCGGGCGGCCGGGCGGGATCGGGTTACATCGTCGCCGCCGGGGGGCTGGGCCGGGGGCGTCGGTGGGGAGCGGCGCGGCGCCGGGGCCCCCTCCCCAGTGGAGGCCGGGCCGCCGCGTCCGCGCGGGCGCAGGCGGCGGGGATGTCTTGTCCTGAGGCCAGGAGCGGAGCTGCTTGGGGCCCTAGTCCTGAAACTTCCTCTGGTGCTCCTCCTGCTCCGGGTCCCGCCGCAGCCCCTCGCCTGCCGGCGGCCCTCGCGTCGTCCTCCCTCCGCGGCCTCTCCCTTTGGCCGGAAGGCGCCGTTGAGTGCGGCCGGGCGGGTTGAGTCAGCCCGGGACCCGGGCGGTTCCTCCAATGGGGCTGGACAGCGATTTCTGCGCTCGGGCCGCCGGGCCGCCGAGGCCCTGCGTGCGGGGTCGTCTGGCCGCCGCAGTCGGCGGGGCCGGGGCGCGCGTCCCGCGGGGCGCCGTGGGGGAGTGAGCCTGAGACTTCCGGGGCGCAGGGGGCCCCCTCTGGCGCTCGGGGCCCGGCGCCTCGGGAGGGCGCCCGCGGAGGCTCCCGGCCCCCTGCGGAGGGCGAGCCCTGGGCGGGCGAGGAGCCGGACGACGACGACGCGGCAACTTCGCTCACTCTTCCCGGACTGGGGCGCGCGGGCCGGGAGGGGGCAGCCTGGACTGGGAAGACTCGGTCTGGCCCAACGGCGCCCCGAGTTTGCCCGCCTGGCGTCTTCCGTGGTGGGGAGCCCAGGAGACGCTTCAGGACGACCTGGAGCGTCGGTGGTGCAGCGAGCGGGCCGAGGCGAGGGCGCCGGAGTTTGCGAAGAGCTGCTTTGTGTTTGGTACGTATTTTGAGAAAATGGCCGAATGCCTATTTCAGTCAGGAATGCCGCGGCCGAGGCCGGCGCTGAAGGCAGCACGTAGGATCCGAGCGGCGCGTTGGGCTTTCGGGCGGTGCGCGGACGGCCTTCCTGGGTGGTGTGGGGACGGTAGTTAGGGTTGGGGGAGAATTAGGACTTGCGAGTCGCCTGGGCTGTTTCGTTAAGGCCTTGGACAGCCTTGCTTTGTGTGATGGCATTTGATTCCGACTTTCGTTGGTACCTATGACTCAACGTGTTCGTGTTTATGCACTTGGGTGAAACTGATTACTGTTTGTATTTTGGGTTTAGCATTTTTTTTTTTTTTTGTAGTCTTTGCCACCTGTTTTGCTTTTTCTGATTTGTAAGAGAACACCTGATTCGTGAATAACACCTTTTAGATTGGAAAGTAAAGTGAGAAGACGGTGTATAAAAACCCCAACAAGGTTTCAGGGTGATCTTGTAATGGCTCCGCTTTACAAGTGGGCCAGGTCAAGCACAGTGCAAGAAAGTTGCAGGTTGTGAAGATGAGTTGACTTATTTTATATGGGGATTTTAAAGTTACTTTGATTTGTGGAGTCGTAAATACACCAAAACTCTTCTTACAGGAGAAAAGATGATTACTTTTTTTGTTTGCTTTTACTTTTTAACAGATCAAATAATAAAAGACCTAAGTAGTACCTTTTCACAATATAGTTGATCCTTGAACAATACATGTTTGAATTGTGGTGGTCCACTTATACGTGGATTTTTTTTTTCCAAGGGATAGTAAAGTTTTTGAGCTTTGCAGTATTTTGAAAAAATGAACAAATCAACCTTGCAGCCTAGTAATATCAAAAAATATCATCACACAAATGAATATGTAAAATATATGTAAATACTAGTCTGCTATTATTTACTACTGACAAATCTTACAGAAGGTTGAAATTTATCAAGACTCTTGTACTCAACCGCATAAGCTACTGCACTAGTGCCATTCATAGAAATGTAAATTGAGACTCATTATTAAATCATAGTTGTGTAAAAGTAACTCTAGTACATACAGTACTAATGTAATAATTTTGTGGCCACCTCTTGTTAATTTTGTTGAGCTCAAGTGTTGCAAGTGTCTGCTGAAAATGCTAGGTGAGGCTAATCAGCACTCTGTTCAGTAAATTGTGTTTCAGTAAAAAGTCACCACTTGGCGTTCTAGCATATTTTTCATCCTGTTTAGTGCAATACCAGAAACCTTGAATAACGTCATGGACCCATAGTACCAGTTGTGATACTGGAAATGCTCCCTAGAAACAAAGTTGTTACAAGAAAAAGTTGAATTGCTTGATGTGTACTGGTGTAGATTGATGTCTGCACTTGAGGTTGCCCACCATCTCAAAATAAATGAATCCATATAATTTTTTTTAATTAAAGAAAAAGGAAATTGGTGAAATCATTACTGCAGCTCCACCAGCAGGCCTGAAAACCTTGCATGTTTTGGGAAATACCTTTTTATGTCAAATTGAAAATTCACTTAAAAGTTGTTTACTTATTTATTTTTGGCTGTGCTGGTCTTTGTTGCTGTGCTGGCTTTTCTCTAGTTGTAGGGAGCAGGGGCTGTTGTCCCTAAGTTGTGTCCTACTCTTTTGTGACCCTGTGGACTGTAGCCTGTCAGCTACATGAGATTTCCCAGGCAAGAATACTGAAGTGTTCTTTAGTGTTGCTTTGGACAGTGCTCCTGACCACCCAGAACCCCACAAATTCAACAGTAATTATGCTGAAGTGGTCTACTTTCCCTGAGAAAGAATTGTCTCTGATTCTGCCTCTAGATCAGGGAATCTTTAAGCTCATTAGACATGATACATGAAAAAGATGGGAAATGTCAATCCTATGGGAGGAGAACCCTGATAGAACGTCATGAAAGTCTGAAAGGATTACACCATTGAAGATGCTGTTTTTATAGCAAAAGCTGTGAAGACCATCAAGCACCAGGCAGTAAATTCCTGTTGGAGAAAACTCTGTCCAGGTGTTGTGCATGACTTCACAGGATTTACAACAAAGCCAATCAAGGAAATTATGAATGAGATTCTGGATCTCACAGCCAAAAAAAAAAAAAAAAGGTAGGATGAAGAGTTTTAGGACAGGGGTCTTAGAGAAATTCAAATCAGAAGAATGAAGATAACTTGATGGAGATGATGACTTTTTTACAACATGGAGCATTCTGTGATACAGATAGTGAAACCCGTGTAAGGATTGATATCATATAGGAACATTCTGGGAGAAATGAAAAAGGACAAAAGTCAAACAAAATTTGGGATGCATTTCCATCAAGCTGCATGAGTCTGACTCTCCTGCCTTCTCCACCTCCCCCTGCACCTCTTTCACTCCTTAGAAGACCAACCCTTCCTCCTCGCAGACTGCTCAGTGTGAATGAAGATGAACAGGTTGAAAGCCTTTGTGATCCTCCACTTCCACTTAATGAACAGTAAATAATCATCATGTTGTACAGTTAATAAACTTAGCAGTTGTGTTTGTATTGTGAAAAATCTAGTAACTTTATGGCAAGAGTCCTGAGACGTTCCTGTGTCGTCATCTTTATCACCTAAGTGTTCATTCTGTAGAACATAGTGTGCAAGACTCGTATTGAAGTGGATAGCCTACCCTTACATTAATAGAAGGTGATTGATATTTAATGTAAAATTAACTATCTGTTTTCCTGCTGATTTTTTAAACCGTGCTTTCAAAAAATTACACCGCCATATAGTATGCCTTTCTCCTAATTGGTAAAACTGTGTATCAGCCTGTTGCCACAGGTAAGTAGTTTATTTTAATGTGACATTTCCAATGCTGTGTGACGAATATGACTGTAGTACTGTCTGCTATAACGTTTTTATAAAGATTCAGTCATTTGCACACATGCTAGACTATCAGGATGCAGTCATATTGATCACGTTAAGCTATCATAAAGCAGTCATATTGTTGCTGCTTTGTTATCAGTGCATAAATGTCACACCCATAAATAAATACGAATTTCTTTTTCATTCTGTCTTTTCATTTTTGATGTCTAGCATTAGTAATGTTTAACAACATTTTTAATTGTATAAGACAATATGGGTATCTTACATACGTGTCCAGAAACTTATGGTATCAGTAAATACATTACTGTAAATATATTTTTTCTTACAATTTTCCTTTTTTTGATGTTGGAAAATTTTTACTATTTGTCATCTCACAAAACATCTTTTGTTGACATTCTACAAGTGGTGACATTCAATAATATCCCAAGAAAGTATCTTTTTGATTTCTGTAATATTTGTTATTTCAAGGAAATTTTTAAGAGAAACTTGATGACTTTCTGTCTGAGATATTACATCTTCCTGGTTTATATGTTTTTCTCCCTCTTCGATAAAAGCAGTTGGAATTGAAGTGTCATTTGCTGTGATACCAAAGTTTTTCAAGGCCTGTGAAATACTGTTATTTGGGGAAAGATTGAAAATAATTTTAGTAGGTAAAGTTCTTGTCTTCATTTTTCCCGTTTTGGAGAGGTGAACGGCCTTGTTTGCTGCCACAAGTATCTGAAATGGATTGACAGTCACTGTAGGGCTTATTAACTAGCCATCAGTGGCACCTTCGAGGGCATTTTTCTCAAGTCTCTAGCATTTTTTACATATGTAAATAACAGAAGGGTCATCCTATATTTGGGGAAATAGGTTCTGCTGAGGTGTTAACTGCATTTCATAGATTAAACAGGATTTAGTACTCCCAGAACCTCAAGACTAGCTCCCTGTTCTTGCCAGCTCCTTTGTCACAATTTTGGTGAGTTGGGGCTTACCAGGGTGATGTATAACCACTAGACTGTCAGCCTTCAAAGGCAGAGACTGAGCTGATCATTGCGGGGCTGCATCCCAAGGCCTGACTTTGGAAGGTGCTCCATAAATGAAGGTGCAGAGAGTCTCAAGCATCACCTGGAAGATCACGATCATGGGTGTCAGAGTTGGGTCTCCTGTTCTTGCCCAGCCCCGCCTGGCCTGGCCCTCCTTATGGTTTTATTAATGTCTTGTTTTTTCTAGCTTACTATATTGTAATAATACAGTATGTAATATATATAGCATACCAAGTATGTGTTAACTGTCATCAGTAGGCTTCTGGTCAACATTAGGCCATTGGTAGTTAAGTTTTTGTGAAGTCAGAAGTTTCACTCAGGTTTTAGATTACACCAGGGAGTTAGTGCTCCTAGCCCCTTGTTGTTCAAGGGCCAATGGTAGTTTATTCCTTTGAAGATAGTTGAGTTCATATGAGATTTAATTCTCGGACCAATTATTACAAGCTTCTACTTTGCAGACCATACTTTAATCTATGCACAGTTGGCTTTTGGATTTTTTCCCCTTTCTGATTTAGACCGGTAAACTGTTGAAGGGGGAGTTAAGAGGACAGCAGTTTACTATTCATGTATAGAATTTAAAATATAATTTTAAGTAGCTCTAAAAATGAAGGTTACTTAGTTTTTCCACCAGAAAGTAAAAGTGCTTGAGGGAAGACATGCCATGTGTCAAATACTTGATAGAATTTCCTATAGGAGTCATAGAAATTTTTTTGATGACTGCAATAAAGAGAATTTGGAATTACAAAGCTATTTTAAAGGCTTATTTTCAATAGTTAATGAAGCTGATTGAGTTTAAAGATTATATGGGGAAGTGTATTTTTTTAAGTTACAAAGAACTAGGTGATGTTTTGTTTTAGACCGGTACACGTTGTGCTTAATCTGGTGCTTCCATGTGTTTTGTTTCATTTGAATGCAGAGCACAGACATGGCCACCCAGGTGATGGGGCAGTCTTCCGGAGGAGGAGGGCTGTTCACGGGCAGTGGCCCCATGGGCATGGCCTTGCCAAATGACATGTACGACTTGCCCGATCTCTCTCGAGCTGAACTGGCTGCGCCTCAGCTCATCATGTTGGCAAACGTGGCCTTAACTGGGGAAGTAAATGGCGGCTGCTGTGATTATGTGGTTGGTGAAGAAAGACAGATGGCAGAATTGATGCCTGTTGGGGACAGCAACTTCTCAGATAGTGACGGGGAAGGACTTGAGGAGTCTCCTGAGGTGAAAGGCGAACCCAGTGGGCTGGAGAAGATGGAACTGGAAAGTTTGGAACTCAGCGTTGTCCAGCCACGGCCTGTGTTCGAGGCGTCCGCTGCCTCAGAGACGTACAGCTGCAACAAAGACCTTCCTCAGGAGACACCCGCAGCAGAGGACAAGTGCAAGAACTTGAAGACCAAACCCTTCCGCTGTAAACCATGCCAGTACGAAGCCGAATCTGAAGAGCAGTTTGTGCATCACATCCGAGTTCATAGCGCCAAGAAATTTTTTGTGGAGGAAAGTGCAGAGAAGCAAGCAAAAGCCAGGGAATCCGGCTCTTCTCCTGGGGAAGAGGGCGATTTCTCCAAGGGCCCCATCCGCTGTGACCGCTGTGGCTACAACACCAATCGCTATGATCACTACACTGCTCACCTGAAACATCACACCCGAGCCGGGGACAATGAGCGCGTCTACAAGTGCATCATATGCACGTACACCACAGTGAGCGAGTATCACTGGAGGAAGCACCTGAGAAACCACTTTCCAAGGAAGGTTTACACATGTGGGAAATGCAACTATTTTTCAGACAGAAAAAACAATTATGTTCAGCATGTTCGAACTCATACAGGTAAGAGGACCTTTCTCATTTATGAAGTGTACTGTACCCCCCCAAAATGGAGCAGTCTTAAAAATGTGAAAAATTTCAAGCATCTCAGAAGTAAAGAGAATGCCTCACTGCACCCACAGGTACCCATCACCTATACTCAACAGTTACAAATTATTATTTTATCACATTTGGCAATCATACCTCATATATCAACTCCTACCTCAAATAACAACTTTATTGAGATGTACTCTACTTCGACACAGTTCATCCGTTTACTGTTAAAATGCATTGGCTTTAGTATGTTCACAGAATTGTGCAGCCAACACCACAATCAATTTTAGCACATCTTCACCCCCAAAGGAAGCCCTTCTCAGGGGTTGCTGGCCATTTCTCCCCAACACCCCTTAATTATTCACTTTTAAATTATCTTTCAAATCTGTAATTAAGGGGTCTTAGTTTGTAAAAGCAATGTTTGTAACTATTGACAATTGCATTACATTTTCTTGGTGTCAATTAGTACCTTTGAGGACTGATTACTTGTCTGAACAACATAGATAAGATAACCTAGTACTCTGCTCCTCCCGTCAACAGAGAAAACAGCTGTGGAATGCTGTTTGTTTCACATCCTATTTGCAGTAGTTCTCACTCTGTAGGATTGAACCCCTTGCTAAAAGTGAGTCTTAGTGAGAAGAGGAATTGATGAAGTGTGGTAGGCATAAACAAGAAAGCTTGCAGGTGAAACTCCATTACAAGAAACACATTTGCAGCAAGATTTCTAAGCTCCAACAGATGGCTTCTGTGTAATTTAAAGCTTTAAAATCTGGTCAAGTAAAATACTTTGCAGTCTCCTTGGAATTTGTTTTAACCTGTAATTAATTGTCTCCAGGCTTTGAAACCGTTTTGTTTCAAAAGTTAAAAAAAAAAAGGTACAAACATTTCAAAATTACATGGCATAGGACAGGAGAATTTCTTGGGAATCCTACACCATTAATCACTTAACAGTTTTAATTAAACAGACTAAACTAACCTCACCAACAGTATCATAAAACAAGTTCCAGATAGCAAATATACTTCCTCCATAAATACTTCATGTTCCTTTAATAGTTTTGTGAAACCTTGGGGCCTAATTTAGGATTGGCCTTAATCTGTAGAGCTTTCAGGTAGTAACTGACATATGGTAAAATGCATGAGTTTTACATGTACACATCTATGAATTTTTTAAAAAAGGTATTATTGATAATGGTGAATATTTACAAATCTATACTCATAACCAGGCTTCCCAGGTGGTGCTAGTGGTAAAGAACCCACCTGCCAGCACAGGAGACATAAGAGACCCAGGTTCGATCCCTGAGTCAGGAAGATCCCTTGGAGGAGGGCATGGTAACCCACTCCAACAGTCTTGCCTGGAGAATCCTATGGACAGAGGAGCCTGGCGGGCTAGAGTCAGACTCAACTGAAGTGATTTAGCACTTACGTAACCACCATACACGTCATCATAAAGAATATTACCAGGGTCTTTGTCGTACTAAATTTTGATTTTAATAGTGTCAGTTATATTTTAATACTTTAAAAACTGTTGAGACACTGAACAATTTAAAAAATTTCCCCCAAATCTAAAACTGTTTTCAATGATAAATCTAAATAAGTTGATTTAAGAACATTTTTAAATGTTCTTAACATTTAAAAAACGAGAAAGATGCAGAGATCTGGAAAAATTTTACTTTTAGTATAAATTTCCAATTTTTTATGTGAATTTTTTGAAACTTAAAAAAAAATTATTTATTTTTGGCTGCATTGGGTCCTCCTTGCTATGCTGGAACTTCCTCTAGTTCAGAGTAGGGGCTACTCTCTAGTTGCAGATTTCTCATTGTAGTGGCTTCTCTGTTGGCAGAGCACGGGCTCTTGGCTCATGGGCTTCAGTGGTTGTGGTTCCGGGGGGGCTTGATGGCCTCGTGATATCTGGGATCTTCCAGACCAGGGATCAGACCTGTGTCCCCTGCATTGACAGGTGGCTTTTTAACCACTGGACCACCAGAGGAGTTCAAATGTTTTTTGTTACAGTGGTTTTTTGTCATTTACTTACAGTCTAGGTGCCTAATTTAATGTTTTGAAATTTTATTTTTATTGAGTTATAATTAGCATACAGTATTAGTTTGAAGTATATACAACATAGTGATTTAACATTGTTGCATATCATGAAATGATTAGGTGACTAATTTTAATGGCTGTATTTTATATACTTCATCATCTATTGAATAACTTTTCCTCACCTTAATGTAAGATTGATATTTCCACACTAATATTATGACTTCCATAGGTACACATATCTCATTTTGCATTTTAAGTGTTAAACTTAGTGTGTCTTAATACTTTTAAAAAGCTTCCTTCCCCATCACCCTCATTATAATTATTTGTGGTGTTTAAAAAAAATTTCAAAATAATTTGTTGATGTATAAATAGAAGGATACTGTTTTGATTATGTAAATTCTGAGTACCTCTGGCTTTTAAATACATGCATGAAAATTGTATTTATGGAAAAATTAATGTATCTAGTGCTAATGAGCAGAAATATAGAAATGATCCACAGGAATCACTTGTTTCTTACTTCTCACTTAGGGAACCTTTTCAGGTTCCTTAGTGGGTCTCTTAAGTTCTTTTACTGAGTGCTAAGGGTTAGGTGCTTTTACTCTGCTAATCTTCAGAAAAATTTGCTGAGGAAGCAGGGTGTTTGTTTACCAAAGGCCTGAAGTGATGTTCCCAGGGTCACATGCAGCTGAGATTCAAAGTTCTGAATCTCTTTTTATAGGTAATTATCATGGTAAGCGGCTGAGGATTTTTATTTGACTCTTCACTCAAAAGATTTTTCATTTTGTGGGTTTGCTGTTTAGCTAGTTCACAATTTCTACTTTTTTAAAAATTAATTTTTATTGAAGTACACAAATTCTACTTTAAAAGATGACATTTTTACCTTATGTATGACTGAAAACTTACTAGCATTTCTAGAGTATTTATGCCTGGTTTGGTGAATTACACACCTGGATCAATCTATTTGTTATGAAGAATTTTAAAAGTAAATTATCCTTAGTTGATCCTTCATGTTAATCTGAAAGGGTATTAAATTTTTCTTCCATTCACTTTTTTTGGTAACAGCTTCACTAATGTACAATTGATAAGCCATACAAATCACTGTGGATTGAACTACTCTGAGTATTTCATATAAATGGATTCATATGTGACCTTTCACTTAGTGTATTTTCAAGGTTTATTCATGTCATATGTACAGTACTTGTTTTCCTTTTATTGCCAAATAATATTCTGTTGTATAGATAAGCAATATTTTATTCATCCATTCATCAGTTAATGAATATTTGGATTATTTCCAGGTTTTGGCTGTTACGAGTAATGCTGTTATGAATATGTATATGTTTTTGTGTAGATGTAATATTTTTATTTCTCTTGGGTAAGTATACACCTAGGAATGAAATCTCTAGACCGTATGGTAATTATGTTTAATCATTTGAGTAACTGACAGATTGTTTTCCAAAGTGGCTGCACTGTTTTACAGTTCCACCCATACTGTACCGAGGTTCTGAATTCTCCACAAATAATTCTCCTAACAAATATATCTTAACATCTGTCATTTTGATTGTAGCCATTCTTTGGGTGTGATGTCTTCATGTCTGTGGTTTTGATCTGAATTTTTCTTATGGCTAATGATATTGTGCATCTTTTCATGTTTTTATTGGCCATTTATATGTTTTCTTTACAGAAATATATCCAACATTTTTTAAGCTGTCTTAAAATTCTTCCATGTCAAAGTATGCATTTTGTTGCTATGATGTATTTACAACTAATCTATAGCTACTGACTAATAACAACTGAATAGTTATTATAGATACATTTCACACTCATCAATGCTTTCTATTTTTTTTGTACTCTTTTCCTTATCCCATTTTTTTAGAGACAAATATTACTGTAACTTACAAAATAATAACTGATGTTTATTGAGGGCTTTGTGTGTCAGGCACTGCATTAAATGCTCTGCATATATTTTCTTGATTTAAATTCTCACAGTTCTAGGAAGTAAAGATACTTTTACAGAAAAAGAAGCTTGTCCAGAGTCATAATTATTATCTTGTGGCCAAAGAACAGATAAAAACAAATTATCAAGCCTTTTTTTTTTTTAATGTAATGTTCCATTGCGTCCTGAGAGACAGCTGATTTTATTTTTATTTATTTTTTAATTTTTCTGGCTGCACCCCGTGGCATGTAGGATCTTTGTTCCTCATCCAGGGATCCAAACCGTGCCCTCTGCATTGGAGGTGTAGAGTCCTAACCACTCGACTGCCAGAGAAGTCCCTATCAAGCTTTGTTTAAAAAATATGTTTTGTGGTTGACAACGTGTGTCGAAAAAATACGTATTTCCTTCCTTTGAGTCTTTGAATTATTTAGTAAATTACTGGCCTGTCATCTTCAGTTACTCTCAGTCCCTGTCACTTAATGATTATAATTCGCTTTAACACTGACCTGACTGTTTTATAAAAGTTCTGGCTACCACTTGAAAATTTTAGCTTGAAACAATAGCTTCCTCACTCAAAAATGTTACTGCTTAAAGCTTACAATTTCAAATAGTAGTTTTACCCAAGTCATAGCATCAGAAAATTTGGGTAGATTTTTAAAAGAATATCATCGAAATATAGCTGATTTACAATGTTGTGAATTTTTTTAAGGATAATTCTATTTTTAAAATGTTGCTGATAACCTGATCCAAGATAGTTTTTCAGTTCTTAATATTTAATGTAATACCATGTAGCATTACTGTGAAAATTAAAAGGGCTATGAGAATTCAGAAAGCCAATGATACTTGTTAGCAAAGCTGAAATAATGTAGTTATGTGTATTTTAAATGATCTTTCTAATACATGATAAAAGGCCCCTCCGTCCAAAATTGATCATTTTGCCAGGAACAGGGGGAAAAAATCCTTGTTTAAAAAATGCTCAGTACTGCATGATGTGTATATGGTTGATAAGAATGGTATTTGCATTATTTTATCATTTGAACACTAATCATTATATTTTTGTAGGTGAACGTCCGTATAAATGTGAACTTTGTCCTTACTCAAGTTCTCAGAAGACTCATTTAACCAGACATATGCGTACTCATTCAGGTTGGTAAGAAGTGGGAACTTGAAAAAAATGTGTTTTATTATAGTTGCTTTGCATGGCTGTGTTAGTGGCCACTCTGCAGCAGAGTGACTCAGTCACATGGTGTACACATCCACTCTCAGACTGCTTTCCCGTCTGGGTCGCCCCAGATGGTTGAGGAGAGTGCCCTGTGCTGTGACAGTAGGTTCTCATTAGTTACCCGTCTTATACATAGTGATTCATGTATATGTGTCAGTCCCAAGCTTCCATCTATCGTTTTGAGTAAACTGCCATGATAAGAAAGTTCTTCTAGACTTGGAACTGGATCTAAATGTTTACTTATAGCATAATTCTGAAATTAGAATTAAAAATTAGTGGTCTACTAGGGTAGAGCTGTGTTAAATGGAGATTCCTAACCAGGGAGTCCATAGGTGGGATGTCTGAAACTGAATGTAGATGTATGTGTGTACTGTGTCCAGGCATAGGGTCCTCAGTTATCATCAGAACTTAAGTTCCATGATGTAATAAAAGTTGAACATAGACCAAGGCTGGTTAATCCTTTTTGAACCGCCTCTGCTTTTTCATACTCCCACCCAGCTGCACTTGCCTCCCTTACCCTCCAGCGGAGCGTAACACCAAGTTTCATAGGGTGTGGTTACCAGGTTCCAGGGGTTCCTTCTTAGCTGCACAGTTTCTGAAATTTGGATTTGTTCTCTTGGGAGTTGATAGGGCTTCTGAGGGCTGATTTATAAAAAGCCAAACTTTTAAAGAATGGTAGATAACCAGGATCCCAATTTATTAACTTAAAATAGATAAAATATAGGGCTATAGCAAGTTGAAGATTTATATCCCCTCCAGTGACTGAAATTATCAAGAGCACCAACCATAATTGGTCCCCATTATTAAAATACATAGATAGATGGCAAGGTTAGGTCAATATTAGCATAGTGGTCTTGAGTGGATAATTCGTGTTAGTCACAGTGACCCTTGGTGAACAAGCACATCTGATCAGCGTATTCTCCTAAATTTAGAATATATAGCCCCGTGGGGGAATTCTGCCAAAATTTTGCTGTGTACCAAAGTGTATATAGACTGAACTCCCTTACCTTAGGATAATAGTTTGTGCCGTCTAATTGGATAGCCACTATCCACATGTGGTTACTGAGCTTGTGAAATGTGGCTGGTTTGAATTGAGATGCATACCTGAATTTAAACAGTATGAAGAAAATTATATAAAATAATCTTTTAAAAATATTGATTACATTTTGGCATGATGCTAAATATAGTGGGTTAAGTGATAAATAAAAATATTGTTACTTGTTTTTTGGGGTTTTTTTTTTTTTTTAGCCTTTGTAATGTGACTGCTGGACAACTTAAAGTTACCTCTGTTGCTTGCATTTTATTTCTGTTGGGAATTGCTGTTTTAAGTCAGTGATTAAGACTCGATTACAGTATGAATTCTAATTTGAGCAACTGTGAGGGATCACACAGCATGCTTACTGGCCCTTCTTGACCTTACATGCTTGTCAAGTTTTATACTTTGAATGTTCCTTCTCAGTCTTCTTAACTGTTGAGTTGAATCACTTAACCAGAAACCTGTTTCTTTTGGGTGCTTTGTGGTTTCACTTTCTGTGGGTATCTGTTGAGGATAGGCCATCGTATCCTACTAATATTTGTGCTGTAGCCTTTAAATAAAAGAGTTTTTTATGACTTAGATCATTTCCATTTTCATAACTGTCTTGTGATAATATGTGTGTGTGTGTTAGTTGCTTAGTTGGGTCTAATTCTTTGCAACCCCATAGACTGCAGTCCACCAGGCCCCTCCATCCATGGGATTCTCCAGGCAAGAACACTGGAGTGTGTTGCCATTTCCTTCTCCAAAAGGAACTATAGAAAGAAAGAAAGGGAAGTCGCTCAGTCGTGTCCAACTCTTTGCAACCCCATGGATTGTATAGCCCACCAGGCTCCTCCATCCATGGAATTCTCCAGGCAAGAGTGCTGGAGTGGGTTGCCATTTCCTTCTCCACTTGTGATAATAAGTGCTGTTATTGTCCCCATTTTACAAATGGGGAAATTAAAGCCTTAAAGAAATACAACCATTTTTTCTGTGGAATGTCCTCTCCTCTGGATTTGTTCTAACTTAGCTTTCTCACGGTATCTTTAGTTTTTCCTCTTCCCCTGTGCCGTGTATAACATGCACACTGGTAATTAGGTCTAGTGCCTGACTGTAAGTGTCTCGCTTTTAACATCTGGTTGACCTTATATTAGTGTCACTGGATCAGAATGACAGCGCACTTGTGTTTTTCATTGAATCAGTAATACTGTAGTCACTGTATAAATGTTTATCTCTGTTTTACAGAGATATTGTTGTTACACATATTATTGTTTTACACCAAACAATAATGATTGCCTGAATGATTTTGCATTGTCTACTGTTATCTTTTGCTGTATTTTTAAAAAAATAAAAAGTTGATTTTTACTACTTGCCATTGTAATATAGCAAATATTTTTTTTTTGTAAATTTGAATTTTATTTCTATCTGTTACCCATATACACAGCTCATATAGAGTATTTTCTTTCTTTTTTTAAATTTTTTTTTATTTTTCAGTGGGTTTTGTCATACATTGATATGAATCAGCCATAGAGTTACACGTATTCCCCATCCCGGTCCCCCATCCCACCTCCCTCTCCACCCGATTCCTCTGGGTTTTCCCAGCCCACCAGGCCCGAGCACTTGACTCATGCCTCCCACCTGGGCTGGTGGTCTGTTTCACCACAGATAATATACATGCTGTTCTTTCGAAACATCCCACCCTCACCTTCTCCCACAGAGTTCAAAAAAAATATGGAACGCTTCACGAATGCAAATATTTTTAAAGTGTTAATAATGAGTAGCAGTTACTATTTATTGTATGCATGCTGGGTACTGAAAAATTGAAATTTGTTATCTTAAATCTTAGTACCTCTAGAATACTTATATCCCAGTTTATAAATTAGGACACTGGTTTTGAGACGATAAATGTTTTATTTAAGGTTAACTTGTCATTCTTCCAATTTAGAAGAGCTAGGGTTTGGCTTCAGATTTTCCCACGCTCATTTTTAGTCATCAGCAGTGTTTACAGAATACTCAGAAATGTGGCTCAGAAAGTAGCTCAGGAAGCTACAGAGTAATGGCATTGGAACACGGAGTAGGCAGAGAGCAGAGCCGCCGTCTTTCGTTGGACTCCAATAATTGTGAGTCACGAACAGGAAGCAAACATGGCTAGTTAGTGCTGAATTATTTCCAGTGGATCCTATATTGCGAATCATTGAGGCTAAATGTGGTCAAACTGGGAAGGTAGCCTTCCTAACTGGGTTGCATAGAGTGAACATCTTGGGTGCTTTCTTTGTGATCTGGAGTCTGATCTTTACAGGTCAGCTTGGGCGTTCACTTCCCTGTTCATCTTTTAGGGAAGAGAAGTGTGTGCTTAGATTCTTTTCTGGAAGAGATTAGGGTCCATTGAGTTGGTACATTTTAGCTAAAATGACAAATTAGTTAATGAAACAAAACCACATTGATTATTTCCTTGGGTGGCACTTCCATTCGGGTAGGTTTTCTGAGGCCAAAGTAAGAAGGGATCAGAGTAATGGTGTGGTGAAATACATAGACACACTAACCTAATCAGCTGTTATTCTGTGTTTCATATGTGTTTGTAAGGACTGGTTTTGAAGCATCCTCACTTAAATAGTTTAGAGATCGTGATACATTCAGTTTATGTTTGCCATTATATTTTTGTATGTATCACCCTGCATAGTTCCCCCATTCTCCTAACATAGAAGTTCATTTTGAAAATTTTTATTTTTTAAAATTTTTTTTTCAATTATTTTTATTAGTTGGAGGCTAATTACTTCACAACATTGCAGTGGGTTTTGTCATACATTGACATGAATCAGCCATGGAGTTACATGTATTCCCCATCCCGATCCCCCCTCCCACCTCCCCCCCCCCCCCCCACCCGATTCCCCTGGGTCCTCCCAGTGCACCTGGCCCGAGCACCTGGGCAGGTGGTCTGTTCATTTTGAAATTTTTTAAACAACATTTTATTAAGTCTAATTTACACACATGAAAATGCACACATCTTAGGTCAGTGACTTTATATGTTTTCTTATTTGACTGCCATCTAAGTGAAGACACCAAATGTTTCTACTACCCTTAGAAAAGTTCCCTCTTTACTGTTTCCAGTCAGTACTCCCCTGTTTCCCCTCAACTGATAACTGATTTCTGTTAATATTTTTTTACTTTTGTATAATGTTTTTAAGATTCATTCCATGCTGCATTATCAGAACTTTTTGTTTATTGCTGAGTAGTATGTCCCTATTACTGTTTAATTAGAAATTGCCTTTATACTCTTTCTGGGCTCTTTTTGATAAGAATGTGCCTTACATCTGTAATTTATTTAGGAAGAATAAAGTAGATATATGACACATTCATAAAAGTAAAATTAAGAATGAGTAAATATTCCTAGAACTGGAAAAGGGAATTAAGTTAAAACTTGGTACAGGGCAAAAGAATGTTCATTCAGCTAGATACTAATAAACTGAACTTGATGAATTGATTTTTCAATACAATAAAGATTTAATGACAGTAAAGCAAAAATGGGGGTGGAGTGAAGGAAGCAGTTAAATGATGTCATCATAGTTTTAAACAGAATCCTAGGCACTCCCATTCCCAGACTCTGTCACACATGAAGGCTTACACCTTGATGCAGGCTGTGTAAATACCCTCATTCATTACGGCTTATAAAATGACACTTACTTATTTATGGCTGTGCTGGGTCTTCATTGCTGTGCAGGCTTTCCTCCAGTTGTGAGCCGGGGCTTCTCTTGGGCTGCTCACTGTCATGGTGTCTCCTGTTGGGGAGCACGGGTTCTCAGGTGCACACGCTTCAGGAGTTGTGGCACGCAGGCTTAGCTGCTTCTCAGCATGTGGAATCTTCCTGGGTCAGGGATCAAACCCGTGTCTCCTGCGTTGGCAGGCAGATTCTTTACCACGGAGCCACCACGGAAATCCATAAAATGACATTTTCATTATAATTCTTTCATGAGCTCAAATATTTTCCTAAAGGGATTGACTCCATTCATCAACTGTTTGTATTCTCAAAGGCCGGGTTTATATAGTAAGGCAAGATAAGCACATGAAATCTTCCCTTTTGTTTAGCCATTCTATAACTTAGACCAGTTCATTCCAAAAGTCATGAATTACAGGTAATGTGTATTGACTGTTTGGCCATCTGTCCTATACTAAGTGCTTGAAATGGATTGGATTATTTATAGCTTATAACACTTAAGAGTACTTTACAAATGAGGAAGTTGAGCCTTAGAGAGTTTTCAGTACTTTGCTGAAGAACTCACGGTAAGTTACAGAGCCCCATATTTGATCCCCCCACGTCTTCTTATTGTAGAACAAGTTCTTAACAGTTATGTCACGTTTCTTTTCCCCATTCTGTGTCTATATATGTTAAGTCGATGTTTGTCTCCATTTAAGTCATTTAATGGAAAGGACAAGATAGGACCAAGTAGAGAGTAAGGCATCGTGTTGTTAGAAGTCTGTCGGTAGACTAATATGTGGTCACTGACAAGGGGAACATAGTCATAAACTGCGTTTGCAGTTTGCCATGCCTGAGTAAGTTTTTGTGACCTGTCGTCAGACATCCTTTTCATCAGGTAAAGCTTACCATCTATGTGGTTTTATTAATGTCTGCATATACTTTTGCTTTATGAAAAAAGATTTGGTGTGAATTTGAGAATGTTGAGAGATGAATTTTCATAAATGTCAATTTCCGTTTTTCTGCTCTGCATTCCATTGGACCAGTGGGGTTTGGATACCGTTTGGTAATATTTGCTAGACTGTGATCTAGATGGGTATGTATTCAGGTAGAATGAGTTAAATCTCATGTCTTTAATTTGGGGGTGGGCGGGAGGCTTCTGGTCTTGTATGTGCCTGTGGTTATGACTTCTTGTTCTTATTTTATATGCCATATCTATTTGTATGCCTCTTTTCATTTACCTAGTTCCTTTGCCCAGTCTAGAAGAAGGTGGGAGAAAATCAAGAAAAAATGTTTAGCTTGTTACACTTTTCCTGTAGAATAGCAACTCTAGCACTGGAAAAGTTTGACTCAGCTCTTGCCATAAAGGACAAAGGGTTAAATAGAAAGAAAACACCTTTTGCTCCCTGAGACCAAGGCATTGTTTTAAAACTTTCACGGGGAAGGTCTGGGAGTGTGGCAGAGTGTAAAATACTTGAAATTCCAAGGTTTATCTTAAATGAATGTATGGGAATTTTGTGTTCTATTCCATTATATGTTTAACTAAAGATAAAAACTTTAAAATTACCTTATCTCTTTGAGTGCTCTTGTCCTCGAATTAACATTAAAGAACCCAAGCCCCAAGGGGTAGCCAAAAAAAAGCCCAGATCAGTTTGCCAGTAATTGTGTACTTCTTGATGAATCTATGTTCTTTACTAGTGATTGAGTGCATTAGCTTAATGAATTTTTAAAAGATGATTAATTGAGATAATTATTCCATTTGGTATGAGAATCAGTCAAAGGACAGAGTTAAGATATACAAATAAATATGGTAAATATAAGTTGCATGATAAAGTCTTCATGAAATAGTTTCGGTGGTTTTGTTTTATTTATATGTATATATCTGTATCTCTCTCCACTTCTTGATGAGCATATTTGAATAATCTTGAATTCACTTCCTAACGTGTGCCTTCTGTAACATGTCTCGTCTGCCTTCAGGTGAGAAGCCGTTTAAGTGTGACCAGTGCAGCTACGTGGCCTCTAATCAGCATGAAGTAACCCGCCATGCAAGACAGGTTCACAACGGGCCCAAACCTCTAAACTGCCCGCACTGTGACTACAAAACAGCAGACAGAAGTAACTTCAAAAAACACGTGGAGCTGCATGTGAATCCACGGCAGTTCAACTGCCCCGTGTGTGACTATGCAGCTTCCAAGAAGTGTAATCTGCAGTACCATTTCAAATCTAAGCATCCTACTTGTCCTAATAAAACCATGGATGTCTCAAAGGTGAAACTAAAGAAAACCAAGAAGCGAGAGGCTGACTTGCCTGATAACAAAATCACCAGTGAGAAACCAGAAACAGAGCAGGCAAAAGTAAAGGGGGATGTGACTGGGAAGAAAAACGAGAGGTCTGTAAAAGTGGAGAAGAAAGAGAACGTTTCAAAAGAGAAACGGCCTTGTAGTAATGCCTCAAGCCAGGTGACCACCAGAACTCGCAAATCGGCCATGGAAGCTAAAGAAGTGGATGTGTCCCCGGGAAACAATTCAGAAAAGAGCTGCAGAAGCAAGAAAAGCAAAAGGAAGGTGGAAGCTGAAGCCCAATCCTTACAAGAGCCTGTTAATGATGAGGAACCTGTGACAAAAAAGAAAAAGAAGGCAGAAAGCAAATCCAAAAATAGTCAGGAAGTGCCAAAGGGTGACAGCAAAGTAGAGGAGAATAAGAAGCAAAACATTTGCTTGAAAAACAAGAGGAAAACTGTGAGAAGTAAACCATGTAAGAAGAGCAGCCAGCCTGCTCAGAGGAGGCCCACTCAGATGGAGTCTGCTCAGGTGGGGTGTGTTCAGACGGAGCCGCCCCTTCCTCCTCCCCCTTCCCCTCCCCCTCCTGTGCGGGGTGTTGAGGTCGAGGTTGTCCAGAAGGGGCCTGTTCAGATGGAGCCATCTCCTCCCCTGGAGCCTGTTCAGGCGACCCCTGTTCAGATGGAGCCTCCTCCTCCCATGGAGCCTGTTCAGGTGACCCCTGTTCAGATGGAGCCTCCTCCTCCCATGGAGCCTGTTCAGGTGACCCCTGTTCAGATGGAGCCTCCTCCTCCCCTTCCTCCTCCTCCCCTTCGTCCTCCTCCCCCAGAGCCTGCTCAGGTGGGGTCTGTTCAGACAGAGCCTCCTCCTGCCCCTCCCTCTCCCCCTGTGGGGGATGCTGAGATGGTGGTGGTTCAGACGGGGCCTGTTCAGACAGAGCCTCCTCCTCCCACGGAGCCAATCCCCAGAAGGTCTCCTCGCAAAGATCATAGAAAGGAGAAGTCCAGCATGCTGAGTGAAAGGGCGCTTAAGGAGCAGGTCCTCATTGAGGTCGGCTTAGTGCCTGTTAAAGGCACGCAGCGTCTAAAAGAAAGTGCCTGTGCTCAGGATCTCTCCCCACCATCACCACCCCTGCCAAAGGAAAACTTAAACGGGGAGGAATCAAAAGACCAAAATTTGTTCCCTGCAGGCAAAGGAAAGAAAGAAGCCCCTCTTCAAAAAGCGGGAGCAGAAGAGGCAGATAAGAGTCTAGCTGGTCTTGCTGCTGTTATCAAGGCATCTGCCAACACTTCATCCTCTGAACAAAACTTGAATATGCCAGAGGGTGAAACTTCAGAGGATAAACATCAGGCCGAAGCTATGCTCTGTGAAATGGAGGTGGACACTGACGGGAAGAAAGCAGAGAATTTCCCCAGCAGAGACGCGGCAGTTGAAGAACCAGTTTCACCACCACTTCCTGCTCTGCCGCTAGAAAAACAAGCCGTGTCCACAGCGGCTGTGGCGTCCCCTCCTCTCACCGTGGCAGTAAGTGAGTCTCAGGAAATGGATGAAGACGAAGGCATCCACAGTCACGATGGAAGCGACCTGAGTGACAACACGTCAGAGGACAGTGACGATTCTGGATTGAACGGGGCTCGGCCAGTCCCACAGGAGACCAGTGGGAAAGATGGAAAGGAGGCCTTGGCTGCCAGAGTGGCCGAGGGAGATTTCGTTTGTATCTTCTGTGATCGTTCTTTTCGAAAGGAAAAAGATTACAGCAAACACCTCAATCGCCATCTGGTCAATGTGTACTTCCTTGAAAAGGCAGCTCAAGGGCAGGAGTAATAACACTGTGGTCCAGGCTTCAGTTCTTAGTGGATGAGGTCTCTGACATTTTATATGCATTTGCAGTAGTAGACAGCCTTTGTTTTTAAAATTAATTACTGCCCAATCTTGATTTTTAAGTGGCACCCTTTTTTTCTTAGGACTCCGTGTACCTACTCATGTACACATTTTAGTAAATCCAAGGGAGTTAGTATACTAAACCAGCAGTCATCTAAACATGTTACCTTTTTAAAAATATTTTTATCTTTTGCCTTTAACTGAACCAAGGATGCCAAGGTGGTATTAGAGCATTCTATCAATTTGTTCAGTTATAACTTGTCAGTTTTTTCCTGTCTTCCTGTTTCACTTTAGTTTATTCTTCATTCCTTGTTTAGCCCTATAAAAATTGGCTTACTTAAATAGCAAATTACTTGAAGAATTTGCCTGCTTCATATAAAGTTAGCACTTTAAAATTGTGTTAAAGATGAGAAAATACATTGAATTTGAAGAGAAATTCTGCCAGCATTTGATATTCTATCAGTTCAGGTATTTACTTCCTGGGCTTTGATCAATAGGTATTTCTTATTTGTGTATATGTTAATTGTCATAAAAACACTGATTTTGGTGTGTTTTTTTGTTTCGGTGCTTTAATGGCTTAAGATATTGCACTTTTAAAATCTATGCAGTTACATTTTTTTCCCTAGAACTAGCATTTGTGTTGAACAGTAACACTTTTTACATATATTTGCATTTTATTTTTTCCTCTTTGGAGGGATGCTTTTAATCTTGTTTGCAAAAGGGCAGGTGTTTTTTTTTCCCCTTGCTGCAACTGTCTTGCAGAATATTATTGTGTGCAAATTTCTGAGCAAATGAAATATGCAGGTTCAATTCATATATATGCCAGAGTCTGCGTTTCATATGTTATTTATTTTAAATGGATGTAGTGAAATCATAGCTCTCAGTTTGAACTTTAGAATAAATAAACCACTAGGTCTATGTTGAATGGATATTTATCTCAAATTTCAACCATAAGTAAATTTTTGACATGTCTTAGTACATCTACTTCCTTAAAGTGTAGTGTTAAATCGTATCTTAGAGGAAAACCTCATTCGTAGATGGTTGTTGTTTATGTCCACTTTGCTGAATAAAGAGCTGTAATTTTTATTTGGAAACTGCAAATCTGGAACTAGGAGGGATAATTACTCCTTCAAGTTACACACAATATCAGTTTGTGAGATTCCAAAGCCATAGCAATTATACAGAAAACCTAGGATGAGAAAGGTAGTATGAGTGCTGGTAGACCAGCTGCTACTTCCTGTGAACACAGTGGAAAAGGCTGGTGAAACTGAAGTTCAGTCCAGATTTAAAAAATCACACTTTCTCAGGGATCTCCACCAACTAGTGGGTGTCCTGGCTGTTCCTGTGACTGCCTTTTTCTATAGATGAGGCCTCAAATGAGTTGCAGCTATTCTGGTGTTCCTATGAGGGTACTTTGTATGGAAGAGTATATACTCCCAAACTTTGCTGGTAGATTCTTTGGCCAGTCACCAAAGAGTATGAAAGAATCCAGCAAAGGATTTTTCTCATTGCTAACAGTTACTCATCGTAGTTCAGTAAAGTATGATCCCCATAGGGAGCCTTGAATAATTTCAACCCTCCCATATTCTATTCTGAAATTACCACTTTATATTTCATTTATTTTCTTTTGTCTGATAATGTCTGAGAAAGGTTTCAGAGTTCAGCAGTGCAACGTGAAAGATTAGGAAAACTATTGAAGTATTGGTGGGAAACTTGATAAAAAATCATAGATTGAAGTTTGTTAAAAGACATTTGAACTTGGAATTGACTGGGAGGCCAAAGATATAAAGAAGCAGAAGACTTTCTCAAGACATGAGTAAGTTGTGTGTTACTGGTGTGCGTTTTGTGTGCATGATGGGGATTTGTTGAATGATGTTGAATTCTAAGCTCCGACAATCATTGTCAATGGAAGATCAAGCTGCAAATATTTATGTTTTAAAACTTAAATTATAAGGCTAGTTAAACCTAACTGTTTTGAATGTTCATGGGTACATTTTGTATGTCACCTTTTAACAGCACATGTGAAAAAATTCATGTTAACTACAAATTGCCAACACAGTCTGGGAAAGAGGTTCTATGGAGTCTTTGATAATTCAAAAAAGAAAAATTTGACTTCTGGAGAATTTGGTTAATTTTCTTATCTAGGTTTTAAGGCTAGAATGCCAAAAGTGAACATATGAAGGAAATTAGAACCCTTGATTAAAGTGATCTGTGAAAACATTGTTACTGGAAATTGAGTGGACTTGAGGCCTTTCTTCCAGAAAACAAGGACTTGACTGTCAGGCCTATATTAGGTTCTGAAACTTAATGCCATGTATTTGTACTTATTAAAAATTGTTTCAATGAAAAATGTATTAGTAATAAGAACTTCTGGTCTAGTTGGGAGTTCTTCCGTTTAAAAAATGTGATATTTACGTGGAGCTGTTTTGAGTCTTTTTGTTTTCTCAGTTTCCCCTCCACTGGATAGGATTGAAGCTAGAATTTTCCCTTTTGATAAAAGGAATGAAAGGTGAACATGTTATTTGTAAATTGATATTTAGTCCTAGAGCAAAAGTTGAAAGACTAGAATATGTTATAAGCCTAATCCTAGGTAGCCTTATAAAAATATCTCTTTTAACTATCTTCTGAACCTATATTCACATTGGTTTTTAAGATATATTAAGTTATATATTTTTTCTCTTTTCAGAGCTGCTTCTGTGGGGCTGCCCCCCTCTTTTATTTTATTTTTTTTAAATAAATTGAGGTGTCATTCACAAAGGGCTGCATTTTTTGAAAGATTTCTTACAACTATGGCTGGGTGTTTTAGTCTTCCAAGAAGGGCCATTGTAACTTTACTGTAACTTGAGAAGTGACTTCTGAAGTCAAGTGGTCTTTAACTTTGGGGACTACTTTGCATGTAAGTGCTAATTCAGATTTAAGCTTGAGTTATCGCATATCATCCCATGAATATTGACAATGGACAGAATACCTTTCCTGTAGTTTCAGTTCTAGACTGAAAAGCTTGGGAAGAAACTTCATTTTCTTTTTTGCACAAATCAGAAAAATAGCTACTGTGCAGCGTTTCCTTGTTGACCTCAGTAGGTGAACTGGACTGCTAGTTTTAATTCAGACTAGATTGGATGGCTTTTATATTTTCACATGTATACATAGACTCTGCATTTTCATCAACATCCATTAGTTATTGAACTTTATGAACTGGCATTGAGACATTACAACAGTGTTTTGTTGCACCAACTTTATTAATTTTTACAGTGCAATACATGTTATTTTTCAGAGACAAACCAAAGTTTAATTTCTCAAGGTTCATGCTGTTTACTTCAGCAGCATTTGATGGAAGATCTTTTATATACATTTGTAATAGATAAAAATAAACAGACTGCAAATCCTTTTTCTTTCTTTTTTAAAGCAAACCATGTATCAAGTTTTTTGGTTCAAATTGTGTAGGATAAGTTAAATTGCATTCTATTAACCAATATGCCTATTTCTGTAAGTATAGTTATGTTGAAATAAAGTTTTAAAACATTTCATGGCTTTGTTTATTATTGGTATATCAAGTAAGTCAAATTTATTTGGCTGAAATTACAAGTGTATTAAAAATTTTCAAAATCTTTTACCCAATGTAACAGTAACTCACAGTAAGTGGAAAGATTGTGGCAGACATTGTCCTTTGGGCTAACAGTCCTAGTGGTCGTGGTTTCAAGCCTTTCTTTCTATAATTTGTTTTCTGGGAGGTGGAGATGAAGGTCAGGGAGAAAAAACCTGCAGACGATTTACAGGAGGTTTTCCACAGTAATTTCTTTCCAACTACAGATCCCTTTTATAGTTTTAATGTAAATAACCCCGTCACGGTCACAAGCCTGATATTAATTTTGACTCATAATTGGGAAAAGATGTACTGAAGAGAAAATTAGAAGTTACATTGAATGTTCACTAGTTTAAGGATTTTCCTGTATTCAATGGAAATTGAGAAGAGTACGAAAACCATGAAAAACTGATAAGCCATATTCTAGTAAGATTCTGTTTGCTTTGTTAGTGGAAATATACAATTGTGCTGTATGTTGAAGGCTTAGATATTTCTGTGGCCTTTAGAAAGAGGGAGAACAAGTTGGAGAAACATCAGAACTGGATTGCATTTTGTCTTGATGCATCAAGTGACCTATAAGATTGTGAATCAGGAAAGAATGGATTTTTCTTGTTGAATTGATGAGCAATTCACCTTTACCCTCCTGTAAGACTCTATCAGCAAAAAGAAAAATGAATTTTCAAGCATTTATTTTATTGGCATGGTTGAATCAACAAGAAGTACAAAAGTTTTCTGCATGGTGCAAGGATATATGGGGAATTTATCATGAATATATAAATGTTATTGATGTGTGACCTAGTTTGTTACCTTTAAGTTATCAGTGTATTTGGTTACAAGTGTGTTTCTCCTCTCCTTTGCCACTCCTTTCTCAGAGGTTCACCCTGTTTTAATTTTTTACTTGTATCATTTGTTTATCCTTAACCTCTTGCCATTCTTGGATTCTGCCCGTGGTCTCACTAAGAGCTTGACCCTAATTTGTAGGTAGAGTTAATGGTACAGTATTATGAGCTCCCCTCCAATGTTACCTCACGGCTCTTAATCTTCAGCTCCATAAAGGCAGGTTGGCAAAGATGCTATTAATAATAGTAAGAACAATGTACTGATCTTTAAAAGGATTTTAATGTTCACTGTATTAAGTGCTCTGTGGCCCTTGTTAGAGTTGTGTTCACAATAGGCCTCTCTTCCTTATTATTGTAATTGGGCAAATAAATTTTAACTTTATTAAACCTGTTTCTTCATCCTGAAAATGGGGTAATATGGACCTTGTATCCATAGAGTGGGTTTGAGTGTTGAATACTTACTGAGCACTTAGTCTAGTGCTTGGCATGTAGTTTTAGTGTTAAGACTTTTTCCACTAGATAAGAGAGTAAATATCCTTACATATATAAAGTCCTTCCTCTATTTGACTTGAGTAAGTTGTATAATCCACCTACTTGTCTTATGTGTCTTGTAAAATAGTAGAGTTTTAATGTTAAAGTGGTATGTGGGCTTTTGTGTCCACATTTTTACTGAACTATGTTGTAGTGTTCATAAGAATGCTTTTCTGTTCATTGCTTTGCTCAAGCACCTAAAATTGTATCTGGCCCTCAGAAGGGCAAATAGTCGTTAATTGCCCAGGCCAAGAATAATTGTGTGGGTGGTGTTTTGTGGCGTGTATGTGTACGTTTCCTTGATTTCATCTAATTAATATTCAGTAGTAGTTGTAATTTTAAGGTTTTGATAATGCAGAAGTCTCTGTTCATAGAGTAGGATATTTTTCTGAATGCATTAAAAAGGCAATGTAGCAGGAAATAGCAAGTCTTGAGAGAGATTTTGTTAAGAAGCTGTGGCTTGAGAAATGTTCAGACTTAAAAAGAAATTTCAAGAGTGGTATACCCTGAAATCTGTGTACCCCTTTGGGATCCACCAGTCATACTTCTAGCATGTACACATTATGTAGTGGAACCCCAGAAATTAAGTTGCAAGCATACCTCTTCATCTCTGAATACTTCAATTTGTATCTCTTAAAGATTAGGGCATTCTCTTGTTGTACAGTTACGTCATAATGATGAAATTCAGGACTTTAAACATTGTGAAGTCACTCAGTCATGTCCGACTTTTTGTGACCCATGGACTGTAGCCTGCCAGGCTCTTCCGTCCATGGGAATTTCCATGTAAGAATACTGGAGTGGGTTGTCGTTTCCTTCTCTAGGGATCAAACCCAGGTCTCCCATATTGCAGGCAGGCTACCATTTGAACTACCAGGTAATCCCATCTTTAAAGATTAGTGTAGTCTTTAATCCACAGTCTATGTTCAAAGTGTGCCCAATGAAATACTAACCTTTAACAGCCTCCCCACTCCTAATCCCTCATCACCTTTGGTTGTCAGTTTTCTTTCATTGGAAACAACTCCACAGCTTTTGTCCTTGACAACATTAAGAGTTTGAGGAGTGCCTGCCAGCTGTCTGGAGTATTGTAATTGATTCCTCATGCTTCAGAGCAGGTCATGCATCTTGGCAGGAATAGTAAGTACTGGCACGTTACATCAGAAGACACATGCTGCTGATACCGGTGTTTTAACTTCTATTATTTGATTAAGGTGTTGTCCATCATATTTCTCCACTGCAAAGTTATTTTTTCCCTTTATAATTCTGTGGGATGATATAGTGAAACTATCTTATTCTTCAACACACCCATTGATTATATAGCATCTACTGATTCTTGCTTAAATCAGTTACATAACTTGTAACTGGTATTCTCTATCAAGAACAGCTTTTTCCCCCATAGACCTGGGTTCTTGTTTCATGTGCCGAGTTACTCACTTTAACCTATTCAGTAGTGGGGGATACCCTTCTAAGCTAAGTGAATTCTCCAGGCCAGAATACTGGGTAGCCTTGCCCTTCTCCAGGGGATCTTCCCAACCCAGGGATGGAACTCAGTTCTCCCATATTGCAGACGAATTCTTTACCAGCTGAGCCACAAGGAAAGCCTAGGAATACTGGAGTGGGTAGCCTGTCCCTTCTCCAGCTGATCTTCCCAACCCAGGAGTTGAACCGGGGTTTCCTGCACTGCAGGCAGATTCTTGACCAACTGAGCTATCAGCTGCAAATTAAGACAGAGGTCCCTGCTTGAGCATGAGCTGCAACAGTAGCTGGAATTGGCCATTTTTAGTGAACTAGTGTGGGGATGCCAGCAGGATTTTTATCTGCATGGAAGAACAGAGGTTTTTCTGATGTGATACAGCACATCTTACATATATGGAGAGTAAGGCAGACAAGGTTACCTACCTAGTAGCAAGCATGGGGCCTTGCAGTTAACAGGAGCAGAGGCAGCTATAGGGATTGCATTACCCAGGGACTGGAGGGAGCCCAGGGCGTGAATCTGCACTGCCGTGTTGGTGCTGAGGTGGCCTCTTTGGCAGAGGTAGTGATGAACATGATTTTTCTGCAGGTCAGTCGTGGCAGCAGTGGAGGGCTGAGGCGTGCGTGTTTCTGCTCTGTGGCCTGTGTGCAGGAGTGTGAAATCACACTAAAGGGAGCTGCTGTTGGAGAGGAAGGGACTGGCCGACTTCACATATGAGTAGGCTAGCCTCATTCATGATCCGTGTGAGCCACCCCTGGGGATACCCGGAAATAACTGGGAAACATTTTGCATGGAACTGGAGATCTCACATGAACATGCAGGAGTAATCCTTTTCTGAGTACCAAGCACTCTTCTGAGCACGTTGCATTAACTCAGTCCTCTCAGCTTCCCCAAGAAGTAGGCTGGTATTCCCACTTTGCTTCCTGCAAACAAGCAAATTGCCTAGTGTCGCGCAGTGTGGCAGGTCTGTGCCACACTGCTTTTCTGATTAAGTGAAGAATATTATGTGGGGAAATGGATGCTGTGGTAAATGGAGCAACTAGGTGTGGTGGTGAAAAGGATTTTGGCCTAATCTGAAGGTTTTCGACTTATGTGTTATTTATATTAACATGATAAAGAGGGTACTCTTTAAGCAGCTTTCCCTCTATCATAATACCTAACCAGTTCATAATATCTAACCAGAAGCTAAACATAACTTTTATATGCCCAGCAGGCCTTCTCTCCTGTTCTGTTTCTGTTTTTGTGCCAGTACCATACTGTTTTGATACTGTAGCATGGACATGGACAACAGACTGGTTCCAAATAGGAAAAGGAGTACATCAAGGCTGTATATTGTCAGCATGCTTATCTAACTTATATTCAGAGTACATCAAGAGAAATGCTGGGCTGGATGAAGCACAAGCTGGAATCAAGATTGCTGGGAGAAATATCAATAACCTCAGATACGCAGATGACACCACCCTTATGGCAGAAAGTGAAGAGGAACTAAAGAGTCTCTTGATGAAAGTGAAAGAGGAGAGTGAAAAAGTTGCCTTAAAACTCAACATTCAGAAAACAAAGATCATGGCATCTGGTCCCATCACTTCATGGCAAATAGATGGGGGAACAATGGAAACAGTGGCAGACTTTATTTCTGGGGGTCCAAAATCACTGCAGATGGTGACTGTAGCCATGAAATTAAAAGATGCAAGACACATTGTTATATTCACTAAGACAAAGCAATGTGGGGAAAAAAACCCATTTGTCCTCTCCCTGAGAGCCCCAGACCCCTTTCTCCTCCTCAGGGACCCTGGACTTCTTATCAACCTACCTAGTAATTGACTGTCAGCATGTTATACTGCATTTTCCTCAAGGTGGTGAACATACTGAAACCTTGTGATGGATAAAAATGGCTACAGATTCTTGGCAGCCCTTCCCATCAGCCTGAGTCCCTGCCGCCACTGCAGCTTGCTCTGACCAGTGGAACACAGCAGAGTGATGCTATGCGATGGTGAGCTTCAGCCTCCAGAGGCCTTGTAACTTCTGCTCGTGCTGTTTCTGAACACCATCACCTGTGAACGAGCTTGAACTGGCCTCCCTGAGGATGAGATCCTAGGTGGAGTGAGCCGTGGGAAAAGACCCAGGTTTCCCAGCTGCTAACAGCCATCCCAGCTGAAGTTCCTGACATGGAGTGAGGTCTGCAAATGGATGTCCCGTAGAGCCTAAGAAGCACTGATCTGAGCCCAGATTAAACTGCCAGTCCAAAGAATCGGAACAAAGCTTGTTTCAAGTCACTAAATTTGGGGGTGGTTAGTCACTCAGCAACGGATGTGGATGGGATGGTTGGATGGCATCACCGACTCAATGGACAGTCATTTGAGCAAACTCCAGGACATAGTGAAGAATAGGGAAGTCTGGAAGGCTGCAGTTCATGGAGTTGCAAAGAGAAACAACTTAGTGATTGAACAACAATCAGAGCAAAGCTTGTTTAAAGTCATTGTTTTGGGGTGGTTAGTTACTCAGCAACAAATGTGGATACAAACCTAATTATGCCCCCAATGTAGTTTAAAAAGAAGCATTTCCAATTGACAAATGAGCAACTGTACCTAGAACTTTCTGAACCCATGCTGAGTTAGTGAGTTAGTAAATGGGACTGTTAAGCATTGTTTTCTTTTGTTGAGCAATCTCATCCAAGTTCCCATGCTATAAATTTTGTGCTTATATCTTGGAATAAATTTACATAATAGTTTTTTCATCCAGTGAAAAAGACATTTTCTTTCTTTTTTTTTTTTAAATGCTCTCTTCATTTTTAATTTCTTAAAAAGCGTGTTCACAGCACACTCCAAGAATGCCACACAGCAGTAATTTGCTGCTACTGTCAGAGTAAAGACATTTTCTTTACCAAGTATTTCGGTAAAATATACTATCTGATATTTAAAGGAAAGTAGTCAGCATTTCTCTAATTTTTCTTGTGTTGAATATTTAACCTTAAAGTGAACGATAGAAAATGATAAATCTCTTCCGGCTAGATGTGTGTGCAACTAAGATCCCCTTTTAATGAAAGTCAGTAAGATATGAAAAGGAATAGGAAACAGGATGAGTGCTCAAGGAGAAAGGCAAGGCCATTTTTAAACAATTTTAAGGCCAAATTAATTTTTTAAATAATTGTTTTTGAAGCTATATGACATGTGAATAAATAGAAACCACTAGTTTTTTAAAATCCGTTTCTTTTTTAGGATAGTTTACTGGTGTATTTCTTTGTGTATTTGCATTGCAAATTTCCTGTGAATCAGAATTGTGGGTCAGGTTCTCCACGCATGCTGTGATCTGTCCGTGGTACTTGGCAAAGCTCACTAGCAGTGTGTAAACATTCCCAGCCAGTCACGAAAGCACTTTCGATTTAAAACTATCTGAGATGGTAAGACGGCACAGAATTCACAGTGGGACACAGTTTGGACAGCACTGCCGAAGTGAGCAAGGGTGCAGCCCATCTCGCACTCACATGCTAGCTCTAGAGTATTCTTAGGCTGGAATTGTATATGGGAGGATTCAAAGGAAGCTAGAGGGAGAACTAAGTGGCACTAACAATTTCCAAGGAAATTGTTACCCTTTGAGATCTTCAAAATGGGCTGCTTTTCTGAGATGTGTCCCTCCTAAGGTTGAAAAGTTCTCGCCTTTAGATTTGAGATGGCTTCTAGTATATACAGGGACTGTTGTGTGGTGGTGATAACACTGGGTGCTGTTAGAACTGTTACATATTTTGATTATGCTGGTTAATGAGCTTATACATATATTAAAATCCAGAGAACTGTACATCAAAAGGGGAAAAAGTGAAATTTTACTGTATAATTAAACCCACAAGGGGCAGGAGCACAACTACTTGGGTTTGTTTGGAATCACAAATCCATCACTCCTTAATTCTGGGCTAATTACATGAACCTTAGGTTGCAATATCTAATGCAGGTAATAATACCTCCAGGATGGGGTGGTTGTAAGGATTCAGTTAATGTAAAGTGCTTAAAAGTGCCAGGCTCGTTGTACATGTTTAAATAAGATCTATTAGTAGTGTTAAAAGACTATAAAGAAATAGGCACTCTATGGGTTATCATATGATCGTAGTAACTGTGAATAGCCTCAAATACAACTGTCCTGAGGTTCTGTCCTTTAGGCAGGATAGGAAGAAAAGTGACAGTGCTACTAAACAAATTTAATTCTGCTGTCTTGCTATTTTTTAGGGAAGGCAAAACCAACTGCCAAGACAAAAAAGTTCTCTCTTTTTCCTAATTCATTCATTCATGCTGGCTGCTTTCCAGGGACTTACTGAAAGCTTAGGAAGGATTTTGGCAATTTCTCATGTTCACAATCACTTGATGATGTCATCTCTAGCACGTGTGTGTGTGTGTGTGTATGTGTGTGTGTGTGTGTGTGTGTCTGTCTGTCTGTCTGGCCTCAGTTTTCTCAGCTCTACCAATGTTTCTGGCCAGAGGTACTGACAGTATCTGACTAAACATCATCTTATACCTACCAGTGAGAATACTACAGCGAAATGCTTCCACCAGGTTAAACAGCCAGAAGGTAAATTCTGAGAATTGTTTGAGAAGCAAAAGGAAACTTCTGAAAAACAGGAACCTGCGGCTCCAAGACCTGTGTTTTTTAAGGATGGTCTAGACCTAAAAATATTCAGATCATGAAACTTCTGTTCTGAATGAGAAAATATTGGTGGTCTTTGACATGAAGGGACAAAGTGAAGCATCATTCCTATATGATATTAAAATACTAATCTCAAGCCGTTCCCACCTACTGCAGGGCATCAGTGGGACAGACAGCAGGACAAAGATAATTAAGAGCAGGCAGAGGTGCTGCTGGGCTCACATGGGCCCGAAGTCTTGTTTTTATTGTTTAAGCATTACTCTGACATTTGAGAGAAAACAATCCCTCGGAGGAGAGCAGCCAAGAGAAGATGGAGCAGTCTGAGAAAGAATGGAAATGGCTGTTGCTCTACAAGACAGCCAGGTGGGAGAGAAGCCAGGGTAAATGAACAGAGGCCGTCTACAAAACAGCTCGCCTCAGCTGGAGCACGGGGTGCCTGCTCTGAAGCAGTGAGAGGTCTGCCACGTCTGGCCCCACTGGAGCTCCAAGTCAAGTCATCTGCAGGAAACCAGCGTGATCTCCATCCTGCAGAGAGTGAGTGATCAAGCACAAGCACCCAGGATGCGTCTGTGCTGCGCTTCTCGGCTGTCGGGAAGTGTTGCAAGTTACAGAGACAAATTAGACGCTGGGGAGCTACGCAGTAAAGCCCCACTGATGGGTAGGGCTTGCTGGTTATGGTGATGAAAAATAAAATGTGTTAAAAACATCACTTTGTCTCAGAAACTGAAGAAAATGCTGCTGTTTTACAGAAGGGAGGAAAGATATGGAACTTTAAAAAGATAAAACTGCATTTAATATCAGAGAAGTCAAAAAGCTCTTTGATGGCACATTTTTTACTTCTAAGGTGTCATGAATACAAAAGAGGTGACATGCTGAACACAAGTCTGCAGAACCAAGTAAACGAACTCGTATAAAATTTGCTTAATCATTTTCTAGTCCCTTGGAACAAACCCTGTTCTGTGGACATGAGGGGCTGTCCTGACACCTTGCCATTAATATCTGCTCTCCTGATTCCTGTGTGCTGCCACAGTATAAATGATTAGAGAGAGGAAGTCAGTCTTCATCCTGAGATCAGTGGATTAGGAAGTATTAGGAAGCTGGCTGATGCTCAGAAGCCAACACAGTAACAACTTTCTTAAAGCAAATCCCCACTGGATTAATTGGATACAGCAACTGGGCTATCATTCTGGGCTGCACTAGGTTGCCTGAATGTGTTATAAATTAATAGCAAATCCTAGCATCAGTCTCCACTGTCTATGCTCAGAGGGCCTTTTTCATCTGAGGTCTTGTAACCAACCTTTCTTGGCTTTCCTGTCTGTTTTTGCTGAGAATCATAAAAAGGATTGAGAAATATTTAGTGTCATTCCCTCATTTTATAGATGAGAAAATGAAGACCCAAAGAGATTAACTAATATAACCAGTAAAACAAATTTACCTAGTAAATTTTACGGTTTGAAACTTAGCAAGATACCTTGGAACATTTTTAGATATGCCTCAATCTAACCATAACCATTGAATATTAGAAGCAAGAGAAACCTGAGGATGTAAACTCTGAACATTTAAAAATGGAATCTTTGTCAATGCCTAAAAGCCTGTAAGTTTTCAGGTAAATAACAGCATCAGTTTTTGGGTTCTGTATTTTTCTAAAATGCACATTTACCATATTATCTTCTTGTCTAGATTCGGAACTAAGCTACAAACTATGAACAGTACATAGAAATGTAATGGTCACAATTTTAACTTGTAAACTTAACAGTATTTCATTCTCCAAAGTAAACTAGAAATCAACTATCAAATCATTTTCTCAACTTGGGAAGCTACCACCCTCTAGAGGGTGGGTCTGGAAATGCCAGGGGGGGTTTCACCAGTGTCACAGTGAGTAATGGGGCAGGGCGTTTATGCTACATGCTAATGGCATTTAGCATCTAGGGATGAAGGATGCACATTCCCCAAGGATGCACACCTGCCCAAGGATGCACACCTGCCCCAGTATGCCAATAGTATTCACTTTGAAACACAATGAAAGTGAGATCTATGAAGTTTATTTTTTACCAGTTTCATTTTAAAATACCATTTATCCAACAATGACCTAGTGACAAGGGGGCTAGAGTGTACCTGTTGACAGAGAACCTGGACTATTAAGTTCATGGTAAACCTGAGTCTACAGGAAGTTCATGGATCTGCATTTCAGGCCAGCCTACTCCACAAGCATTTATCTCAACACTGGGACCTGGGACCTGACTCACCAATTCATTGTCCACAGCTATAGTGCCACTTGCTCAACCAAGCATACATAAAGGCACAGACTTCTGACTGGTGTAATGTTTTATGTACAGTGTTTACAGGCAAATGCTGAGAAAATAGCTGAAGTGCTCTTATCCTTGCAGAATAGATCTTAGATACCAAAAAGATATAAATCATTTTCTAAGATCTTTGGGCACTTTTAGATTACATAAGGGAAACTTCTATTGTTTTCCAGATTTCTTTCACTGTTTCTTCCCTTAAGTAATAAACATCTGACTCTGCATTTCCATCTACATCCTCCAGCTTCCCCATGGCGGGGGGGGGGGGGGTGGGGGGGGTGGCCATTGAACTGTTGCCCACTGGGCACTCTGATGTGGGCAACTTCCACCTTTTCCCTTCTTTTCAGCAGTGCTCTTCACTCTCTTCTCATTGCTGTGTAAGGATGACAACCTGAGCAACCACCTTAGACCCAGAGACGGAAGCCATGGAGTGTTCCCCAGTTGGGTGCTTGGCTGACTACTTGAAGCACAGCCACTTACTCATTTCTCTTTCATTTAAGCCAGTGTATTTTGGAGACACTGAATTTCTGCTATTTTCTCTTATGCCAACTGCTAAGCTGCTCTTTAGATTCTAAATAAGAAATGCCATCTGGTCTCAATAACAAATACTAGTGGGAGAAATGTATGTTACATTCAGGAGAATCCTGAATGTAACAGAACTCCTTTTTAGGTATGTTTGAATCACAGATACACACATGTACATACCCTACTTTAAAAAAAATGTCTTTACAAACTTAATTCATTAAAAAGAGGCATGGTCCTTGGTAGGTTGAAAAGGGTGAGGGGGCTTTATTACAGTGATATTTAATAAAATGCAATGTGATGTACACAGTACATTCTATATAGTTCAATGTGAACAGGTCAGCTTCATACAGCTTTTTTTCTTTTTCTGCAGATTGTACAATGTCAGAACTGTCCCTTGAGGTGTATAGCATCGGAGGTGCAGTCCTTAAACTTTGGCCTTACTGCTACCCAACCTACGTAGGCACATGACAGAATACAGATGGTGTAGGCAACCATCCTGTTAAAACCATCCTGTTAAAAACACCAAACACAGCTCCAGATAGAGACCTAAGGGAAGCTACTGCTGTCTCACTCCATTTTTTTTTAAAGCATACAATGCATTTGTGAAAATGTACAGATTCATTTTCAGAGTAGGTTGCATCTTACGAATAATCTAGCATGTATTTCTTAAAATTTTTAGTTAATGTCGGTTAAGGCAACATATACATGCATATACTTGCATATTTTTATGCATAAAATACATATTTTTATACAGGACTATAAAAATATGCTAAACATCAGTGTGTATGTGTTTGAGCTGCTCAGTCATGTCCAACTCTTTGGAACCACATAGACTGTAACCCACCAGGCTCCTTTGTCCATGGGATTCTCCAGGCAAGAATACTGGAGTGGGTTGCCAGTTCCTTCTCCAGGGGATCTTCCTGACCCAGGTCTCCCACACTGCAGGCAGTTTGTTTACCGTCTGAGCCACCAGATAAGCCCAAAACATCAGGAAGGCTACATTACTCCCCTTATGAAAAGTGCTTGGTATAAAATTACCTGCAGAGGAGAACTTGATGTCAGCCACTGCTTCAGATTCCTCAACTCCTTCATCTAATGTGATGTCTTAAGCAACAAAAGGAGGAAATCCTGCCATTCTTTCTTCACCCATTGGAACCTTCCATTGGGAGGAGATGAAGTTATTTGGAAATTCAAATGAAACCCCTGATAACTCTAATATTAAGGCACTAATAAGATAATACTGTAGAGGTTATCAAGAATAAAACCATTTTAAACATTAAACTATTGGAAAAAACCCTCAATCACTTCTAGATCAAATGAAAAGCCCAGGAGCTCTGTGACAGGATGAAGCCTATGGATCCCAGTGATGAGGGCCCCATCGCATCCATCTGGTGGTCACCTCCAGACAGCAGAATCTTGTTTTATTAGCTTACACTGTTTTGACAGCCCTCCATAAAGTTTTAGACATAGTAACTGGGCAATTAAGGCAACAACCTTCCAAACACCTCAGTTCTTACAGGCCTAGCTGGACAGAAGTTACTACCCGCCTCATTAGAATTGAAGGGTACCTGGTAAATGGGTAAGATTCAGCTCTGTGTTTACAAGTGTTTCCATATATTGGAGGCATTAATAGATCTCTCTGTGTTTAGTACCAAGGACACAAAGATGGTACAATATGGTCCCTGATCCCCCAGGGAATCAGAAGGTAGAAGTAGAAGTAAATAATTTATAGGGTAAGAAAAGCAATGAAAGTCATCTATTAAGTACTATGGTTGTGAAGAGAGTAATGAACGTGATTTGGTCAAGGGAAACATGAAGAGCAGAATTTTGAAAAACAGATTACTCGGTGCAAAGGTATTGTGGGTTAGAATCATGTACGGACACAAAATCTGGAAAAAGGATGATGAGTTCAGAGAACTGTAGTTTAACTGTGCAGAGTATGTTAGGTGTGTGTGTGTGTGTGTGTGTGTGTGTGTAATAGTGATGAGGCTATCAGTTGAGATTTCTCTCAGTAATGTGGAACTAACAAGGTATTATATGCAGGAAAGAGAAAAGAATAAAAAATAATACTGTGACCTGCTTAGTATTTTGGAAAAGTTTGTGTAGTGCAGGTTTTGTCAACCTCAGCACTACTGACCTCTGAGGTCGAGTAACTTTTTGTCAGAGGAGGCTGTGCTGTGCACTGCATGACTTCTAGCAGCTTCTACTCGGTGTCCATCAGGCTGTGAAAACCAAAACTGTCTGCAGGCTTTGCCAAACGTTGCCTTGCGGGAAGAGTCAAGCCTGGTTGAGAACTACAGCTGTAGTGGGGTGGGGGTGGGAGGAAGACAATAAAACTGGAATCTAGGAAATACCTCATAATCTCAGAAAGCAGGCTACAGTTTGGACTGTGAGCCTGATCTCAGTGATGATTAGGAGGCAGGACTGACTTTGACTTGAGAGATGAATGAAAACCAGAAGGCAAGGCGGAGGTACAGAGCGGCCCAAGAAACTGTATGATGAGGGGAGAGAAACCCAAGTGTCACTTTGAGAAGTATCAGTGAGTCGACCCTGAAGACTACACAGATGCATGAAGGTGGAGCCCTCCCCTCAAATCCTACATGTGTCTGGAGCATCAACTTTAGGCCAGTTATTGCAATGGAGTCTTAATTTCACTCTGACTTTTGTAGTCCAGAGAGAAAGAAGCATTTGTTTCTGCAGTCAGGTTGGTTTTATCCTGGTTGAAAGGCAGGTGTGTGTTTTGACTTGTTTATAGTTGTATGAGCATTCACTAATGTAAATCACATCTGCGTTGGATGCAGCTGGTGTTTTTGCAGGAGCTCTGTCCCAGCCCCCTCCTCATCACCACGAACACTTACACGGCAGGGACAACGGTGCCCGGGCACTGGATCTTCTCCACAACCGCATGGTGTGGTCACAACAGACAGAGGTAGAGGACTTGCCCAAAGTCACCCAGCGTCACTGAGTGGGGGGCAGAGCGGGACGTGAACCCAGCCTAGCTCCAGTGAGCTGAACCGTCATGCATTACAGGCCAGCCGACGGTGTATGCGCGGGTCTGCTGAAAGAGCCACAAACCGGCCCCGCCTCTGGTGAACGTGAACCATTTCAGCGGCACAGAAAGGCCACGGCAGGGACTGCAGAGGATGGGAGGTGAGGAGCAGGAGTCGGCGTGATTGCAAAGAAGAGGAAGGAGCGGGACAGAGTTTTGTTGTTTCTGAAAGATCAGAGAGATTTTCACACACTGCTTCACAGGTCAAAGGAAGGATCAAGTAAGCAGGAGAGAAGATGTACGATAGCCTCTAAGTGTCTGTGATTAAGAACCTGGGAGGAGAGCTTTTCCACCCAGACAAGGGCTACTAAGCTCAGCACTCACGTGTGGACCAGATAATTCCCTGTTGTAAGGGGCTGTCCTGTGCATGCATTATGCTTAGCATCATCTCTGGCCTCCAACCATTACATGCCGGTAGCATCACCCCGTTGTGAGAAAATCCAATGTCGTCTCACTCACATTATCCAGCGCAACTTTTTGAAATGATGTGACCACTGGGCAGTTGAAAAGTGGCTAGTTCAAGTAAAGAACTAAATTTTAAAGTTTATTTAATTTTAATTAACTTATTGAAATAGCCACATGTTGGCTATTTAGCCACATAAGGCTACCATATTGCACAATGTCACCTAGAGAAAACCCAGCTCTGTCAGTATCCTGGGATCAGTCCAATCCAACATCCCTTTTCTTATCAGAGCCCATCTCACTTTATAGCCAAAATCCTCAAGGTGAACAAGGTCAGAGAGAACTAGCTGATGGTGTGACATAGATGGTTCTGTCCAACAAAGGCTTTTTATCAGGGCTGTGGGACTATCCACAGTGGGTGTTAATAACCTAACTATGCAACCGTCAAAGCGTGTTGCCTCACCTTCAGTAGCGTATGACCCACGTGCTTCTGATATATAGTATCCACCTTGTCCAACGAAACAGGAAGAAAGTTGGAAGCCACAACTCTAAACCAAGCTGACTGGTTTCCCTTACAAAAGAAAGAAGGAACTTATTTTTTACAACAAAAATCTACCAACCAATATAAAACTGGTAAGTAAAAACAGGGTCTTAAAAGCACCTATTTTGCAATTATTACAAATGTTTCTTAAAGCCACATATTTGACGTTTCTTCTCAACAAAGCCACAAATCATATTGCATTAGTGAAGAATTCAAATGTTAAATCTGTATAGTAGGGACTTCTGTGGTGGTACAATGGATAAAAATCCACCTGCCGATTCAGGGAACATAGATTTCATCCTCCATCGGGGCAGATTTCACATGCTGTGGAGCAACTAAGCCTGTGCGCCACAACTACTGAGCCAGTGCTCGAGAGCCTGGGAGGGGTAACATGAAGCCCACCTAGCCTAGAGCCTGTAATCAACAAGAGAAGCCCCCTCACTGCAATGAGGAGTAGTCCCCATTGGCTGCAACTAGAGAAAGCCCACACACAGCAACAAAGACCCAGCACAACCCCAAATAAGTAAATAATAATAAAAATCTGTATAGCATTCTCATGAGTAAACTCAAGATATAAAAAGGAAGGCAGGAGTGGAGGAGGAGTAGAAAGTAAAAGAAGGATGTTCTGGAGAAACAAAGGACTAAAGCTACAAGGGAAACCTCCAGGAGAGCAGACACTGCTTTGTCCCCTGGTTCACTGAATCATGTCCCCTGGTTCAGTGTTTAGAACAGTGGCTTGAACATCAGAGTACTCTAATTAGTTCTACTGAAAAGTTACTACAACATATACTGAATTTACAAGCACTAAGCTGATATGAAAGAGAAATGTGACCAAAGTAGGGAGAGCATGTTTTTAAAGGGAAGCATGGACATTGAAGAATACAGAACGAGGTGCCTGAACCATGATCAGACTTACAACTTTTCTGAAAACGAAGGAGATGGGCGCCCCACGGCTAACCAGGCCAAGGGGAGGTGGTGGCCCTGTCGATAGCCTCAGCGCCCTTGGCGATGCAGTAATCGGACTCCAGAAGCGTATTGAAAACAGTGGACTTGATAGCGTTGGTGGCACCAACCAGGTAGACGTCGCCGCGGCAGCGTCAGGAGCGCTGGAGCGCGATCTTGGCGCTGATGAGCCTCACGTCTCTGAGCACCTTGCGGATCTTGGACGGAAGATTCGCATTGTCCTCCCCGTCCCATGGCCGGTCCCCGCTGAGATGTTGTGGTATTCGGTAGCCGCGGGGCGACAGGAGCCCGGCGCCGATAGTCATTCCACAGTCGCTCCTGGAGTCGCTGCTGGTAGTCGGGAGTGTCCTGGGGCATAAGGGCCACCATGCTTCCCAGCACCATCAGCAGCTTGGGGCCCACCAGGGCGGGCAGGTGGAGCAGCAGGGCGTCGGGCAGATCCAGCAGGTCCACCTTGTACAGCACCAGGGCGGGCTCGGGCCGCCACAGCGCGGCGCTCACCACCCCCGGAACTGTTCCTGGCTCACCTGAAGGCGCAGGGCGCGCCGGTGATGCACCGGCACTCGGCAGTGCTGGCACACGGTCCGGGAGCGCCTGCTGGCCGGCCCGTAACTTCTGCAGCCGCCTCTCCTCCCCTCGCCGCTGCCGCCGTCGCGCCTCCTCCTCCCGCCGCCGCTGCAGCTCCCGCAGCTGGTCTCGGAGGTTCAGTTACGGCTCCGAATCCCTGGACGCATTCGGGGAACAGAAAACTCTCCTCCAGGTCAGCCCCTCTTGGGATACCCCCAGTCGCCGTCGCGCCACGAGGAAGGCCACGTCCCAGGCCCGCTGGGGGCCGGGAGGAGGAGTCGGCCGCGGCTCTCCTGGAGGAGCGTCTCCCGGACGCCGTGGCGCGCTCCAGTGGGAGTGGGTCCCCGCAGGAAGCCGCAGAGCGGTCCGCACGCGAGGCGCGCGGGCAGCATCACTATGCTGGAGAGGGCAAAGGGGCGGGGCCGCCTGGGGCAGGAGCACTGAGGCTGGGGAAGCCACGGGGACCGGCCCGGAGGACCTGAGGATTGTCATTCGTCAGCGTCGCCCTGAAGCTACTTCTCCCGCGTCCAATCGCGCGAGTTCTCTCGGTGAAGGCTCTATGGCCCAAGAACCCGTCTGAAACGGAGATAAAGACATCCGGGACTTAAGACTAGAGTGTGTTGGTGAAATAGGCTTGCGAGTGTGAGGGTTTGTTCATTTTCAGGCTTCTTTAGCGCGCCGCCGCTGGCACTACCCGCTAGTAAAAAATCTTATTTTTAAAATCTTCGTGTTTTTCGTCTTTGGAACTAAGAGACAGAAAAAAATAAAGGTTGAAAATCGAATGCCGCAGACTTATAGCCACAACACAAACTTTTTATTAATACATCTTCTTGGCTCCCCTCCCCCCATGGGTCATTATGCGTGCGCGCTCAGTCGCTTCAGTCGTGTCCGACTCTTTGCGACCCCAGGCTTCACTGTCCATGGGATTCTCCAGGCAAGAATACTGGAGTGGGTAGTCATTTCCTTCTCCATGGGATCTTCCCGACCCAGGGATCAAACCAGCGTCTCCTGCATGGCAGGCGGATTCTGTATGGCTGAGCCACCAAGGATCCCTTGTGTCATTATGTAACAGGACTAAAAAGCAAAAACTTTTCATTGCCTATATCCGAGGCCGAGCGTGCAGGAGCGATCATCCCTGTCTGTAAACCGCTTGAAGCGTCCGCCTACAATTTGCGCATGTGCAGAATTTCTAGCAGTTAGGAAACCGTAACTACGCTTTGCGCAGGCGCAGAATTTATATTCCCGCCCCCCCGCTCCCGCCCCCAACGTAAGACGAAGAGCATTCTGGGAATGCCTGAGGCTGAGGTGCTCTGGTCTGACGTTGCCTGTGTGTGTGGTTGCTCAGCCATTCTGTCTGTGATTTTAAGAGTTTGTCGTGAACCGTTAATCAGTATGTGTGACGCACACAAGGGTACGTGAACATTAAGAACACTCCGCGACGAGCCATCTAAGGCGGGAAACGTGGGGAGCTGGACGAATGAAGGATTTGTGGCCTCCTTCCCGATCCAGGGTACCTTTTGGGCTTCCCTGGTGGCTTAGGCGATAAAGAATCTACCTTCAATGGAGGAGACTCGGGTTGGATTCCCGAGTGAGGGATATCCTCTGGAGGAGGGCATGGCTACCCGCTCCAGTATTCCGGAGAATTGCCTGGAGAATTCCGTGGACAGAGGAGCCTGGCAGGCTACAGTCATTGCGGTCGGAGGCGACTGAGCGACCAACATTCTTTCACTTTACCGGGCCGGTCGGACCACGTCCCCAGTCGTTTACCCACATTCTCCAGGCTGGGAAGGAGTCCGGGATTTTGAGAGGTGGAGGGTTCGGGAAACGTAGCCTTTATGATCTCGGTTGGAGGGACTCTTCTTTCGGTTGTCTGCTTCTCGGTAAATCTGACACTCCCTTAGCGTATTGAAAATAGCGTACAGAAACAGGACAGATTCCTCTGTTCTGACTTTGATGCAAAGGGCTGCTTTCTTGATTTCCCTTAAGGCCAAAGTTAATGGATTTATTGAGCTGGTGAATTTTTGAGCCTCAGCCTGTGCCAGGCACTGTGCTTGGCTCTGGAAATACACCGGGGGACAAAGAATGGAGTGGGCGGTGGGGAGCAGGGACTGATCTGGTTTGGCATTTCTTCATGATGTCATGTGCCTATGTAAATTATCCTAAAAGATGACTTTTACATATACTCTTTCCACAGATGACACAGTTCTAGGCACATATTTTACTGAACACGGTCAACGTATCTTTTTTTTTCTTTTAATATGTAGAATTCTTAGTCATGTCTAGTGTATTTTGAAAGCTCCCACTTCCATTCTCTACAGCTTCTGTTTCAAACGTCGTTTTCTTCTAGCTCCTTCTACCTTTTTCAACCCTTTCATTTCTCCTTATTCTCTCAGTTGCTTCATGAAGAAAAATAGATGAAGAAGCTTAAACTCTTACTATTTATTTCTGTCACCTTGAGTCTAGAAATCATTACATTCAAAATTGAAACCGTTTTTTAGCTCAGTTTTCGAGGTCATATATTCTTGTGGTTCATAAACCATGAAAATGTTAACTGTGAGATCTTATTCTTTTCCACCTTCCTTTCCTGTCCACCATCTGCTCCTCTGTAGGTAATCACTATTTTCGATTCTTAGCTCTCCAGATGCTTCATTTATATTCAAGGAAATACAAATAGTATTCTATTTTTCCTGCTTTTACAGAGCAAAATTAACTTTACACTGTTCTGTACTTTTATTTTTTGCTTTATATATCTATTTCCAAAAGATTTTCATATCAGTACGTAGAGAGCATCCTAATTTTTTTCACAGACATGTAGATTGTATTCTATAACTAAAGTTATGTCTTGATGTATAGTTGGGTTATTTCCAGTCTTTTTCCGCTTCAGACGTGCTGTAATGAATAGTCTTGTACATATCATTTTGTTCAATACAAGTATATTCTGCAGGATAAAGTTTTAGGTATAGAATTTCAGGTTAGAAAATGGACACTTGTTACACAGATTATTAACATTTTGCTAAATGCTTCCAAGCGACCACTGTAGTTGATTGTGTTAATTAATATTCTCATTAGCTATGTATAATAATCCTGTGGGAAAAGAGTTAACGTTAGATTGGTGATCACATTTGCTCTAGCATTGAGTCTTCATTAAATTCCTGCTTGTGTCCTTTGATATCACTATTAGATGTGCTCTTATCAGGTTTTAGACACTTGTTTTTCAGCTGGCTTCTTTTTATGTGAAATATTAGCTCTCTCTTGTTCTTGGGAAAACATGTTGAATATTTCCTTTTTTCTTCAGTATTTTAAGAAAATGAGTGACATCTCAATTGATAAATAAAATGGACATTTTTAAAACCTTATGTAAACCCTTTGGTAGTCAACACTGTTGATGACTTTGCCGTGAAAACTCCTTTCTTCCATCTGCTACATCTCTCTCATTTAATTCTCACCTGTGTGACTTTTTTTCTCATTCTCTTCTGCTGTTCACGTTATTCCTGGATGATTTCATTCATTCTCCGTAGCTTCAGTTACCATGTATGAGTGGATGACTCCTAAGTACAGTTGGCCCTCCATATGGGTAGGTTCAGCATCTGGGGATTTAACTAACTTTGGGTGGAAAATATTTGGGAAGAAAGTTCCAGAAAGGAAAATTTGAATTTACCTTGGGCTGACAAGTATTTATAGGCATGCTTTTTAAAATTTTGCTCCTCTTTATATGCTTCACAATATTACATTCTTTATAGATTTAGCTTTATGACAACCCTGAATTGAGCAATTCTATTGATGCCATTTTTTAAACTGTATTTGTTCACTTCATGTCTCTGTGTCACATTTTGGCAATTCTTGCAATATTTCAGGCTTTTTCATTATGATTTTTATGGTGATCTCTGATCAGTGATCTTTGATTTTACTACTGTGAGTGGTTGAAGGCTCACAGTATGGTGAGCTCACAGTAATGATGGTTAGCATTTCTTCACAAAAAAATGTATTTTTAAATTAAGGTGAGTGCATTGTTTTTTTTATTTTTAAAATTTTATTTATTTTATTTATTTTTGGCTGTGCTGGGCCTCAGTGCTTTACAGACTTTTCTCTAGTTGCGTAGAACAAGGACTACTCTCTAGTGGTATGTGGACATCTCATTGCAGTGGCTTCTGTTGGTACAGAGCATGGGCTTTAGGGTGTGTGAGTTACAGCTCCTGGGCTCTAGAACACAGGCTCTGTAGTTGTGGTACACAGGTTTAGTTGCTTCATGTCATGTGGGATCTTCCCAGATTAGGAGTTGAACCCATATCTCCTGTTTTGGCAGGCAGATTTTCTACCAATGAGCCACCAGGGAAGCTCCTACATTTTTTTTTCTAGAAATAATGCTTAGTAGACTATGGTGTAGTGTAAACATAGCTTTTATATGCCCAGCAGACTTTCTCTCCTGTTCTGTGTTTTTTTGTGCCAGTACCATACTGTTTTGACTACTGTAGCTTTGTAGTATAGTCTGAAGTCAAGGAGCCAGACTCCTCCAGCTCCATTTTTTCTTTCTCATGATTGCTTTGACTCATCTGGGTGTGTGTGTGTGTGTGTGTGTGTGTGTGTGTGTGTTTCCAGACAAATTTAAATTTTTTTTTCTAATTTTCTGAAAAATGCCATCGGTAATGTGATAGAGATTTCGTTGAATCTGTAAATATCCTTGGGAAGTATAGTCATTTTGACAAATTGATTCTTCCAATCCAAGAACAAGGATTTTCTTGGATTGGAAATGTTTGTGTCATCTTCCATTTCTTTTGCCATGTTTTATAGTTTTGGGGATATAAATCTTTTGCCTTCTTAGATACATTTATTCCTTGTGTGTGTTTACTCTTTTTGATGTGATGATAAATGGGATTGTTTCTTGAATTTCTCTTTCTGATCTTTTGTTGTTAGTGTACAGAAAAGCAAGAGATTTCTGTGTATGAATTTTGTATCCTACAACGTTACCAGATTCATTGATGAGCTCTAGTAGTTTTCTGGTAGCATCTGTAGGATTTTCTATGTATAGAACCATCTGCGAACAGTGACAGTTTTTCTTTCCCAATTTGGATTCCTTTTATTTCTTTCTATACTCTGATTGCTGTGGCTGGGACTTCTAAAACTGTGTTCAATAAAAGTGGCAAGAGTGGATATCCTTGTCTTGTTTCTGATCATAGAAGAAATGCTTTCAGTTTTTCACTGTTCAGTATGATGGTAGCTATAGGTTTGTCATTTACAGATTTTGTTATGTTGAGATAGGTTCCCTCTAAGCCCACTTCTGGGGGTATATTACCATAAATGGGTGTTGAATTTTGTCAAAAGCTTTTTCTGCATCTATTGAGATGATCGTTTGGTGGTTGTTAATCTTTTTCAACTTATAATGTGGTGAATCACACTAATTGATTTGTGGATATTGAAAAATCCTTACATCCCTGGGATAAATCCCACTTAATCATGGTGTATGATCCTTTTAATAGATTGTTGGATTTGGTTTACTAGTATTTTGTTTAGGATTTTCTAATGGTCATCAGTTACATTGGCTTATAATTTTCTTTCTTTTTTTTGTGGTATCTTTCTCTGATTTTGGTATCAAGTAGATGGTGGTCTCATAGAATGAGTTTGGAGTGTTCCTTCCTCTGAAATATTTTGGAATAGTTTTGGAAGGATAGGTGTTAACTATTCTCTAAATGTTTGGTAGAATTCACCTATGACGCCATATGTTCCTGGACTTTTGTCTGTTGGAAGTTTTTAAATTACAGTTTCAATTTCTATACTTGTGATTGATGTATTCATATTTTTTATTTCTTCCTGGTTCAGTCTCAGAAGATTGTACCTTTCTAAGAAATTGCTCATAAAATTGCCCATTTTATTGGCTTGCTTGTAGTAATCTCTTATGATCCTTTATATTTCTGTGGTGTCCCTTGTAACGTCTCCTTTTTCATTTCTAATTTTATTGATTTGAGTCCTCTTCCTTTTTTCTTGTTGAATATGGCAATAACTTTATCAGTTTCCTTTGTCTTTTCAAAAAACTGGGTTTTAGTTTCATTGATTTTTGCTTTTTTTTTTTCTGTCTTTATTTCATTTATTTCTGCTTGATCTTTTAAAAATAAACTTTTTATTTTGTATTAGAGTATAGCATATTAACAATGTTATGATAGATTCAGGTGAACATTGAAGGGACTCAGCCATACATATACATGTATGCATTTTCCCCAAACTCCATTCCCATCCAGGCTGTGACATAACATTGAGTTTCTGCTCTGATCTTTGTGATTTCTTTCCTTCTACTAAGTTTGGGTTTTGTTTGTTCTTCTTTCTCTGGTGACTTTAGGTGTAAAGTTAGGTTCCTTATTTGAAATTTTCCCTATATCCTGAAGTTAAGATTGTATTAAAAGCAGAGACATTACTTTGCTGACAAAGGTCCATATAGTCAAAGCTATGGTTTTTCCAGTAGTCATTAATGGGATGTGAGAGTTGGACCATAAAGAAGGCTGAGTACCGAAGAACTGATGCTTTTGAGCTGTGGTGTTGGAGAAGACTCTTGAGAGTCCCTCAGACTGCAAGGAGATCCACCCAGTCCATCCTAAAAGAAATCAATTCCTGAATATTCATTGGAAGGACTGATGCCGGAGCTGAAGCTCCAATACTTTGGCCACCTGATGTGAAGAACTGACTCATTGGAAAAGACACTGATGCTGGGAAAGTTTGAAGGTAGGTGGGGAACGGGATGACAGAGGATCATAATTGGATGGCATCACTGACTCAATGAATATGGGTTTGAGCAAGCTCTGGGAGATGATGATGGACAGCGAAGCCTGGCATGCTGCAGTCCATGGGGTTGCAAAGAGTCGGACTCAACTGAGTGACTGAACGACAACAACAAAATTGTGTATGACAACAACAAGATTGTGTTACTATACACTTCCCTTTTAGAACTGTCTTTGCTGTATCCCATGGGTTTTGGATCCTTGTGTTTTCATTTTCATTCATTTTTATTTTACTTCTTTGATTTGTTCAGTGATACATTGATTGTTTAGTAACATATGGTTTGGTCTCCATAAGTTTGTGTTTTTACAGTTTTTTTCTTGTAGTTGATTTTTAATCTCATAGCATTGTGGTCAGAGAAGATGCTTGATATTATTTCAGTTTTCTTAAATTTACTTAGGCTGGCCAAGTGGCCCAGCTTGTGATCTATCCTGGAGAATGTTCCATGTGCACTTGAGAAGAATGTGTATTCTGCTGCTTTCAGATGTAATGTACTATAAATATCAACTAAGCCCAATGGTGTAATATGTCTATTAAGATCTTTGTTTCCTTATTGATTTTCTGTCCATTGATGTAAGGGGATTGTTAAAAGTCCCCCACTATTATTGTATTACTATTGATTTCGTGACTGTTAGGATTTGCTTTCTATATTGAGGTGCTTTTATGTTGGGTGCATATGAATTTAGAAAGCTTTTATGTTGGGTGCATATGAATTTAGAAAGCTAAGACCTGGTGGCTTAGTCAGTAAAGAATCCTCCTTCCATGCAGGAGACCTGGGTTCGATCCCTGGATTGGGAAGATCCCCTGGAGAAGGAAATGGCAACACACTTCAATATTCTTGCCTGGGAAATCCCATGGACAAAGGAGCCTTGCAGGCTACAGTCCGTGGTGTCCATTACGCAATTACGCAAGAAAGAAAAAGAGACACAGATGTATAGAAAAATTATAGTGTCTCTTTGGATTGATCCCTTGATTATTATGTAGTATCCATCATTGCCTAACAGTCTTTGTTTTATTTATTTTAAAAACTATTTGTTTATTTATTTGGCTGCGTCAGATCCTAGCTGCAGCCCTTGGGATCTTTGTTTCATCATGCAGTATCTTTTGCTGTGGTGCATGGACTCTCTAGTTGCAGCATACGTGCTCAGTAGTTGCAGTGTGTGGGTTTAGTTGCTCTGTAGCATGTGGGGTCCTAGTTCCCCAACCAGGGTTTGAACCCACATCCCTTGGATTGCAGATGGATTCTTAAACACTGGACCATCAGCAAAGTCCTGGCATATGTATAGTTTTTATTTACTTGTGATATATGAGTTCTATTTTTGCCTCTGTTTTAAGAAAGTGATGAAGTATAAAACTTAATGTCTATGGAATATGGCTATTGACTCTGAAGAGTATCCATATTTGTAAAGTGGATTAATTTAGCCAATTGATATGCCATCTTCTACTTAAAATGTCAATTTTGGTTTAAATGGAATCATCAAAACTTTTATGGAAAAATATTATTTGCCTTTTTTATGTTCTTTGGTTTCATTTTAGCCAAGATATTTGCTGAAGTTTGAATAAATTTACCTCTCCAAACCTACCCATTGGGAAAGAGATGGTGCTACTTCACCAGTGATGCCTCATGAAGCCAGGTTAAGAAATCTCATGTAAGAAAGAGTTATTTCAGCAGCTGATACTGAAATAAAATAGAAAATGTAATTTTAATCAATTGAGAGTTTTAGCAATTACCTTACTATTAGTTTGTGATCTACTTTTATTTTCTGGTCCTCTTTATGTTGATATTATGGAAATAGTCATAAAGGAAGGTAAAGAACAACTTCAAGTGCAGTATCAGAAAACTTTCATGGTGAAACTCCAGTTATGTTGCAGTCAATATACTGCCTATTCAGTGGCTTAACAGATCATGATCTTTGTGAATTAAATGGATGCCCCTTGGATCCTGATGGCTCTTTCATTCTTAATGGATCAGAGAAGTATAGTAGCCTTATGTAGTAAAAAAAAAAAAAAAAAAAAATTACACAGTTAGCATTAGATTTATATTATGAAAGTTGAAATTAAAATGTAAGCCTTTATACAGAATAATCTGAAAGTGGCATTTGAATTATTTAGGAGGGTGACAGCTGAATTTACATACCAAGATTTTATTCAGCTGCATATACTATGCACTAGAAATTTGGTTAGTTGTAGGTTTCTATGGAGCAGTTTTGCAAATGGAGTTTATAAAATTCAAGAATTGATGTTCAGTGAGTCTATGTTAAGATTAAATTAAGATTAAATTAAGATTAAATTAAGCTTTCACTGTTCTTTCTACTTCAAGGACCTTGTGGATTTTTATGGATATAACTTTTATTGTCCATGTAGGTTGTGATTGCTCAAGAGAAAATGGCAGCACAGTCTATGTGTTTGCCAAAAAGGATTCTAAATATATGTACACAGGAGAGTGTGGATCATGTCTGGAGATGTGAAGTATCTCTGCAGAGATACTGATTCCGCAGGGCCTGATTCCCTGGGATCACATTACCATACCTGTTTGTTCGTTAAGCTGTTGGAGGAGTCTTACTGGATTGTCTGGTTTCCCTTAGAGGCCCACCTACCCATGAATGCTCCCACCAAGGCCTTGCACTCATCTTGATCCTCCTCAACTCCTTGCCTTTTTTCTGTAAGGCATAGTCTTTTTACTTCCTTGTGGCCTGTGACACTAGTTTATAACTCTTAAGAGAATATTATAAATGCAAAAGGACTTCCCAGGTGGCACAGTAGAATCTGCCTGCCAATGCAGGAGACAGGATTGGATCTCTGGGTCAGGAAGATCCCCTGGAGTAGAAAATGGCAACCCACTGCAGTATTCTTGCCTTGGAAATTCCATGGACAGAGGAGCCTGGTGGGCTACGTGGGGTTCCAAATAGTCCTGAGACATGACCGAGCAACACACATAAATGCAAAAAAAAACCTTCTCTTGTTTTTATCTTGAATGTCTTGAAACACTGAAATTTTTGGAAAGGATAGACTTTTTTTTTGGTAGACTATCCTTCAATTTGGATTTTTCTAAAATTTCCTCATGATTATATTCAATTTATGCCATTTCTTGGCAGGACAAATCTAGAGGTCATATTGTGTGCTTCCCAGGACATCATATCAGGAGTCACATGTTGTCATTATGTCCCATCATTGGTAATGTTAACTTCAAAGTGGCAGCTGTTAGGTTCTTCCACTGTAAAGTTACTATTTTTGTGGAAAGTTTTATTGAGTCTAGACACATATGCATTTCCTTATCAGTCTTTTCCATTGATGATCTTTGTCTAAGGCATAATTGATATTCATCAATGGAAAAGATTGATAAGAAAATGCATATGTATCTAGACTCAAAGCTGGGCTGAATAAAGCATAAGCTGGAATCAAGATTGCTGGGAGAAATATCAATAACCTCAGATATTCAGATGATACCACCCTTACGGCAGAAAGTGAAGGAGGACTAAAGAGCCTCTTGATGAAAGTGAAAGAGGAGAGTAAAAAAGTTGGCTTAAAGCTCAACATTCAGAAAACTAAGATCATGGCATCTGGTCCCCATCACTTCATGCAACTAGATGGGGAAATGATGGAAACAGTGACGGACTTTATTTTCTTGGACTCCAAAATCACTGCAGATGGTGACTGCAGCCATGAAATTAAAAGACACTTGCTCCTTGGAAGAAAAGCTATGACCAACCTAGACAGCATATTAAAAAGCAGAGACATTACTTTAAGGAAAGGTCCATATAGTCAGAGCTGTGGTTTTTCCAGTAGTCATGTATGGATGTGAGAGTTGGACCATAAGGAAAGCTGAGCACCAAAGAATCGATGCTTTTGAACTGTGGTGTTGGAGAAGACTCTTGAGAGTCCCTTGGACTGCAAGGAGATCCAACCGGTCCATCCTAAAGGAGATCAGTCCTGGGTGTTCATTGGAAGGACTGATGCTGAAGCTGAAACTCCAATACTTTGGCCACCCGATGGGAAGAACTGACTCATTTGAAAAGACCCTGATGCTGGGAAAGATTGAGGGCAGGAGGAGAAGGGGATGACAGAGGATGAGATGGTTGGATGCCTCATGGAGACTCAATGGACATGAATTTGGGTAAACTCCAGGAGTTGGTGATGGACAGGGAGGCCTGGCGTGTTGCAGTCCATGGGGACACAACTGAGCAACTGAACTGAACTGAACTGAATAAAACTTTGCACAACAGTAATAACTTTATTTTACAGTGGAAGAACCTAATAGCTGCCACTGTGAAGAAACTTCTCACTGTGGCTGAGTGTGTATAGATGCAAAAAGAAATTTATTGTTAATCTTTAATTATAGCTTATTATAGGGTTACTAAGTACACAATGCTTTTGATTTTACATTTTAGTGCAATCAAGATTTTTGTTAATGGCTGCTGAATTGGAATACATAAATATATTGAACAGCATATGAACACTCTGTGGAAATTGTGGTGTCAGATGGACATCATTGTGTCCCAAGTAAGAGTCTTTAATTAACTAAGATCTATGGGATTTCCAAACAAG